>NC_086323.1:109593923-110275423 GCF_036172605.1 Pelobates fuscus | reverse complement strand
TCAGTGTCCCCTAGTCTTCTAGTGTCCCCATTTCTCACAGTGCCCCCAAGTGTCTCAGTATCCCCTAGTAAAAAAAATAAATCTCAGGCACTCACTGTGATAGATTTAAGCTGGTTTGTTGGACACTGCAACGTTTTGACCTGTACCCAGGTCTTTATCAAGTCTCCAGTGTTCCCTATATATCACAGTGTCACCTATGTATCACATTCTCTCAGTGCCCCATGTCTCCCAGTGTCCCCTCGTGTCTCAGTCACCCAGTGTCCCCATGTCTCCTATTGTCCCCAAGAGTCTCAGTGTCCCCAGGTCTCCCAGTGTTCCCTAGTATCTCAGTGTCCCCAGGTCTCCCAGTGTCCCAATGTCTCTCAATGTCCCCTAGTGTCCTAATGACATGGGGACACTGGGAGACATGGGGACACAGAAATGCCTAATTTTTGTGTATGTTCGTCCCTTTCGGCAGTTCTGGTTATGTGATTTGTGTAAGTGGCCCACCCTTTTACCCCATCCATAGACTTCCTTATTTCCTGGACACTGCTGTTAGGGGGTATGGGTTTACTTGAAAGCGTGAGATTAGCATAGGGAATGTGTTTTCTCATAGCTGCATCCTATGAGTTACCCTCCAGCATCATCTCCATCAGATACATGACGCTTAGGAGGTAGGACTGTTTTAGTGTTTTTGGTCAATAAGATTTTGTAATTAGGCCCATCATAATTGTCAGCACCAGGCCCACTGGGCTCTTAATCTGGCCCTGGTCTGACTGCTGGGTAAGTTTTAGCATTCCTCTCCCTGCTACTTCAGATGCTCCAGTGGGGGCCAGGATAATCCCCACCAGCCCAAACGGCAAGCACATCAGAGAGCCAGTATGTGGTAGCCAGGGGAGAGAGCAGGGCGGCTGTCCACCCCACACCTCTCCTGGGTAGGATGCACACTCCAAAGTTCTTCTCCCGATCCCGGAGTCCGCTGCTGCACCAGCATCCCCTGGTCCATTAAGTTGCGGTTACTGGGCTCTGTATTAGTGTGTGAGCCGCAAATTCCAGATTTCAATGCTGATTCCCTCAGGAGCCTCTCCTGCATGCGATCGGTCAGAATGGCGTCCCTGCCCCGTCCCTGTGTTTGTTTGTTTTTTGTTTTTTATTTTATTCTTTGCAGGTTGTCATTAATGCATTTAATATAAATGTCAGGGTTATTCACTAAAGTAAGAATTGAACGTTTATTCAAACTGAACTTCTAATTAAAGGGACACTATAGTCACCAGAACAACTATAGCTTCAGAGAAAAGGCAGTGTTTACATTGCCCCTAGGGACTCCTCAAATGGCCACTGAAGGTGCTTTCTGGGGCAGTGCTGCACAGTAGGCAGCATTGCCATTCAGCGTCCCCATGCTCTGTATGGAGATGCTGAATTTTCCTCCATTGATTCAATGCATCTCTATGAGGAGGTGCTGATTGGCCAAAACAGCGTTTGGCCCCGCCCGTTGCCGATTTTAGCCAATCCAATGCTTTCCCATTGGAAAGCATTGAAATGGCTAAAAATCTGCAATTTTAAAGATATCACCAAGGGGGCGGGGCCAGCACCGGCAGACCCACGCGGCGCTGGAAATAAGGTGAGTTTTAATTCCTTTTAAGGGAGCTAAGGGGGGGGGCAAACCACCTAAATGGTGGTATTAACACTATAGGGTCAGGAATACATGTTTGTGTTCCTGACGCTATAGTTTTCCTTTAAAGCTCAAAATAGCTGAACTGGAAAAAGTCAACTGTGCTTTCAGTTTGGCTACGCTGTCCTGAAATTTGATCTAAACCTTAAATTCTCATTTTAGAAAATAACCATTAGGGTTAGTCATTAGAGAGAGAATTCAAAGTGAATTGCAAATTGAAGGAAAATGTAGCTGAACTAAAGTATAGCTGACTTTGAGAATTTTTTCCTTTGGAATTCACTTTGAATTCTAACTTTCTAGCAGCAGGCTTCTCCAAACTCCGGCCCTCCAGATGTTGCTGAACTACAACTCCCATGATTCTATGAATGAAATAGATAGGCTGAGAATCATGGGAGTTGTAGTTCAGCAACATATGGAGGGTCGGAGTTTGGGGAAGCCTGGTATACAGTGTTATACTGTCTGCTTAAAGTCCACTCATTTACTTCACGTGCAATGTTTAAAATACCAATGGTTTTGTAACACCTGGATTAGTTTACAATGTCTATTTCAGTGGGTCGCCATCATTCATCCGATTGATTATCCCCATACACTGTTTTTACTTTTCAGGATTCTTTTCTTTTATGAATTGTTCCAGATGATTGGAGAAAAGCAGTTGTAGTGCCTACATTTAAAAAGGGTTCGGGGCGGAGCCAACAGCCGACCGAAGCAGACGTGCATCAACAGAGCTCCGCAGGCCAAAGCTTGTAAAACGCTAATTAACTGACCGAGACTAAATAATCTGGAATACAAACTAGATCACCCGAAGATGGGCAAGAAGACCAAACACAGAGGGGCTGCAAAACCGGCGGGGGCTCAAGATATCGGAGCCTTTCTCCACCGCCCTACGAAGGCCGCAGCGGTTCCCGCGCCAATTCAAGATGGCGACACGGCCTCAGCCTCCTCCGGAGAACAGATCCTCGATGAGCTGGACGAATTCCCCGGCACAGGGGGTTTACACAGCACTTCCTCGGACGAGGATAATGAACTGCCCTCCACCAAGGGGGACATAAAAGCCCTCCTGTGCCACATTCGCTCCCTCTTCGCAGCGGACATAGCGACACTGAGGGAAGAGATTCACACAGTGGAGGGGCGAGTAAAGGAGACAGAGGCAGACTCGAAAGACCTCAACGCACGGTGCTTACAACTGGAGGCCCAAAACGCGGAACTACACCGCAGCCAGCTCCGGCTCACCGCCCGCATGGATGCGGTGGAGGACCGACACAGGAGCCAAAACACAAAAATAAGAGGGATCCCTGAGAGCGTGACCCAGGCCGACTTACCCGGATATATCGGACGACTCCTCACCTTTATACTCACACCGCAACAGGCTAAAACGGTCCCAACAGAAGGGGTCTACCGAATCCCGAGAGCCGCCAAAGCCCCGGCGGAGGCACCGAGAGATGTCATCCTTCAATTCATGACACGATCAGGCCAAGCAACCTTCATGGCAGCAGTGAGAGGGAAGGCATCACACCTCTTTGAAGCAGCGGACCTGGCGTTCTTTCAGGACCTTTCTAGGCCCACACTGATATGGAGAAGCCTCCTGAAACCCCTAACAACCACTCTCCGCCAGAACTCAATCCCATATCGCTGGGCATTCCCCAGAAGCTTGATCATCACACACAAGGGCGCAACAACACGGGTCACCGACCCCTCAGAAATGGACTCGGTTCTGACAGCGCTAGGCCTGCAACCGCAACCGGAACAAGCCACTACCGACCAGATCCCAAAACCCTCTCACAACTGGGACGTTACCAACATCAGAGCATTTCAACCCGCAAACACCAAAGCTTCGTCCTCCACAGCTTACAAGGCACAACGGGTAAACCGACACATGGCGAACACTTGAAAGCCACGGCGAGACACAGGTACCCGAAATGCATAATCTCCCTACCTGAACTTTATGTACGGCCTCGTTTTGCTCGCTACCCTACCCCCACCCCATCGCTGACCCGAACAGGCCCTGAACTTTTCTATAAGGCCCATCGATGACAGGGAAGGGCAGTAACCCGAGACTGGCCTTGTGCCCTTCACAGCACATCCCTCATTAAGACTGTACTGTTTCTTGTTTGGACCAATCACACCTTTACCTTTGCCTTCAACCGATTTTGCCCACAATACCTCAACTGGCTTAGGCACTACACCGATGCTAGCCAGGGGACGTGCACACAAGAAGCAGAAACTTCGCCGGACGCAGCCAGACCCGGAGGGGATCATTGCCAGTGAACTTCAATAGACAATGTGCTCCCGATTCAGTTTAATTCAGTTTCACTCAGTTTAATTTTGCCATACCTGGACTTATTGTTTTTTATACCTTTATTGTCTCACTCTTCTAATACTGCTAGATCCCCCGACTAACTAGGCCTACAATACAGCCAAACTAAGCCAGTGTGTAACCCACTGCCCTTGGCCGGATAAATGTTTTCCCAGCTGCGGTAGCCACACTCACACATTCAACCGCCCTGCAGTTGAAAGTGAACAGTATAGCCAAACTCTCAGGGCTAAGAGCCGAGGTCCACACATCAACCCCTTCCTGACATCGCTCACTTCTGTCCCCTGCAATAATCCATGCACTTGAATCAGCCCGATTTGCTTACTCCGGCTGCTACAGCTGGTAAAATAGTGACCAGAACGACCCTAGCGAGGTAACTCCCCTGGAGACATAAACCCCAGAGCCCACCAGCCTAACTAGCCGACTCCCCTCTCACAGGGGAGGATAAACCTAAGCTCAGAGTGGACAGGCAATCTCTACCAATACCCCTACAAAATGCATCTTGTACATCCTCCACCCCTAGAAATGGTATCCAGCTAATACTATGCCACAGATTACACTACAGAGTACCAGGTTACTCTATCTTACCCCAGTTTACCTGACGCTGTTAAAGCCTGCCTATCTAGTAAGTCCCGATAACACTTCGCATAGTCGGACATAACATATTTCGGCCTGTATTAATACGTGAATTTCTAAAAAGTTTAATAGTTTCCCCATGAAAATGGGTACGGTTATCTCTTGTACTTTAACTTTACCATAAAACTGTGCAGACGTAGCGTAATGTAACAAAGAAATACCTTGCATATATCAAAATTTTATGTACCAGTTTACATTGTGACTTTTGCATGTTCCTGCATCCGTTGTTGTGACAATGCAGGATGATCTGTACTTCTATGCACAATAAAAATAAAGAATTAAAAAAAAAAAAAAAAAAAAAAAAAAGGGTTCAAAAGTTTAATCCAGGAATTATAAAACCGCGAGCTTCCACCAGGTAATTATATAGCCAGATGATGAAGAGCTTGCTAACACAGTTGGTGAAAAGGATAATGGCTCCACTTAATTAACTTTATCTTGTGGGTTTTCTTAAAAATAGTCATAAAGTTTAATTATGTGTATTGTTCACTGTCTTCAGAAGTTTGAGAACTTTGCTCAAAATGGATTATCTATGTAGTAGTGAGGTGGTTACAAATTACAATGTTCGCATCTTGTATCAGTTGGCTGGTGTGCTAGAGATATTCCAGCTTCTCTGCAGTGTTGACAGGTGCCTACACCCTGATGTTGAGGCTAGCATGTCTCTTTTTATGGCTTTTGTAGCGGTATCCATGGTAATGACTGAGGTTACACCTGTGAAGACTGTAGCTTCCCTGCACTTTGCTGTTGGAACTGCCACTGTAGCATCTCTCAAGTCATATAATGTATAGGACCATCTGACATGTAGCCTTTACAGATCATCCAGCATTGATTGGACAAGCTTAGATGTTGTCAGGGCATAAAAAAAGAGAATTAATTCACAGATTCTACAAGATATTCATGGTCCTGCCCTTTCTGATGGTGTATATTGTCACGATCTGTTTTAGAGACACCTATAACAAATAAACATATCAGACAGGGCTCAAGCTTTGATTAGGCCTAGAGGGGGTGCCCGTTGCAACTGTGCTGCCCATGTGGCCTACTCCTACATGAGAATATACTGGTCATCATTAAAAGCGGCAGACCTACCACCTGCCCGGCATCCGTACAAACTCAAGGGATGACTGGAAAGAAAAGTAACAAATGGATGCCATATCCATGTGCTTCTACTCCCTGCCCTCTCCACATGAACATATGATACCATGATAGAAGCATATGTGTATTAGGCATTGCATGTGTGTACAGATGTATATTTTAGTCAGTGACTGTATGAATGGATGTATCCATAGAGCAGTGTGTGTATATATATATATATATATATATATATATATATATATGAGGTGTATAGGCAGTGTGTGTACCCATGGACCTGTGAGTGCCTATATCTCTACGATTTATTAGAATATATAAATAGAAATTTATTTGTATTTAATTTTTTTCACTGCTCGTCCTCTTTCCCTCTATTGGTCAGTGTTTCTCACATGATCTGTGAACCAAATGGTTGGAAAATGCACATATTAGTGTACTGTAAATATATACACAATAAAATTTATATTTTGCATATATTTCACTGTTTGGTCCACATCCTTTCAGTTCATCCTAAACTGCCACCCGTTAACGAAATTTGGTTGAGCTGAAACGCCATATGGATGAAATTCTGCCATCTTGGAAATGTTTTAATTTTCCAACTAACTGGTTCAGCCAAAATGATAACAAGTCTGTTAAATGGAGGCAACAAAATATTCAACATTCAGGCAGTAAGGAATAAATAGATTATCTAACAGCCTTTAACACTTTATAAATCAATGGTGAAATACTAAACATTCAGTGACCTAAGACAATTCATTTTCTATTTCTCTATATCAAACACAGGCCTCAGTTTATTCTTTTTGGATAAGCTTGTAAAATGTTATCTTTAAAATCTATATTTCAAAATATGAAATTATTTTAAATGTTCTACAAATGTATTAAATCGTTAGAAAGCTTATAAAAAAAATACTATAAAGGAGTATTTTATTCCTGCAATCATTGAACGTTTTATTTGTTGTTTATTATTTTCTTTTGCATTTGTTGACATTTATAGTATTAATGGGTTTCGTTTAATATATTTTAATCATTTTAAATGGTTTTAACTTTATGTGCATTATTAACTGCTAACATTTCTATTTGAATTAATGGTTCTGTCCACAGGGTATCGATATGTTCACCATCAGCTTCTACTAAATGGTTGCTGTCACTTTCAGAATTTTTCGTACTCTGTTTACTTATTCCCAAACATTTAGCAAATGTGTGTTTGTGAAGTCTGAAAATGTAATTTAAATTGAGAAATTCATATAGCTGTATCCGGGCTATGCGTGTCTTCATCTTGACATTATTTGAAAAACTGTTAAGGGATAATATTCTAGAATTTATTTTGAACAATAATATAATTAGCAGGAATCAACATGGTTTTATGGAAGACAGGTCATGTCAAACCATTAGCAAAAAGTTTGACTGCTTACATTGGTGGTGAGCAAGGACACGTCTGGCTCCATAACTACTACAGTATGCAGTAGTGGTTACGGTGCTTGGAGTGTTTGTGACGGAGCTCCTGTACTCTGACCGAGTACCTCCACCCAATCCACATCCTAGTCTTTAGGAAGGGAGCCTGGAATGCTTCAACCCCAGTTGCCGAGGCTTAACTTAGCTTTTACACCAGGCTGCAGCTCTCCTTCCAGCCAGGTATTATCCCCTCTGCCTATTACACTTGTGATCCTTGTCTGCAGGTAGCACGGTCCTCTAGAGTAAACAACAGGCACAGTCCTTTTATTTGCATATAATCAAGGCACTTTATTTGTAAGTCCAAACAGGAGACAGCAGCAAATGAAAACATAAATATAACACAAATCCCTATAAAAAAAAAACCTAGATCGTCTGAGCACTTACTAACATCAGGTTCCCTATCTCTCAGGGGTTAAACTAGAACAAAACAATATTGGTTTCACCAACCTAGTGTCTTTGTCAGCTCTCTGCAGCGCTTAGTCAGCCTGTTGCTTTTCTTTCTACACTCCCAGTGCTCCAAGCCAGCCTTGACTGCTTTCCTTTTGCACTCCCAGTGCTCAGTCTCCTTGACTCTCTCACTGGAGAGAACAGCCTCTCTCCTACCTGCTTCCAGGGAGGAAGCCAGCAATCCCCCTTTACCTGCCTAGCAGGGAGGGGTTTATTCCCACTGCTATAGCTGATTATCTGCAGGTGAGCAGTGGGTTGGAGACAGTTCCAAAAAACTCTTGCCTGGACCTTATTTCTCCCAGTTGTGTATAAACTGAGGAGTGGAGCATTGGCCCACCCTGCTCTCCAAATGCTCCACCCCAGGGGCCCATAACTAAACGTAGCTTTGTGTTGCACACCACACAAACAACACATATTTCCCCTGGGGTTAAATGTTAACGGGCTCTCTACCTTCACTTTATCACACACTGCAGTCCTTCTTCCAGGTAGGTATCGTCCCCTCTGCCTATACCGCTGCGGCCCTTCTTCCAGGCAGATCCCGTCCCCTCTACCTATTCCGCTGTGGCCCTTCTTCCTGGCAGTTATCGTCCCATCTACCTATACCGCTGCGGCCCTTCCTCCAGGCAGGTATCGTCCCCTCTGCCTAAACTGCTGCGGCCCTTCTTCCAGGCAAGTATTGTCCCCTCTGCCTATTCCAGTGCAGCCCTTCTTCCAGGCAGGTATCGTCCCATCTACCTATACCGCTGCGGCCTTTGTTCCAGGCAGGTATCACCCCCTCTGCCTATACCGCTGCGGCCCTTCTTCCAGGCAGATCCCGTCCCCTCTACCTATGCCGTTTGGCCCTTCTTCCTGGCAGTTATCGTCCCATCTACCTATACCGCTGCGGCCCTTCCTCCAGGCAGGTATCGTCCCCTCTGCCTAAACTGCTGCGGCCCTTCTTCCAGGCAAGTATTGTCCCCTCTGCCTATTCCAGTGCAGCCCTTCTTCCAGGCAGGTATCGTCCCATCTACCTATACCGCTGCGGCCTTTGTTCCAGGCAGGTATCACCCCCTCTGCCTATACCGCTGCGCCCCTTCTTCCAGGCAGGTATTGTCCCCTTTGCCTATTCCGCTGTGGCCCTTCTTCCAAGCAGGTATCCACCTGTGCCTGCAATGTGATGTCTATTGCCTTTACAAAGGCACTTGCGGCTATCAGGCCTAGCTCTCTTGATTTATCCCAGGGCTAGAGGGATCGTGTGGCCAGCCAACAGGTCAGAGGACTCTGGTACTGGGATCCATAAAAATCCACACAAGACACAAGTTCCAAAAGGAACTAGCATACAATACTTTATTTTACTTATGTTCATTACATAAAGCTTTTGGTGACACACTCAAATAAATACATAATACCAAGTCATGTGAAGAAACCTACAGGCACTCACAAAAACACATAGACAGAATAATAAAGGGGTGGGGCAGACAATAACTAACATGAAATATCTCTCCTGCCAACAGAAACCATAATATGCAAATCTACCTGAATATGCAAATTAACAAGACTTGCTTTTCAAGTAGTGCATATTGCTGTTACCAACAGGTGGCACTGCACAGGATCCACAGCCAAATTCACCTACTTAGTAGCAAGCATCAGCAGGACAGGAGAGCACACAAAACATATAACAATAAAACAACAATACACACCTGCACCTATAATGGGTACAGGGCGACTTAGACATAGTCGTAGTCCAAGGTCCTACATAAAGTGTCCGTATGAAATCCCAGCTGATGGTGACTACTGTCACAGTGTTGCTTTAATATTTTTCTATACTGTAATAATTAATGCAAAACAAATTAATATCCAGACTGTAGAACTTTAAAAAATACCGTATTTATTTGAGTATAACGCGCAAAATTTTGTACCGATTTTTAATCTAAAATTAGGGGTGCGCGTTATACTCGAATAAATATTAGCCCAGCAGAAGAGGGAGGGAGTGGGTGCTCCGATAATACCTCCCAGGGCCGCCGGGCTCATTACAAGCCGGGCGGTCCTGGGGTGGCGGGCAGCAAGCGTTTACTCACCTCCCTGCAGCTCCTCCAGCTCCCCAGTGTAAATCTCGCGAGACCCGCGGCCAGCTCTGACGGCCGCGGGTCTCGCGAGATTTACACTGGGGAGCTGGAGGAGCTGCAGGGAGGTGAGTAAACGCTTGCTGCCCGGCGGTCCTGGGAGGTATTATCGGAGCACCCCCTCCCTCTTCTGCTGGGCTAATATTTATTCGAGTATAACGAGCACCCCTAATTTTAGATAAAAAAGCGGTACAAAATTTTATACCGATTTTTAATCGAAAATTAGGGGTGCGCGTTATACACGTGTGCGCGTTATACTCGAATAAATACGGTAAATATATATTATTTTTACTGTGCAAGTCTTCACCTGTTGATATCCAAACTTTCAACTATGATTACTGCGAAATGCAGGCATGTGTTCAATTCATTCATAGACTCTTTTTCCATCCGCTATTGTCTTTCTAGTCTTGTCTCTCTTGATAAACTTGATGCTGTTCTCTCTCTTTCTTTCACACAGATCCGCTATTTGCGTAATGTACCTTTAACCTCTGTCTATCACACCTGCCTGACCTTGCCCAGGCTGAACACACTGAGCCCAGTGGAACACAGACAGGGAGTGACAGGCAGTCAGATATTATCAGGGGGCTTATGAGCGTCAGTGAGGCTGCAGTTAGACAGGACCCCAGCTGCAAGAATAAACTCATCTGTTACAGGGCGATGAGAGGTTGTTCTCATATAGTTACTGCCTTCTCTCTTCTATTGAACCATGAGCATAGCAAATTGGTATGATGTCATTAGAACATTTTGCTGTGTGTGTGTTAACCATTGCACTGCTGGAAAAACCGGTAGAAGAAATCTGATCATAACAACATAATATTTTGGACTAAATATGGAAATTATTAATCAGACTTCGGTCAATAAATCTCATAAGTATTTTACATCATTGCTCAAAGCTTTTTTCATTTTGTGGGACCTTAAATAGCATAGGGCCTGGGTCCCTGGGGCTGCCCCAAAGTCTGCCTACAAGGATACAGTCTGTGTGTGCATAGTTGATACTTTGTGTGTATATAGTGGATGCATTGCATGTGTGTGTAAGGCATGGAGAGAGTGAGAGAGTGAGAGTTAGTGTGTGTGTGTGTGTGTGTGTGTGTGTGTGTGTGTGTGTGTGTGTGTGTGTTAGTGGATGCAGAGAGTGTGAAGTGGATGCAGTGTGTGTTTGTGTAATGGATTCAGTATGTGTATTGGCTTGTATAGTGAACAAGGGGCTTACGAGACTCAAGCTTCTAACTCCAGCAGGTCATCTCCCTCTTCAGTAACCCTACATGTTTTCTATGGGGTAACCATGGCAGGATCTTAAATTTGTGTTCAGTAGGCCATGTTTTTGTGTTGATATTAATGTATGTTTTGTATGATTGTCCTACTGGAAGATCCAACCACAGCCCATTTGAAGCTTTCTGGCAGTCAGGCAGTCAGGTGTTCATCTAATATCTTTTTAGAATCTATGATGCCATGTATCCTAATTAAATGTACAGGTCATCTGACAGATGAACAGCTCCAAAACAATAAAGAGCCACCACCATATTTAATCGTGTATCAGAGGTACTTTTCCACATGGCTACCTCTCTGTGTGTGGTTTCATCTGACTATACAACCCGATCCCTTTTGAAGTTACAGTAGTGTCTGGCAAACTGAAGACGAAACTGAATTTGTTTTTTTGGATAAGAGTAGTGGCTTTTTTGTTGAAACCTTTCCAAACAGGTTGAGGTGATACAGGTGACGTCAGACAGTGCCATCTTACCACATTGGCATGCTGTGCAGTTGCCTGGGGGACCCACGAACATAGGTGCTCGACCACAATGACCACAGGCAGATGCTGAGAGGGGAGATCCTGTCATCACCCCATGCTGGCTCATGCAGGGCCTGCCCTGCTCACTTACTTTGTGCCTTTTTCGGGTCAGAGGGGAGACCAAATATCTCCCTCACCGGCCCACTTAAAGTTAGCTAGGACAGAGGGCAGGAGGGAGGTAGAACCCAGGAGTCTCTGTGTTCCTCCTGCAAGCAGGCCGCGCATTACTATGGCATTGCTCCAACCCAGCGCTCTGCTAGCGGGAGAAGTAAAGGAAGCCTGCAGCCAGAGGAGCTGCAGGCTAAACTTCTCTCGCTACCACTGAATCACCAGGGTTTGCAGGGCTTGTCCTCCCCCTTGGTAAAAGGTAAGAAAAGGGGGGGGGGAGTAGGGAACACATACACACACTGCACCCAGAGACACACTGAACCCATCACACATACACACTGCACTACTCACACACACACACACATTACACCTCTCACACACATACATTGCACCTCTCACACACACAATGTGTATTTAACAGCAGTCTGTTTGTATGTATTTATCAGTGTGTGTGTGTGTGTTTATTTAGCAGTCTGTGTGTATGTATTTAGTAGTTTGTTTGTATGTATTCAGCTCTGTGTGTGTATATTTAGCAGTGTGTGTGTGTATGTATTGCATGTATGTATTGCAATTGTTGGAGGTACCAATAAATATAAGCTTATATTTATCCATAATTGCAATTGTTATTCCTTTTAGTGTTTGTGTAGGCAGGGCCTAAGAGCACTGCTTTGCCGGGGGTGCTATAATGCTGCTAAGATGACCCTGATGTCAGATTGTAGTTTTGTAGGCTTTCTGACAACAAGATGCAACTACCATCTGTAATTCTTCAGCTGTGATCCTTGGAGATTATTTGACCACATACATGCAAAGTAAAGTATTTACAGGTTTTGCTGGTTACAATGGCATAGTGGTGTGTCTTTTTCTCTTCAAAGTATGGCAAGTGCCAACACTCTGGAAAACCTCCTGTAATTGATAAAATAAATCTCCACAATAATTTCTCCAAACTCTATTTGCCTAAGGCTGGCCTCAGAGTACATTCTTCCATGGATTTCTATCCAATATAGTTATTGTCCTCCATTTTGAAACATATCAAGAAAACTCTCACCTACATGTATATATGCACCTTATGTGCCTAAAGGCTACTCTAAATTGCTAGTTTTGTAGTGATTCGAACCAAGGAGTTTCAGGATTCTATTTCATCTATACTGTACTAATATGCTGAACTTATTGGTGTTCATTATATTCTATTGTTTCATAGGCGCCAATGAGCCTTTAACAATATTAAAATAATAATCTCACCATTACAATGCTATTTGACTGTACTTCCACCATAGTCAGATATACTAAGAAGGGCCCTATACTTCTGTAAGGATTCAAGTAATGACAATCCGTCCAAAGAAGATTTATCAATTTCATAATCAAACCATTAGACATTGAACAAATCCAACGTCTAAAAGGTCTTTAAAACAATTTTTTTTCAACAATTATGTCTGTATGTGCACATGACCCAAAAAAAAAAATTCTCACCTGAATTGATATGTGCAAGTGACGCTAACTAATGATTCCTCATTAATCAGTTACACCAATTAAAGGATGAGCAATTACATAACAAATACACATGAAATGCCCATTTTAAAGAAACGCACAAATTACAATATCCATGTATTATTAAAATGTATTATTTTTGGCATTTATATAGTACCAACAAATTCAGTAGCGCTTTTCGTGTAAACATGATATGTCAAAGACACTTTTTTTTTTTACCTCACACTTCTAGCCTATCAAGTTTGATTTTATGAGATTAAAGAGCAAGTCACTTGCTAGCGTCGGTTTAAAGTTAATAGCGTTTCCCGTAGAGGCAGTAAAATGGTGTGTGAACTTTGGATTATGATTGCCTTAAAAACGGTTTTGTAAACCTACAGAAAGTTAGAAACCATTGTCAATTGGTTTCCAAGGCTGGATTTTGTATACCCCATGCATGAAAAATTGTAATAGTGTTGCTATAATATTTGCTGCACTTTCTGACTGTGGTGGACAAAGAGATCAAAATAATTTAGTCAATACAGTACACTAAATTCATACATAAATAGTCCAATTATGGATAAATTCTAGGTCATGTGTTGCAGCTTATCCTGTGATTTGTTGTACAGGAGCATTGTGTGGATAGGGAGACCAGGGTTTTGCTAGAATTTCAAGGTCACTCTGTCACATTTTTCTCTATACAGTATTAGTTTAAAATAACTGTTTTCTTATTATTATGAGCATTCTATGGTATAATCAACATGTGTGTGTGTGTATATATATATATATAATATATATTATATAAAACAGCAAGTAATTGACAGATAAAATAAGTGATCTGTTGGAGCAGGGCCTTCTTTAAAAAAAAGAGTTTAAGAGGGTCCTGCTCCAACAGTCATACAATCTAGGACATTGTCACGGATATATAGTTGCAGGCACTATTAGGCACATTTCTAGTTAAATTACATACTTATATTCAGACTAGTATTTAACAAATATGTTATGCATAATTTAGAATTTCACAAGTATTGTGCTTACAAAATGAAATCAAAAACACAATGCTCAGCATGACAATGCATGTAATTACTTAAACCCCAATGCACAAACATGATTAAAGCCACTCATCACTGCTACAGTTACCATAGAACTACTCTCCCAGTAAGGACCTTTCTTCGTTGCATTGCTGCAGTCGTACCAGGGATCCGATTGACAGAAAACAGTACATCCAGCTCAATCTCCTGGAATTACGAGTATTCACATATTTATGTTAAAATATTACACAAAAACATATTAAACAATCGGACTGAAATCCCTTAGCTTTGGGTGATTACTTAGTTTTCATTTTTTTTAAAATATTAGGCATGTGCATGGGGAAAATATTCGGCTCGGTTCGGCATTCCGAAATTCGGGACTTAATCAATTCGGGACTTCGGCAATTCGGCACTTCGACACTTCGGCAACTTCGGCACTTCAGAACTTCGCCACTTCGGCAACTTCGGCAACTTCGGAACTTCGGATCTTAGACACTTCGGAACTTCGGCAACTTCGGAACTCTGGCATTTTGGGACTTTTGTTGCAGCCGCTTGGTAGATAACTCCCTAATTCCCACGGTATTAGGGAGTTGTCTACCAAAAGGCTGAAAGCCCTAAATTGGTCTTTCAGCCAAATTTACTAATACTAAGTAAAAATTACTTAGTATTAGTAAGTAAATTGTGCCCATACTCGCTATACCGCGAGTAGGGGCATGTCTATTAAACAGTGAGCAGCCTCTGGCTGCTCACTGTTAAAAAATAAATAAAAAAGTGCCCCCCCTCGCTGAGCGGGTGGAGGCTGTAAAGTAAAAAAAGGGGGGAGGACCTATTGTCCTCCCCACCGGCCCCCACCCCTGAGTGGCGGTGGGGGCCCTAAATAAAAATTGGGGGGGACCTAATGTCCTCCCCCCTGGCCCCCAACCCTGAGCGGCGGGTGGGGGCCCTAAATACAAATGGGGGGACCTATAGTCCTCCCCCCTGGCCCCCACCCCTGAGCAGTGGGTGGGGGCCCTAAACAAGAATAAGGGGGGACACAATGTCCTCCCCCATGGCCCCCACCCCTGAGCGGTGGGTGGGGGCCCTAAACAAGAATAAGGGGGGGACCTATTGTCCTACCCCCTGGCCCCCACCCCTGAGCGGTGTGTGGGGGCCCTAAATACAAATTGGGGGGACCTAATGCCCTCCCCCCGGCCCCCACCCCTGAGCGGCGGGTGGGGGCCCTAAATACAAATTGGGGGGGGACCTATTGTAACCCCCCTCCCCCCAGGTGACTAGGGGTCCCCAAACCCCTAGTCACCCTCTCCCCCAAAAAATAAATGCCTACCTACCCCCCTCACCCTAAAAATAATGAGGGGGTCCATTTAACTAAGTACCTGTAAAAAGTGGTAAGTACCTTACCATTCAATGTTTTCTTTCTTGTAAAATCTCCTTTTTTTTCAGCCCCAAAAAAGGCCAAATAAAAATCCATAATAACCGACGCAATAAAAAAAAAAAAAAAATGAGCGCAAAAAAAAAATCCTTCTTCACCTGAGGCACTGAGCTCTGCACGGCGGGGGAAGGCTTATAAAGCCTTGCCCCGCCCTGCAATTAGGCTCAGAGCACTCTGATTGGTGGGTTTAAGCCATTAGGCCCCCCCCCCTTATTCTAGTTTAGGGCCCCCACCCACCGCTCAGGGGTGGGGGCCAGGGGGGAGGACATTAGGTCCCCCCCCATTTGTATTTAGGGCCCCCACCCACCGCTCAGGGGTGGGGGCCCAGGGGAAGGACATTAGGTCCCCCCTATTCTAGTTTAGGGCCCCCACCCACCGCTCAGTGGTGGGGGCCAGGGGGGAGGACATTAGGTCCGCCCCCTTATTCTAGTTTAGGGCCCCCTCCCACCGCTCAGGGGTGGGGGCCAGGGGGGAGGACATTAGGTCCTCCCCCAATTTGTGTTTAGGGCCCCCACCCACCGCTCAGGGGTGGGGGCCAGGGGGGAGGACAATAGGTCTCCCCCCCCAATTTTTATTTAGGGCCCCCACCCGCCTATCAGGGGTGGGGGCCGGTGGGGGGGGACAATAGGTCCTCCCCCTTTTTTTACTTTAGGGCCGGGGGGGGGGTACAGGGGTGGGGGCCAGGGGGGAGGACATTAGGTCCCCCCCCATTTGTATTTAGGGCCCCCACCCACCGCTCAGGGGTGGGGGCCCAGGGGAAGGACATTAGGTCCCCCCTATTCTAGTTTAGGGCCCCCACCCACCGCTCAGTGGTGGGGGCCAGGGGGGAGGACATTAGGTCCGCCCCCCTTATTCTAGTTTAGGGCCCCCTCCCACCGCTCAGGGGTGGGGGCCAGGGGGGAGGACATTAGGTCCTCCCCCAATTTGTGTTTAGGGCCCCCACCCACCGCTCAGGGGTGGGGGCCAGGGGGGAGGACAATAGGTCTCCCCCCCCAATTTTTATTTAGGGCCCCCACCCGCCTATCAGGGGTGGGGGCCGGTGGGGGGGGACAATAGGTCCTCCCCCTTTTTTTACTTTAGGGCCGGGGGGGGGGGCAATATGACCTTTTTTTTTTTTTTTACAGTGAGCAGCCACAGGAAGCACCCGAATGTCCGAATTAACCTAAATTTTAATTCGGACCGAAACGAATTGCACATGTCTAAAAAATATATAATTTTGAAACCCCTTCACGTATGAACACAAAAGGATCCATATACAATTATATTTACAGTATTTTAAAACATGGAGGGGATATAATTTTTAAATACTAGCCTCTAGTGCTTGCTGGTCTATTTAGATTTCAGATTTTCACTACAAAAATCCTTCAAGTAGCCCTTTACTTACCCAGAATCCAGCAATGACCTCTTCTGATCAACACGGTCCACATTAATGAGGGACAGACCCAATTATGGGTTCGAATTTTGAGGTTTGAGAAAGATCACTCAGAGAGACAAATCAGTAGATAATCCAATAGCTATGGAAATTGATATGCCTGTAAGAGAACAGCCAGCCATGCACACACAATTGGTGCTACTTGTTCCTAGTTAATCAGAATTTGTACTTACCCAAATATTTGCTCATTTGAACCATATAGCAATGGTAAGTGGTGAATGGTAAGCAATGAGTGTTATTAAGTATAACAGCGTTATAAAACAAATAACTCACAGCTCTGGCCTGTAGCAATTCATGCAACAGAGTAACCATATGAAGCAGTAAGCCCACGACAAAGGGAAGTGGTGACTAGTGTAACAGTTAAAGTGATACCGGAGAAACTGACGGAAGCCAAGCACAGAGAGATGGACACAGGTTTCTTCAGGAAGGAAGAGATTCTTTATTGGATCACCGATCGGGACTCAGAGGGACTAGCGTCACCAAAATACAGCAAAGTCTGAGTACTGAATACATAGAGTACATTCCTTATATAGCACTGTAGCTCCTCCCACAATTAACTACACCCACACATACCCTTAACCTATTTAATGAATAGAGTCTAAACTCATCCATCCGGTCTAACCACGTGGCTCATCTGATACAAAGGAGAGGGACGCGTAATTCCAGTTCTTACATTCCTGCACCTGGTCAGTACAGTGATGACAGTATCTTAGCTACGTGTAATTTAACTAACTGATACTACAAACACATATACATACATATGCCTTGTGGCAATCTTAGCCTGCTAAACTTGTATTTTACTGGAATTACATCACATTCCCCCCTTTGATGCCTCTGATATTTCACAATTACTTGAGGCATCACTTAACCTTGGTTTGCATATACCTCAGGTTACCATGAACCAGACCAGACTTATCTTATGATGTGAATCTTCAACATTCATCTTCTTGCATTGGTTCTCCCTGATCTAGAGCCTTATACTTATATATCGCCATTATCTGTGCAGCAGCCTTCCTCTCTGCTATACTTCCTATCAGGCTTTGCACAGACCTAACTACTAAGGGTATAAGACACGGTAGGAGTAGACACAACAGTAAAATCAGTAGGACTCCACCTACCACTGCCTTAAGCCCTCCAAACCACTCATACCAGCTACCAAACCAACTACTTGGATTGTACCCTTTCCATACCTGAGTAGGCACATGCGCTAGTTTAACCATATGGCTAGTAAGCTCAGCTATTGCTTGCCCTTCGTCATCTATTTGAAGACAGCAATTGCTCAGGTTAAACTTCCCACATACACCTCCCTCTACTGCCAAAAGGTAATCCAAGGCTAATCTATTTTGGTACACTGCTGTCCTCATCCTGGTATTATGCTTCGCTAGAAGATTGAGTGCTTGTGAGGTCTCATTAGTAATAATCTCAACCACCGCCTGTAATCTTATAATACGGTTGAGCATATAAATTGGGGTTCTATAACCAAAGGTACCATCTTCTGCCCACGTGGCTGGCCCATAGTAATCTATAATACGCTGGGGAGGCCATTCATCATCTTCCCAGGCGCCTATCTCTATGGGTCCCCTTTTCTTCCTATGATTCACATCATACACTTTAACACCTAAAGTCTCACCTGTTTCAATCGGTAACAAGAAGAAGGATGGTTTGAGCATACCCAACACACATGCCCCTTCCCAGTCCTGTGGCAGCTCCGAATAGGCTTTCTTACCACAGATCCAGTACAAATTTGCTGGGGCTCTCCAAGTAGATGTGATGGATAGATCAAACCACACATCCTTTAAATTGGCATATCTAGCAAACGGGTTAGATGGTTCTGAGACATTTGAAGCCGACCACCAAGTTGTATTTTTAGTATCATCATCATAAGCTTTTTGCCCTAGACAAGTTAATTCTCCTACAGAAGTATTATACATTATTCCTTTCCTTGCTATGCAAACATAACCTATGATGGAGGTCTTTAATCTCCACTCAGATTTACCTCTAACACTCAAATGATAATCGGCTTGTGTAGATATTAGTTGGTCAACTGCCTCAGAACCGGACATTACCTCCTTTGCTTCCCAAGGCCATTGGTCTCCCATGTTAGTACCTCCACACACATAGCAGTTGGTAACATTAAGACTACCGGCAATACTTTCAGCTAGGTCAATGAACAGGTTTTTAGCATTATGGGGGATCTTATTATCTATACTCATCTCTTCGTAAAAGGAATGGTATACTTGATGAGTCTGGGAGGATACCGTATCAGTCTCTATTCCTATAAACAATAATGTCCCAGGATCTAAACCCGTCCCGTATATTTGAAACCCAAATAAATTTCCATACTTATCTAAGAACTTGTCGGGGTTATTAATGAGTATATGGACTGGGTTGCATTCCATAGACTTACAATAAGGGCTAGTCGGCAACTTAGTCACTATCATGTCTTTGTCTACTGTCTGTCCCCAAGTTGCCCACCCCACACAAGACCAATATGGACAAAAGTTATAGTCTTTATTTGGGCATCTAGGACTCACATATTTATTTTTGCTACTGGGACAAATATATTTATCGTTAGACCCATACGTCCTCTCCCATCTAAGATCCCCACATACATTCCACGGCTTTCTACCACTCGATATCGCTTTACACGCATCAAATAGCAGAACACCCGAAGAATGTACGGATTCTAACACCGTTTTATTAATTAGGGTCCCCTGAGGATCTCCATTCCTGAGAGTCAACCAGATTGTACGAGGCTGATACTCCGGACTGAAGCACTTAGGTTCTCCTACTCTTAAATGGCACACACTATAATCTATATTTAAGTATCTACATCTCGATACATCTCCTTTACATTCGTATTGTGAATGCCAAATTAGGGTTTGGGAAATATGGTTACCTGTTCTCGTAGTCTTAATGCATACCTCACAGCTAGGAGTGTCGGTACCTCTACCTTCCTGAATATAAAAACACATATAAATAAACACAATCAAAAGCACATCTTTCGCCGTCATCCTCAGTCTTCGTCCGTGCGATGGCGCCTCAGCTTCCAGGATGTGAGGGGCTGCAGGGAATGGAGTTCTGCTCATCTTCACAGGTGTCCCTTCGAGACTTTCCTGGCTTATACACTATGTGATGGTAAGCGGACAGGCTTTATTATGGCCTTCTCACTCACACCTGTAACAATAAAATTTGTAATCCACAATAATTCCTCGTTACTCCGACTGAGTAGTGCGTTTTAACCGGATCTTGCAGGGATTCTCTGGATCTGCTGTAACTTGCCAAGAATCGACTGCTGCTGGTTTAACCCTGGAGTGATGTATCCACGGAGTCACTTCTGCTACTTTTATTGCTGTAGGGGTAGACAAGAGAACAACATAAGGACCTCTCCACTTGGGCCCTAACGGTACATTATTCCACTCTTTAATCCACACTTGATCTCCTGGATGATAACTATGAACAGGGGGATAAATATTCACAGGTAATCTATCTTGTACCCATTTCTGTACCTCCTCCATAGTCTTACCCAACTCTACAACCTGCTGCCGAGTAATTCCTTCTCCCAACTGACTCAAGTCCCCCCTTAAGTTACCAAGTACGGGAGGTGGTCGCCCATACATGATTTCAAAAGGAGAGAGGCCCATCCTTCTGGTAGGGGTACTGCGGATTCGCAATAAGGCTATAGGTAAGAGAACGTTCCACTTAAGTTGGGTTTCCTGACACATTTTAGCCAACTGGTTCTTTATAGTTCTATTCATTCTCTCTACCTTACCAGAACTCTGGGGTCTATATGCAGTATGAAGCCTCCACTTTATACCAAGCATATGAGTCAGTTGTTGTAGGCACTGATGAACAAAAGCTGGACCATTGTCCGATCCTATAGAACAGGGTAGTCCATATCGGGGTATTATTTCTCGTAGCAGGAATCTCACAACTTCTCCTGCTTTCTCTGTACGAGTAGGACATGCTTCTACCCAGCCTGAATAGGTGCACACAATTACCAGCAGGTAACGATGTCCACCCGACTTAGGCATCACTGTAAAGTCTATTTGTAGATCGGACATGGGGAGTCCCCCCATAAACTGAACTCCTGGTGGCTTTACTGGTCCTTGTCTTGCATTATTCTTAGCACACGTTACACATCTGCGTACAATGGCCTGAGTCAAGTTGGACAATCTTGGTATGTAGAAATGTTTTCTAAGAGATTCTTCCGTACTGTCTCTCCCAGAATGTGTCCCGTTGTGATAATTTTGGACAATTTCTACCGCTAGCGATGCTGGTATAACTATTCTTCCATCTTCTAGCTGATACCACTTGTTCTCCAGATACTTTCCCGGTTCAGTCTTTAACCACTCCTCTTCTTGAGCTGTATAAACTGGAGTCCATTGGGACAGTGGAGTTGGTATAAGAGCAGCTATATGCCCTACATACTCCTGTCTTCCTGATTCAGCAGCACGCTTAGCTGCACTATCTGCCATCCGATTTCCCTTGGTTACATCACCATCTCCTCTCAGATGCGCTCGACAATGTATGATACCGACTTCTTTCGGCTCCCACACTGCTTCCAATAGTTGTAGGATTTCAGCTGCGTACTTGATTTCTTTGCCTTCTGAATTCAGTAGTCCTCTTTCTTTATACAAAGCTCCGTGGGCATGAGTGGTTAAAAACGCATACTTAGAGTCCGTATAGATATTTACTCTTAAACCTTCAGCCAATTGTAACGCTCGTGTTAGTGCTATTAATTCTGCCTTTTGTGCTGATGTTCCTTTCGCCAGTGGCCGAGCTTCTATCACCTTGTCTATTGTTGTCACTGCATATCCTGCATAGCGGATCCCTTCTTTCACATAACTACTGCCGTCGGTGTAATATTGAACATCGGGGTTCTGGATGGGAAAATCACGAAGATCTGGTCTACTTGAGAATACTTCATCCATTACTTCCAAACAATCATGTTGACTTTCAGTAGGTTGTGGCAAAAGGGTAGCTGGATTTAAGGTGTTTACAGTCTCTAAATGCACTCTTGGGTTTTCACACAACATTGCTTGATACTTGGTCATACGGCTGTTACTAAACCAATGATTTCCTTTGTAATCCAACAACGTCTGTACTGCATGTGGGACTCGTACATAAAGTTCTTGACCCAGAGTGAGTTTATCGGCTTCAGCTACTAGCAGGGCGGCTGCAGCTACGGCTCTTAGACAAGGTGGAAGTCCGCTGGCCACTGCATCCAGTTGTTTAGACATGTAGGCAACAGGTCTTTGCCATGATCCCAAGTACTGTGTCAATACTCCCACAGCCATTCTTCTTTGCTCGTGTACATACAGGTAGAATGGTCGTGTGTGATCAGGTAGACCTAATGCTGGGGCACTCATCAAAGCCTTCTTCACATCTTCAAATGCCGTTTGCTGTTCTTGGGTCCATAAGAAGGGGTCGTGCTCTGTACCTTTGATAGCTGCGTACAGAGGTTTTGCTAGTATCGCATAACTGGGAATCCATATCCTACAGAAGCCTGCTGCCCCCAAGAATTCTCGCACTTGTCTTCTATTCTTGGGTATTGGTATTTGGCAGACAGCTTCTTTTCTCTCTGGCCCCATAATCCTTTGACCTTCAGAGATATGGAATCCCAGATACTTGACAGTTGGCAAACACAACTGAGCCTTCTTCCTGGACACCTTGTATCCTGCCTTCCAGAGAATATGTAGTAGATCGTGCGTTGCTTGCTGACAGATTTCTTTTGTAACTGCTGCTATCAACAAGTCATCTACATACTGTAACAATACACACTCTCCTGGGATGGACTCGAAATCCAATAGATCTTGACTTAGGGCTGAACCAAATAGGGTAGGTGAATTTTTAAACCCTTGGGGCAGTCTTGTCCAAGTCATTTGGCGTTTTGAGCCCGTTACAGCGTTCTCCCACTGGAAAGCGAAAATACATTGACTTTCTGCGGCAATTCGGAGGCAAAAGAAGGCATCTTTGAGATCTAAGACTGTGAAGTAAGTAGCCCCGCCCGGAATTAAAGCAAGCAGGTTATATGGATTGGGTACAACTGGATGTATACTAACAACCGCATCATTGACTGCTCTTAAGTCCTGCACAGGTCGATACTCATCTGTACCGGGCTTTTGAACAGGCAGCAATGGGGTGTTCCAGGGGGAAGTACAGAATTTTAGGATACCATACCGTATGAACTTATCCAGATAGGATTGGATGTTCTTCTTAGCCTTCTGCGGAATGTGATATTGTCTTAGGCTCACTGGATAAACCCCATGTTTCAGTTCAATTTTTATTGGTGGAATATTGCGGGCCAGTCCTGGTGGGTTGTTCTCTGCCCAAACTCCTGGTATGTTAAACAATGTCTCATCACTCCTAGGGTTTTGGCTAGTCAACACTGTATAAAGTCGCCACTCTTCTTCCTTTGGTACGGATAAAGTCATAATACCTGAAGGTCCATTAAACTTTAAGGATGTTGTTCCATTTGGTAGGAACGTAATCTGCGCTTGTAATTTTGATAGCATATCACGTCCCAGCAATTGGACTGGACATTCAGGCATATAAAGGAATTGGTGTTTTACTACGTGGCCTCCCAATGTACAGAGTCGACTTTTAAGAACCGGTTTTTCAGCACTTCTTCCAGTTGCTCCTATCACAGTAATAGTCCTTCCAGATGGAGGAGCAACTAGATTAGTCACCACTGAATGTTCAGCACCAGTGTCGATCATGAACGCACTCCTTTTCCCCCCTATTGATACATCGACCATAGGCTCCGCTCGACCAAGGGGGATGGAGCCCGGTCGGTATCAATAGTCCTCCATGACCGTGTCAGCCAATCCTACGAAGTCCCTACCTTCTCTATCGCGGGACCTTTGCGCTGCTGGAATATACCTATCTTCCCTCACACTTCCTCTGTTCCCATTACTCCCTCTATAACCATTACTCCCTCCGGGACCTCCTCTACCTCTCGCTCTGCCTCTAAAGTTTCCGTAGCCTGCCCTGGGTTGGTCTCTCTCGTACTGCTCTCTTTGCGGACATTCGTTCCTCCAATGCCCTTCTTCCTTGCAATACGCGCATTGATCCCTACTCAAAGGCTCCCTACTCCATCTATTATTGCCTCTATCTGGGCCCCGTTTATCTACGCCTGCGATCGCTACCGCTAGCATATCAGCCTTTTTACGCATCTTGCGCTCTTCCTCTTTCTTACTTTCTGTATCCCTGTTCATATAGACCTTATTTGCTACCTCCATTAGTTGGGTGATGGACATACCTGCAAACCCTTCTAACTTTTGTAGCTTGCGCTTAATATCTCCGTATGCTTGGCTGACAAAGGCGGAGTTAACCATTCGGGAATTGTCTGCGTCTTCCGGATTAAAGGGGGTATACAAGCGGTATGCCTCCAATAATCGGTCATAAAAGACACTGGGCGCTTCATCGCTTTTCTGGATCACCTCAACTGTCTTCGACATGTTAATGGCTTTCTTTCCTCCGGCTTTCATGCCAGCAATTATAGCGTCTCTATAGGCTCTGAGTTGAACCATATCAGCACCATTTACGTTCCAATCGGGATCAGTGTTGGGATAATGTGTTGCGGCCCATGCTGCTGGATTAGCTTGGTTCAAAGCACGGGCTCTATCCTCTAATGCTTTAATGGCTGCTTGATTTATTCTTGTCCTTTCCTCATTGTTAAATAAAGTCATTAGTAACTGCTGGCAATCAGCCCATGTCGGATTATGCGTCTGTACTATTGAGGTGAACAGATCAGTCATAGCTTGTGGTTTCTCAGTATACGAGGAATTATGGGTCTTCCAGTTTAAAAGATCGGTTGTGGTAAATGGGACATATACGAAGACTGGGTCAGCGTGTGCCATTTGACCTGCGGCATCGATATAAGCTGACCCGGGATTCAGACGAAGAGGCATCTGATAGTGTCTCAATTGTTGGGCACCGGTCAACTGTCGGGTCTGTATGGGGCTACGTGGAGGGGCGTCAGTCATGGGTTCCGGTCGGGGAGAGATAGGGTATGGGGATGTGGGAGGTCGGTTTTGGGAAAAGGTCGTAAATAAAACACTTCGAGCCGAGCTAGATGAAGCTTGACCGGAAGTCTGAAGTGGCGCCAAATCAGGATATTCGTTTCTAATGGGGGTGGATTCTGGTTCCGGAAGGGGAGATTTAGTACGAGGGGGGGTGGATCCTGTACTGGAGGAGGAAGCGGAAGTGGATGAGGGTAGTGAGGGAAGGGTTACAGGACTTCCTGTATTTGCGTCACTTCCTCTTACCGGAAAGTAAGGGGGCGGCAAAGGGATCTCGGACTCAGGGGGCGTGTCCAAAATGGGCCTAACACCAGCCCTAGTGGACGAACAAGTCCTAGCTACCATGAGGCGACACTGTTCCTCGTGGCATGTCCGGAGCCATTTTGGCGAGTCATTTACGGCCTGTCTCCAACAATCAATATAAGGAAACTGGCCGTAAAGTTCAGGCCTACCTGATACAGCCACGTGTAAGCGCTGTACCAGAGTTGGATCCAAACTGCCACGTGGCGGCCATGCCGCAACCAAAGTAGGCCACTCCCTAGTGCACAAAGTGACCAAACGTACAGGAGACATCTTTACCCCAAAATCACAAACTTTGAATCCCTTTTTAAAATTCTTAACCATACATCCTAAGGGATCCGGAATCGTTGACTGCGACGCACCCATATTTAACAGTGGAACGTCGTCGACAACGATTACTATACACGCGTACTATTCAACAGTCACACCCGTTTCCTCTGGCAACAGCACCACGTGGTACGGTTACCAAGTGAAACGTACACAATAACAATAAACACTCAGGGAATTCCCGTACACACACAGCTGTTACACCAGTCACTATATAATCAATATTATGCCCTTTGGCGTAACTATACAGTCACCCACGCTATAATTCTCTATATACGAATTACCCGTCTATAACACACCCCAGTAACATCGTCTTTTACAAATAGCGGTTACAGTACGGTTAGCATAGGTCAAAGCACAAGTTAAGGTCACAATACAATTATTAGTGGTTATGGTGTTAAACATGCAATGGACGACAATGATTAGTACTTATTATATAATGTCAGTAAATATACAGGGTTATGGTACCGTGCACTATAATACAGCAACACACTATTAACACTCTTGCTAGACGGCTGAGCTCGCGCTATCTAACAAGATATACACTTTACTAAAACAATCGTTAACACATTTACAATTCCCAACTAAACTATTGGCCAGTACCTTGAATGGACTACCTAAAACTATATACACCCGTTTTGGTTAGCCACACTGCCCAATCACCACATATATAGCGAGCTAGAGAACCGAATTTACACAGGCGCCTCTTAGTCGCACTATCAAAAGTCTAGTGGGTTCCAAATTTACACGCCTTCCCACTTAGCCCAGATAGGATGAGAACTAGCGAACCGAATTTACACAGGCGCCGCTTAGTCTCCCGGTCCCTCCGACCTAGCGAACGTAATATACACCCTAGAACGCTAGTCTAGACAAGACACCGGTGTCCGGCTAGGGCTATTTACACCAGGACCCCGCCTGACTAACCAAATCAAACGGTCTGACTAAAGAGCGTTCGATCGAGCGGTGCGCCTTCGCTCCTTCCCTCCGACAGAGGGGGCAGATACAGATTCAAAAACCCCTTTGGGCCTACCGCACAATCGGTATACCCCTAGCGGGTCCTGCCGTCTAAAACAGCAGTTATCTTACCTCCTCGTTCCTGAACCTGAGTTCACACTCATCGACGGGGACACCCCAGCACTTCTCACGTAGAGGCCGATGATCTCCTGGACAACAGACCAGTGGCGCCGAGACGAAGGGAGGTCCACGCAGAAGTTCAGGGGTGCAGCCGTAGAGAACGTGGGCAAAGATAGACCGTCTCACGCCTCTGCCTCTCAGCTACCGTTGAACGATGAGCTTCCCGGCCAATGCACCAAATGATACCGGAGAAACTGACGGAAGCCAAGCACAGAGAGATGGACACAGGTTTCTTCAGGAAGGAAGAGATTCTTTATTGGATCACCGATCGGGACTCAGAGGGACTAGCGTCACCAAAATACAGCAAAGTCTGAGTACTGAATACATAGAGTACATTCCTTATATAGCACTGTAGCTCCTCCCACAATTAACTACACCCACACATACCCTTAACCTATTTAATGAATAGAGTCTAAACTCATCCATCCGGTCTAACCACGTGGCTCATCTGATACAAAGGAGAGGGACGCGTAATTCCAGTTCTTACATTCCTGCACCTGGTCAGTACAGTGATGACAGTATCTTAGCTACGTGTAATTTAACTAACTGATACTACAAACACATATACATACATATGCCTTGTGGCAATCTTAGCCTGCTAAACTTGTATTTTACTGGAATTACATCACAAAAGGACCACTATAGTGCCAGGAAAACAAACTCGTTTTCCTGGCACTATAGTGCCCTGAGGAGGAAGGGGTTAATCCCTTACCTTTTTTCCAGCGCCAGGCTCTCTTGGCGCTGGGACTCTCCTCCCTCTTCTGACGTCCCCGGCTGAATGCGCATGCGTGGCAAGAGCCACGCGTGCATTCAGCCAGTCTCATAGGAAAGCATTCTCAATGCTTTCCTATGGACGCTGGTGTCTTCTCACTGTGAAAGTCACAGTGAGAAGCGCAGAAAGCGCCTCTAGTGGCTGTCAATGAGACAGCCACTAGAGGCTGGATTAACCCATAGGTAAACATAGCAGTTTCTCTGAAACTGTTTACAGCAAAAAGGGTTAAACCTAGATGGACCTGGCACCCAGACCACTTCATTAAGTTGAAGTGGTCTGGGTGCCTATAGTGGTCCTTTAAACGGCAATGAGCCCAAAACAACCCAAACTCCAGTACCACAGCCAGGGGCAGCAAGGAGGGAACCAGGTGTGAGATTTCCAGGAAACCCCAGTTGGTAAGATCAGCAGTGTGAAAGAGGCAGAAAAGCAGGTAGACTTAGACAAACACTCAGTTTGTTAGTCCAGTCAAGTTTAACACGTGCAGGATGTGTTCTTGTACCCCTCACATAAATTAAGGCTAGCAAACTTATTTATGCTGTGAATAGGATTATCATGAAAAGGGCAGAGAATAAGTTTGGAGACAAGAAAATTCTAGGAATTTTCTATCCGTGTCACTGCAGAGGAGAAAGTCTTACTGTCAGCAGCAAACCATTATAAGAAATGTTAGTTCTGGCTGCTGAACTCAGGAATAAAGTAAAAAATAAAATGTCAGATGCTCTGTGTCTCAGGGGGATAGCGTGCAAGACAGGGGGTGCTATGATTGGATGTTATTGGGGCAGGCAGATACAGGTTCACACTACACTGCATCTCACTATCATCTGTCACAAAGCCACCTAATAAGAATAGAATCTAGTGCTGTGCCAAATCGATTTGCATGTGTATTACCATAATCAACATCTAAGCCCTAGAGGTGACAAGTCCTCACTTTTTGTTGTGTGTTCTTTTAATTTGTGTGCAGATTTTAACAAAAAAGGTGTATGTATTATTAAAACATGCACATGATTTAATGAAATGTGTATGCTAGTTGAAAAATAAAAGAAGACCGGATACAGTACCTCCAGAGCTACATTTATGTCTGTGCTTGTGTGTAAAAATGTAAATCACATGCACGCATGAGGCCTCGCTTCTCACTAGATATGGGATTGAGACATTGAGTGAGAGCCTAGGGAGGAGCATCGCAGTGACACAAGGCAGATAAGTCGTTCTCTACTGTGTGAGTAGTGTATATGTGCACGTGTGTATACATATATATATATACATATATATATATATATATATATATACATATATACATACATATACATAATATCTCAGCATTTCTAGACTTGACCATTATATCTCTCCATCAAATATATAGTAGATGCATATACACAAACATCATTTTATGTAGTTTTCTGAAGCTCTGTGAGCACAGTAGAACAGGCAGCAATGAGCCATGTAATCCATGCTGTGGTATGGCCATTTCTACGAGATGATGCATAGAATATGGATATTAGCCTACATAATTAATAAGACTATGCTGTAAATGGCTTGCAAACCGCTCAGGAAAAAAATCCAATTATTCAGCACTGGCAATGACATCCCATGATTTACAGTACAATAATTTTTATTCCCCAGGCAAACTACTCAACAGCCATCCATTTTCCAGACTGTACCTAAAGAGAGACACTTGTTACAAGTGACAATTTAAATGCGAGAGGTGGTTAGAGGTGCAAGCTATGATACATATCGCTTAAAAGAGAAATTCTTTACAAATATATATATATTTCCAGGCAAATGTCTGTCAGTTTGTGGAAAGAATAAATGATGATAACAAATTAAATATCTTCCAAACCCTGATAAGGTTATAAGGCATTAATGGCTTTAGGTTTAGGAGTATATTAGGTGAAGTACTTGGAAGACAAATGCATTATTTCAGAGTTCCTCAACAGCCAGAATCAGTTTTATAGTAAAGAGTAGTAAGTGTTTTAATATTGTTTGTGTATTTTATTGTACCCTAATGTATTAATGCAATGTTTTGTGGACCCAGGACATACTTGAAAACAAGAGAAATCTCAATGTATCTTTCCTGGTAAAATATTTCATAAATAAAATTAATAAAATACAAGATTTATTTTAGATGCATTGTAACATTATATCTAAAGACATTTTATGCATTTAATTTTATAGGTTCTTAAATCAATGAGTATACCCTTGTCGAAGCCTATAAGAAAAGCAGCATTTTAAAGGGGAAACAAGCATCTAAACTAATACAACATGCTGTAGTGGTTATGGTTAGCAGGGTACATTAGCATCCCAAAGAGCTGGGAGCCACTTCTCCTTGGGAACTTCCATTAGCTCTCCTGAGCCACCCCTGCAGTGCCGGGAGTAATTTCTTCTTAGGAACTTTCATTAGCTCTCCTGAGCCACGCCCTGCAGTGCTGGGAGTCATTTCTTCTTAGGAACTTCCATAAGCTCTCCTGAGCTACGCCCTGCAGTGCTGGGAGTCATTTCTTCTTAGGAACTTCCATAAGCTCTCCTGAGCCACGCCCTGCAGTGGAACTTCCATAAGCTCTCCTGAGCCAAGTCCCAAAGTGCTGGGAGTCACTTCTCCTTAGGAACTCCCATAAGCTCTCCTGAGCCAAGTCCCAAAGTGCTGGGAGCCACTTCTCCTTAGGAACTTCCATTAGCTCTCCTGAGCCAAGCCTCACAGTGCTGGCCAGCTCACTGGATGAGAGCAGGAGTAGATCACTGTCCGCCAATTAGTACTGCACTGCTGGGCTTAGCTGGGGTAAAGAGCTGCCAGCTTGCATGAAGGCTGTAGTGGAAGTAAGAAAAGGCTACCTGTAGAAATGATTTGACTACTTACATTGGAGGGGACTAGGGCACTCCTAGCACCATAACCACTAGACTTGTGCAAAAATTAGCTTTTATTTGTCTGCATAAAGGACCTGGTGATCATCAAGCAAATCGATTCCAAGTAGTTTCACCTGCGGTTTTAACATTGAAGTCTACAGGTAAGATCGATCCAAAATCAATTCGTTCTCAGTTCAATTTGAGCTCAGAAAGAATTTAGGGATGCATAAAACAATCTTCCTCAGTAATTTTACATAGTGGGGAAGATATTCTAGTTGGCACAGCTAAAATTATGCCAAATGTTATTAACTATGTGTCAGTGGCAACTGTCTGGTGGACCCATCGAACAGAGAGCCTTGGACCTTTGCCCTCCAGTAGGAATTACTTGGACGTTTCTCATGGCCAGGTCTGTGAGCATATGGGAAGGTTCTTATTTGGACTGGCAGGGATTTCTGCTGGAGCTCCATTACTTGTGCTTGATGCTACCCAGGGAATTTTTTTTTGAAATTTATGCAGCTTTGCCCAGCCCTGGTATAGGCTGAATAACCCCTTTGGTAAACAATGTAACCTATACTCCTGCCCTACACTTATACCCTAGTTTATCTGTCTTACCTTTACCTGTTTTCCACTATAAATCTATATGCCTTCAGCCTACACAGAGAAGTTTATGTCTCCTTAGCAGCCTCCGTATGGTACACATAGTTTGTATGTTGTGTGTTTGAATTATAACCTGCGCGCATGTTTCCATTCTTTCATATAGTTAAATTATCTATGGCATGTGCTCTTTTCAATGTGATCTAAGTAAGCCTTGCATTCCAGCTCTCAGTTATTGCTTTACTCTACATAGCCTACAGCTAGTTGAACTAGAACATGTACTATGTAATATTTTACCATAGATCTAAACTCTCTCTCAGAAGGCAAGGTAATCATAGTATTACTTGTTAATTTTTAATTAACTCTTGCTTTTGGGAAAACGTATTAGACAGTTTACATAATTAAAATTAGGCATGGTTTATCTGTATACACCAACTGTTGCTATACACCCTGTTCCAAATTATTATGCAAATTATATTTTTCTCATTTACCTAAATAATTTATGTAAATAACAGTCAGCATAATTCTCATGTTATCAACTATTAAGAATACAATTCAAATTTTATTGAACAAACCTCCTAATGATAACAGTATTGTTTTAAAACATGAAAAACTTGCAATGCACTGTTCCAAATTATTACGCACAGTAAGTTTCAAAACACTTTATAGGTTGTAAAGAACTGAAAATTGTCATTTGTTGTGTTTGCAGCATATTTACTGAAATCAAAAGCTATTTCAATCAAACTTATAGCAACATTTTAACTTTTTAAACATTTTAACAGGTCACGTTACATTTTAACATAGGGCCCCTTATTTGATAGCAGCTTCACAAGTCTTGCATCCATTGAACTTGTGAGTTTTTGGACAGTTTCTGCTTGAATTTGTTTGCAAGATGTCAGAATAGCCTCCCAGAGCTGCTGTGTGGATGTAAACTGCCTCCCACCCTCATAGATCTTTTGCTTGAGGATACTCCAAAGGTTCTCAATAGGATTGAGGTCAGGGGAGGATGGAGGCCACACCATGAATTTCTCTCCTTTTATCCCCATAGCAGCCTTTGATGCAGAGGTATTCTTTGCAGCATGAGATGGTGCATTGTCATGCATGAAGATGATTTTATTACGGAAAGCATAGTTCTTCCTTCTGTACCAGGGAAGAAAGTGGTCAGTCAGAAACTCCAGATACTTTGCGGTCATCTTTACACTTTCGGGGACCCTACAGGGGCCGACCAGCTCTCTTCCCATGATTCTGGCCCAAAACATGACTCCACCACCACCTTGCTCACGTCGTAGCCTTGTTGGAACAGGGTGGCCGTCCACCAACCATCCACTACTCCATCCATCTGGACCATCCAGGGTTGCACTGCACTCATCAGTGAACAGGACTGTTTGAAAATTAGTCTTCATGTATTTTTCTGCCCAATGCAGCCGTTTCTGCTTGTGAGCATTGGTTAGTGGTGGCCGAATAGAAGGTTTATGCACAGCCGGAAGACTCTGGAGGACTCTACACTTTGATGTCCGTGGGACTCCAGAGGCACCAGCAGCTTCAAATATCTGTTTGCTGCTATGTAATGGTATTTTAGCAGCTGCTCTCTTCATCCGATGCATGGATCTGGCAGAAATCTTCCTCAATGTGCCTTTATCTGCACGAACCCTTCTGTGCTCTGAATCAGCCACAAATCTCTTAATAGTGCTATGATCACGCTTAAGTTTTCGTTAAATATCTAATGTTTTCATACCTCGTCCAAGGCATTGAACTATTTCACTCTTTTCGTCAGCAGAGAGATCCTTTTTCTTCCTTATATGGCATGAAAATGGTGCTCTGCTTAATAATGTGGAACACCCTTCTTTAGTAGTTTTTCTTTAAATTGGGCTCACCTGGCAATCTAATTATCACAGGTGTCCGAGATTGTTTTCAGAGATCAAAAGAGCCCTGAGACACAATGCCATCCATGAGTTAAACTGAAAAACAAAATATTTAATCTTTGTGACACTTAACCCCTTAAGGACAGAGCTTCAGAAGCTTGACTTACGCTTAATGACACAAGCAATTTTTGCATTTTCTTGCTGTTTGCGTTCAACTGCAATTTGCATCTCTCTCATTTATTGCACCGACACATATTATATACTGTTTTTTAAAGGACAGAAAGGGCTTTAATTTGATATAACATATATATATATATAAATGCTTACTTATTATAAAAAAAATACAGAAAAATGCAAAAAAAATGAAAAATATTGTTTTTTTTTACAGTTTTTGCAATCATAATGTGTGCATAATTAGTGCAGGTTAAGGAAAGTAATTAAAAATAAATTCATTTATTTGTTCTGATTTACAGAATATATAATGTGTCTGGGATTTTCAGTTTTTTTTGGTAGTTACAGGTCACAAAGCACAAGGAGTAAAATAAAATTTTAATGTGGAGCGATTTTAGAATTTGGTATGTTTGTCTTGTAAGCCTAATAGCCATAAAATAAAACAAAATTGCCACACAAAAGTATATATTTATATAAAGTAGACATCACAGGCTATTTACCTAAGGTTGTTTTGACACTTTCTACGTAGCCATTTTACCGCCAACCTCTGCTAAATATTGGAGTAAAATTGTGTTTTTGGGGGGTTTTCGCACACAAACGTATAACAAAGAACTTCTCATGTGTATTTTGTAAAGTTGGTGTGTGCTATTCCTGTACAAAGCTTTATAATGTGTTCAGTTAGTTCTGCTGAGTACTACGGTACCCCCATTGTATGTCTTTGGCACTATTTTGTGAAGCTACAGTGCCATATAGGAGACCTGTCCTTTTCAGTATTCACAGTAGAATTTTGAGAGACGGATTTAATGAGCCTATGCTTCCATTTGGGGTATTATAACAGTTTGACTGTTCAAAAACCCCAACAAAGGCCTACCATTTGTAAAAGTAGACACTCCAGGGTATCTCATAAGGTGCATATTGTGCCTTAACATGCCCCCATTTTTTTACCATTACATGCCAAAGTATGTGGTAAAAAATAATTTTGTGCATTTTTTACATACGGATTGCATTTTTGCTGGGCATTTTGTATATTTCATATGTGCCACTAAGTTCAAACCCCCCAAATTATGCTCAGCTAAGTCTTCTGAGTAAAAGGACACCCCCATTGTATGTCTATGGCACTATTTCGTGAAGCTACAGTGCCATACAGGAGACCTGTCCTTTTCAGTATTCACAGTAGAATTTTGAGAGACGGATTTAATGAGCCTATGCTTCCATTTGGGGTATTATAACAGTTTGACTGTTCAAAAACCCCCACAAAGGCCTACCATTTGTAAAAGTAGACACTCCAGGGTATCTCATAAGGTGCATATTGTGCCTTAACATGCCCCCATTTTTTTACCATTACATGCCAAAGTATGTGGTAAAAAATAATTTTGTGCATTTTTTACATACGGATTGCATTTTTGCTGGGCATTTTGTATATTTCATATGTGCCACTAAGTTCAAACCCCCCAAATTATGCTCAGCTAAGTCTTCTGAGTAAAAGGACACCCCCATTGTATGTCTATGGCACTATTTCGTGAAGCTACAGTGCCATACAGGAGACCTGTCCTTTTCAGTATTCACAGTAGAATTTTGAGAGACGGATTTAATGAGCCTATGCTTCCATTTGGGGTATTATAACAGTTTGACTGTTCAAAAACCCCCACAAAGGCCTACCATTTGTAAAAGTAGACACTCCAGGGTATCTCATAAGGTGCATATTGTGCCTTAACATGCCCCCATTTTTTTACCATTACATGCCAAAGTATGTGGTAAAAAATAATTTTGTGCATTTTTTACATACGGATTGCATTTTTGCTGGGCATTTTGTATATTTCATATGTGCCACTAAGTTCAAACCCCCCAAATTATGCTCAGCGAAGTCTTCTGAGTAAAAAGACATCCCCAATGAATGTCTTTGGCACTATTTTGTGAAGCTACAGTGGCATATTGGAGACCAAGCCATATCAGTTTTTATAGAACTTTGAATTTTGACGCTGGGCCTATGTGCAATTTCCAAGCATCTTCGTAAGTTTTAAATTCAAACTACCCCACAAAGGCCTACCATTTCTTAAAGTAGACACCCCAGGGTATTTCAAAAGGCATATTTTGAACCTTAGCGTGGGATAATTTTTCCGCTAGCTTGTACCAGGTGTAGTGGTAATAAGCGTTTTTTCTGCCTTTTTGACACACAAAGTGAGTTTGCACAGTATATTTTGCAAACCTTATGTGTACCACCACTCTATAATACTTTATATGTTGCTCAGCTATGTCGGCTGAGTACAAAAATACCCCCGTATGTACCTTTGCCAGGTATATGTGGACATCGGAGGGGCACATTTGGGACACAGCCATTCCATTTTTTTTCAAACTTTAAATTTTTACGCTGTGCCCATGTCCCATTTTAGAGTATTTTACCAGGCTATATAATCCAAATACCCCATAAAGCCATACCATTTCTTAAAGAAGACATCCCAGGGTATTTCAAAAGGCATATTTTGAAAATTAGTGTGGGATCATTTTTCCGCTAGCTTGTACCAGGTGTAGTGGTAATAAGCGTTTTTTCTGCCTTTTTGACACACAAAGTGAGTTTGCACAGTATATTTTGCAAACCTTATGTGTACCACCACTCTATAATACTTTATATGTTGCTCAGCTATGTCGGCTGAGTACAAAAATACCCCCGTATGTACCTTTGCCAGGTATATGTGGACATCGGAGGGGCACATTTGGGACACAGTCATTCCATTTTTTTTCAAACTTTAAATTTTTACGCTGTGCCCATGTCCCATTTTAGAGTATTTTACCAGGCTATATAATCCAAATACCCCATAAAGCCATACCATTTCTTAAAGAAGACATCCCAGGGTATTTCAAAAGGCATATTTTGAAAATTAGTGTGGGATCATTTTTCCGCTAGCTTGTACCAGGTGTAGTGGTAATAAGCGTTTTTTCTGCCTTTTTGACACACAAAGTGAGTTTGCACAGTATATTTTGCAAACCTTATGTGTACCACCACTCTATAATACTTTATATGTTGCTCAGCTATGTCGGCTGAGTACAAAAATACCCCCGTATGTACCTTTGCCAGGTATATGTGGACATCGGAGGGGCACATTTGGGTCACAGCCATTCCATTTTTTTTCAAACTTTAAATTTTTACGCTGTGCCCATGTCCCATTTTAGAGTATTTTACCAGGCTATATAATCCAAATACCCCATAAAGCCATACCATTTCTTAAAGAAGACATCCCAGGGTATTTCAAAAGGCATATTTTGAACCTTAGCGTGGGATCATTTTTCCGCTAGCTTGTACCAGGTGTAGTGGTAATGAGCGTTATTAAATTAATTTTGTAACTTTTTAAAACTTTTTTTACTTTTTAAAACTATTTTTTAAACTTTTGTTTTGCTTATTCATTTTTTTAAAGTTTCCTAAACTTTCGTAAAACTTTTTTTTTACAGATTTAACATTTTTCTAAGCTTTTTCTTTTACCGTTAACCCCTAACTAGCAGTAAGCAGCACTAACAGTAAATTCCCCATTTTCCCATAACTCCCACCCACCCCAGCTAGCAAAATATTTAATTATACAATATTTAAATTAGTTAATTAAATTAATTTAACCCCTGAGGGTTAAAAAATAAATAAAAGTTAATCGTCAGGGGTTAAAAAAAAATTAGATCACAGTATAATACTGTGATCTGTATTTTGATCACTGTAGGCAGTGATAGACTGGCAGGTAAGGGGTTAATTTTTATTTGGACTGGGTAAAGGGTTTATTTTTTTTTATTTTTTACTTAAACGTTATTAAAACTTTTTTTTACTTAATTTTTTAACTTTTTAAAGCTTATTTTAAAACTTTTTTTAACGTTAACCCCTAGTTAGCCTAACACTAAATCCCCCAATTCCCCACTAACTTCCACCCTCCCCAGCTAGCTAAATTTATCATTTTAAAATATTTAAATTAATTAATAAAATAAATTTAACCCCTGAGGGTTAAAAAAAAAAAAGAATTAACCCTCAGGGGTTAAAAAAAAAATCAGATCATATTAAAATGTAATCCCTGCCAATTGATCACTGTAGTCAGTGATCAATTGGCAGGGAAGGGGTTAATTTTTTATTAATATGGGTAAAGGGGGGTGGGATTTTAATTTAACTTTTTTTTTTAACACCAGGGGGCAGGATCATCACTGATCCGGCTCCCTGCACTTCACAGTGAACCCGGAAGTGCAGGGAGGCGGAGGTGAGTATACAGAGCACATGTGCCCGCTCTGACATGCTGTCAGAGCGGGCACATGAGCTGGGACAGCCCGATCCGGTGCTCCCGGTCTGCCTCTAATGCAGAGGCAGACCGGAGCACCATTAACCCCACGATCGCCGCGATTGCGGCGATCTGGGGTTAATTTTACCGCGTGACGGACGAGGTCCGTCACCCGTCGTTAAGGGCATCCCCAGGATGACGGACCTCGTCCGTCACACGTCGTGAAGGGGTTAAATAGAATTTGCATAATAATTTGGAACAGGGTGTATATATATATATATATATATATATATATATATATATATATATATATATATTACTTGTGTAATGTTGCTCCGATGTATACCTGCTCTCAATGGAATGTATTATTCTTTATGTATCAATAAAACTAAATTACAGGAAAAAAAAGAAAATATATAAATTTGACTTGATTTCCTGATAATTCATACTTTTAGAAGGTTGGTGAATGCTACTGATGAAATTAAACTCAAAAAACTTAAAACTTAAAGGGACATTAAAGTCAAGAAAACACCTTTCGCTCAATGAAGCAATTTTGGTGTATATCATGCCAGTGCAGTCTCACTGCTCAATTATCTGCCATTTAGGAGTTAAATAATTTCATTTATGCAGTCCTACTCTTACTTAACTGCATGTGACTTACACAGCCTTCCTGAACACTTCCTGTAAAGAATCAACTATTGTTCACACCTTCTTTATTGCAAATTCTATTAAATTTAGAATTTTTTATATCCTGATCTGTTAATGCTTGATAGACCCTGTAGGTCTCTTGCATGTAATAAGGGACACTGTGCCTTGCCCCTCTCCCTTTAGCCAGACCACTTCTGCCAATTGGAGTGGTCTGGTTGCCTTGCCCCTCTCCCATTAGCTCGGTTAGTCAAAACACTGCAGTTTTGGAGAAGCTGCAGTGTTTTGGTTACAGGGCTAATCCCACCTCTAGTTGCGGTCTCTCAGACAGCCGCTAGATGGTGCTTCCGGATTCTTACGGCTCCAAAAGTATTTTAAATAACGTTCGACATCCCCATGCTCTGCATGATGCTCTCCTATAGGGAGGTCTAATTGCTATTGCCACGCATGCGTATTAGGTCTCCCCCGCCCGCAGCCGGCGGTGGGGGAGGAGCAAGGGTGGAGCTGAGCCAGCGCCGAGAGACATCGGCGCTGGACCCAGGTAAGTGGCTGAAAGGGTTATTAACCTTCTTCAGCGCCGCGAGAGGGGGCCTTGACAGAAGGGGAAGCTACAGTGACAGGAAAACTAGTTTGTTTTCCTGGCACTTTAGTTTCCCTTTAAAGTTCAATTTACAGACCAGGAGATAAACTTTTAAGGACAGTTAAATCTAACTGATAATTAAAACATTTTGTTTTCATGCAGGCTGTGTGAGCCATAGCCAGGGGATGTGTGGATAGGGATGCATAAACAGAAACAAAAATGATTTCACGCCTAAATGGCAGTGAATTGAGCAGGGCAACTTCAGCGGCATGATCTATACACCCAAACTTCTTAGTGTCCCTTTAATTTATAATAAACACACATCACACAGTTCATTATGGCTCAGTAATATAACGGAATATTCATTGGAAATGTCCAGCATAAAACACAAGACATTTGAGCTTTACGTAAGGTACTTTAGAAAGTGAGATCTAATATAGGCCTCAATTTAATCTTTTTAGATTAGCTTTTAACCCCTTAAGGACACATGACATGTGTGACATGTCATGATTCCCTTTTATTCCAGAAGTTTGGTCCTTAAGGGGTAAAACTGATTTATCTACAGATGTCACTATTAAAGTCTACTATCATTTTTGTAGACATATTATTTGGAAAGTTTTTCCAACAGTTTGTGAGCATTTGAAAAGCGTATCCAAAAATATGAGATCAAAGCCAAGAGAAAATTATATGCCAACCAAAAAATAGTGTAGCCCTTATATGAAGCACAATAAAGTTCAACGTAGCTGTAACTTTAACAGATCTTTAGATATATTTTCTCAAATTCGAATAACCTTCAAAATATAAATGAACCGTAGTGCAAAATGTTATAATTTATTATTTATATTTTTAATGTTATTTGAATGTGAGAAAATATATCTAAAGATCTGTTAAAGGTACAGCTACGTTGAACTTTATTGCGCTTTAAATGAGCGCTGCACTATTGTTTGATTGGCATTTTAATCTTTATGGTGTATTTTGGAAAGGTGACATCTGCTGTTTTCTTGAGATTTAATTATTAAGATACCGGTAAATACTTTTAAAGTATTTTTTGCACTTTATAGCACTAATACCATTTAACTTTTTTCTAACATTTTTGTTTTTTCAAAAACATTTATATTTTTTTAAAACAAATTCTATGGTCGATTTTAATTTAACAGAAATGTATATACAGGTATTAGAAGATGAAATTATCAAATGATTAAAAAATAACTTTTTAAAACTTTTTAAATTACTTCAAAACTTTTTTTTAAATTTGTCATCTAAATACACACTTGTCAATTTAGAAACTCATCTATGTGGTTGACAAGATCTCATTTTCAATTATTATAACTAGTGATGTACCGAACTGTCCGCTGGCGAACAGTTCCTGGCGAAATTAGCGTGTTCGCGTTCGCCGCGGCGGGCGGACACATGCGCAGTTCGATCCGCCCCCTATTTGTCATCATTGGGCAAACTTTGACCCTGTGCCTCTCGGTCAGCAGACACATTCCAGCCAATCAGCAGCACTCCCTCCCTTCCACACCCTCCAACCTCCTTCCCAGCATCCATTTTCGATTCATTCGGAAGATGCATGCTTAGTGAGAGGAGGGAAAGTTTAGCTGCTGCTGATTAGATAGGGAAATTGATAGCTAGGCTAGGGTATTCAGTGTCCACTACAATCCTGAAGGACTCATCTGATCTCTGCTGTAAGAACAGCACCCCAAAAAGCCCTTTTTAGGGCTATAACATCAGGCTGCTTTTTTTTTTTTTTTCCCTGTGTAATGTACCGTATATACTCGAGTATAAGCCGAGTTTTTCAGCCCATTTTTTGGGCTGAAAAACCCCAACTCGGCTTATACTCGAGTCAGAGTCTGTATTATGGCAATTTGCATTGCCATAATACAGACCGGGGGAGAGGGGGGCTGGCAGAGCTGTACTTACCTGTCCTGCAGCTCCTGTCAGCTCTCTCCTCCTCCGCGCCGTCCGTTCAGCACCTCGGTCAGCTCCCAGTGTAAGTCTCGCGAGAGCCGCGGCTCTCGCGAGACTTACACTGGGAGCTGACAGAGGGAGCTGCACAGACCGCGCGGAGGAGGAGAGAGCTGACAGGAGCTGCAGAACAGGTAAGTACAGCTCTGCCAGCCCCCCTCTCCCCCCCACTGAACTGCCACTGGACCACCAGGGAAGGAGAGCCCCCCTCCCTGCCCTATATCAAGCAGGGAGGGGGGACGAAAAAAAATATATATAAATAAACTAAGAAATAAAAAAAATAAAAAAGGAGTATAAGGACCACTATGGGAGGGGGGGGGGAAAGGACCACTATGGGAGGGAGGGGGGTATAAGGACCACTATGGGAGGGAGGGGGGGATAAGGACCACTATGGGAGGGAGGGGGGGGATAAGGACCACTATGGGAGGGAGGGGGGTATAAGGACCACTATGGGAGGGAGGGGGGGATAAGGACCACTATGGGAGGGAGGGGGGGGATAAGGACCACTATGGGAGGGAGGGGGGTATAAGGACCACTATGGGAGGGAGGGGGGGTATAAGGACCACTATGGGAGGGGGTGGGATAAGGACCACTATGGGAGGGAGGGGGGGTATAAGGACCACTATGGGAGGGAGGGGGGGATAAGGACCACTATTGGAGGGAGGGGGTATAAGGACCACTATGGGAGGGAGGGGGGATAAGGACCACTATGGGAGGGAGGGGGGTATAAGGACCACTATGGGAGGGAGGGGGGGGATAAGGACCACTATTGGAGGGAGGGGGGGGATAAGGACCACTATTGGAGGGAGGGGGGTATAAGGACCACTATGGGAGGGAGGGGGGGTATAAGGACCACTATGGGAGGGGGTGGGATAAGGACCACTATGGGAGGGAGGGGGGGTATAAGGACCACTATGGGAGGGAGGGGGGGTATATGGACCACTATGGGAGGGATGGGGGGGATAAGGAACACTATGGGAGGGAGAAGGGGGATAAGGACCACTATGAGAGGGAGGGGGTGGGATAAGGACCACTATGGGAGGGGAGGGGGAAGTAAGGACCACTAGGGGAGGGGAGGGTAAGGACCACTAGGGGAGGGGAGGGTAAGGACCACTAGGGGAGAGGTGAGTCAGGACCACTGGGGGGGGGTGAAGGAACACGGGGGTGGGGAGGTAAGGACCACTGAGGGAGGAGGAGGGGAAGTCAGGACATATGGGGGGGGAGGGGGCGGCAAAAAATGTTTTGCCTACGGCGGCAAATATCCTTGCACCGGCCCTGCACACACTGCATTCACACACTGCATTCATACACACACACACTGCATTCATGCACACACACACTGCATTCATGCACACACACGCTGCATTCATGCACACACACGCTGCACTCATACACACGCTGCACTCATACACACACGCTGCACTCATACACACACACATACGCACACACTGCATTCATTATACACACACTGTAAATAAATATTCAATTAATATATTTTTTTTAGGATCTAATTTTATTTAGAAATTTACCAGTAGCTGCTGCATTTCCCACCCTAGTCTTATACTCGAGTCAATAAGTTTTCCCAGTTTTTTGGGATAAAATTAGGGGCCTCGGCTTATATTCGGGTCGGCTTATACTCGAGTATATACGGTAATTGCAGGTGCCTGCCTGCCAGCTTCTGTATGAGGTTCACATTGGATACTGTGCCTACTTGCCCAGTGCCACCACTCATATCTGTTTTAACAATAGGTTAAGCTTTACATTTAAAATAAATATTTTTTTTTCTTTTTTTTTTTTTACTTATTTAATATTTTATTATTTTTCTTATTATATAAAACATATACAACATCATATGCATTACCATTTCCTCATATTGCATTACGTGATACAATTTTCAAGTGTATACATATCTAACATACAATACATTAACTATACCTTAACAAAAACAAACAAAAAGTCCAGACTGAGGGCTCTCTTGAGTCAGAATAGATTTTAATTTAGTAATTTTACACTCCTATTATAGCATCTAGCTATCTTTATGTCAAATGTAAGCAGGGTTTATCTATAGACTAATTTTCCTGTATAATATCTAGCCAGTTTTTCAAAGTACTTGGTTCTTTAACTAACCCTATCTCCATTTTCAGCTGATAGATTAATTGTGATTTTACTTCCTCCCATATTGGGATTTCTCTGGTTTTCCATTTCATAGCAATTGATATTTTAGCTGCTAACAATGTATGGATTATCAAGACCACATATTGATCAAAATTCTGAGACATATATAGTTGTAACAAAAATAACTGTGGTTTCTTGTCAACCTTGATTCCTGTCCATGATTCAATATTCATAGTTACCATATACCAAAATCTTTTTATCAAACCACATTCCCACCATATATGTAGCATTCCTGCCTTATGTTCCCCACAGCGCCAGCATTTATCCGATGCATCCGGGTACATTTTAGCAAGTTTATCTGGCGTTAAATACCATCTATTCATGATTTTGTATTGGAGTTCCACTAGGTTCAGACAATGTAAATTTTTTATGATCAAATTCAATGCTTTCGTCCAGTCATCGTAACTTATGTTATTGTCTATTTCCTTTTCCCATTTTGATATTACTAGACCAATAATTTCTTCCGGGTCAATTTCGATTAAATTAAAACACTTTGAAACTAACTTTTTAATAATAGTTTTTTTTAATAATATTTTTTTTTCACTGTAATAGAAGAGCAGTTGCCTGCCTGCCAGCTTCTGTGTGAGGTTCACATTGGATACTGTGCCCACTTGCCCAGTGCCACCACTCATATCTGTTTTAACAATTGGTTAAGCTTTAGATTTAAAATAAATATTTTTTTTTCACTGTAATAGAAGAGCAGTTGCCTGCCTGCCAGCTTCTGTGTCAGGTTGGATGCCTTGCCCATTTGCACAGTCAGTGCCACCACTCATATCTGTTTTAACAATAGCTTAAGCTTTACATTTAAAATAAATATTTTTTTTCACTGTAATAGAAGATCAGTTAGTTGTCTGCAAGCATCTGGGTGTCAGGCCTACTTCAGCGTGTGCTCTGCAGACCTGTGCCAGCGTGCTTTGACAGTTGCCAATCATATCTGGTGTCTCTTTAGCGTGCTTTTACAAAGAAAAAAGGTTTCCAGTGTAAGCTAATAGCAGACAGTCAGTGTCCTTCAAGCGGCTCTGTCAGGCCTTCCTTCAGCGTGTGCCCTGCACAACCCTGCCAGCGTACTTTGACAGTTGCCACTCATATCTTGTGTCTCTATAGCGTGCTTTTACAACCAAAATTTTGTTTCCACTGTAATAGAAGAGCAGTTGCCTGCCTGCCAGCTTCTGTGTGAGGTTCACATTGGATACTGTGCCTACTTGCCCAGTGCCACCACTCATATCTGTTTTAACAATTGGTTAAGCTTTAGATTTTAAAGAAATCATTTTTTTTCACTGTAATAGAAGATCAGTTAGTTGTCTGCAAGCATCTGGGTGTCAGGCCTACTTCAGCGTGTGCTCTGCAGACCTGTGCCAGCGTGCTTTGACAGTTGCCACTCATATCTGGTGTCTCTATAGCGTGCTTTTACAACCAAAATATTGTTTCCACTGTAATAGAAGAGCAGTTGCCTGCCTGCCAGCTTCTGTGTGAGGTTCACATTGGATACTGTGCCTACTTGCCCAGTGCCACCACTCATATCTGTTTTAACAATTGGTTAAGCTTTACATTTAAAATAAATATTTTTTTTCACTGTAATAGAAGAGCAGTTAGTTGTCTGCAAGCGTCTGGGTGTCAGGCCTACTTCAGCGTGTGCTCTGCAGACCTGTGCCAGCGTGCTTTGACAGTTGCCACTCATATCTTGTGTCTCTATAGCGTGCTTTTACAACCAAAATTTTGTTTCCACTGTAATAGAAGAGCAGTTGCCTGCCTGCCAGCTTCTGTGTGAGGTTCACATTGGATACTGTGCCTACTTGCCCAGTGCCACCACTCATATCTGTTTTAACAATTGGTTAAGCTTTACATTTAAAATAAATATTTTTTTTTCACTGTAATAGAAGAGCAGTTAGTTTTCTGCAAGCGTCTGGGTGTCAGGCCTACTTCAGCGTGTGCTCTGCAGACCTGTGCCAGCGTGCTTTGACAGTTGCCACTCATATCTTGTGTCTCTATAGCGTGCTTTTACAACCAAAATTTAGTTTCCACTGTAATAGAAGAGCAGTTGCCTGCCTGCCAGCTTCTGTGTGAGGCTCACATTGGATACTGTGCCTACTTGCCCAGTGCCACCACTCATATCTGTTTTAACAATTGGTTAAGCTTTACATTTAAAATAAATATTTTTTTTTCACTGTAATAGAAGAGCAGTTAGTTGTCTGCAAGCGTCTGGGTGTCAGGCCTACTTCAGCGTGTGCTCTGCAGACCTGTGCCAGCGTGCTTTGACAGTTGCCACTCATATCTTGTGTCTCTATAGCGTGCTTTTACAACCAAAATTTTGTTTCCACTGTAATAGAAGAGCAGTTGCCTGCCTGCCAGCTTCTGTGTGAGGTTCACATTGGATACTGTGCCTACTTGCCCAGTGCCACCACTCATATCTGTTTTAACAATTGGTTAAGCTTTACATTTAAAATAAATATTTTTTTTCACTGTAATAGAAGATCAGTTAGTTGTCTGCAAGCGTCTGGGTGTCAGGCCTACTTCAGCGTGTGCTCTGTAGACCTGTTCCAGCGTGCTTTGACAGTTGCCAATCATATTTGGTGTCTCTATAGCGTGCTTTTAAAACCAAAATTTGTTTTTCACTGTTATAGATTGAATAGCAGTTACTTGTCTTCAAGCGGGTGTCTCAGGCCTACAGTGTGTGCTCTGCAGAACTGTTCCAGTGCACATTGCCAATCATATCTGGTGTCTCTATAGCGTGCTTTTAAAACCAAAATTAGTTTTTCACTGTTATAGATTGAATAGCAGTTACTTGTCTTCAAGCGGGTGTCTCAGGCCTACAGTGTGTGCTCTGCAGAACTGTTCCAGTGCACATTGCCAATCATATCTGGTGTCTCTATAGCGTGCTTTTAAAACCAAAATTTGTTTTTCACTGTTATAGATTGAATAGCAGTTACTTGTCTTCAAGCGGCTCTGTCAGTCCTTCCTTCAGCGTGTGCTCTGCAGAACTGTTCCAGTGCACATTGCCAATCATATCTGGTCTCACAGTAGCTTGCACGCATAGTACCACTAATCCCCCAAAAAATGACAGGCAGAGGCAGGCCACCCCGCAGGGGCCGTCGTGGTCGTGGTGCTGTGATTCCCTTTTGCCCTAGAATAATGCCCAGTTTTCAGAAGCCACGTACCCTGAACTTGAAAAGTTCTGAGGACTTAGTTGACTGGCTAACACAGGACACCCAATCTTGTACAGCCTCCGCTCGGAACCTTGACGCACCATCCTCCTCCAGCTTAGCTTCAGGCACCTCTCAAGATAGCACTCACCCGCCTGCCGCCACCACCAAAACTAGCACCACAGCCGCTTTACTTGGTATGTCAGAGGAGTTATTCACACACCCGTTTGAAGAAATGAGTGATGCGCAACCATTATTGCTAGAGGATGTAGATAACAGGGATATGTCTCAGGCAGGCAGCATTAAACACATGGAGGTACGGTGTGATGATGATGATGTTGTACCCGCTGCTGCTTCCTTTTCTGAGTTGTCAGATACAAGCGAAGCGGTTGATGATGAAGATTGGTCCATGGATGTCACGTGGGTGCCCGCTCGGCAAGAAGAAGAACAGTGCGAAAGTTCAGATGGGGAGACAGAGAGGAGGAGGAGACGAGTTGGAAGCAGGGGGGGTCGTCGCAAGGAGCTAGTGGCACAGTCAGACAGTATGCATCGGCACCCGGGGTCAGCCCGACAGCACGCCAATCAACGCATGCTGTGTCCACCACCAGAATGCCGTCATTGCAGAGGTCAGCAGTGTGGCATTTTTTTTGTGTGTCTGCCTCTGACAACAGCGATGCCATTTGCAACCTGTGCCAAAGGAAACTGAGTCGTGGGAGGTCCAACACCCACCTAGGTACAACTGCTTTGCGTAGGCACATGATCTCACATCACAAACGCCTATGGGATCAACACATGAGTACAAGCAGCACGCCTACTCTAAGCCGCCATCCTCCTCCTGGTCCAGCATCTTCAGCCACGTCAACCACTGCTGTCCTTCTTGCCCCCTCTCAACCATCCGCCACTCCGTCTCCCGCCTTGAGCAGTTCCCGCTCATCTGCCCACAGTCAGGTGTCTGTCAAGGACATGTTTGAGCGTAAGAAGCCAATGTCACCAAGTCACCCCCTTGCCCAGCGTCTGACAGCTGGCTTGTCCGAACTATTAGCCCGCCAGCTTTTACCATACAATCTGGTTGAGTCTGAGGCGTTCAAAAAATTTGTAGCTATTGGGACACCGCAGTGGAAGGTACCCGGCCGGAATTTCTTTTCACAAAAGGCAATCCCCAACTTGTACTCGATTGTGCAAAAGGAAGTCATGGCATGTCTGGCACACAGTGTTGGGGCAAGGGTCCATCTGACCACTGATACCTGGTCTGCAAAGCATGGTCAGGGCAGGTATATCACCTACCCTGCGCATTGGGTAAACCTGCTGACGGCTGACAAGCAAGGAATGCGTGGCATTGCAGAGGAGTTGGTGACACCGCCACGAATTGCAGGCAGTCCTGCTGCCACCTCCTCTACTCCTCCTACTCCATCCTCTTCCATAACCTCCTCGGCTGAGTCCTCTTGTGCCGCTGCTTCTTGCTCCACATCAACGGCACCCCCCCAGCTCCCCAGGTACTATTCCACATCCCGGATACGGCAGTGTCACGCCGTCTTGGGTTTGACTTGCTTGAAAGCAGAGAGTCACACCGGACAAGCACTCCTGTCCGCCCTGAACGCACAGGTGGAAAAGTGGCTGACTCCGCAGCAACTGGATATCGGCAAAGTGGTGTGTGACAACGGAAAAAATTTGATAGCGGCATTGAAGTTGGGCAAGTTGACACATGTGCCGTGCATGGCACATGTGTGTAATCTGATCGTACAACGCTTTGTGCATAAGTACACAGGCTTACAGGACGTCCTGAAGCAGGCCAGGAAGGTGTGTGGCCATTTCAGGCGTTCCTACACGGCCATGGCTCACTTTGCCGATATCCAGCGGCGAAACAACATGCCAGTGAGGCGCTTGATTTGCGACAGCCCTACACGTTGGAATTCAACATTCCTAATGTTCGACCGCCTGCTCCAACAAGAAAAAGCTGTTAATGAATATTTGTATGACCGGGGTGCTAGGACAGCCTCTGGGGAGCTGGGAATTTTTTTCCCACGTTACTGGACGCTCATGCGCAATGCCTGTAGGCTCATGCGTCCTTTTGAGGAGGTGACAAACCTAGTCAGTCGCAGTTGTGTGTGTGCGTGTGTATGGCTGTCTGCCTGTGTGTGTGTGTGTGACAGGGTGAAGATTTCTTGCACATGGGTGTGACAGGGTGAAGATTTCTTGCACAGGGCGCCCAAAGGCCTAAGGCTGGCCCTGCGCATGGGTCAGTGGCTCTGCACCAGACTTCCCTCCAATTGATCAAAGTTAAAGGATTTCAAGTGGACTGATTACAATTACAGGGCCTCTAAAGAGTCCTGTATTGTTATTTGTCGTCACTACCTTCCCGCGTCGGGAGTGGGTCATTTGTGCCCCTGCTGCCTTCCTTGCATGTGGTAGCGGTTTGTCAGGGATTTGTCAATCCATATCTGCCAAGTGACCCTATGTAGGGGTAACAGTCCCTATTCTGCTCTGTGTCAGTGTGTATCATGGTCTCTGTGGACAGGGAACAGTCTCTATTCTGCTCTGTGTCAGTGTGTATCAGGGGTTTTGAGGACAGGTGTCAATCCATATCTGCCAAGTGACCCTATGTAGGGGGAACAGTCCCTATTCTGCTCTGTGTCAGTGTGTATCATGGTCTCTGTGGACGGTGAACAGTCTCTATTCTGCTCTGTGTCAGTGTGTATCATGGTCTCTGTGGACAGGGAACAGTCTCTATTCTGCTCTGTGTCAGTGTGTATCAGGGGTTTTGAGGACAGGTGTCAATCCATATCTGCTAAGTGACCCTATGTAGGGGGAACAGTCCCTATTCTGCTCTGTGTCAGTGTGTATCAGGGGCTTTGAGGACAGGTGTCAATCCATATCTGCCAAGTGACCCTATGTATATCTGCTGTCAGTACACAGGAAAAGTTTAAATATTTCTTGTTCTACGTTCTCTGCAACTCCACGCACCGACTCATCCAATACGTGAAGATCTGGGGTTTCTCTGACTCTCCTCAGTAGTGTATCAAACAGAGTCTGCACTGTGGTAACACGGACATCTTCAGGACATAACTCAACTATTTGCAGATAGGCAGTCTGCAGCTTCTCTTTTTCACCTGTTTTCTTCTTTCTCTTATGCGTATTCTTGTCTATATGCAGGTGGTCTCTTGCCTTTCTTTTAACCAATTCGTTCCTTCCATATGGTTTCAAAAGATCTCTGGCATCATTACTTTCAACGCAAATAACGTCATCATAGTTAGTCTCCTCATTATTCACCGGGAAGAGAGTGTTTGCACTGACTACCCACAGCATGCTCTTGCCATTGCCTACTCCACCTTCAACGACAGGGTGCAAGTCCCAAGGAGAAGGATCATTCACTTTATTATCTGTCTTTATTTCACAAGTAGTGCCTGGAACATCCTCATGGGTCACAAGATGTAAATCTGGACTAATGTCAACCCCAGGGTCTGGAAAATCATCAATTTGAAATTTTTCGAATAATCCCAGTGGGCTGCCACATTCTTCCTCCTCTGATGGTATTAAAGTTTGCAGAGATTCACTATGGGGTGGTGTCAAGCATTTTGGAGAACAATTAAGCATTTCCATCCCAATACGTTTCAGATGTCCTATCAGCTCTTCCACCCTATGCGATACTATGGGCAGGCTACCCGTGACGTCATTACTCACGGCCCTATTTCACGCGGACACTCTGTGTCAGTGTGTATCATGGTGTCTGTGGACAGGGAACAGTCTCTATTCTGCTCTGTGTCAGTGTGTATCATGGTCTCTGTGGACGGTGAACAGTCTCTATTCTGCTCTGTGTCAGTGTGTATCAGGGGTTTTGAGGACAGGTGTCAATCCATATCTGCAAAGTGACCCTATGTAGGGGGAACAGTCCCTATTCTGCTCTGTGTCAGTGTGTATCAGGGGTTTTGAGGACAGGTGTCAATCCATATCTGCCAAGTGACCCTATGTAGGGGGAACAGTCTCTATTCTGCTCTGTGTCAGTGTGTATCAGGGGTTTTGAGGACAGGTGTCAATCCATATCTGCCAAGTGACCCTATGTAGGGGGAACAGTCTCTATTCTGCTCTTTGTCAGTGTGTATCAGGGATCATTAGGATAGGTGTCAATCCATATCTGCCAAGTGACCCTATGTAGGGGGAACAGTCCCTATTCTGCTCTGTGTCAGTGTGTATCATGGTCTCTGTGGACAGGGAACAGTCTCTATTCTGCTCTGTGTCAGTGTGTATCAGGGGTTTTGAGGACAGGTGTCAATCCATATCTGCCAAGTGACCCTATGTAGGGGGAACAGTCCCTATTCTGCTCTGTGTCAGTGTGTATCATGGTCTCTGTGGACGGTGAACAGTCTCTATTCTGCTCTGTGTCAGTGTGTATCATGGTCTCTGTGGACAGGGAACAGTCTCTATTCTGCTCTGTGTCAGTGTGTATCAGGGGTTTTGAGGACAGGTGTCAATCCATATCTGCCAAGTGACCCTATGTAGGGGGAACAGTCTCTATTCTGCTCTGTGTCAGTGTGTATCAGGGGTTTTGAGGACAGGTGTCAATCCATATCTGCCAAGTGACCCTATGTAGGGGGAACAGTCTCTATTCTGCTCTGTGTCAGTGTGTATCAGGGATCATTAGGATAGGTGTCAATCCATATCTGCCAAGTGACCCTATGTAGGGGGAACAGTCCCTATTCTGCTCTGTGTCAGTGTGTATCAGGGGTTTTGAGGACAGGTGTCAATCCATATCTGCCAAGTGACCCTATGTAGGGGGAACAGTCTCTATTCTGTTCTGTGTCAGTGTGTATTAGGGGTTTTGAGGACAGGTGTCAATCCATATCTGCCAAGTGACCCTATGTAGGGGGAACAGTCTCTATTCTGCTCTGTGTCAGTGTGTATCAGGGATCATTAGGATAGGTGTCAATCCATATCTGCCAAGTGACCCTATGTAGGGGGAACAGTCCCTATTCTGCACTGTGTCAGTGTGTATCAGGGGTTTTGAGGACAGGTGTCAATCCATATCTGCCAAGTGACCCTATGTAGGGGGAACAGTCTCTATTCTTGAGATCGGCTGATTTAGCCTTATTGAAGATTCCAAATTTTAAAAAGAAAAAGTGCGGAGGGAGGACGAGTGATGTTCAGGGAGCGCAATTTTGGAACTCCCTGCCTCTGACATTAAGACTTGAGAATGATCTACTGAAGTTCCGCCGGAGCTTAAAAACAGTTTTATTTGCTCAGGCATACGGGATGACATGAAATTTTTAACCTGGTTCAAATGCATGTGATTATAATGCTGTTGTGTGCTGGATATTGTTTTGCTTGTTTTTGATTGCTGCTATGCGCATCGAGACCCTATGGGTAATAAGACTGCGTTTCTTAAGAATTTTTAATAAATAAATAAATAAATATTCTGCTCTGTGTCAGTGTATATCAGGGATCATTAGGATAGGTGTCAATCCATATCTGCCAAGTGACCCTATGTAGGGGGAACAGTCTCTATTCTGCTCTGTGTCAGTGTGTATCAGGGATCATTAGGATAGGTGTCAATCCATATCTGCCAAGTGACCCTATGTAGGGGGAACAGTCCCTATTCTGCTCTGTGTCAGTGTGTATCATGGTCTCTGTGGACAGGGAACAGTCTCTATTCTGCTCTGTGTCAGTGTGTATCAGGGATTTTGAGGACAGGTGTCAATCCATATCTGCCAAGTGACCCTATGTAGGGGGAACAGTCCCTATTCTGCTCTGTGTCAGTGTGTATCATGGTCTCTGTGGACAGGGAACAGTCTCTTTTCTGCTCTGTGTCAGTGTGTATCAGGGGCAGGGCCGGACTGGCCCACCGGGATACCGGGAAATTTCCCGGTGGGCCGTCGGCACCTGGGGCCGGGGAGACACGTGGATGTCCTGCGGCCGCATGGAGAGCTTGGATGGCGGCCGCAGGGGAAGCTCTCCTTGCGGCCGCAGGGGAAGCTCTTCTGGCGGCCGCTGGGGGAGCAGGCTGTTCTGTCTCTGCTCCCCCTCCCTCGCGCGCTAGAAAGAGACCGGCGCCGGAATATGACGTCATATTCCGGCCCCGGTCTCATTAAGCTGCGCGCGAGGGAGGGGGAGCAGAGACAGAACAGCCTGCTCCCCCAGCGGCCGCCAGAAGAGCTTCCCCTGCGGCCGCGAGAAGAGCTTCAGGAAGGCTGGCTGGGCTGGAAGGTGAGCACAGGAGGGGAGGAAGTAACAAAGGTCACAGGAAGGGGAGGGTGGGGGGTAACAAAGAGCACAGGAGGGGAGGGGGGGTAACAAAGGGCACAGGAAGGGGAGGGTGGGGGGTAACAAAGAGCACAGGAGGGGAGGGGGGGTAACAAAGAGCACAGAAGGGGAGGGGGGGTAACAAAGGGCACAGGAGGGGAGGGGGGTAACAAAGGGCACAGGAGGGGAGGGGGGTAACAAATGGCACAGGAGGGGAGGGGGGTAACAAATGGCACAGGAGGGGAGGGGGCTAAGAGGTCACAGGAAGGGGAGGGTGGGGGGTAACAAAGGGCACAGGAGGGGAGGGGGGTAACAAATGGCACAGGAGGGGAGGGGGGTAACAAATGGCACAGGAGGGGAGGGGGCTAAGAGGTCACAGGAAGGGGAGGGTGGTGGGTAACAAAGGGCACAGGAGGGGAGGGGGGTAACAAAGGGCACAGGAGGGGAGGGGGGTAACAAAGGGCACAGGAGGGGAGGGGGCTAAGAGGTCACAGGAAGGGGAGGGTGGGGGGTAACAAAGGGCACAGGAGGGGAGGGAGGGTAACAAAGGGCACAGGAGGGGAGGGGGCTAAGAGGTCACAGGAAGGGGAGGGGGGGTAACAAATGGCACAGGAGGGGAGGGGGCTAAGAGGTCACAGGAAGGGGAGGGGGGTAACAAAGGGCACAGGAGGGGAGGGGGCTAAGAGGTCACAGGAAGGGGAGGGGGGTAACAAAGGGCACAGGAGGGGAGGGGGGTAACAAAGGGCACAGGAGGGGAGGGGGATAAGAGGTCACAGGAAGGGGAGAGGGGCCAAAAGATGAGCACAAAAGGGGCTGAAGAGGGTACAAGTCGGAAGGGGGGCTAAAGAGGGCACGGGATGGGGCTAAAGAGGGCACAGGAAGGAAGGTGGCTAAAGAGGGCATGGGAGGGGGCTAAAGAGGGCACAGGAAGGGAGGGTGCTACATAAGGGCACAGGAAGGGAAGGGGCTAAAAAGAGGGCACAGAAGGGGAGGGGCACCTATCAGTCTGCCCACCCACCCACACAGGTAGCAACAAGTATGTATGTCAGTGGGAGTGTGTCTGTCTGTGTCATGCTGTGTGTGTGTCTGTCTGTGTCACGCTGTGTGTGTTTCTGTGTCATGCTGTGTGTGTGTGTGTGTGTCATGCTGTGTCTGTGTCTGTGTCATGCTGTGTGTGTGTCTGTGTCATGCTGTGTGTGTCATGCTGTGTGTGTGTGTGTGTCTCTGTGTCACTGTGTGTCTGTATCATGGTGTGTGTGTGTGTCTGTCTGTGTCATGGTGTGTGTATGTCTGTCATGGTGTGTGTGTGTGTCAGTCGTAGTGTCTGTGTGTGTTTGTAAAAATAGTGTTTTACTCACTTTTTTTTCCAACGTCATGCTGGTCTCTGCCTCTATGACTGAGATCATCAAGCTTGATGATCTCAGCCAATCCGCACTGACACAGGAAGCGCCTCTAGTGACCGTCTGAGTGTCTGTCACTAGAGGTGTCACTAGGAAGCAATGTAAACACTGCCTTTTCTCTGAAAAGTCAGTGTTTACATTCAAAAGCCTGCAGGGACAGGCTATAGACACCAGAACCACTACATTAAGCTGTGTGTGTGTGTGCGCCTGCTAGTGAGTTTGCTTGCTTGCATGTGTGTGTGTGTCTGCTAGTGAGTGAGCTTGTATTTTTATGTCAATGAGCTTATGTATATTAGTGAAATTGTTTGTCTATGAGGCTGTGTATCAATGAGCTTGTGTGTGTCAGTGAGATTGTCTGTGTCTGCATGTGAGTATGCTTACTGTATAATTAAATGTTTTACTCTGAAAGGACCAATATATTATATTAGAAAAAGCTATATATATATATATATATATATAATTACTCAATCATCTGGGGTGGCAAGACATAGCCTTACATATTACATGTGACAATATATGGCGCAATGACTTATGGGGCTGGCATAGATTTTTGATTCCCAGGGCTGCTTTGTATCCCCAGTCCGGCCATGATCAGGGGTTTTGAGGACAGGTGTCAATCCATATCTGCCAAGTGACCCTATGTAGGGGGAACAGTCTCTATTCTGCTCTGTGTCAGTGTGTATCAGGGCTGGGCTTTGAGGACAGGTGTCAATGTTAGGTGATTTCTGCCCTTTATGGATTAAAAGCAGACTCTGCATCAACTGTGCAATTTTCCATGGGAGTTTTGCCATGGATCCCCCTCTGGCATGCCACAGTCCAGGTGTTAGTCCCCTTGAAACAACTTTTCCATCACTATTGTGGCCAGAAAGAGTCCCTGTGGTTTTTAAAATTCGCCTGCCCATTGAAGTCAACCGGCGCGGTTCGCCGGTTCGCGAACATTTGCGGAAGTTCGCGTTCGCCGTTCGCGAACCGAAAATTTCGGGTTCGCGACAACACTAATTATAACTATACCAAGCAGCTTTGAAACCCTTGCAGCTGTTTACAATATAAATAAATTTGCTGTGCAAGTTTTGGCGATGAATAATTTACTGAACTTTTCATCATTAATATCTGGTGTTTATCTTCACATATTGATGAAGATGACACTCCACTTATCCTAGGAAGAACACACTCATTTTAGGATTACTGAAAGCTTAAAACAAAATGTATTAGGCTTCATTAGATTATCTCTTTAGAGTAATTTTACTGTAATGTGAAGCTACAACAAACTTCAATAAGCTGCAACCAAAGAATAATAGTGAAGTATTGAGAAATATTCACTTTAAATTATAAAAGAAAATTTAACAAAAGACAGATTCACTTTAAAGGGATTCTATAGTGTAAGGAGTACAAATATGTATTCCTTACACTATAGTTTCCCCCCCCCCCCCCCACCCCCCCCCCCCCCCCCATCGTGTCCCCACTCTCTTAGCATGGGAAGGGTTACAAAACCCTTTTAACACTTACATAATTCCAGAGCCAATCTCCCTTGCTGCTGTGTCAGCAAAATCTGCCTTTTCCGACGTCATCTGACACGGGGAGGCTAAAGCACACGCACAGGATTTATAATAGTTTCTTTAAATTTGCAATGAGGCTGGACACAAATTAAACATTTGGACATTTTGCAAGATAAGTATAGAAAATCTGGGAGCTGTCCTTATTAACAAACTTTAGTATGGATATTTGATTATGGATGGAGACTTTGATACTAGCGATTCTGGTGGAAAGGGTCTCTCTATGGATCAAAAACATACATTTAACAAACTATAATAAGTTCTGGAAGGGATAGATCAAGTAAAGGACCTGGTGGAGGACCTAAAGGAAGACCTTTTCAATTGTCTTCCCATGGAAAAGTTCTGGAGCAGAAGCGGCATCTTACATTGGTATGATCCTGCAGTTAATTGCCCAACCAGTCAGCAGAGGACTTCTTAGAGCTGTCACTATCTGTGGTCTTTGATACATGCATTGTCTTTTGACATACCATCAACCTCCCTGCCATTACCATTACTCTAAATTAAAAAGGTGCCACATGTTGTGGGCAAAATAAATATCCATCTAGGTTACACCGTCAAATGTCCAACACGTCCGATATACCCAGTTAAATCTTAGGACACAATAGTATTTCTTTTAATTTAGGCATTTTTTGATGTGGAAATTTGTTTTGTGATATGTTTCTCTTACTGTTTGTTCAATTCTAAAAAAAAGTTATTTTACAATGGAGTGTGAAGACTATTTACAAAACAATTCGCGGTTAAACTGAATGCAAAGTAATTAGCAGGGGTGTTACAATGATGACTACTCTTGTTAATACTATCTGCCATTATTGCTTTTATCATACTTTGTGTTACTATTCCTAATGAGGCCCAGCTCATCGCTTGAAGGTCGTAAGGTCTCTCTAAATTACATTACTCACAATTCACTGTGTGAAGTCGTTGCACTGGCACAGATCTATGGGATATGCTCAACACTTCCATAGAATATAACCTGATCATCGGAACTCTAACATGTCTTAGCTATTTCCCAATGTGAAGAGATCTGTCAAGTTTTATAATTTTTTGTTTGCTTGTTTTAGGTTTATTTCATTTAAAAATTACTTGGCATGTAGCGTTAATTTATAATATTTAAAAAAAAACACTTGCAATAACTCAACTAATATATTTATTTCTAAAAATTATTTTGTAGTAGCTAGGATTGTTACAACTGAATTCCTTTATTTGAGTGAGATTATAGGATATTATTCATTTCGGCAAACTTTTTTAACCAATTGGTGTCCTTCAAGTACATATTCCTAGACGGGTCTCATCATATTAATATCCATAAAATTTGTGATGACCTAATCAGCAAAGTACATTATTTCCATTGTTCAGATATTCTGCTTACCTGAGGAGTTTATAGTAATTAATTATATGTTATGTGTATTTCTTTCATTTTTTTAGGTTATTGAAGGGAACTTGCATTGACTAAGATTCTTAAATGAACAAAATAATAATATAGTTTAACAGGTCTCATAATGATTTTTTTTTTTTTTTTTAAAAAGAGAGAATTGTATAACCCAAAAATAAATAATTGTATTAAGAAAATAAAACACCTGTACAATATAGAGTATAATAATGTTCTACCAAGTTAGAAAAAGTTACCAGGTACAAGTGAAAAAGTAAATCATCAATCTGGGGGTTTAAAGCTCATCTTAGTGAAGAATGAGTATTAATGGAATGAGTAGGTTTTCCACTATTCAGCATAAAAAGTAAGGTTCTATGTGATAGCTTCAGTACACCGGTTTCTCTCTGTATTTGAAAGTCATAATGTAGTGATTCAGGGTACATGATCTTGTTGTATCATCTTATATGTCGGGTAATTGCATCTGGCTTAGATTAAGTTCTGAAATGCATTCATATACTCTATACTTAAAAAGCACTGTTGCACATCCCGTTTCCAACTTGTCTCTCTCTAATTATTTTCACCATCTATATCATTAACCTACATAAGTATCAATGAAAAAATTGCATATTTCTATCGCTATATAATCTCCATTTATCTCTGGCCTTTTCTGCACATGCATCTTTCTGAAATTTGTCTTCCTGCAGTGGGTAAACCCAATCTGCTAACTCCAAACCTACCCTTGCTTAATTTTCACTTACACTGATCATCCTCAACATTAAACCCATCGACACCGACCTGAAATTACAACCGTCCAACCTTCTCAACCTTCTGGACCAGTGACATAACATGCAGAGAACAGGGCTCAATATAGGTTCTGAACAAAGTTTCCCTACTGTAACCCCTGCCTGCCTACATGACTTGCCTCTTTCAAAAGAGGTGTAGTGAACTCTGCATGTCTATTTCTGTATGCCATCATTAACTAACTCCCTGGGAAAGGGGAGATGATAGATAATCTGGAAAGTGCATGGAAATGTTTTGGGAACAAATCCAAGTAGTGACAGTGGTAGGGCCAGTGTTACGACTACTAATGAGATCTAACAGGCAAAACTATGTAACATCTACATAGAACAGAAAATAGACAGAACGTAAACTGGTCCTTAGAATGGCCGCATTATATGTTGAAAGACAGAGAATGGTCAAGGGAAAGCTGAGGTCAAGGAAGCCAGAAATACACAAGATCGATAAGAAAGCCAAGACAAGGAAACCAGAGATTAGAATAGTCAGGAATTCCTCCAATCTTTCAGATTGGTTGCACCAATCGGGTGCGACCACGTGCAGCCGGGGGCCGTGACACCCTGCCATCTTGTCTAAAGAAACTTCCCATAAGATTGTCCCAAACAAGGTTCCTTAACCCCAACTGACATTAGGTTATCTGACCAAGTCAGAAAAGATGAAGGAGAAAACAGAATAAAAATGCTCTAAAAAACCCAGACACAAGAGCATAACCTCCGTGACCCTAGGGTACTGGCTTAGCCATGGGAGCATCCTTTGGACATTCATTGGGATTCAAACCTTGGGTGCACTCCTCTCTGAAAGCCCCTTTTGTGGAGACACCACCTGGCTTATGAAAACACTTGACTGCGCCACCCACTGACAATGGCTTTAGTTGAAGAGCCTAGAAACACCCTTGGAACCACTCGTCGTAGCATCCCAGCGGAATCCCACTGAAAGGGCGGAGGACTACTGGGGCAATAAGAAGCAGCCAGAGGTTGTCATCTTGCACAGCAAACCATATATTAGGACACACTGACATTTTTTGGCAGAACCACTGATCCTAAAGGTACCAACATTAACTACCGAAAACCCTGAATGCCCCCCAAACAAGACAGGGGGGCATTCATGGTTGGAAGAAATGACTCAACCAGTTGGGCACCACAATACTGTAGGAAATCAGCTTTTCTTGAGAGGTTTGTTTGTCACACACCAGTGTTCTAATAATCGAATCAGAGTGTCTTGCAGCCAAAAATGTATATTTATTCAAACATACACACTATCCGAAAACAACATACGTAAATGCAAAACGTCTTTGACCAATACAGAGCAATGTTCCAGATGGTATCCATTTTTGTTGTTAAAGGTATTGGTAAAAATCCTTAGCTACAATCAGTTTTTATCGGTTTAAAATTCATTTATATACGGGCGTATACATAAGGTTGCCTTACTTTAAAATAAGTGGCTATCATAGAAAAAGGGTGGTGACTTAGCATCATTTGAAATCTATGATTAAAGCCATACATTCTATTTAGGCAGTAAAATAGAAGTTACACAAAATAAGTTCTATATACATGGTTAACTGAATAAATGCCTTTAGAAATCTGAGCCTTGGTAATACACAGGGAATGTGGCTTGCAAAGCTAGGTCAAAGGTTACTATCAACAGGCCTTCATCCATCATTCTTAACATGAACCATATGTGGTGACCATCCATATACAATGAAAGTCTGTAATACTAGTATAGTCCTAGGTAAGGCTTCTCAGTTTCAATGTTCTGGAAGTAATTTGAATAAAAACTTATAATATTCATATCACAATGACAATCCTACAACACATCAAATATTTAAAGTTCATTAAATGTTTTTCAAATACCAGGCTGGAATTCACCGCACCACTCACTTCCACCTCATCTTGACTCTCCACCAGCAAAATAGACCATTTTTATGCTGAGGAGACAGGTGGATCCACTGAGGTACGCTCAAAAGTGTCCTGGAGCAAGCCGTACAGCTAGCACATGGACCTGGAAGACTGAATCAGCTTTCCACTGGCAGCTTGGCATCTTCCAGCACGTTCCTCCTTTCTGGGCAGAGGTTCCCCGCTGATCCTGGTGCATTCTGTAGCTCTCCAATGGGCAGAATGGTTGGAGAGTTGTGTAGAAGCCGAGCCCCCTTTTCCAGTGCAGTCACATGACTTAGCGGTGCACCAGAAGTAGGGCAGCCACCATCTTGCGTATGGACAGAACAGATGCCTCACGCAATATGGAGGAGGAAGAAGAGGTACCAACAGAGTGGTTCCCAGGAACTGAAAACATTTTCCCAGTCTGCTATCCTTTCAGGTCAGCTACTTTTGTCTTTTATTTTTTATTTATTCAAGATGGAAATTGATTATCATGAGAATGTATCATACATTGACAGAAGAAAGAAGAAAGATAGGATTTAGTGGTAATTAACATACATTGAACTATTTGCAAGTAGTGATGTCACGAACATAAAATTTTCGGTTCGCAAACGGCGAACGCGAACTTCCGCAAATGTACGCGAACGGGCGAACCGCCATAGACTTCAATGGGCAGGCGATTTTTAAAACCCACAGGGACTCTTTCTGCCCACAATAGTGATGGAAAAGTTGTTTCAAGGGGACTAACACCTGGACTGTGGCATGCCAGAGGGGGATCCATGGGAAAACTCCCATGGAAAATTACATAGTTGATGCAGAGTCTGGTTTTCATCCATAAAGGGCATAAAATACCTAACATTCCTAAATTGTTTGGAATAACATGCTTTAAAACATCAGGTATGATGTTGTATCGATCAGGTAGTGTAAGGGTTACGCCCGTTTCACAGTGACAGTCCAAACTCCCCATTTAACGCACCGCAAACAACCGCAAACAGTCCATTTGCACAACCGCATACTCCCCATTTGCACATGTTTTAGTGCAAACTAGTCTAACTACTAATATAGTTGAAACATGCTACTTTTATTCATGCCAGACAACCATGCAGGCCAGACTAACAAACGTGCCAGGGCCAATCATATTTAACCACCTCAGATAGTAACATGGCTCCCTCTATATACAGAGTAAACATGGCTCCTTCTATATACAGAGTAACATGGCTCCCCTCTATATACAGAGTAACATGGCTCCCCTCTATATACAGTGTAAACATGGCTCCCTCTATATACAGAGTAACATGGCTCCCTCTATATACAGAGTAACATGGCTTCCCTCTATATACCGTGTAAACATGGCTCCCTCTATATACAGTGTAAACATGGCTCCTCTCTATATACAGAGTAACATGGCTTCCCTCTATATACGTGTAAACATGGCTCCCTCTATATACAGAATAACATGGCTCCCTCTATATACAGAGTAACATGGCTTCCCTCTATATACCGTGTAAACATGGCTCCCTCTATATACAGAATAACATGGCTCCTTCTATATACAGAGTAACCTGACTCCCCTCTATATACAGTGTAAACATGGCTCCTCTCTATATACAGAGTAACATGGCTCCCTCTAAATGAAAATCCGCCCTCCCCCATCAAAGGTGACTAGGGGTCCCCAAGCCCCTAGTCACACACCCAAATAAAAAAGCCCCTAACTACCCCCCTCACCCTAAAAAATAGTGAGGGGGGAATAAAATTACTACCCTGTAAAGTAAAATTCAACTTACTATTCAACGTCTTCTTTTTTCTAAAATCTTCATTTTTCAGCCCCAAAAAAGGCCAAATAAAAAGCCATCATACCAGTCGAACTTAAAAATAAAATAAAAAACCTGAGTGCAAAAAAAAAAAATCACGGAGGGCTCCGCGCAGACTAGGGTATTAACATACCCTATTGTTACAATTGTTACTTGAAAAGCATGAGGAATGCCTTTGGGGTACCACATGATCATTTGTTATACCTCCATGCACTACTAAAATAAAGAATAAAAATAAAAAATTAATTAAAAAATAAAATAAAATAATAAAATAATAATAATAAATAATAAATAATAATAAAAATAATAATAATTAAAAAAAAAAATGTATGCAGCTTCCAAATGAATCTAAAATGGATGCTGTCCAGGAAGTGGGAGGGTCTGCTAGGGAGGGTGTGCTGCTGATTGGCTGGAATGTGTCTGCTGACTTGTCCTCATTGTCCCAATGCTCTACCTCTTTCCCTTACATCCCATCCGCTCTGCTCGCTCTCCCTCTGGGTGGCCAGGGTCGTCCCATATGATCGTTGTGCGGGGTGGGGGGGGGTTTGGTTGGGGCGGGGCTGAGCTTGCCTTACTGCCTCCCGCTCGACCTTGACCTCCTGCTTTGATTTCAGGCAGGCGCTGGCTCCCGCCTCCTCTCGTAATTCCCCGTGACGCACCACTACAGGAGTGATAATGGCTTACAAACCTGACTTCTTCACGGTGAAACGCAGAATTGCAGGGGTCTTAACATACCGGAGCGCAGATCCCACATGTTGCGTGATCTCCATAGGAACCACATCTCTGTAGCTTTTCTCCAGGAGACTCACTTTATGGCTGGCACCCCATCATCACTGAAGAATAGACATTATCCATTAAACTACTTCTGTAACCACACAACTGCTAGCAAAGCAGGAGTAACCATTTTGGTGAAGGCGCAGTTACAATTCACAAAGGTGTATAAAGTAGTGGACCCCGGGGGAGATACTCTTCGTACAGAGAGATGTGATGGGTACGATCGTTTATGAGGATATTCCTACTGCTGCCTACTGTGTTAACCTATGACATGCAATAAAGCTTTGATTGCGTAAAAAAAACAGAAAATATTTGCAGCCTGCAAAAAAAGCTGCAAATTGAGAAAGGTAGATTGAGTGGACATAGTTGTCTCCCGAGTCCTGCCCCTGTGGTGTTCCAATGTCTCTTGGAATATCTATTTAACATTTCACATATTGAATATTCGGTGAGGAAATATGAAGGAGCTTGTGCTCTTTTGCATCTGGTTGTTACAGGACCCCTGTTCCATTGTTATCACTTTTTTTTTTTTTACATTATACTGAGTGGGCTGTTTCTTTATTTCAGGACTAGTTAAAGGGTTACTTAAACCACCATGACCACTTCAGTGATTTGAGCTGGTCTTGGTGGTAGGAGTCTGGATGTGCAATGTTTCTGCTTGAAAAAGTGCACACTCAGAGTCATTTGCACTTGTGAGCTGGGGGGCTAGTTGCAATGTCAATTCTGTTCATAAACTTTGTCTGTCAACAACTAGCAACAGCTTTTCCCCTTCATGTGGTCCCTCTGTCTCCCTCAAGCCAATAGCAGTCTTTGCTTTTTTAAATTAAAATCACTTTCTTCCCCGTCAACCCACTCCTTCCTCAAATTATATAACATTCAGACTTAATACAGGTTAACCTAAATTATGTGCAGGTCCATTTAATACCTTCCAATTAGGACATTTGTAAACATAGAATTTCCATCAAATTGAAGAAATCAAATGTATCTATTTTTGTAAGGGAGTGGTATTAAATGTGCTCTTGCAAATCCATTAATTTTGTTTTAGGTTTTTATAATATGGGAGCTGCACTATATATAAGACCCAATTTATGTGTTGAGACTAATCCACCGGCATGGAGACTTGCTTTAATTTTATTTTTTTTATACTAATTCTACAACCATTAGAATGCAAATTTGACTTTGTGCAAGGCCTTGTTGTCAAGGCAACAAAAAGAGGGCAGAATATTGCGTTCTTAATATTCCCTATGGCCAAATATCAAGTTATTGACTAAATCTTCCTCTCGCATAAGACGGCATAAACTATAAGCCATTGCTTTCAATCCTGAAATGATATTCAACGTGATGAATACCTCTTCATTGTGAAATACCAGTTTTTATTTTCTGTTACGCTTCATAGCACAATACGTGATGTAAGTTTGTGATATTTGTATACACCCACAGATAATTCCAAGGAACTCAGTAAATGGGTAAAAGCATCATTTAAAAAAATAAAAACCTAATTACCAAAAACACTAATTTTTAAATTATTGCCTCGGAGTATTAAAATATTTATATGCTGAGACTTGCTAAATAAAAGTTTAAAGGAAATTACTGAGAGAGATGTTCTTAATACCTTTTTTTTAATTTGTTAAGCTGTAAGGCTAAAAATCCTTACTATAGTGAAAACAAAATGAATTTCCCATCTGTATTTCATGTTTCTCCCTGGTTTTCTCACTCTTTTTACATCATTCTTCACTATTCTGCGAATCGCTCCTACATACCCATCACATTAATATTCTAATGTTCATAAACAATAAATATATAACATTAATTCCTTTCCAAACTCAAGAATGAGGTGAAAGCGAAACATAAAATTGAGATACATAAAAAAGGGTGGGAAAAGGACTACAATTCATTGTTCATTGTAGTGATTATTAAGCCTTTCCACGCTGTCTTTATCAGGCCTCTCGTCTTTTTACTTTGTATGCTTTCGGCCTCTGATCAATACCAATTCATACGGACTGAGAGTTAGCTTCAGATCACCATTACCAAGAGCCATTAATAGTCCATGATGGCATGGAGATCCATTTACAAAACTGGAATGATATCCAGGGTATCTTCTTGATCTTCACAGGCAGGTGATGACATGTCAGAAGTAGAAGACAAATGGGTAAATTTGCTCCTTTTCCATTCGGTCAAGCTAGGCTAGTACAGGAAACTGAGTGAACAGTCTTTTCAAGGTGTTAAATACAGTGAAACATGTGCATGTTTGTCTCTTTTCTCTCCACTGGGACTTCACCAGATTTATTGTGGACCTTAGATGAGGCACCAGTAGTTGTTAGTGAAACCCCCAAACCTATGAATTTTCCTCTCATGCATATGCTCATACACCAGTTATATGATGGCTTTGACCTTTTGTTGGTCTTCAGTTTCATGTTATATGGCCCAGTAGCAGGATGTACCTCATGCATTTTATGGTCTGAGTCTCAGTTAAGCATTTTTCCATCATAGTGAAGAAGACATGATTACGTATCTTTGACAGCGTAGCCCCTCACATTTTGCTTCTACTCCACTGGGACTGTTGAACTTTGGCACCTGAGTACAGCAACTGGCAGGGGAAGTTATCTAGGTAGCTCAGAGGCTGGGTGGTCATTTGACCAATTTAGCCAATAGGGAAAAAAAACTGAGTTCTAACTCTCAAGGACAGGGTGAGACACGGGGTGGAAATGACACAAGGCAGCAGTGAAGACAGGTATATGAGGCCTGGCTGTGAGAGGGGCTACACAGAGAACATGTCCTATGTGAACCAGATATCAGCTTGCTCCAGTGTGTGCATCCAGCGGCTGTAACAGTTTGCACTGGGCCATACAGACAGACAGGCGTGGCCACCCCCCAGGTGGCTCTAGGGGGATTTGAACTGTAGTCTTTTCTACATTGGTCCTGCTGTATTGCCTCTGAGACACACTTCAGCTCATTATTCAGCTGGATTTCCAATCATGCCTTATCCTGCCTGTAGCACTGAGGGCTGGAATCTTATTATATGCATAGCCAGACTCACCAGTCTAGATTACTCAACTGTCACTCAGTATTACCTAGAACACTCAGCTTGTTAGCAACTCGTTAACAGGGTATTTAAACACCACCTTTTCCAGTCATCAGGGTAAATTCATCGTTTCTGGTAGATGTATTTGGTTCCTGCTATTTTGTCTCCTGATCTTGTATTCTCCAGACTGACCCTGGCTTCTGATCTTGGCTTCTCTCCTCGTTTATTCTGACCTCTGGCATCCTCTGACCATGGCTAAACCTCAACGATCCTTTTGCTTGTGCCCTTGCCTGCACTATGTATTGGAGCACTTTTCCTGTCAAGCCCCCATGCACAGATTCACGGCCCAGGTGGCTTATTACCTGGTCACCTTGGGCTGTGTGTATCTGGAAGGGTGAGCGAACATCTCTGCACTTTGAACCCCACCTCCAGGTAAGATACTGACAGCGGCAGCCAGATCCAATGAGAGATCTGTGGAGCAGGATCAAGACACAACTGATAGCTGGAAGACCATGCAGCCCCCTCTGCAGCTGGATATAATAGTAAAGAGTATCCTTTTCCCCTGTCACGCTGATAGGGCATTCTATTTAACACAGACACTAATAAAGAGTTAGATAGCCCTCCCTGTAGTTGGCAGTAACAGTCTTCAAGTTATTTTCAGCGGCTTTAATCTTGTGCATTAACTTAAAGGGCCCAAACACTTCTACACCAACTGGTACCCGCTAGGGTGAAGCCTGAGTGTGGGTTCCCATGTGGTTTGGGAGGCTATTGTCCTGGTTAGACAGAGTTTGTTGTATTTAGTCAGCTACTGTACTACCTGTCTTATTTTTATTTGCCATTATCCTTTAATACAGGTTTATACTGTTTTACTTATGCCACAGTGTATTGTAGTTATGTTCCTGCCAGGGAAACCTGTACATGCCCCTCCATGCCCAGTCAGGTGGAGGCACTGCCCTCATTTGTATCCCAACTCCCATAGAGCTCCCATAGAGCTGAGGCTCAAGGATTTCCTTACAATTGATTAGTATGCAGATAACTATATACTAAAAAAACTTATAGAAAACGGTACATGCAGTGATAACACCACAAATTAATAAATAAATGAATAAAAAAGAGAAGTAGCAGCTACACACCCACTCTAGCGACTTGATGAGTTATATACTCAGAAATAGAAAATAGGGTGTGTGCGCTTAAGAATATAAAACTAGATAAATTATATAAGAATTATCAAAAACCATTTATTAATTAGGTAAAAAATAAATAAGCAGAGGACTAATTCCGATCACCACTGTTATACCTTAACCGGACAATTAAATACAAAAGTATAATAAAACAGAATAACAAAAAATAAATGACACCAAATGTATCCACAAACTAACTGCACTGAATGGCCGAAAAGACGGAATAACCTCAATATAAAGAATATATATAGAGGTCCGATCACTAAGTGAAGGTAGGGTGGATACAAAAAAGCAAAAAAAATGAGATACCAATAAACACAATAATAATAATAAGTAGGAAAAATATATATATCTGTCCTCGACAGATATATATTTTTCCTACTTATTATTATTGAGCAAAAGGAGAATTAGGTTTAAATACCCCTCCTGTGAATCTGATTGGCCATGACCGGCTGTTGACCACAAAAGCAATTACCAGGTTTCCATGTGCATGATAGCTGCTTGGCACAACTTTTCCTGTCAGGACGGTAAATGCCATTAACCACATTTTTAGGTGCTGAGGAATACGTGACATAAGCTGAGTTACGCTCAGAAGTCAGCCTGCAAACGCAGATAGTAAATATTGTTGATCTTTTTATTGCCTTTCAAGAGTTACTAACTTTAGCAGCCAACAAGTATACCAAACTGATCTTTTTTCTGTTGAACAAGCAACCTATTATTTTTTACTATTTTAGAACACACGGTATTCCTAATAACTCAAAAAAAAATTGCAGCTGTATATTTTTACTCTATTTATGTGTTTACTGAGAGAGGTTAAAAGTCTCAAAATTTACAAGATGGCTGACTTATGGCTCTGGATCTCCGTCATTTTCCATGGAGCTACAATGAAAGACAAATGGGAAATTCTGTTTTAGCAGCTAAACATACATGGGCAAGACATTTAACATTTCCAAATCTACAGTTAATGTGGAAATAACCTTTAAGGATGTCTTTTCATTGTTCATCCTATGATTCAAATGATTCTGTGATGTATTTTGCTGCATCTATTATTTACGCCTTATGCAGCCTGAAATCACATTTAAATCTGTCCACACTTATTTACACGTTCCATGTTACATAGTTACATAGTTACATAGTTACATAGTTAGATAGCTGAAAAGAGACTTGCGTCCATCAAGTTCAGCCTTCCTCACACCTGTTTTTTGCTGTTGATCCAAAAGGAAAAAAAAAAAAAAACCCCAGTTTGAAGCACAATTTTGCAACAAGCTAGGACAAAAAATTCCTTCTTGACCCAGAATGGCAGTCAGATTTATCCTTGAATCAAGCAGTTATTACCCTACATTGAAAGATTATATCCTTGAATATTCTGTCTTTGCAAGTATGCATCTAGTAGCTGTTTGAACATCTGTATGGACTCTGATAAAACCACTTCTTCAGGCAGAGAATTCCACATCCTGATTGTTCTTACAGTAAAAAAACCTTTCCTTTGCCTTAGACGAAATCTTCTTTCTTCCAGTCTAAACGCATGGCCTCGTGTCCTATGTAAAGTCCGGTTTGTGAATAGATTTCCACACAATGGTTTGTATTGGCCCCGAATATATTTGTATAATGTTATCATATCCCCTCTCAGACGACGTTTTTCTAAACTAAATAGGTTTAAATTTGTTAACCTTTCTTCATAGCTGATATGTTCCATTCCTTTTATTAATTTTGTAGCCCGCCTCTGCACTTTTTCTAGTGCCATGATATCCTTCTTTAGAACAGGTGCCCAAAATTGCACAGCATATTCAATATGTGGTCTTACCAGTGATTTATAGAGAGGCAAAATGATATTCGCGTCCCGAGAATGAATGCCCTTTTTCATGCATGACAATACCTTACTGGCCTTGGCCACTGCTGATTGACATTGCACATTGTTGCATAGTTTGTTGTCTATAACAATTCCCAAGTCCTTTTCGTGTGTTGTTATCCCTAATTCGCTTCCATTAAGGGTATACGTTGCTTGTGTATTCTTTACGCCGAAGTGCATAACTTTGCATTTTTCAACATTAAATTTCATCTGCCATTTGAGTGCCCAGTCCTCCAGTCTATCTAAATCCTTCTGCAGCAAAGTAATATCTTGCTCACATTGTATTATTTTACAAAGTTTTGTGTCATCTGCAAACACTGAAACATGACTTTCAATGCTGTCTTCAAGATCATTTATAAAAATGTTAAATAGAAGGGGTCCCAGAACAGACCCCTGAGGGACACCACTTGCCACCTCTGTCCAGCTTGAAAATTTACCATTAACGACAACTCTTTGTATTCTGTTTTTAAGCCAATGTTCTACCCAAGAACAAGCATTTTCATCGAGACCGATTTCCTTGAGTTTGAACACTAATCTTTTGTGTGGAACTGTATCAAATGCCTTGGCAAAATCCAAATAGATCACATCCACTGCAACACCCTGATCTATACTTCTACTTACTTCTTCGTAGAACGCAATCAAGTTAGTTTGACATGACCTGTGCTTCATAAAACCGTGCTGATTTTTGCTGATAACCATATTCTTCTCAAGGAATTCTTGAATATTATCCCTTAATAACCTTTCAAATATTTTACCAGCCACAGAAGTTAAGCTCACAGGTCTATAATTTCCAGGCAAGGATTTTGAACCCTTTTTGAATATAGGAACCACATCTGCCTTCCTCCAATCCTCCGGAACACTTCCTGAAAGAAAAGAATCTTGAAAGATTAAAAACAGAGGTTCACTTATTTCTACACTTAGTTCCTTAAGTACACGTGGATGGATACCGTCAGGCCCTGGAGCTTTGTTTATATTAACTTTCTTTAGTTGCTGCAGCACATTGTCTTGAGTTAACCAATTACAATTATTCTGCAAGTTTTTAGTAGCAATCATTTGCACATCTATTGCCATGGGTTCTTCTTTTATATAGTCTGACATATATTAATATGCTAAATCTCCAGGAGTATCTTAATATTTGCAATGACTGTGATTTTGAATAAAGGTTATTATTAAAGTTAGATTTTGTTCAAGTACAGCTTATCTACAAGGAAGAAAACACAATGAACTTGTAAGAAATTAACAGTGAAAATAAATGTTTGCTCAGCTTACTCAATAGCTCTTACCAGAGCCCCAGTTAGAATAGCAGGCTATGGGCAAGACAAGTGTTTACTTTTTACATGAAAAGTTAGATTTAGGTTCAGATGGATATTCCATGACCGGTGTATAGTCGCCATATGGGCAGTCGGAATCCAGGACAACCAACCCACATACCTTACCCAATAATGCACTGACACTAGAGATATATGGGAAAAATTGTCCACAGCTTTATTAACAATTTCAACTAATAACCATTATAATAATATCATAATATAACATAACCAAATAATTTAACATGTAAACATGGGTCATTGCCCCCCATACTCTGCCCTTGCACCCGTATCCTTCTGTCAATATAAAAGGCAATGACCCCAATATAAATAACACGTATATACAAATACATAACATATCAAATTATTCCAACATGAACCAATTTAAAGTGCCAAACCATTAATTAACCACGGCAGGGGTATACCCGGATACCCCTACCCCACCAGGTTCTGAGCCACCGACAGGACTCGAAACCTACCAACCACCAATGTCCACCATTTTCCAATTCCATCCGGTTCCTCCTGGGGAGCCTATTTCTTCTCCTTCAGCTCCCCATCCCGCCACTAGCTCAGACCTTGACCCCTTAAGCCGTCTGAGCTCCGCCACCCCGAATAAAAAGTACTTTCTGCATCCCCTCCTGCCAACCCAGGTTCAGCAGATCCCAGCCCACAGCCGAGAGATGAACACCGTCTGGGTGGTAGTAGCCTAGCAGCCCCTCCTCCAACTCACTGTGCCGCACCACTACCCCCCCCAACTTCCGAATAAAGCTCGCCATCAAGCTGTTCACTTTCTTCCTGCACCTATCTATGGCCCCTGGGTCCCGAGCGTGGCGCCACCGCCGCCTCGGGACCATCTCCGACCAGACCAGCATCACCTCCGGAAGCAGGTCCCTCAACTTGTTGAGGTCCTGTTTCATCCATTTTACCAGTCGACGCTGCGGCGTCAGACCCAAGTCGTTGCCCCCGGCATGTATGACCAGCAGATCGGGCCTCCGCCCACCAGCCACCATCCTGAACACGGCCCCGCAGACATCCCCCCAGCAACCTCCCCGGTACCCAAACCATCGCACTAACAGGTGTTCCCTCGGAAAGCCCAGCTGCTGGCCTTGAGCTCGAGCTGCGGCCCTCCTTTCAGCCCCAACGACAAAAGAGTGTCCCACGATCCATGCGACCCGGCCTGGGGAAGAAATAAACAGACTGTCAGACAACCCCGTCCCCATCCGGGAACACAAATCTCAATCCAATAAACCCAAGCGAACATAAGATCGGAACCTCACCGACTCCCACCTCCCAATCCGCTTCACTAAATCGTCGCCAAACCCCAAGCGTGTGGCCTCCGTGGCCCCCCCGATTCGGAAGGAATGTGTCCCAAACCTGTCCGCCTGCAGGCCCAGCTTACCCAGGCCCGACCGAAAGACTTTGGTAAATTGGAACCGGGACAGTGAAGACCCGTCCGCGTGTACCAACAACGAGCCCCCCCCCCCGCGGGCCTCCTAGCCAAGTACCCCGCCACTGCGGCTAGCGGGCATAGCGCGGAGCCCGGCAGGGCACCCAGCGTCACGTCCCGGCCTTTTCCCAAGACGTCCGTCTTGGACCTGGCCAGGTGCACCACCAACTTGTTCTCCAGTACCCGGATGCCCGAAAACTGCAACCCCCCGGAAACCACTCGGTTGGAGCTCACCAGCTCCCCAACCCGGAAGGCCCCGAAAAAGGCCAGGAGGAAAGCGGCCCGAAACAGGGAAACCTCAAACCCGTCGAAACAAATCTCCGGCAGGACCCGTATTAGGTCCCCAAGCACCCGCACTGACACCGGGCGCCTGGTATCAGGAGATCTCCGGCCCTTCCGGTACCCTTTGAGTGCTTGCCTAATTACGAAGGACTTGGTCAGATCCTCCTCCCCCCGGAGTTTGAACCAGAACGCCATTGCCGCCATGGCCCTATCCACCACCGCGGGAGACGCTTCCTTCGCTAGTAGCCGAAAGGCAAACCACAAAAAGGCGTCCAAGCGCGACTCTCTCACCCGCGCCTGATCCAGCCCTCGTAGCGACTGTTCCCAGGATTTCCAAACCTTATCGTAGGCGGCCCAAGTGGCCGGCGCCAGCGAAGCTTTCACTAATCCCCCAAGCAAGACGCTCCTAGATTCCACATCTCGTCTGGGCACGTCTGGCCCACTTCCAGCGCTTCCGGGGCCGCCATCCGGAATCGGGACCACTGAAAACGAGACAGTGCGTCAGCCACCTCATTCAAATACCCCGGCACATGGCGCGCGCGAAAGACTACATTTAGTGACATACACATCAACACAAGACGCCGCAGCAGCCGAACCACCGGTTTCGACGCTGCAGACTGGTTATTGACCGCGTGCACCACGGACATGTTGTCCGAGAAGAAGATCACCTTACGATCTCGCAGCCCCTCTCCCCACAGCGCCATGGCGACAACCAGCGGGAAGAGTTCCAAGAAAGCCATATTACGCATAAGGGGGTCTCGACCTCCATGCCTCTGGCCATTGCTCCGCACACCACCGACCCGCAAAATAGGCCCCAAAGCCAACGCTACCCGACGCGTCGGTAAACAATTCCAGCTCTGACGCCGATACACCCTCCTGCCGAAAAAACACTGTCCCATTAAAGTCCCGCAGGAAGGTGTCCCACACCGCCAGGTCGGCCCGCATGGCCATTGACACCCGGATGAAATGATGTGGGGAGCGCACCCCGGCCGTCGCAGCCGATAGGCTGCGGCTAAACACCCGACCCATCGGGATCACCCGGCATGCAAAGTTGAGCATTCCCACCAGAGATTGCAGCTGCCGCAGGGTCACCTTGCGAGCCCGCGCCACCGCAGCCACCACGCCCCGTAAACCTTCCAACTTCGCAGCCGGCAGCCGACATTCCCCGAGCCTCGAATCTATCTCAAGACCCAGGAAACTAAGGCAAGCTGCCGGGCCCTCCGTCTTCTCCCTTGCCAGCGGTACACCAAAATGACCCGCCACCCATTCGACCGTTCTGAGCATGTACAGGCACGCCGGGGAGTCCGCCGGCCCCACGCAGAGAAAGTCATCCAGGTAGTGCACCAATGCACCGTTACCCGACTCAATCCGCACTACCCATTCGAGAAAGGTACTGAATTTCTCGAAGTAAGCACAGGAGATGGAACACCCCATCGGAAGACATAGGTCCACGTAATAACCCCCTTCAAAGAAACACCCCAACAGGTGATGACAAACCGGGTGGACCGGAAGAAGCCGAAATGCGGCTTCAATGTCCACCTTAGCCATCAGTGCCCCGCGCCCAGCTCTCCTTACCAGGTCGACCGCCCGGTCGAATGATGCATAAGAGACCGAGCACAGTTCCCTGTCGATGTCGTCATTCACCGACGCTCCTTTTGGATAGGAGAGGTGGTGAATGAGCCTAAACTTCCCCGGCTCCTTCTTGGGCACCACCCCTAAGGGGGAAACCCTGAGACCCTCCAACGGCGGTGCCGTGAACGGTCCCGCCATCCTACCTAACCGCACTTCCTTCATCAGTTTCTCCCGCACCACCCCCGGAAACTCCGCCACCGACTTTAGGTTGCGCAGTCCCCCCATCCCAACCCTGTCCCGGAACGGGATGAAGAACCCGTGCTCGAAACCGTCCCTGAGCACCGCGGCATCCGCCCTGTTACCGTAGCGGCTTAGCCATGGCCCCATCGCGTCGAGCTTCACCGGAGTGAAGCCCCGAGGCAGGGGACGCCCCCCCACCACCGGCCGTAGTGGGGACTCCGGCGTTCCCTGACTTCCCCTTCTTAAAGCATCGGTGGAGCCCGTGGGCACCGCCACAGCCCGAACACTCGTGTTTGAAACGGCATGTCGCCCCCCATTTACACTGGCCCTCATTGTAGAGCCAGCAGAAGCCCTTTTGCAAGGCGGCCGACGAGGCGGACTGCCCTTTTCCGCCGGCCGTTTGCTGAAAGGGCTGCGCTTTTTGCGCCATCATGAGTTTCATCCATAGAGGCAGGTCCATTTGGTCCCACCTCATACCCGGATTTGCCGCCAGTCTCTGCCGAAACTGCTCGTCGTACCGCCACCATGCCAATCCGCCATAGGTGCGGTACGCTTCCCAGATCCCATCCAGGTAGCAAAACAAGGATGAGCATAAACTGGGGGATTTCTCGCCCAATACACTGGCCAGCACGCAAAACGCCCGTAACCAGTTCCCAAAGGATTTTGGTATCTTCCGATACCGTTTCCTTTTCTCCTCCTCCTCCTTCTTTTCATCTTTTTTATCTTCCTCTTTGAGGTCGATAAATTCCTCCAGAGGGAGGAGGGAAAAGATCTCGCAGAATTCACCCTTCCAGATCTTTTCCTTCACCTCCGATTTGAGGTGCACCCCCAGAGGACCCGCAAACGACACGTAGGCGTGTTGCCGGGCCGCCTCGGAGACCCCACCTCCGATCAACTCAGCCCGCTCGCTCACCGCGACCGACGATCCAGCCACCTCCCCCACGTCCGCACCCGAACCGGTCCCGGCAGCCACCCCGGCCCCCGAACTCGCGACCACAGCCCCTTGCTCCCACACCTGACCTACGTTCCCACCCGTACCACCCCCCGCTCCCAGTGAGTGGAGAAGTGTTTGTAGTGTGTTAACTAACGTGCAGGAGTGTAATGATTCACAGGACTCACCGGCCAAGCCCCTCGTTCCGGGATCGCCTGGGGCTGCAGTGTCCACCGCCATTGGACCAGGATGAGCGACATCCGCCGATGTCCCGCCAACCGGGGAGCCAACCCGGTTCCTCGCCAACACTGAGGAGGAGCGACTCCGAGACCTGCAACGAGGAGAAGAAGTCCTGGGAAGGGTGAACTGTCCTTGCGCCACCCTCCCGTCCCGCCCCAGGGAGCGCCTACTGGACACCAAAGCCTCCCGCTGCCTAGTTCTCCTGCCGCGCGCCTTACGGGCCCGGGCAGCCCCGCCGCGGGGACTACGACTCCTACGATCCATACCTGATGACTGCCCCCGTTTGCCTCGCCTGGGAGCTCCTCCCCTGCCCCCGCTTGAGCTATCTGAAGTGGACCGGCTGACCCGTGGCCTACCCCCCGCCCCAGCGGACCCCCTAGCCCTAACGGGAGAAATACTACCCCCGCTAGACTCCGGATCACCCCTCAGACCATGCCCCCCTAACTGCCCACTGCTACAAGATGAACTCCTCCCGTGGCCAACGGACCCACCCCGACCCGACGCCCCTGCCCTATAAGTTGACCTACCCACCCCATGCGAACCCGACAGACTGTGACTTACTGGCCCATCCCCCACCCCCAAAGAGGACCCCCCCCTACCCTGCAACCCCTCACTCATCCCCTTAACGTGCTCCTGAGTGGTCTGCCCAGCCACCTGTCCCCTTAAATTCCCTAGTGCCTTATTACTCCCACCACCCCCCTTTTCTACAACCCCAGTAGGCCCCCGATTACCCCCTCTCCCCTCCCCCCGCCTATGGCTCCCCTGCTGGGCACCCCCTTTATCGTGCCCTCCAAGAGGGCCCCTGCCGGAGCCCCCTGTACTCGCCTGCATGTCCAGGGGTCCAGTGTGCGACGGCCCCGCTCCGCTACCGACATCCACGGCTCCCGTCGGAGGGGGCGCCCTCCTGGGCCACGAGCCCACGCCTCCATGTACTCCGGGGGACCGCCCGACCTCAGCCGCAGTCCCCGCTCCAGGCGCGGCCTCACCTAACGAGGGAGCCGCGCCGGCACCAGTCCTGGCGGCCCGCCGCGTGGTGGCAATCCGAGGTTCCGGCAGTGCGCAGGGAGGCCGAGCCTCGACCATGCGGCTGCCGGACCTGCTGCAGCTTGCCTTGGAGCCCCGGTCAGGGGCGACGATCCTCCCGGGCCCCCGCGGCGCGCCGGGAGGCAGCGCCTCAACCATGCGGCCGCCGGTCCCACCTCGGCCCGATACAGCCGCTCCGCTGGTCCCAGGGGTGTCTTCACCGGGCCCAGCGCCCGGGCTCAGCCTCCTCGGTGGCCTCCTGGCCCGCACAGGACGTCCTCTCTCCGGATCCGCCACCAACGCCAGGGCCGGTCCAAGTTGGGCCCGCAACCAATCCGCTCCCTGGTTCTGGGCCGCCGACCGGATCCCCGCCAGCAGTCTCTCCACCTCGTCCATGGCCCTGCAGAAGGAGAAAAAGAGAAAACCCCACCAGGCCAAATCTATGAGCACAGGAGTGCACACAAACTTAGCCAGGTAGGAATTAAAAGTGACTGTTATAAAATGGCTGCCTATTTAAATAGACAGCCCACTTACCCATAACTCCATTCCTATCTTCCTTCCTCCTAAGCCCGCCTCCTAACCCCTGTCAAGGCCCTTTTCCGCTAAGCTGTGCTTTTGCTCCATGGGGCTACATACCCATAATTATCCACAGGGGTCAATATACGCGTCTGTGTTTTGTGTCGAAAGGTTATTCCAGTAGTCAGGGGCTAAGAAGGAAAATAAAAAAAATTAGGGCTGAAGTTAGGGGGTTAATTGTACTTCTGGGTAGGGACTGGAGTGAGTGATAGGGGCTGCAGTAGGGGGAATATGAGCTAAATCCTATATGTACAAGTTGTGAACAGAACAAAACGTAAACAAAACCTGGCATTTGCGCTTTATGTCTGTCCAACCGTAATTCACCTCTTTCATATTAAATGCACCCCCCCTTATTATATATCATTTTATTCAGGGGAAACAGGGCTTTCATTTAACATCAAATATTTAGGTATAAAACACAATATAATATGAATACAATATTGAAAAATAGGAAAAATAAGAATTTTTAAAAAATGTTTAGTTCTACGTGTAATTCTAACTGTGACTGTCATAATACTGTTTGCTTATACTGCAATAAAATACACATATTTGTATTCAGCGATGTCTCACGTGTAAAACAGTAACCCCTATATATAGGTTTTATGGTGTTTTGGAAAGTTACAGGGTCAAATATAGCATGTTACACGTTTCAGTTTTTTCACATTGAAATTCGCCAGATTGGTTACGTTGCCTTTGAGACTGTATGGTAGCCCAGGAATGAGAATTAACCCCCAGGATGGCATACCATTTGCAATAGTAGACAACCCAAGGTATTGCAAATGGGGTATGTCCAGTCTTTTTTAGTAGCCATTTGGTCACAAACACTGGCCAAAGTTAGCGTTAATATTTGTTTGTGTGTGAAAAATGCAAAGAACTAATTTGAACGCCAATTTTGGCCAGTGTTTGTGACTAAGTGGCTACTAAAAAAGACTGAACATACCCCATTTGCAATACCTTGGGTTGTCTACTTTTGCAAATGGTATGCCATCATGGGGGTTATTCTTATTCCTGGGCTACCATACGGTCTCAAAGGTAACATAACCAATCTGGCGAATTTCATTGTGTAAAAACTGAAACGCAAGCCCTATATTTGACTCTGTAACTTTTGAAAACACCATAAAACCTGTACATGAGGGGTACTGTTATACTCAGGAGACTTTGCTGAACACAAACATTTGTGTTTCAAAACAGTAAAAAGTATTTGAGCAATAAGATTGTCAGTGTAAGTGCCGTTTATGTGTGAAAAATGCATAAAACATCACTTTTACTGACGATATCATCGTTGTAATACATTTTACGGTTTTGAAACACAAATATTTGTGTTCAGCGATGTCTCCCGAGTAAAACAGTACCACCCATGTACAGGTTTTATAGTGTCATGGAAAGTTATAGGGTTAAATATAGTGCTAGAAAATTAAATTCCCTATACATTTTCGGCCTGGGTTGTCAGGCAGGTCCCGCAAATTGTAATTAATAAAAGGACCTAATTATGTTAAATTATTATATAAATATATATAAAATTATTTTATATATATATATATATATATATATATATATATGTGTATATAATTTTTTTAAATTATTTTTATTTATATATAGGTATACATATAGTGATATATACATATATACTTATGTATATAGATATATATATTATTTCGTTCTACGTGTATTTTGATATCAATATATATATATATATATTATTATCAAAATACAGTTAGAACGAAATTACACATATATATATATTTTAATTATTTTGATTATTTTTTATTTTAATTTTTTAACGTATTTACATAATTTTTTATTATATATAAATATATATATAATTATAATTATAAATTTAATCAATATCCTTCTACATGTACCGTATATACTCGAGTATAAGCCGAGTTTTTCAGCACATTTTTTGTGCTGAAAAACTCCAACTCGGCTTATACTCGAGTCAGAGTCTGTATTATAGCAATTTGCATTGCCATAATACAGACTGGGGCGAGAGGGGTGCTGGCAGAGCTGTACTTACCTTTCCTGCAGCTCCTGTCAGCTCTCTCCTCCTCCGCGCCGTCCGTTCAGCACCTCGGTCAGCTCCCAGTGTAAGTCTCGCGAGAGCCGCGGCTCTCGCGAGACTTACACTGGGAGCTGACAGAGGGAGCTGCACAGACCGCGCGGAGGAGGAGAGAGCTGACAGGAGCTGCAGGAAAGGTAAGTACAGCTCTGCCAGCACCCCTCTCCCCCCACTGAACTACCAATGACACTGGACCACCAGGGAAGGAGCCCCCCTCCCTGGCCAGCTAGCAAGCAGGGAGGGGGGACGAAAAAAAAAAGATAATTTAAAAAAAATAATAATAATAATTAAATAATAAATAATAATAAAAAAAATAATAATATAAAAAAAAAAAAAAAATTAATAATATATCAAATGCCCACCCCCACCAACACATACACAAACACACACTGCATCACACACTCACACTTCATTCATATACACACACTGCATCACACACTCACACTTCATTCATATACACACACTGCATTCACACACACTGCATTCACACACACTGCACTCACACACACACTGCACTCATACACACACACTGCACTCATAGACACTGCACTCATACACACTGCACTCATACACACACACTGCATTCATTATATACACACACTGGAAATAAATATTCAATTAATATATACGCACACACACTGCACTCATACACACACACACACTGCACTCATACACACGCACTGCACTCATCCGCACACTGCACTCATCCGCACACTGCATTCATACGCACACACTCCATTCATTATATACACACACTGTAAATAAATATTCAATTAATATAATTTTTTGAGGATCTAATTTTATTTAGAAATTTACCAGTAGCTGCTGCATTTCCCACCCTAGTCTTATACTCGAGTCAATACGTTTTCCCAGTTTTTTGGGGTAAAATTAGGGGCCTCGGCTTATATTCGGGTCGGCTTATACTCGAGTATATACGGTATTTTGATATTAATATATATATATATATATATATATATAATTATATATATTAATATTTAAATACACTTCGTGTATGTGTAAATGTGTGTATATATATATATATATATATATATATATATATATATACACATATATATATATATATATATACACACACATTTACACATACACGAAGTGTATTTAAATATTAATATATATAATTATACACACTGGATCAGTGATCACAGTGACTGCCTGTCACTGTGATCACCTCCTGCAGATTGGGTAACTGACCACAGGGGGGAGTGCCTGGGTGGTACAAGCACTCCCCCCTACCAATCTGCAGGGGGATCATTGCGCCTGTTACATGTGTCAGCCACATGTGTTATCCATTAGATCGACCGCGATCTGCAGCGGGAGAATACCGCTGGCCACGTGGGCGGCCATTATAGCGAGGGCGTACTATTACGCCCTCCGGCGTTTAGAGACGGCTCCTGCAGGGCGTAATAGTACGCCCTCCGGATTTAAGGGGTTAATAATTATTTAAAAACAAATATTCATTCCTCCTTTTCTGTTACCTAGTTGGGAGGGGGGCATGCTGATCTGAATCTGGTCTGCCCCTCCACTGGGTACAGACCATGCGTAAGTGTCTCGCAAGCTCAGGGAATTGCAGTGTCCTGTGGTAATCTGCGGCAGCGCACTGATTATCCCGAGCTAGAAAGACAGCTACTTATGGTCTGCAGCCAACAGAAGTGCAGGCCAGAAGTGCCAGACTGCCTCCCCTACATTACAGAGGAGCAGACTAAGTATGTCACATAATACTGTGAGTGTTTTTTCTTTGGAGCTCTGGATTATACTTCTTTACCTTGACCTCTTTGGAATACAAATTTGTAGTAATGCGCTACTTCTCGATTTATCACAGAGCTCCACAACAATAAAACTACAAGATCATACACAACACAACAATACAACTCTAAGTAATGTGTCTATTAGTGTATCACCGAGCTCCCTAACTATAAAACACAGAGTAACATGCATTTTATATACCAGAGCTCCACTGTAATACATCTCACTATAATTTGATTTAATGTTTGTGTTATCTGTGTATGTGATAGGTGTGATGACTGTGTGTGATATGTATGCTATGTGTGATACTTGTAATGGGTGTACTAACTATGTGTGATATGCGTGTATTGGTTGTATGTGATATTTGTGCTGGGTTTATTGGCTGTGTGTCATGGGTATTTAATTCAGATAAAAATATGCATTTAAGCCTGTGTGTGCATAGTTATGTGCACACAGTCCCACAGTCAGATACACATAGTTATACATATACACTGTCAAATCCCCTACATGCACACAGTCGCAGGCAGATAGTCAAATACACAGGTTCAGGCAGAAACACACATACACAATTACAGGCAGACAGCAACACACACACACACACACAGGGGTAGACAGCCACACACAGGCAGGCAGTCACACACAAACAAACACGGGCAGACAGCCATACACACACAGGCAGACAGTCAAACACACAGACAGCCACACACACACAGGCAGACAATCACACATAGTTACCTCTGTTCATTATGGAGGAGTGGAGGCCGTGCAGCTCCTGGAGACTGGTTGTTGGGGAAGCAGGGACTCCTTCCTGCTTCCCCTGCAGCAGTTACCCGACACTTTCAGCTTTGCCCCCGGTATCTGCCGGCTATGTGTGAGCTGTGTCGGCCGTATGGCGTCCCGTGCGGCCGCACAGCTCGCACACCCCTAAGGCCGGCCCTGGCTGTAGTACGGAGTAAAGGACTGTAGTAGAGGGGTACAGTCTGTAGTATGGGTTATGGCTGAAGTAGAGGGGTTATGGAGCTGTAGTAGGGGGAGTTAGAGGCTGTAGTTTATTTATTTTTAAAATATTTTACCAGGACGTATACATTGAGATTTCTCTCATTTTCAAGTATGTCCTGGGTCTACAAAACATTGTATTGTTACAGTTTGGGAGATAGGGACTAAATAAAAAAAAGCACTAGTATATTCCCCCATCCCTGAGGCTTACCTTGGACCAGGAAGGGAGGAATCGTGTTACCAGGTGGTCTGGTGGGAGATTTGATGTTTTGTCCCAGGTGCCTGGAGCTGAGTGCAAATGGGTGGGGCTTAACACGAGGAAGCGGAGCCTAGCGCCGCAATGCACCTCTACCCACAGAGCGCCTACATGCAGTGCTCCTGCCCAGGATCGGGCCTGCAAAAAAGACAGGTTCTAGACATGGCAGAGAAGATCTGACGTGGAGATAGATCCTGGGTAGAGAGAGATGCTCTTATGTTGGTTATTTTGTTGAGAAATTAGTTCTGATGCCGTAAAGGGGGAAGGAAGAGCTAATGACAGAGGGGGGAGGATTAGACAATTTTGTTTAGAGTGTTGAATACGGGAGAAGGGATGAAACAGTAGAAGACAAGACTGATGTATTGATAGATCAGAGGTTTCTGTAAAGGATAGGAGCAGTTTTGAATGAGGAATAATAAGAAGGCAGGGTTTGTTGTGAAAGCTGAAAGAATTGTAAGAAGTGGTCAGGAGGTGGAATTTGGAGAGTTGAGGGAACAGCAGCATGAAAGCCAGATGTCAACGGTACCACCAAAAAACAAATGAGTGGGAGGAAACAATATGTTGTGGAAGGATTGCCAAGGTGCAAGTTAAAGTCAAGAAGAATAAAAATAATATTGTTGAGTGGGGAAATAGCAGGTAGCAGACAGATGATGATTGTTATGGGAAGAGGGAAGGAAAAGATGTGGATTTTAGGAGAAGGTTGAGAAGAGAGGAGATGGTGGAAGGGTTGGGTGCAGGTATCCAGTAGGAAGAAGGCTAACACCACCTCCAGTTCCCATTGGACATGGCGTGCAGAAGAAGAAGAAAGATGTTGTGAGGGCAGCAAGTGCTGCAGTATTTGTTGGGAGGATCCATTTCTTGTTTGTAGTAAAGAAGGTGAGGTTTTAAAAAAAAAAAACAAGAGTGTAAACAGTATAAGAACAGTGTTGCTATTGTGAAGGTACACCAATAAACATTTTTAAATGTTTTTTTTTTTTTACTATTTTCAGATACCCAACAGTAGTTAGGGCTGAAGTAGAAGGATTAAGGGAATGCCTCATCTTCAGGTCATGGAAAAAGCAATTAAAAGTTAAATAAATAAATATATTCATATATCTTCAAACAAGCAAAATATAGATCAAAGCTGGATGGCTGGAGAAAAAATATTGGTTTCTGAAAGGATAAACTAATAAAAGAAGCTGTCAAACATTCTTGGTTTTTGGTGGGGTGGGTTTTCCTGGGCTCAGTGAAGCAAATCAAGATTGCCCAGGGATATAGAGTAGAGCTGTAAAGAAGCCTTTCACTTACGCACTACTCAGGTAATAAACAAACCATTATAGTAGACGTAAAAGAAGTGTAATCTCTATGGCAGTTGAGTTCAGCATTGAACCCAGACAGGCACCCTTCTATGCTGGGTGCAGCCTGTTTTTAGGATGCCATATAGGGTCAAATAGGAAGGGATTTCTCTCAGTACATGAACAATCATGGGTATGAGTCAAAATGCATTTGTATGCAGCCAAGGCAAATAAACAATCAATAATTGCCTTTACTGTTACTTTAAAATTTCCCCTAAATTTTTCTAGCCAAAAGCTATTTTACATTCAGGGTCCATTTATTTTAAAAATAAAATGCTGTCTCCAGATATCTTTCCCAGATTCAGATGTTTATATTCTCTTTGATGACTGTGTAAGTAAGGCACTTATGATGATGGAACTTTTACTTATGACATTTAAGAAATGTAAAAAAAATTAGCTTTGTAGTAGGGTGTTCTCTAATGTCCGATAAATAAAAAAATTAAAAAAAAAATATTTTCTACTGTTGCATCTAAACCTACCGTACTGGACTCCTGTCAAATTATCTTCCAAAAGGGGATCATTACAAAATGTTGCTATCCCTATATTCCCTGTCCATTTAGTATTTGTTATAGCAATCTCGTTCACAATAACATAGTAAATTAGGTTAAAACGAGAATAAAGTCCAACAAACTCTATTTATACATTCCTGATGTTGCAGTTAATCCAATCATTTTACGCCTATCTCACTGAGTCACTAGCTGGGATCTCTGACTCCTATTTAATTTTGCTGATCCTTGATATATTAAATCAGAATTAAATACTAATTCATTTTGACCAAACACTCTCAGCGTGATGTCTGAATATTGTCACCAGAGAGAAGCAGGAAAAGGCACAGAGAACAAAATTAGTCACTTCATGAGCCACAGCAAGACTTGTCCTCAGATGATCAAACAAACTCACCCAGACTGGCTCATGAAAAATATAGCATTAATTATTATTTTAATTTTAAAGAAGATAACAAATTAAAAGCATTCCAGACTGTTTGGCTATTGAGAAACTTTCATTTCAGTTTGATGAACCATGCAGAATGCTTTTCTCCAGTCTCTCTCTGTTACCGTGAACTATTTCCATCCTATTTATTGTCTTCCTAATGTTGCTGTGAATTAAAAACGAGATGTTGTATTTCTCTAGAGCCTGGCGGAATTGGCTTGATCTTGTACTTCTTTAGGAAGGATCAAAAACTGTTATGCACATATATCCCAAAGTGTAAAGTATGGAGATAGTCAATATTCCAAAGATAATTCCCTTAAAACCACAGTGAGAAATAAAAGCTGTGTAATAGCTATAAAGTGTAAACATAACCTAGCATAGCAAAGGTGATCCATTCATATAATGTAACTTTACAAAATTACCTCTTTTCTTGCAAAGATATCCAACGTGGTTAGCAAATACTACTGATCACAGAGCACCCCTTTATATATTATTCTGCCATATGTGCCTTTAGGTATTTGTGGGTATACAACTGTAGCGGAGCTCTAGTCCTTACAAGGACTTTCTTTGCTAAATCCTTCCCAAACTGGACAAAGCACTGAAAAGTGGATAGCTCTTTCCCCTCCCAGTAACTAGAAGACACAGTTCTGAGAGTGCAACATTTTTTTTATTCTGAGACAAGGTCTTTCATAGCCAGAACCCCCGGCATGGGGACTCCATACAGTTTAATGCAATCCCCGCCCAGGCATCTGTGAGATAACTGAGTCAAAGACTGGTAAGTTAATTATCTCCCAGATACAGAGAACGAAACAAACAAAATAAAAACATGCAGGAACCCCACATGTCCTATATCACCAAAGTTGCCCAAACAGTGCTCAGATCCATGCAGCGTAGAGGAATCGCCATCGGGCTAAAGTTCTGACGTGGATGACCAAAATAGTTCCAGGGTAAAACGTGATATTGCCAGTCAACTTTCATGAGTTCCTGTAATCAAATAAATGGGTGCTCCCCTGGCTCTTAGGGAGCAATTGCTTCACATAGCTCATAGTACCTTCCCTCCAATTTGCGTTCTCCTGTCATGTTTGTAAGTGAGGCAAAATTATGGAATAAATGGACTGAGAACCGCGTGGTCAAGTGGCTGAATTTGGTTCTACGAAGTCGATGACCAAGTACCATTGTCAGCTTTCGGGGGGCAAAATGGCCACCATCTATCAGAGCATGTGTATTCGGTAATAAGAATGGTGGAAATACAGGGAGAATGCTTAGATGTAGTTTGGGAGAGGCAAGATATAGAGCCAGGGGAATACAGAAGGTTTGAAAACCGAACAAGGAGGAACACTCATTCAGGAAACGAACAGGGAGAAACGGGCAACCAAACAGACATAGAACCAGGTCTGCAACAACAACCTTTATTAATAAATTTGATTGTAAGTTGTGTTTATTAAAACAAATACACATAACATGTAACATAGAATTTATTTGAAATGTGGGCTGCTGCGCTGGCAAAATCTTATTATGGCTATTTGACTGGTTATTATTTTTGGAATTTATATAGCGCCCACTTATTCTGCAGAGCTTTGCAATATTATAAAAGTTACAAAATGTTACAGGGACAATACGTTGATTAGGACCATGCTCAAATGAGCTTACAATCTAGAGTACCAGCTATGGCTATTTGTGTACAAAATGCTGGCATTTTTGGGAATGTAGATTGGTAAATACAGGCTGCTGTTTTATGAAGGACAGGGGTTGGTGTGATTTTATTTACATTCCCTCTTGGCACAGATAGATAGGATTGAGATAATTCATTCTTCCTTCATTCACACACTGCCCATTAACATAGGTTTGCGTATCAATACTGCAGGTTTATAAGTGACTCTATAAATTATGATAACAGATTGTATTCTGTTTTCTCTGTGGCTGTGTGTTTGAATAAAACAAAATGTCTGAAGTAGAGCTGTTGGATCTCAAGAAAGGCTTAGGAAAGTAGACCTCAAACCAGGAAATACAGGTGAAGAAGTAAGATGGGTTTGTACAGATCTGCAGTGTTCAGTTACATTTATGACTGGCATTATAATAGCTGAGAGGGTAACCTGCCTCTGAGTCCCATGCATGCCATCCAGCCCCCCGTGGGTGGGTGCTTTGGGAAACAAGTATCAGGTCCCAACTTTTCATTATAATGCTGCTTCCACCCAATACCCATAGTGAAGGCTATGTGGAACTAAGTGAAAGGTGCCCCCCCCCCCCCTTATTCATTATAATAGAGCCCCCACTTAATGCTCATAGGCAAGGGTTTGGGATGGATCAGTGGCAGCTGAGCTTACCCCTTGTTTATTTACTTATCTAATACAAAGACTACCTAATACTGATGGGCAGGGGCCTTAGGTGAGGACCAATGGCAGGCCACCCCTTATTCCATTGCAGACCCCATCCCACTGCTAATGAGAAGTTTTTTAGTGAATGAGCTTCCGTCACGTATCCTTTGTCTCCATGTGGCAAAAACAGAGAGAATTACCTTCTGAAGATCGAGGGGATGCCTGGCTTTTGGGGCATGTCGGTGCACGCCGGCCCCACACAATTATATAGCCCCGCGTCTGTCCACGGTAAAGATGACGTCGATGTGCGGGTGATGTCACGCAAAAGACGCACACGCACGTTTTGAGGTCAAGAGCTAGGTACAGCCAATTGGATCTGCAAGAGGGTTATTTAAACTCACTTATTCCTTAGCTCATTGTCGTGGCTTCCCTTAGATGGTTATCCGAGAGTGTGTTTCTGATCGTGTTTTTCTGTTTTTTGACTTTGGCTTTTCCTTATCGCTGTGTCTCGTTCTGTTTCCCTGACCTCGGCTAGTTTTCTGACTATTCTCGGGTACGTTAAGTCTGGCCATTCTAAGGCCCGGTGAGACGTTTCCCTTAGTTCTAGAGTGTGATACTATTCTGCGTGCTGGATCAATATAATCCTGACAGCTTCTAACTTGCAGTTTTCATACCCTTTATTCTTTGCAAGCATTAACAAAATCCATTTTACTATATATTGAACAGCTATTCAGTTGCAGTTTGTTTTGACTGTTTCAGTTTGGTTAGCAAATACAGACATCAGAGATGGAAATAAAATCTCTCAGCAATCAGTGCAGTAGTAAAATAAAATTTAAAAAAAAAACTGCTTTTTTTAAAACATCATTTTTCTGCAATATATTTATGTCACTGTTGAGTTTATTGCAATAGTTAACAATGTACTTAGAGTTTTTACTTAGAGACCAGCGATGCTTGGGTTAAGATGATGCTGGTTTAGCAATATCCCAATGGGTTTAAATCCCCTAATCAGCTCATGACACTGAAATCTAAAACCTCCCCAAGCTGTGCACAGTATTAGAGCCTGTTTCCCTCCCATGACCTCACCCGGGAACAGCTCCAAATGGACAGTGCCTTCTAGGATTTTGCTAGTACAGACACATGTGCTAATATATTCCTCAAATTATTTGTATTAGATACTGAAAGACTGCATTGCAAAAAAATGTCCACTGTGTCCCAGTAGAACATCCCTTCTTCTGTAGTCAGAATAGCTCACAATATCCCTATTCAGTTCACTTTCTTCACAATTATAATTCTGGGGCATTTTCTGTCAGTCTATTGATAAGATGTCCACATTGGCCAACTTGCTTATTCATTAAAGTGGGCTACATTTTGAGGCTGCATACATCAGCTACTACTAAAGTAACTTCCATGTTCTTTTAATACATTAATCCCTCCTTAGAAAACATAACCCAGCACCAACATGTAACCCTTCCAAAGCGTTATTGCACCACTCCCACCATACTATAATTGTATAGTGGTTGTATAAGGAATCTCCAACTGTCTGTTCTTCTCACTGCATGCCAGCACTCTTTATGGAATCAGTGGAAATTCCACAGAACCCTAGGGAAGCAGTAACTTCTTATTGTGCCAACAGAGACATAGATGCACCCCATGATGTTATTACCACCGATGAGGGTATATGTCTCTGAAGTCTCATGGCCTGCACTCAGTAAACACTGTTGCAGCACAATTCTAATATATGGAATATGGCTTGCCACAGATAAATCAGCCCCAGCTAGGGAGGTGTCTCTGCAAATATTCTGGAATCCCAACTGGTCAGGTTGATCCTACTATTTATTAGTTACAAAAAGGCATAATTGATCATGTTAATACATTTTAGATTTTTTTTGTATAATCAAAGATTGTCACGATCGTATACGGTAAGTAATTTAAAGCCTCCTGTCACCAGCTGAGGTGTTTGCATAATTTGCAAAGACCCACCAACTGTGACTGCTCCACAAGGGGTGCCGAGAAAGGCAATTTATACTTACCCGAACCAGTCCCTCGTGGCCGCCCCCATGCACTTCCTGCCAATCCACTTCAGCTCCTTGGTGAACACCTTCCTGCCTACACAAGAGAACAATACTAAGGGCAATGGAGGATCACACAAGAATGTGGGATCCTTCATAGACAGTCAATTTCCCCATCAGCTGTCATTGGGGTTGCTCTCCCTGTTTTGTCAAGTGGAGGAAGAATAGTACATCATCTAAATGTATGGAATTATATCTCACAGGCAGATTAGACAAAATACCGGTTTCAGAAATGTTTATAAATTTCGTAATTCTTAAAAAAATCAAAGACCAGCTGGATTTAATCATTTCTTGAAAAAGAAATCCAAACAAAAAAACAAAAAACTCAAGAATACAAAACAATATAAATCAGGGTATTTACTTCAAATTGCGCGTATTCATTTATTTCTAGAAAATACTGAAAGTAATATTTTATTACATTCAATGCTCTAATCATATGCATACGAACAATGAGCAGACAGTCTGAAAATTCCCATTGTGTAAAAAAAGGAAAATGAAAAAGATCCGAGCAGACACCTGGCAAGAGTAAAAGAGCAATGCAGAGTATAAAAATAAAAGCAATCAATTAAGAAGAGGTGAGCGAGAGCAAGGAGAAAGAAAACAAGTGAATCGTAGCAGCAACAAAAACATCTTTGGTTTTTCAATTTCCAAGAGTCGGAGCGGTGGAAAACACAATCAGACGAGCTTTAGGCATGTAGAAGTGCATTTCTATCCAAACAACCCTGGGGGCTTGCAGTTTCAAAGCTTGAACAGTCATAATGAGCTGTATTTTCGTAGTGTTTATATCTCTAGACACCTTCACTTCAGGTATTTGAATAGACTGTAAGTAGCTTAGACAGTCGTACACATCCCCAGCCTCAAAATACAGATTATTCAAAACAGGCCAATTGTAAAATTGCACTGAAACGTAAAGAAATGCTAACCAGTTTGTTTGCAATATAATTAGTTAAATTCATTATGACTTAAGGGTTTAGAAGTGGTTCGGCTCCAGCCCTACTGGGCACTTGGATGGGGCTTTATTTTACCCCCCCTCCATTGATTATGTTCTTTGTCAGTGCTACTTCCCCCGTAGTGACGTATTTAGACCTATGGGTTGCAGCTAAATACATTCTGGTATATGGTGTAAAGTTTTACAAAAATATGAAGAAAATCCTCCAATGATCCCAGTTTGGTATAAACTAGTACATAAACTAGTACATAATGGTAAATGGTGCACATTATAGAGTACACATGTAGCTGGGAGCTCTCTTTTGCAAGATTTATCATGGACTTAATGTCTTAAAACACCCTTATATATTGACTCTTTAATACACAAGTCAAGTATCTACCTCATTATTCATACCTATAGTATTTTTGTAAGAATTCCTCCCATTAGTTCAGCTTCAAAACAATCTTTTTTCATACGTGGTGTTTAGTCTTCATTATTTTAGTAGCATTCAAGGGAAACTTAAAAGCCTGGTTTGTACGTTTCTTTTTCAGACTCCATGGTCTTCCTTAGGTTAAATTACTTTCTTCAGCCTTTATGAGTGCCTTTCCAATTCACTGGATAAAAAAAAAAAAAAACACACACAACCAGAAAAATCCAAGGTGTTTTGGATTTTTAGGTCCCTAATCATAAGTTACCTCATGTTCCAATACAGCAACATCAGTGGGTTTAATTGTCCAGACATGTGCCTCATGTGTAAACCTACTATATCTATATATTTTATAAAAAAAATATTTTTGTGACATTAAATATGCAAATAGATATTATACATGGTCACAATATTAAATTAAAGATAAAAAAACGAATATTGTATATTGAAGGTGTTATTTAAATTAATTATGGAAATTTTACATCCCAACAATTATATTGTTAATTTAAAAAAGCATTGTTATGGGTTGTTTTCTGAACCTCACTTGGTACCTGTCTTAAATCATTTTTAGTTAAATAGAATATATATAACAGAAATTGATGGGATAATGGATTATTCTTCTAAAACAATTGTGAACTCTGCAGTAACATAGTTAGAAATAAACAAAGGATCATGGGAGGTGTAGTCCAAAACATCTGCAGTGCCGAAGGTTGCCTATCCCTGTTCTAAAGCATGCTAAAGGCATGCAAAGCATCTTGGGAGTTGTAGTTTTAGTTCTATACCAGGCACCCCTGCTATAGAAGCATAAAGGATAGCAAAGAGACTGAACAGACTGCAAAATAATAGTATATAATCAAAGCTCAATGAAAGCTCAAGATATCCTTGCAATGTAGGCTTAAAATGTCTTATATGTGGCAGGTCAGGTATTCCATCCTTGACACCTGCAGTTTAGATCTAAACAATGGGAATACAACATTTCTGTGGGTTTAGTATTGTAGAGAATTTTATAGAGATATAATTACATAGCAAGAAATTGTTCCATGCCAGCAATAATACCAATATATAGAATACTTTTTTTTTTTTTTTTTTTTTTTTAAAGAGGGAAGTACATGTTTGTCCAAGCATCTACTAATAGTGCTGTTGGAACAACCAAAAATCATATACTATATACAATTGGTTAGATGCACATTTATGCAAAATGAATATAGATTTTTTTTCAAAGCTACAAAGCAGACAAAATAAAATAGGATTTAGTCACACTTTATGGCCGTAGCAGTTTCAATATCAACAAAGCAAAGAGTTATTTACAGTTGGATGGCCAATTTTGAAATTTTATATTTTCGGTTGACAGGTGCAGTAAATTTTTTAACAGAAAGGTAGGTTAGACGTTCCTTCTTGAAAGTATGTATATATGTCTAATAGTTTAAAATCCTATTCATCAAAGAAATCTTCAATAACAATTCAGTAATAATTACATGTTTGTGTAAAATGTAATTCCTTCTGTGAGATAATTAGATGTTACACTGGTTATTCTTCTTCCTCAAATCCGATTGTATTCAAATAAAAAATACTTTTTGTTCCTCTACTCACAAGTAAAAATATACATTTTGTATTAATATAAAGTATGAGTATCATATTCAGGTATCGAAACACTGAAAAGGATGCTTCAAAAGATAAAAGACACATGTTTGCCATACAGACACTTTGTGGGGTTATGGGTTAATATGTTGCCACGTCTTTAATATTTTATATGCTTTTTGAGCAGACTACTAATTATTAAAATGTTCACTTCCAGTTAATTCTAGGTAGCAAGCGTATCCACAAAATTGCATCTGGAGAGTACTATTTTTATTTTTTTTGGCAATCTTTATTTTTGCTTTTTACAGTTATTGACATGAAACAAAGACATATGCATCTCCATCTCCGAACTGGAGTTTAAGCAATTTCCAACTTGTTTATGGGTACTTTTAGGGTCAAGGCATTCAATTAGCATATTATCATCTTACATGGGTATTGCCATCACTGTTCTTCCAGTCCCTTAAGGGTATGTTTTGGTTATTTATCTATGCCATTGTAACTATTACAAACAAACATTTTCAAGGGTACAGATACATTCTACGCTATGACGTTTAACAAAAACTCTCTAATCTGACTCAGTGGTGTATCCTGGTTTTGTGCTGCCCTAGGCAGGACAAAACTCAGGCGCCCCCCTCCCGCCCACGCCACCCCCACCCAACCCTCCCCCCCCGCCCGCGCCACCCCCACCCAACCCTTCCCCCGTCCCGCCTTCTAAATACACACACACACATTCACTGACAAATACGCATACACTAGGTAACAGAAACACACACACACACTAACACACACACTCACTAGCAGATACACACACACTCACACTAACAGACACACACACAGTCTAACAGACACACACAGTCTAACAGACAAACACACTAACATACACACACACACACTGACACACACAGACCCACACACTAACAGACACACACAGACACACTAACAGACACACACACTTACAGACATACACACACACTAACAAACACACACTTACAGACATACACACACACACTAACAGACACACACACACTAACAGACACACACACACTAACAAACACACACTTACAGACATACACACACACAGACACACTAACAGACATACACACACTTACAGACATACACACACACTAACAAACACACACTTACAGACATACACACACACACACTAACAGACATACACACACACTAACAGACACACACACACTAACAAACACACACTTACAGACATACACACACACAGACATACACAGACATACAAACACACTCACTCACTCACATATTTAATACATTTTTTTTTTTTTTAATTTAACCCCCCCAGCCTCCTTACCTTTGGGAATGCTGGGGGGGGTATTTGTCTCCCTGGTGGTCCAGTGGCTGCTGGGCAGTGCGGGTGGGTGGGCGGGCGGCGAGGGAGCACTTCCTCTGAGCTGTCTGCTCAGCTCCCTCGCGCGCCGCAAAGTGATGCTGGGAGGCGGAGCCGGAATATGACGTCATATTCCGGCTCCCAGCCTCACTCTGCGGCGCGCGAGGGAGCTGAGCAGACAGCTCAGAGGAAGTGCTCCCTCGCCGCCCGCCCACCCACACTGCCCAGCAGCCCGCCGGCCGCCCAGCATGCCTTGTTAGCCGCAAGGCTAACAAGACATTTGCCTTGGGCATTTGGGGGCGGCTTTTTTTGCCGCCCCCTGAAAAATGCCGCCCAAGGCAAATGCCTTGTTTGCCTCGCGGCTAATATGCCCCTGATCTGACTAGAGAGTACTATTTTAAGCCCAACCTTCAAGTGGTGGTGTCTGCGATATTGTCTCTGTGGATGTGGACAGTGCCTAGAGGGAGAACCCTGCATGGCTCTTGATTCAGGTGAATAGCAGATGAAGGTCATATTACATGCTGGAACCCATGCCAAATGTGTCCAAAATCTTCCATAGACTTTGCATGGTCCACCTCAGCCATATTCTGCATGGGCAAGTTGTCTGTGGCCATCTTAGGACATATGAATGTGAAAAAAAAAAAAAATCCCCAGAGTCCTTGAATACCAGTATTCCTCCAAAGGGAGGACTGAGATGACCTACACTGGTGAAAGGGGGTAGAATGGGGACCAGGAGAGCAATTTTGAGTATATCAGTGATACATTCTGTGAAGGGATGAGTAGCTTCCCCACCACAAGCACTCACAAGTCACAAAATGTTGGAGCCACCAGCTCACCCCAACTAGCAAAGAACTTCAGATAAGATAATCAGAGTGGGGCTAATAACTTTTCCCGATAGTGTGATCCTAGCTAGGTGTAAATTTTACAAAGTTAAATCGAGATAGAGATAATAACAGGCTCGCAAGAAAGAAAAGAAAAAGAAATAATAAAACAAAGTCATAGTAATAATATTGGACAAATCCAATCTTCTGTAAATTAAGGTAGTACTAGCAATATACTAGATCGAGAGCCCTAACTCAGTTCAATTTTTACCATCCTCCTTAAACGGACATTAGACAACCCATATGAACAGCCTCCTCCATATGGTCTCTCAGGCAGGGGTCCAACAGCTCAATACATACAAAATATATAGTGTTATAGGCAAATGCAAATATTACAAGTTTTAGAATGCAAAATGTTATTTTAAACTGTGTACTTTGTCTTTAAGATATTGCAAACTGACAAGGTGTTAGAAAATAAACATATTGTTTTTCATATATGTTTAAGCAATAACCTCTTACCTACTTTCAGCGCATAATATGTTTACGCCAATTTGTCTTAGCTTAATACAATAATGCATAACATCTTCAGGGCTATGCTACGTCATCAAACTTTAAGACGCCATCTTGTCCTAAGTCAGGGAATTTCCCATGATGTGTACACCCTTACATTTTAGTTATGGCCTTGTATCTTTGCCAAGTTAAGGGAGGTCCTAAAATAATGAAAAGTAAAAGAACTTTTACTATTTCATATATGAACTACGGTAACCCTAAAATTAAAAAGGTATAAATAAGTGTACCTTTTAAATGTTAACAAAAAGAGAGGAGAGATTTGGAGACAGAGACAGTGCTTCATAATATAGTGACTGAGAGATGTTGACATGTTCAAGAGGCTATGTTATTCTATTTTAATGATATTGCAAGCATATAGTTTAATCTTATAAACTCTGCTATAAATTATTGTAATGGATTTTATATGTCTTTATATATATTTTTATATAATAAATATCTAGAAAGATAAAACTGTATTGCTTCCGGTGTGTGTGTGTGTGTGTGTGTGAGTGCAGTGTATGAGTGCAGTGTGTGTATGAGTGCAGTGTGTGTATGAGTGCAGTGTGTGTGTGTAATGAGTGCAGTGTGTGTGTGTAATGAGTGCAGTGTGTGTGTAATGAGTGCAGTGTGTGTGTAATGAGTGCAGTGTGTGTAATGAGTGCAGTGTGTGTAATGAGTGCAGTGTGTGTGTGTAATGAGTGCAGTGTGTGTATAATGAGTGCAGTGTGTGTATAATGAGTGCAGTGTGTGTATGAGTGCAGTGTGTGTATGAGTGCAGTGTGTGTATGAGTGCAGTGTGTGTATGAGTGCAGTGTGTGTATGAGTGCAGTGTGTGTGTGTATGAGTATGTGATGCAGACCCTTGGTGGGGGGAGGGCATTTTTATTATTTTTTTTTATATTATTATTATAATTTTTTATATATTATTAATTTAATAATTTCTTTATATTATTATTTATTAATATTTTTTTCATATATATTATTACAATTTTTATGTATTTATTTTCGTCCCCCCTCCCTGCTTGATACATGGCCAGGGAGGGGGGGCTCTCACTCCCTGGTGGTCCAGTGGTCTGCACTGTGTAGGAGGGGGGCTGGCAGAGAGCGTTTACTTACCTTTCCTGCAGCTCCTGTCTTGCAGAGGGAGCTGACCGGACCGGAGGTGAGAGAAGGGAGCTGACAGGAGCTGCAGGAAAGGTAAGTAAATGCTCTCTGCCAGCCCCCAACAGCCCCTTGTCTGTATTATTGCAATGTAAGTTGCCATAATACAGACAGACACTCACTTGAGTATAAGACGAGTGGGGGTTTTTCAGCACAAAAAATGTGCTGAAAAACTCGTCTTATACTCGAGTATATACGGTGTATGTATATATATATATATATATATATATATATATAAATATAAGGACATTCTTACTTAATGGAAAACATGAAAACAACAAGACACTAAGTTAGCAACCAAAGTTAACATACAAAAACCCCTTACTATTCTACGCCTAAAGACTTTGCGGCAAACGTACCCACCCAGGTTGACCAGTAGGAAACGACACTGGGTTTACCTAGCGTGTTTAATGCATTCCACGCCCGCAGATAGTTAGGGAACAACGGGTCAGCTTGTTGCTACATAATCCGCACTTAAACAGTTCCTCCACACTAGCGTGGTCTACGAATCAGCATTTAATCATATGGTTTATATTATTTATAGTGTGGTTATAAGCGCTGCCTCAGTGGCATTGTTTTTCTAAGGTCTTAATGCTCTCACAGCATAATTTCATATGCGTGATTCCACACGGCTGAACTAATGTTTTTGTTAATTTCAAAATGTGCCTGGATGTAAAGTTGTAACGAAAACCAAAACTGTGCCTGACAATCTATTGCCACCTCCTCTACTGTAATTTTTCGTAGCTGTACCTCAAAGCCACGAATGAACCTAACCTGCTTGCTTTCTCCAGTGTATAGCCCCACGTTTCTGTCTCAAAGTTTATTGTGTTACTATGTTAAATATGTACAGGTGTAAGGGCACCCTCCACTACCAGAGAATAAGCAACAGCCTTCCCCTCTCTCAGGCTCACTAAGGGTCACGTGCACAACTCTAGCAATGGAAATACGATAATGCTCAGAAGTCGCACTCTAACCTCCCTTAACTTGCTTTAACCCATGTCTAACAATATATTAGCACACTCATTCCACAAGTATATAAGTTCAGACGTTGAAGTGTATTTCATAACCAAAACAGCGAACTAGACCTACTCTGTGTGCCACTAGCCGACACTCCCTGTTGCCAAATGACTTCCAATATATACATATATAAATGTATGTTTTCTTTATGCTAATTATCTTAATTACACCTGCCTATGATGATACAACGGATTATTTAAGTGTATAAATTATACAAAAATGTGCGAAATATCGCGCCACTGTTTCATGTATGTAAATCTTGAGATATGCTGTTGTGGCGTCTGCTTACATGTTTGTAACCTCCCGCACAACAAAAATAAAGAATTATAAAAAAAAAATATAAGGACAATCAAATGAAAAGCAAAAGAAAGTGCAAATATAAGTCCAAGTGTGAATCCAAATGGTAAAACTTGCTGGAAGATAATACCTCAAAGAGTCAGGGTAGTTCCTCTGGAATGGGGTCAGATCAGAGTATTCTTTGCAGCCTTATATGCAACAGAAAGAGAGAACTAATGGTGCAGAAAATCCCAGAATAACATAAAAGTAAATAAAACATCCTACTTACAATTGATAGAACTTAACCTAGCTCTAGTCTAAATGGCGTACAATGGTACAATCCTCACTTATAGGATACGTGAGATGGTGTAGGTAGGCAGATGTATCATCAGTATGAAGATCATAAAAAATATAAAAGAGACAGCAATAGTGCTTGCAGTATAAAAGGTACCAGGAGTATAAAATAATGAATAGGTACTGACATTTAATTGGGCAGACTAACTGCTCAATGTGTAGGCGTAAGTGGTAAAATCCCCACCATGGATTCTTTTGGAGTATTCCTCACTGGAACCTAAAATCGGATGCCAGGTAGATAATAATAAAAAAGTAGAATGGCGGGGCGGGGCCTGGGCTTCATGGCGGCTGGACGTGCTTCGTGTGAGCTCCGAGCTCAATCAGCCTGATTCACTGCACACCAGCTAGCCCGGACCCTCACAAACGCCAGAACCAAATCATACCTACCCCAGGAACCAGCCACAGTGCCCCGGGTCTGCCACCCGCGGGTGCACAGAGCGCCTGTCGAGGGTGACGGGAGTGAGGCCTAGCAGTATCGCCAGACGGGTGAGGCGGCCGATCCCCCGCTCTGTGCGACCTAGTACCCTCCCAAGCTTGCAACTCAGCCCTGTTCCCCCCCCTCTGGACCGGCGGGGGTTATCCCGGTCCGCACTAGCCTGTACCCGGCATCAAACTCACACAAACTTGCTGAGACACTGCCCCAGCAGAACTCCACAAAATGGCGGCCAGACTAGCCCTGAAAGGCGCCAACTCCCAGCAACCCGAGCCGGAGCCGCTAAACTCGGCACAGATAACCCAAAGGAGGCTGGATGAAATCTTCACCCACTTCTGGGCCAGGTTGGAGGCACGGCTAAACGCACCAAAGCTCCAACATCAGGAGGACGACCGGGAGGTTGAGGGCCGGATGGTGAGTGGGCCCCCTCCGATCACCCAAGTCCCTAAACCACACAAACCTCTCCACAAGAGATCACCTAGGCCGAGGGCCACCAGGGGCAGAATCTCACGGCACCGTCCACACAGGCGGAGGATCAAACGCTACGAGCGACCACCTACCACCACAACCTCCTGCCTACCCCCCCGAGGGGAGGACTGGGACCCCAAGAGTCCCCAAGTCCGTGGCATGAAGATGCCGGCCTATCAACCGGCCTGGAGCTGGAGGGATACCCATCAGAGCCGTCGGACTGCTGCAACCACCCTCGTCCTCAACACACAGGACTCACGGTTCCCACCCTTAGGAATAGGCTGAAATCAAGCTTGCTGCCTAAAGCTGCAATGCCATCATGGGACTAATCACAGATAACAGTCACCACTGCTGATCCATGACACAGAGAACTTAATGTAGTATTTTTTTTTTTTTTTGCCTATAATGTGGACTCTACGTATATCTTAAGCTTTACAATGCTCAACCTGCATGGATAATGTTACCAGGTCATATTGTTTTCATTCTTTAAATTCACATTACTTTAACTGGCATTAAGTTTCCCATGCCTGCATTGTTATAATTAGGCGGCATCCATGTATATCGCCCAGCTGGCAGTCATAGCATGCATGTAAAAGACGTCATATGATACTAAGCCTACCTACGATGCAGCAAACGTGTACTTAATATTAGATAACGACTACAATAGGCTTAACCAACATGTTTAAAGCTCCTTTAGTTGTCTGCTGCTTTGCCCTAATTGCAAGTGGACATGTCTCACAGCACTAGCTTGATCAACAAATTAGCTTTTTGATACAACATTTATTGTACTATCACAAGCATTGCCTCAGTATTGTTTCAATGATGATTTGTGGTTACATAAGCGACAATCTACACTGTTGAAAGCCTTAACTCAAATTACTTAACCTAAAGATGCCCCACATGATAATACTCTCTAATGAAAAGCTCTTATTCGCTGTATTGCATCTTATTCTAGCTTGCTTAAAACTCGCCTCTACTAAGCGACTCACAAAATATAAAAACAAGGCATTACCTTGCTGGAAATGTACCTAACTATGTTACCAATGTTTTACCACCAAAGATTTGTACTACCTATGCATTTCCTTCTCTTCATTCTGTATCCCTCATATATGCCGTAATAAAAGAAAGATTTACAAAAAAAAAAAAAAAAAAAAAAAGTAGAATGGCACACTCACAGTGGAAAGAGGCCAAAATACCGTTATTGAAATACAATGTAAAACAAACTGCTAAAATATCCACAACGCGTTTCACCAAAATGGCTTTCTCAAGTGGAGGTAAAAAAAATCATACCTGGCAGGCATAGGTTTATATAGAGAGTGCGGGTGTGGCTTCTTTAAATTTGGCACCCAAATTACATCATAATTAATTGGGGCGTGGTTAGTGACCGCAGGCAGATAAATAGGATGCAGCAGAGCGTGCTGTGAAAACTAAAGCGAGGAATTGCGTAGTGGGGCATGGAATGAGTCCATGGGGTGGTGGGGGGATATATAAGGTTAGGACACAGGGTATCTGTCTGTATGGGCAGAATAAAACCCAGGAAATATTATAAATAAAAATTAAAGAATAAGGGGGAAAGTGATCCAATGAGGGGAGTATAAATAACTCCTATGTGAACAGTCAATCTGATGATAGGGATAAAAGTACAAATACATACGTTATACATGAAGCGTAAATAAGATAAATAAAATACAAATAAATATAAATATGAAAATAAAAATAAACAGAAGAGGACAAATTGCTACAATTAGTCTTATAGAGGTCCCTTATAAAAATACTTATTGTTTGCATTTACTTATAAAAAGCTATAAAAAAGGTTTCGGCTCTCACGCTAAACTCGTTGGCAATACTATGAAACGTCTAATTACCAAAGAAATGTGCAAGTCCTTTTTATGCCACACATATGTTTATTACTCTATGAACATCGCGCTTGTGACAGCTGTTGTGGCTATACAAGCAATGTTGTAACCACATATGCACAAAAAAAAATAAAGAATTAAAAAAAAAAAAAAAAAAAAGGTTTCGGCTGTTGCCTTTTTCTGGAGATCTCAAAGGCTCACAAATGCTCCTGGGCAGTTAGGATGTTCACGAACTGATACCTGTAAAATAGAAAGACCAAGTGTTGTGGGTAGTAAAACGAATTAACATTTATTGCAACAAATTAAATAAGCAGAAAATAAAAACACTATAGAAAAAAAGCAGTGGGTCTGTCAGCTTTTGGCGTGTAGCATAGCCAAGTGGCTACTTATTGCAGGTTCCACCTTTCCCAACTGCATAACTCAAGATGCAATTCACCTTCCAGGTGCTTATTCCAGTCAAAATAAAGTCATATGTCACTTGGTCTTAAATAAATACAAACTCTGTGTGTATTCATTGGTGGATATCTCAATCCTTAATTTGTAATATGTAATTATACAATCTTCTTCCGAGATAAAAAAGAAACAACAAATGCTACTGCAGACATCTGATTATTAAAGCTGCAATGCATATGACATTAAACGCACATTAGACAACCCATGTTAAAGGGATACTAAAGTGCCAGGAATACAAAGCTGTATTCCTGGCACTGTCACTCCCCCTGCCATCACCCCACTGTCTGGTAGACAGCCACTGGAAGCAGACCAAGTGCTGCACTAAGTGCAAAAGGGACAGTGCACCCAGACCACTTTAATGAGCTGAAGTAGTCTGGGTGTCTATAGTGTCCCTTTAAATAACCCATATAAAAACCAAAGAAGAAGATCCCTTTATTTGTAATTATCTTGTAAATGTGTAAATCGATTACAGGATAACTACATTTCTAATCTAGCATCCAATTGAAGATACCTACACAGCATTTGTATTATTTTTCAAATTACTCAATTCAGCATCATTAGGGTACAACCTTTGATGTCAAGTACAATATGGCACAAAACTCCATGTCAAACTGAATCGATCAAAAACTAACTGGATGAAGTGAAATTTAAAAAGAAAATTGTGTTTGTCTGTTAAGGATGTGTGTTTGTCAGTGAGTGTGTGTGTATTTGTATTTGTCACTGAGCGTGTATGTATGTTTGTCAGTGAGAGTGTGTGGCAGAACCAACCTCGCCACTGGGCATTGGAGAAGCCTGTTTGCCCGCCTCCTGCCTTCTGACTATGGCCCCTGGGAGACTTTGCCCTGTGTAAGCATTATTTGGGCTTATTGGATTTTGAAGCACTTTTCCTGCCCCTTTGAATACATGAGAAGGTGTTCCCTTCCCCCGTTTCCTGTCTATTGTTCTCCAGCAGGGCGTTGTCCCAGGGACACTGCCAGACCAGTTGGAACTTGTTGCTAAACTTTAACCCCATGGCGATTTGACTGTGTTTGTGGGATCTGAGCGCTGTTCGAATATAGTGAGCGCTCAGCTCCAAGCTATCTGGGGATAGGTTTAATGTGGGGGTTCTGTTCAGTATGATAGGAATTATGTATTTTTTTGTGTTTTAGCTGTTGTTGTAAATGGAGATATTTTCTGTATGCTGGAGATAATTGTCTTACCACAGTGTTTAGCTGTGTTGTAATGTATTGATTGGTTTGTTCTTCAAAACCCTGTGTGCGGTACTATGTTTGTAAAATGGGCGTAAAAGCAGAGTGTTTGATTAAAAGCTTCAGTTCTACTTCACCCTCAATTTGGAGTGCCGTCTCTTATTGGGGGAATCTGCTACAAGGGATTGCTATGCTAGTCATACTCCCTTGCTATATCACTACTAAGCTCTTGTAAGAGCTTGTTCCTGCCTTGCTCTCTGGAGGAGTCTACGGTGGTTATGGTGTCGGCTGGAGTGCTTGGAGCCCTCAGGAAGCGCTAGGAGCATCCTTCAACGGACGTACCCAGTCGGGGGTTCCCAGGTGATCCGTTACAGAGTGTATGTGTGCTTGACAGTGACTGTGTGAGTGTGTATGTGTTTGTCAGGGAGAATGTATGTGTGCTTGTCAGTGAGAGTGTATATGTGTTTGTTTCTGTGTCTGTCAAAGAGTATGTATGTTTGTCAGTGAGAGTGTATGTGTGTCTGTCAAAGAGTATGTGTGTCTGAGTGTGTGTCAGTGTGTGTATCTGTGTGTCAAGGTTTGTGTATGTGTCACTGTGTGAGTGTGAGTGTGTGTGTATGTCAGTATGTGTGTGTGTGTGTGTGTATGTGTGTGTGTATGTCAGTGTGTTTTCTAAGTGCCTATGTGTGTGTGTGTGTGTGTATGTCAGTGTGTGTGTATCTGAGTGTGTGTATATGATGCTGTGTATGTGTCAATGTGTGTATCTGAGTGTGTGTATGTGCCAGTGTGTGTACCTGTGGGTGCAAGTGTGTGTATATGTCACTGTGTGTATCTGAGTATGCATGTATTTGTGAGTCAAGATGTTTGTATGTGTCACTGTATGCATCTAAGTGTGTGTATGTGTATCTGAGTGTGTGTATCTGTGTGTCAAGGTGTGTGTGTGCCAGTGTGTGTGTATATGTGTGTCAGATATAGACAGATACACACACTGGCACATACAAACACAGATACACACACACACCGGCACATACAAACATAGATACACACACTTGACACACAGATACACACACTTTGACACACAGAACACCTTTACACACAGATACATACACCTTGAAACACAGATAGATACATACATACACACACACAAAGATGCACACTGTGTGTCAAGGTGCATGTATCTGTGTGTGTGTGTATCTGTGTGCCACTATGTGCCAGTGTGTGTGTGTGTGTGTGTGTGTGTGTGTATCTGTGTGTCAGATACACACACACGCAGATACACACTGACACACAGATACACACACTGGCACATATAAACACAGATACACACACCGGCACATACAAACACAGATACACACACTTTGACACATAGATACACACACCTTGACACACATATACATGCAAACACACACAGATACACACTGTGTGTCAAGGTGTGTGTATCTGTGTGCTACTATGTGCAAGTGTGTGTGTATCTGTGTGTCAGATTCATACACACTGACACACAGATACACACACTTGACACACAGATACACACAGCTTGACATACAGATACATACATACATACATAAACACACACACACACACAGAGATACACACTGTGTGTCAAGGTGCAGGTATTTGTGTGCCACTATGTGCCAGTGTGTGTGTATCTGTGTGTCAGATACATACACACACACAGATGCAGATTGACACACAGATACACACACTGGCACATACTAACACAGATACACACACCTTGACACACACGCAATTTTTTATTTATTTTTTGGGGGTGGAGGGTGGGAGGGGGGTTCCACGATGTTGATACACTATGTCAAAGGATTCCATGGGAAAAAAATTATTGGGAACCCCTGGTTTATACTATTTTATGTACTTTGGACAATGCTGTATTTATTATAATCGCTATACTTATAAGGCATCTTTTCGTTATTCCATTTCCACTCACTTCTAACAGCATTGCTACTGCTGTGCTACGTTTCTACCTTCATGCAAACTAATTGTATCATCCAGTGTTCTTCATTTATTTACCGTAAGATGTATTACATAAGCCCTCAATTTCTCGAATACAAAAAATAAACTTTAATTGCCGATTTATTCATGCTCCTAAGAAGACATTTCAGGTGGTAAAGATTAAAAAAGAATCAATGCTGTTTGTGTCTAAACATAAAATCTTAAATATCCTTTGACACTTTCATGCATATGTTAATGCCATCCACATAGCAATAAAGTCAGCATCTAAGTGTGCCATGTGTGGTTGGCTAACTGCAACTCTCTGCATACATCTACAAACTTTGCATTGTGGGATGCCTGTCGCAACAGCTACTCATAGTTACATAGTTGCATAGCATCCATCACATTCACCCTTTCTCACATCAGTTTTTAATCTTCATCCAAAAGAAGGCAAAAAAAAACATCCAACTCCATCCAATTCAAGGTGCCATTTTGTCAAGAAGCAAACATCAGGTAATTATATTTTTTTAATATATACACTTTCTTCATTCTTCACATATCAACAATATATCATAACTGGGCACATCTAATTCTAGTTTTTTTTCTATTTTATGCCTTTACTGAAAATTGCAAATATTGCAGAGGAGGATATTTTCTGGATTAACATTCACTTTAAAGAATATTTTTTTTATTTCTAATGGATATTTGATTGACGTATTAGTCATATTTTATTGTGTTTTCCTACTTCTTGTAATTTTATTTTTATTGCTATTTTTAAGCAGGTATATTTTGGGAACATCTTGTTTTTCTCCGTGGTTTGTCTTTATGATATAAACACAGTTTATAAACTACACTTACTAACTATACTTACCTGAATGTGACCCTGCCATCGAGACAATTTGTGAACAGAATGTTGACTTTAACCCCTTAAGGACGCATGACTGACCCAGTCCCTCATGCTGGAGAAGCACTTAACGACACATGACGTACTGGGTCCGTCATGCGCTAAAATTAACCCCAGATCGCCGCGATCACGGGGTAACGCTTCTCTGGTCTGCCTCGGTATTCCAGGCAGTCCGGGAGCAACCGATCTCGCTGTCCCTGCAGCTGTGATCGCTTTGACAGGCTGTCAGAGCAAGCACATGTGCTGCAGGGACTTCTGATCCGCCTCCCTGCTCTTCTGCGTTCAGTATAAAGTGCAGGGAGACGGATCAGTGAGGATCCTCTTCACCCTGTAAAAAAAAAAAAAAAAAAATTAAGTTAAATCCCACCTCCGCCACCCCCCCCCCCTTCCTCACTGCTTTAATAAAATTAACACCTTCCCTGCCAATTGATCACTGACTACAGTGATCAATTGGCAGGGACTACATTTTACTGTGATCCGATTTTTTTTTTTTTTTAACCCCTGAGGGTTAAGTTTAAGGTTGAGTTAAGTTTAATTTTTTTTTTTTTTTTAACCCTCAGGGGTTACATTTATTTTATTAATTCATTTAAATATTTTAAAATTATATATTTAGCTAGCTAGATAAATATTATATATTTAGCTAGCTTAGTGGGGAATTGGGGAATTTGGTGTAAGTCTAGCTAGGGGTTAACGTTAAAAAAGTTTTTTTTAATAAAGCTTTAAATAGTAAAAAAAAATGTAAAAATGTTTTAAAAATAAATAATAAATCCCACCACCTCTTTTCCCAGTCCTAACAAAAATTAACCCCTTCCCTGCCAGTTGATCACTGCCTGCAATGATCAAAATACAGATCACAGTATTACACTGTGATCTGATTTTTTTTTAACTTTTAAAACTTTTATTAATTTTTTTAACCCTCAGGGATTCAATTCATTTCATTAATTAATTTAAATATTTTAAAATTATATATTTTCCTAGCTCGGGTGAGAGTTATGGGAAATTGGGGAATTTACTGTTAGTGTTGCTTACTGCTAGTTAGGAGTTAGGGGTTAACAGTAAATAAAAAAGTTTATAAAAATTTGAAAAGTGTAAAAAATGTTTGAAGCAAGTTTTAAAAAGTAAAAAATATGAATAAGTAAACAAAAAAGTTTAAAAACAAGTTTTAAAAAATAAAATGGCTTCGTAAAAAGTGTCAAAATAACCTTAGGTAAATAGCCTGTGATGTCTACTTCATTTAAATATATACTTTTGTGTGGCAATTTTGTTTTCTGTAATGGCTACTAAACCTAAAGGACAAACATACCAACTTCTAAAATTGTTTCACATTGAAATTTTATTTTAGTCCTTTTATTTTGTGACCTGTAACTTTCAAATTAAGCTAAAATCCTATACATAGTATGTACTCTATAAATCAAGACAAATAAATTCATTTATTTTGAATTACTTTTTCTAAGCTGGACATATTATGCACACGCTATTGTTGCCAAAACTGTGAAAAACATGTTTTGTTTTATTTTTTCCCATTGTTTGGCATTTTTTTTATAATGAATGAGAATTTATCTATGTAGATGTCCCATCAAATTAAAGCCCCTTTTGCCCTCTAAAAAGCGGTATTTAATATGTGTTGTTGCAATAAATGACAGAGATGCAAATTGTGTTTAAACACAAACAGCAATAAATGCAAAAATTGCTTATGTCCTTAAGTCTAAGTCCAGTTTTTAAAGCTGCATCTTTAATGGGTTAAAGGGTAACCATTTTAACCTGGGATTTATAATGTCATATTAAATATATGTTTGTTGGGTCTGAAAATAAAATTGAATGTAGAAAAACACAGTACTTACTTCTATCCTGGAGTAACTTCATTTTAGCTTCCTGCCAATAACTGTTATAAGCAATGTGCAATATGTGCCCTGACTGTGCCAGGTTTGAGCTGGATTGAGATGCCAATTACTATTTTTTAATATGCATTTAAAATAAAATAATGTCACACAAGATAAATGTTATACTTGATTTTCATTGGCTTATTTAACTGTGCAATTTTCATAAAAGTGATTTACCTTTTAACCTAATACTATTGTTTATAATTTTACTTTCTTTAGCTATTTACTGCATGAGGAACTATCCTTTTATTTCCGTTATCAATCAAGCATATTATACTGAATTATTTCAGCAGGTTGGGTGTTCACAGCAAATCTCCTTAAGATGAAAGTAATTAAAGCAAATTGTTGCCCTCGTGGACTTATATTTTGCCTTTAACAGAGGTTTGTTTTCTAATTAAACTCAAAATTCTGCCTTATTGTAAAACAGTTTCAAAATTGCTCTCCAAGTCCCCCCTTGCTCTCACTACATCCGACTCATTAGTAAAGTCACTTCAGACAATTGTTTACAGCAGGAGATATTTTTATTCAGCAGGATGGGAACATAAGTCTCTCAAAAGTCATAACACGGACGATTTGATTCCAATAATGCAGACATAAACACTGAATTTTCACTCCCAATCTTAACCATACAAATGAACAGCCCTACTTAATGCTGAACGTCAAACCAAATAGGATTATAAGAAATGCTTTATTGCACATTTCCTATTAAATTCATTTCTCTGCATACATCACTGTAAGAAAAATTTCCCTTTAACTTATAACAGCGTTTCCTAATTGGGGTTCTGCCAAAAGTTTAAAAAATAAAATGCCCACAGGTGGCGAAGGAGCAGTGATCTCCCTGCTCAGGTCCCTCGCTCGCACAGCAGTGGTGCTGGAGCTGGAATATGACGTAACTCCGGCTCCGACATCACTAAGAGGCGCGCAAGGGAGCTGAGCAGGGAGATCACTGCTCCCTCGCCGCCCGCACGCCAGCCACTCAGCAGCCCCAGTGGACCCCAGGGACCGCTCGCCAGCCACCCAGCAGCCCCACTGGGCCCCAGGGTCCACTCGCCAGACACCCAGCAGCCCCACTGGACCCCAGGGACCGTTCGCCAGGTGCCCAGCAGCCCCACTGGACCACAGGGACTCCATGCCAGCACTCCTAAAGGTAGGGGGGCTGGGTGGAGTAAAATGTAAAAAACAAACAAATTGTATGTGGGTCTGTTAGGGAGTTTGTATGTGTTTGTGTGTCTGTCAAAGAGTATATGTGTGTTTGTCAGTTAGTGTATAAGTGTGTATGTGTTTGTCAGTGAGAATGTATGTGTTCTTGTCAGTGAGAGTGTATATGTGTTTGTCAGTGAGAGTGTATGTGTGTCTGTCAGTGTTTGTCAGTGAGAGTGTCTGAGTGTGTCAGTGTGTGTAGCTGTGTGTCAAGGTTTGTGTATGTGCCACTGTGTGTATCTTAGTGTGTGTGTGTGTGTGTGTGCGCCAGTGTGTATCAGTGTGTTTGTATGTGCCTGTGTGTGTATGTGCCAGTGTGTATCAGTGTGTTTGTATGTGCCTGTGTGTGTGTGTGTGTGTGTGTGTGTGTGTGTGTATAGCAGTGTGTATATGTGGGTGCAATTGTGTGTATATGTCACTGTGTATTTCAGTGTGTGTGCATTTGTGACTCACGTTGTGTGTGTCAGTGTGTACCTGCGTGTGTTTATCTGTGTGTCAAGGTGTGTGTCTGTGTGTCAGTGTGTATCTGTATGGCACTATCTGCCAGTGTGTCTGTATCTGTGTGTCAGATTCATACACTGGCACATACAAACACAGATACACACACCTTAACACACAGATAGATACATACATACATACATACATACATACATACACACACACACACACACACACAGATACACTGTGTGTCAAGGTGTGTGTATCTATGTGCCAGTGTGTGTGTGTGTGTGTGTGTGTGTGTGTGTGTATCTGTGTGTCAGATATACACATACACATACTGGCACATACAAGCACAGATATACACACCTTGACACACACACACACACATACAAATAACTGTGTAATATTTAAAAGCATTTCCTAGGGGGCGGAGGAGGAGGGGAGGCGGGTTTCCACGATGCTGATACACTAAGCCAAAGGGTTTCACGGGAAAAATTAATAGGGCACCCCTGACTTATAATATGCTAAAACAGTTGTCAACATTTTTAAAAGGATGGTCACACACTGAAGCTTGGGTTGGTGATATCATAAGCTTTTAAGCTGATGATGTAACACGTCGCAAAGTACCTAGTGGATGCCTAACAAAAAACGATGAAGTTTGTATCCATTCTACAGGCCTGCAGTTGTCAATAATTATCTGCATCAGGTAGGCAACCTTCAACACTCCAGATGTTGTGGACTACATTTCCCCTGATGCTTTGGCCAGCATTATGGCTCTATAAGCATTATAGGAGATGTAGTCCACAACCCTGCTCTTCATTATAATGGACATTTAAAAATTATTATGTCACCTCATCTCACTTCATATCCTCTAATGCAAGTGTATTGCTCTTCCTCCCAGAAGTTGTGTGACCCCCCCCCCCCCCCCCCCCCCGCCCTCCCTCCCACTGTACTAGTGTGGACACGAGTGGCCAGTCTCTGATTCCAAAGGATACTCCAAATTCAACATCTCCTATCAGTGGAGAGTAACAACATCACCTGTTTCCTCATTCTTGTTAGCTTTTAGAACCCTTTTACTACTATTTATTTTCCTTCCTTTGAAATCCCAGTCATTTTTTCCTCTCTTCACTTATTATACTACCTCAGCTATTGACACTGCTCTTCATATAGCCTCTTTATCAAAATCTCATTGCCTTTTTGCTACCTTCATCCCAAGAATTCACCCTTTCTCTTTCGCTCTAATATATCCCCTATGTCCCTTCCGTATCATTTGTTCCATGCTCTAACCCTAAATAATATTCACCTCTCCTGTCACACAGTCTTCTTTTGCATTCACTGTTCCCCATGCTTTATTATCTCTCTTTTTACAGCTTTTTTACATGTCAGTCTTACTTCTGAGCCTCTTCCCTCACACAGCCTCTACGGATAATCCATTTAGATACCCACCTCCCTTCCTATATACCTATCCTGGCATGGGAGATGGGCAGCTTAACATGTGTGACTGTTGCCTAAATATTTCTGTAGAACTGATCTCTTGCCTTTGGCCGGTGAGGCAGGTGTGATGTCATATATCTAATTATTTAACATAAATAGGAGAAGAGTTAGAAAGATGAACATTTTGATCAGTGTAGAAGTAACCAATGTTTCTACTACAGTCCAACTTCTTATATCTGAGAAAACAGAAAATATCTAATACAGTTCCCCAAATACTCAAATCTCTTACAAATCTGTCTCCAGCCCAAAGAGCTGGGTTTCATAAACTGCATTGGCAGTAGCTCTGCTCCAGCTACATGTCTAGTCCTAATGAAAACATGAAGTGGTATGTCCTTTGTTTGACTATAGGATAGGACAAATCAGTTATTTGTTTTATGTCCAGGCAATGTGGGGCAGAAAAATAGATGTGTTCCATCGGATGCACAGATCTTTGCTTCCTCCTACTGGAAATATAGGATGTGGCCCCCAGGTCTTTTGACAATAATTAAGGTTGTTGAAGTCTTAAAAACATTTCCACATTGGAACCCCACAATGTAGTTCCATCAATGTAAATACAGGCCCGCTCTCATCATGACAAAACATGTCTCTTAATAGGTACTTGTACGCTGCAGTAATGTAATTTTTTGTGCTTTTAAAAATAGTCTACTTATGAGTTGATGGAGATCCTGAGTGAGCTCTAAGTTCCTTTTTACCAACAGTAATGTTCTGCTTGTCTGTGAAACTTTGAAATACAGTCATTGTATGTTTAGCCATGCTACATTATATGTAAGATAAGTATTCCATGTGGTACCCATAGTAATGCAATATATAAATGGCACTATAAACATCTTATGCAGCCGCTATTGATTTATATTCCCCTTCTCCCCCCATCATTAGAATGTTACATCAATAAAATGTCTGTTTTAAAAAAATGTGAACGTAGGTATTATATTGTTTGTTTAATTTTTACATATATATATAAATTCAGCACTTTTGTTGGAAAAGATATTTAATAAATATTCTTAAAATCATCCCTAGATAAGCAACATTTGGTTTATTTGCCAAAAATATAAAACGTAATGATTAATCATAAAATGGTCACAAAATGGTGCTAAGATGGAAGCCCGTTTTCCATTAATGATGGGAAGACATTTTCTGTTTGCACCGTAGGGATAATTTCATTGATGGGTTCTAGAGAAATCAGCTCCAGGAAGATGGCATTTGGAATTATTGAAAACTAATATTGTTGTTATCACCAGACAGAAGATTTACTTGAGTTTGTAAAAAGTATTCTGTCCCATTTTCGAGCCAAAGCCAGAACGTTACTGCCACCTAGAGTCTAGAATGTGTTATTGTTTTGTAATGTGTTATAAAACCAATGAGTGGGCACCCTTGGGCATAAATTCTGAAATACAAACAGAAACATTCATTAAACATGAATATTGCTTCTTCTGCGCATATCATTTCAGAGGAAAATGAGGAAACACGAAGCACTAGTGTGTTTATGTACATCCATATGAAACTAGGTTTTATATGTTAATAGTCTCCAATAGTAAGGGTGATTTTAGTCTAACCCTCAAGTCAGTTAACATTTTAAATTGTGTATTCCTAACACAATAGCGCTCCTCTAACCTTTACATAATTTTGAAGAAACTTGACCCACATGCATAATTGGATTTGACAACAAACTGAAGTCTGGTAGTGGTCATCTTGGAAGTGCAAATTTGCATTAAAAATACATCTTACTCATTATCCATCTGTATCTCTATGTGTCGCAGTCTCTGTGAAGTTAGTTGAGGGGATCCATGCATTTTTCCATAATATCTGACACCCATGCACTCCCATTGCAAATAGTTGACAACATTTGAAAGAATTTAAAGGAACACTTTGCAGCAAAGCTATTAATTGCTACCTTGAACATTTACCACACCCACTGCCGCAAAGCTCCGCCCACTTTGTCAAACCCACATAATTAATCTCTGCCTACTTTTCACAGTGCAGATTACAGAGTCTACTCAATAAAAAGAGAATTACAAGGAATTGATTACTGTGGGTATTATATGTGTATTATAAAGAGGGCAGCACTATACAAGGAGAACTGACTATCACAGGATATTATACACACAGACCTATTATATACAGAGAGCAGCACGAAACAAGGAGCACTGACTGTCCACGGATATTATACACAAAGACCTGTACTATACAGAGAGCAGCACTATACAGGGAGCACTGACTGTCCCAGGATATTATGCACACAGACCTGTACTATACAGAGAGCAGCACTATACACTATACAGGGAGCACTGACTGTCCCAGGATATTATACACACAGACCTGTACTATACAGAGAGCAGCACTATACAAGGAGAACTGACTGTCCTAGGAAATTATACACACAGACCTGTACTATACAGAGAGCAGCACTATACAAGGAGAACTGACTGTCCCAGGAAATTATACACACAGACCTGTACTATACAGAGAGCAGCACTATACACTATACAGGGAGCACTGACTGTCCCAGGATATTATACACACAGACCTGTACTATACAAAGAGAAGCACTATGCAGGGAGCACTGGCTGTCCCAGGATATTATACACCTCGGCCTGTACTATACAGAGAGCAGCACTATGCAGGGAGCACTGACTGTCCGCGGATATTATACACACAGACCTGTACTATACAGAGAGCAGCACTATACAGGGAGCACTGACTGTCTCAGGATATTATACACAGAGACCTGTACTATACAGAGAGCAGCACTATACATGGAGTACTGACTGTCCCTAGATATTATGCACACATACTTTTATTATACAGAGAGCAGCACTATACAGGGAGCACTTATTGTCCCGAGATATTATACACAGACCTGTATTATACAGACAGCAGCAGTATACAGGGAGCACTGACTGTCCCAGGATATTATACACACAGACCTGTATTATATAGAGTGCAGCACTATACAGGGAGCACTGACTGTCCTGGTATATTATACACACAGACCTGTATTATACAGAGAACAGCACTATACAGGGAGCACTGACTGTCCCATGATATTATGCATACAGACCTGTATTATACAGAGAGCAGCACTATACGGGGAGCACTGACTGTCCCAGGATATTACACGCACAGACTTGTATTATACAGAGAGCAGCACTATACAGGGAGAACTGAATGACCCAGGATATTATACACAAACAGACCTGTATTATACAGAGAACAGCACTATACAGGAAGCACTGACTGTCCCAGGATATTATACACACAGACCTGTATTATACAGAGGGCAGCACTATAGTATTATACAGATAGCTGAGCACATACCCCATGTCCCAAACTCTAGACAACTAGTGCCTGTCAACAGCAATTTTTGCCTCATTCCATTTTAAACATGGAACAGCTTTGAAACACAACTTAGGAAAAGATGCAAAGCCAGTGATGCTTTGTGTGTGTGTGTGGTGCTGAGTGTGTGTGAGGGGTGCTGAGTGTGTGTGTGTTAGAGGTGTTGTGTAAGTGTGTTAGAGGCGCTGTGTGAGGGGCGCTTTGTGTCAGGGGTGCTGTGTGTGCGAAGGGCGCTGAGTATGTGTGTGTGAGGGGTGCAGTGTGTGTGTGTGTGTGCGTGCGTGTGGGGTGATGTGTGTGTGATTGGTGCAATGTGTGTATGAGTGGTGCAGTGTGTGTGTGTAATGGGTGCAGTGTGTATGTGTGAGGGGTGCAGTGTGGGATTTGTGCTATGTGTGCATGTGAGGGATGCTGTGTGTGTGTTTGTGTGTCTGTGTGAGGGGCGCTCAGTTTGCGTGAGGGGTGCTGTGTGTGTGTGAGGGGTGCTGTGAGGGTGCTGTGTGTGTGAGGGGTGCTTTGTGTCAGGGGTGCTGTGTGTGGTGCTTTGTGTGAGGGGTGCTTTGTGTGTGTAAGGAGTGCTGTGCCCTGGTGGTTCCTGTTCCTCTGGCTGCAGGCTGTCTTCACTCCTCCCACGAGCAGAATGCTGTGTCGGAGCGTTGCAATGAATGATAATACGCAGCAACACTCTGCACAGCATGCTCGTGGGAGGCACACTCTACCTCCCAGGTCCTCCCGCCCTCCCTGTCACTAACAAAGGGCCTTTGAGCCAGTGAGGGAGATCTTAAAAGATCTTCCTTACTGGCCCAAGAGGGCCCACAGCATAAAAGCTGGTCTCTTCTGTTGGCCTGGGCACATGGGCATCACGGTGGGGCCCCAATGCTTGTGGAGCCCCCGGGCAACTGCTCTGCGTGCCCATGCGGAAACACGGCCCTGCATACAAGCTCATTAAATAGGAGCTCACTGACACACACACACAAGCTTACTACAAACAAGCTCACTGGCACACACACAAGCTTTCTCACTAGTAGGTATACACACACACAAGGCTGAGTATATCAAGCCTACCTGTCACTGGAGGCTGTTGATGGGAGGTCAGGTGGGCATATTCTGGTCTCTCTTTCATCTTGTGGTCTAGGTGCAGTGGTCCTGTCATGCTAACCCTGCAGTGTAAAACATTGCAGTTTTGCATAATGTTTAAAATACAGTGTTAAATACACCTCTGGTGGCTGTCTTCCTGACATCAGTCTCCAGTCACTAGGCCTAAGCTACAACCGAGTGACACTGGGTCATGTGACCGAATGGTGCTCATAGGAAAGCTTTGAATTCAATGCTTTCCTATGAGAAGCATTTGGGTGAATGTGCATGAGTCCCCTCTATGAGGAGCATTGAATCAGACCATCAAAAGGAGAGCAACACCTGACAGATGATGTCATGGAGTCGAAGCGGGCAGCATCACTGTGGGAGTCTTTTGGCGCTGGAAAAGGTGAAAAGAGGGGGCTCGGTTGGTTAGAGCTGTGGTAATGTCACTGTTTTACAACTTGGAAACCCAGATTTTAGATAAATGTGAATTCGGATGAATTTCTTGCAATTCGGACATTCGGATGCTTCAGAATATCAGAAGTGCCGAATTGCCGAACTCCCAAATTTCGGAAGTGCCAAACCGAATTGCCAACATCCCGAATTGCCGACGTCCCGAATTTCAGAAGTGACGAACCAAACCGAATGGCTGATGTGCTGAATTTCAGAAGTGCCAAAGTTTAGGTTTAGGGTTAGGGTAGGGTTAGAGTAAGGTTAGGGTAGGGGTAGGTTAGGTTGGCTTAGGGTTAGGTTAGGTTAGGTTAGGGTTGGCTTAGGGTTAGGGTTAGGGTTGAGGTAGGAGTAGGAGTAGGGTAGGGTTAGGGTTAGGTTAGGGTAGGGTTGGGGTGGGTTTGGGTTAGGGATAAGGAAGGGTTAGAGTTAGGGTAGGGTTAGGGCTAAGGTAGGGTTAGGGTAGGGTTAGAATATGGTTAGGGTAGGGTTAGGGTTGGGTAGGGGTAGGGTAGGGTTAAGATATGGTTAAGGTAAGGTTAGGGTAGGGGTAGGATAGGGTTAGGGTTAAGGTAGGGTTAATGTATGGGTAGGGTTAGGGTAGGGGTAGGGTTAGGGAGCCCTACAGATTTTCCAAATTGCAGAAGTCCCAAATTCCCAAAGTCCCAAACCGAAGTCCCGAATTGCCAAAGTCCCGGACCGAAGTGCCGAAGTCCCTAATTGCCAAAGTCCCAAATTTTTTTTATTCCCCGAATTTCCAAATTGAACCGAACCAAATTTTTAGATCATGCACATCCCTAGAGAAAAGTATTGCTTACGTTACATGCAATATATTACAAAGACATAGAATTCTCGGAAAAAAATATAAACACCACCACACCCTCACATATTAACAAAACCTGCCGAGCAACCTCTATTAATTTGTTCAAGCACTTTTTTTTTTCTACATGTATGAAAATGTAGAAACTGGTCAGTTATGCACCCATGAAGAGTTCTTTATTTTGCATAAATCCTTGCTTACCAAGTTTACAGGCAATATAGCTTAACTGTTATTTGTATTTAGTCACAAATATATTCCAGAGCTATAAAATGGTTAATCAGATTTTACATTTATAATATTATAAATCAGGTGTGGTCAAAAAGTGGGTTCCCATCTGTTACAGAGCTAAAATTTGTAAAAAAAAAAATTTAGTACCAAGGCGGCAAAGCATCATGGGAGCTGTGGCCATACAACACCTGGAGATCTACATTTTGTCCACCACAGTTATGAAGAAATTTAGGATAACAGGAACAAGAGATTATAGCAGTCCAAGTTAAGAGGAATCGGAGTATAACTGCACCAAAGTTAAAAAAAAAATTCAATAAAGGAAGATTTTCTATGTTTTCCAAGTGTACTATCTATATCTGACCATGAACATGATCTCAGCAAAATAAATTTTTATATATATATATTAGATGTAAAAACAGATACAATTCGTATCTTGTAATACCCTTTTTATTGGACTAACAGAATTTTTAAATGACAAGCTTTTGGGAGAACCTCCCTTTCTCAACTCTGAAGCATTTCTGAGCAAGACGACTCATTCAAAGTTGAGTTGTGATACTGTAGCACCATGTAGCTAGAGCGCAGCTAAGCGGAAAAAGGCCTTGACAGGGGTTAGGAGGCGGGCTTAGGAGGAAGTAAGCAAGGGTTGGAATTATGGGTAAGTAGGATTGGCTATTTAAATGAGCAGCCATTTTAGGTGAGTCATTCTAACTTTCTACCTGGTTGAGTTTGTCCCACCCACCCTCCCTTTGTTTGTTATGTGTTTATTTAACCCGTTTCTTTCACAGCGGCGGGACGGGGAGCTGAAGGAGAGGAAATAGGCTCCCCTGGATGAACGTGAGGTGGAATAAACAGATTGTGGTCATCGGTGGTTGAGAGGTTTCGAGTCCTGGAGGTGGCTCAGAACCTGGTGGGGCAGGGGTATCCGGGTATACCCCTGCCGTGGTTAATGGATGGTTGGCACTTTGGAATGTTGGTGTATGTTATAAATATGTTATAAATATGTATATGTGTTATTATATGGGGGTCATTGCCTTTTGTATGGTAGCCGAAGGAACAGGATGCGAGGGGGCGGAGTATGGGGGGCAATGACCCATGTTTATATGTTAATTTATTATTGTTATTATTATTATTATTATTATTATTATTATTAATTATTGGTTAATAAAGCTGTGGACAAATTTCCCCATATTACTTAGTGTCTGTGTGTTATTGGGTTAGGATATGGGGGTGGTTTGTCCTGGATTCCGACTGCCCAAATGGCGACTATACACCTGTCAAGGGATTAAAGCAACATGAGTGCAGATAAGACACGGGTATGATTTTATAATAGACAACATTCTTGCAGAGGGTCATAAATATCTTTCTGAAGATCAGAGTGAGGGGGAGAGGGAGAAAAAAAACAAGCAGACAGTGCAAAAGACTTTATACATACACACAAATATATTTGTAATATGTATATGCAAACGCATAAACACATGAACACATATACATATACATACACATAAACACATATACATACATGCACATGAACTCATGTACTCAAATATAACTGCACAGTCACATATATCAGCATAAATGCGTAAGAGTATGGGAAAGCATAGGTCTGCACATAGTACTTTGTATATTGATAGAATAAACATATTGGAATGCGTTTTAAAGTGTGGGGGAGTGTTCATGTAAAGTGTTGGTAGTGGGTCAGGAAACCCAAATCAATATTTAGTCCTCTATTCTTGCTGTTAAACAATTTGATCATGCTGACTTCAAAAGTTTTTCTTTCTTGGGTATTTTTAAAACCCCCTTTCAGTACTTTGATTTAGGTCCTTCATTGAGTGGCCAGGCTGGGTAAAGTGGTGTCCCACAGGAGTGCAGTACGATCCTTCTTTGTGGTGTTTAATGGAGTGTCTGTGCATATTCATTCTGCCATTTAATTGCTGCGTTGTTTCCCCAATGTAGCATCCTAGGTGGCATTTGGCGTATTGAATCATGTATACCACATTGTTGGATGTGCGGGAGTATGTGTGGCTGTGTTGTCTGTGCATATTATTATTATTATTTTATTATTTATATAGTGCCATCAGATTCCGTAACGCTGTACAATCGGTGAACTAACAGACATGAAGCCCATGGAACAACGCAGTGGGAGGAGTGGGCCTTGACAGAGCCAGGGAGTGGGCAGGTGCTAGTGTTTGGGGGTTGGGTTAGGGTAATGGTGCTTGGGGGTGGAGACAGGGAATATAAAGAGCAGCCATTTTAGAATAGGGGCCATTTTAACCAGAGCCTCTCTTACCTGTAAATTGTGTCAGGTCGGTTTTCTTTCTCGTTTCTGCAGGATTATGGCGTCGTTAGAAGAGATCCTGGATGGTGTTCGGGCAGCTGTGAAGGACCGAGGGCTGGATTGGCTTCATCAGCAGTTGGGGGCTTCCGGGCCTGATCCCGCGGTACCGGCCCGTCGACCGACGAGGAGGACAAGACCACCCCAGCGTTTGAGCCCGGGTGCCGGGCCCGCAGCACGGCGGAGGAGGAGCCCTTCAGCGGGACGTGAAATGACCGACGGTCCGGGTGAAGCCCGGTCAGCAGAGCCAGGCAGGCGCACGGCTCGCTCCGGCGGGCGCGGCGGCGGCCTGGCAAGGACGGCCGTGCAGCGCACTGTGGCGGAGGGATACAAGCCACGCGGTTCCGCGGCAGGCAGGAGGAACGGTCTGGGTGGATCTCGGAAGACGGCCGGGACGGAGGCCGGGCCGGCTGGAGGTCATGTGAGCGGCGGCTCGAAGCAGACACGTCCCGGTGAGTCAGCCACTAGTGACAGTGCTGGAGGGCAGGGGAGTAATGATGTTGGAGGGTATGTAACGGCCCCTCAGGCGTTAGGGGGAGGCTGGGACAGCGGAGTCATGGCAGGAACGTCTCAGACAGAGGCAGGACAGGGAGACAGCTGCAGGGACAGGGGGAATTCGCAGGAAGCAAGTGGGTCCGGGCACACGGCAATCTGCCAGGATAGTGATGCTGAATCTGGAATAGGGCGGACGGCCGAAGAGAGGCCAGGCTCAGCACTGACAGATGGGAGGCAGAGTGCTCCTCCATTTAAGTCAGTTAAGGATGGCAGCGGTAGGCGAGAGGGCCCATCTGGCCGCTCTTAGGGGCAGCTTCATGACATGGAGGCCGCAGAGAGCGGGTGGGGAGAAGAACGGCGCTTCTCTAGCGTCAGGCGCAGCGGCACGAGGAGCAGAACAGGGAGTTCAGGAAGCAGGGAAAGGTCCCCAGCGCGGAGCGGGTGCAGCGTAGCAGGCTCCTGTTGCAGGAGGCGCAATTCCAGGGATGGCGAAAGGAGGAGTCAGCGTAGAAGATCAGGTTCACCAGAAGGGAGGTTCAGTGATCGGAGGAGGGGACCACCTCGCGAGGGCAGTCGCCCTGCGAGACGAAGCGTTGCTACAGATGACTGGGAGGAACGTAGGAAGGAAAGGCGGGTAAGGACGGCTAAGGACAGACTACCCAGGTTTCCTTCTCCCTACAGGTCCCGGAGCAATACACCTACGGTCTCGAGGCGAGTCCAGGCGGATGGGAATCGGCGTCAACGGGATTCTCCGGTGCCTGGAAAGGTGGACGGAAGGACGGCGTTAGGGGACCAGGTACGTTATGTGGGAATCTCAAGTCCATTCGGGAGCACCCGGAGGTAGTGCGGGAAAAACTGGGTAAGGAAGTGCAACTGGGGAGGATGGCGGGACCGTTCTTGTCGCCGCCATTGCCCGATTTGCGAATATCCCCGCTGGGCGTGGTCCCCAAGAAAGAAGTAGGCAAGTTCAGGTTGATTCATCATTTATCTTACCCGAAAGGGGCTTCGGTGAATGATGACATCGACACGGCCCTCAGCTCCGTCTCTTATACGTCATTTGACAAGGCAGTCGAGTTGGTCAGGAGGCTGGGGCGTGGGGCGCTGATGGCGAAGGTAGATGTGGAAGCAGCGTTTCGACTGCTCCCGATACACCCGGATTGCCATCATCTGCTCGGATGCTGTTTCGAAGGGGAAATTTTTGTTGACCTGTGCCTACCAATGGGGTGTTCGATCTCGTGCGCCTATTTCGAGAAGTTTAGTACCTTCTTGGAGTGGGTTGTGCGGACGGAATCGGCAGGGGGCGCTGTGGTGCACTACCTTGACGATTTTCTCTGCGTGGGCCCGTGAGACTCGGACCGTTGTAAGCAGGTATTGGACGTGTTTCAATGGGTGGCGTACAAATTCGGGGTTCCCCTGGCAGAGGACAAGACGGTTGGGCCCACGACGTGCCTTAGTTTTTTGGGTTTAGAAGTTGATTCCGAAAAATGGGAATGCCGGCTGCCGGGGGACAAATTGTCACGGCTACAGGAGTTGGTTGCCACGGTGGGGAGGGCCAAGAAGGTGACACTGCGGGGGCTCCAATCGCTGGTAGGGAGCCTTAATTTCGTGTGCCGGGTCATACCCATGGGGAGGGTTTTTTTGTAGGCGCCTTGCGCAAGCAACGTCCAAAGTGCGGCTGCCGTCGCATTACATCAGGGTTTCGGCGGATATGAAGGCGGACTTAATGGTGTGGGACCGGTTCTTACAGGATTTTAATGGGACGGTGATTTTTAGAGAACCTGTGGCGACAGGGGAGGTTGTGGGACTGTATACCGACGCTTCTGGTAGCATAGGCTTTGGGGCTTACTTGGGGGGTCACTGGTGCGCCGAGCCATGGCCTGAGGCTTGGAAGCAGAGCTCGCTGATTAAAAACCTAGCGTTTTTGGAGCTGTTCCCAGTGGTGGTGGCGGTAAGTTTGTGGGGGCCGGTGTTAGCAAACAAGCACATTGTATTTCACTCGGATAACATGGCGGTGGTACAGGCGGTCAATAGTTTGTCGGCGTCATCCCCCCCTGTTTTATGTTTGCTGCGGCGTTTTGTCCTTCTCTGCATGTCTTTCAACTTGGTGTTTAGGGCTAGGCACATCCCTGGTATGTTGAACGTGGTGGCTGATGCGCTTTCTCGTTTTCAGTGGGAACGATTTCGGGAAGCGGTGCCGGACGCTATGGAACAAGGGCAGGCCTGCCCGGGCGAGATGTGGCAGCTCAGGACCGCATGCTTGGGGAGTGTATAAAGAATTCTCTGGCGCCGAGCACTTGGTCGGGTTACGTCAAGGTTTGGAAGGAATGGGAAGAGGCGGTACATCAGGTAGGGGGCGACAGTTCGCAGGGGCAGAGGGTGGACGTGCTGTTGTGGGTGCTGTGTCGCTTGTTCGCTAAACAGGCGTCACCGGCCGTGGTAGATAGGTGCATGTCTGCCCTGGCGTTTTTGTTCAAATTCAACGGGTGGGAGGACATTACGAAGAATTTCGTAATACGCCAGGCGTTGAAGGGTTTTAAGAGGGGTAAGAAGCTCGCGGACCCGAGGCGGCCAGTGTCGTTCTCGGTTTTACTGAAACTGTTAGGGGTGTTGATAGAGCTGTGTAATTCCCCTTTCGAAGTAACACTATTTTCTGGGGCATTTGTCTGGGCGTTCTTTGGTGCTTTTCGCATTAGCGAGTTGGTGAGTGCCAACAGGTTAGGGAACGGCGGATTAATGCTTGAGGACGTGGTCATAGGTAGTGACAGGGTGCAGATATGGCTGCGCCGGTCTAAAACGGACGTTTGCGGCAAAGGATGTGCGGTGGTGTTGTATGAGTTACCAGGATCAGGGGCTTGCCCGGTGGCTTGCGGCGCGAGGTACAGTGAGGTTCGACCAGAAAGGAAGGGTTGTTTCTTTTTGCACGCCGATGGTTCGGCGTTGTCACAATTTCAGTTTCTGCGGGTCTTTCGGATGGGATTGCAGAAGCTGGGCCTGGAACCAAGCCAATTTGGGACGCATTCTTTTCGCATTGGGGCAGCGACGTAGGCTGCGCGTTTAGGCTTGGGGGACGAGAGGATCAAACGGATAGGGAGGTGGGAATCCATGCGATTCCGCTCGTACGTAAGGCCGGATAAGTTGGTGTAAATGACTGGGTCCAGGAATTTGGGATGGGGACGTTGCCTTTTTTCTGCCACTAATTTTGTCTCTTTTCAGGTTTGGAAGTTTGGTTGCTGGGCCACTCGTATGTGTACTGGGCGGAGAAGAGAGCCGCAGTTCGCGGAAGCGGATCACAGCTGGGCTTTCCATTGGAACGAGTGACTCTATATTGGTTTGGTTTTAGGGGCGCTAGTTGGCAGAGTTTATGCAGTTTCTTGTTTCAAAAAGTGGTTGGTGGGTCGGTCCCGGATGTGGTGTTGGTCCACGGAGGGGGGAACGACTTAGGTGGGATTCCCCAAAGGGAGTTGGTGAGGAGGATAAAAAGGGATGTGGATCGGCTGAGGGAGCTGGTTCCTGGCGTGGTGGTGGTGTGGTCCGAGATGGTTCCGCGCTTTGCGTGGCGGCACGCCAGGGATCCGGCTGCAATAGCTCGATCAAGGGGTAAGGTTAATAAGATTATGGCAGTGTTTATTAGACGTTCTGGGGGCGTAGTGGTGCGTCACAGAGAGTTGGAGGGCATGTTACCTGGGTATTTTAGGAGGGACGGTGTACACCTGTCAGACGTGGGGAATGATCTGTTGAACCTAGGCTTTCACGAAGGTATAGAACAGGCCCTGTTTAGGTGTGGTGGGGGTCGCACATGCGCTTAAGGAGGTCAAGCTATGTGCTGTGGCGGAACAGGGCGTAGTGAAAATTGGAATTTGGCGTGGAGTTTGAACTGGACAGGCCGAGGTGTAGGCCTGATGGAATTAAGGACTGGTTGGTTCTAGCTCTTCGGTGGCGACGAACCTGGGGGTGTAGGGGTGTCTGAGGTACACCCCTACAGTTAACAGTATGATGTGGGGCCTCTTTGGTAGGCCATGTTTCAAGTGAATTGTTATTTGGTTATTTATTGTTCAATTGGTAGGGTCATTGTCAGGGGGACTGTGTGGGGGGTATAGTAACTTAATGTATAGTTGGACAATGACCCTAAATTATGTTAATTATGTTAATTTATGATAATATAAGGAATAATTTAATTAATAATTTAATTAATAAAAGCTGTGGACTTTATACTCCAACAGAATTAACTGTGTCCGTGTCTTATTTAGTATAAGGTTATAGTACTTGACGAATAACGTCGGTGCAAAGGTTTATATAAGTTTTTAGCACATGCCGAATAACGTCTGTGCAAATGTCATGAAGCCCATGGAACAACGCAGTGGGAGGAGTGGGCCTTGACAGAGCCAGGGAGTGGGCAGGTGCTAGTGTTTGGGGGTTGGGTTAGGGTAATGGTGCTTGGGGGTGGAGACAGGGAATATAAAGAGCAGCCATTTTAGAATAGGGGCCATTTTAACCAGAGCCTCTCTTACCTGTAAATTGTCCCACCCACCCTCCCTAATTTTAGCAGTTCCGTTTAGTCACAGCGGCAGAACAGGGCGTAGTGAAAATTGGAATTTGGCGTGGAGTTTGAACTGGACAGGCCGAGGTGTAGGCCTGATGGAATTAAGGACTGGTTGGTTCTAGCTCTTCGGTGGCGACGAACCTGGGGGTGTAGGGGTGTCTGAGGTACACCCCTACAGTTAACAGTATGATGTGGGGCCTCTTTGGTAGGCCGTGTTTCAAGTGAATTGTTATTTGGTTATTTATTGTTCAATTGGTAGGGTCATTGTCAGGGGGACTGTGTGGGGGGTATAGTAACTTAATGTATAGTTGGACAATGACCCTAAATTATGTTAATTATGTTAATTTATGATAATTTAAGGAATAATTTAATTAATAATTTAATTAATAAAAGCTGTGGACTTTATACTCCAACAGAATTAACTGTGTCCGTGTCTTATTTAGTATAAGGTTATAGTACTTGACGAATAACGTCGGTGCAAAGGTTTATATAAGTTTTTAGCACATGCCGAATAACGTCTGTGCAAATGTCATGTAATTGTAACCAGACATCTGGACGTACAGGAACAGAGAGGTGGAGGCATATGTGCTGACACCGTTTGCAGCGAGGCTGGTCCCGGTTTCTTTATTCTTCCCACCAGTGGGAAAACTGGTCCCGTTTTCTTTATTCCTTTAACTTCGTGTTGATTAGTTTTTGTTGGAGGCTTGGTGGTTTTCTGAAGGCCAAAATGGGTGTTTCAGAGAAAATGTTTTTCAGAGTTTCATCTTTGTTAACATTGGTTGTAGGTCTTTTTACGTATTTCCTCAAGAGCTGGGTTGTAGGTGACCATAAGTGGTACTCATGTAGATATTTTTTTGTTTCTGCACTGTAGCAGGCATATGCATGGAGTTTTTACAGCAGAGTTGATTTGTTTGGTAATAGTCTTTGGTTTATAGCCTTTCTGTCTCATAGATTGGGAGAGTACATTTAGATGGGAATAACGGTCATTAGGATCAGAGCATATGCGATAGTACCTAGTGGCTTGGCTGTAGATGATGCCCTGTATAGTATGGGAGAGGTGGAAGCTGGAGCTGTGAAAGTAACTCTACACAGTATTCATGCTGGCTGCAGGCAAGTGTCATACCATTCAAAAACGGTTTCATATTTAATTGTGGAGCAACACATTATAGTTGTTATGGTGCTTATAGACAACCATTAACCTGTAGTAGTAATTATTTACTTTCAAAACTATTTAATATAATTACTATTCCGCCAAATATGGCTTCTATAGTATGCTGATATTGATTACTGCTAATACTTATCTGAGTTTGAGGGGAAAAATCAGGTGTAAAGGATCAGTTGAAATAATACCATCTCAATAAATAGTTCAACATTTTGTTGTGTTTTAATACAAATTAGGAGAAAATGTAGCCCGTAAATGTATTGTGCCAGGAGAAATTAGAATTGGAAGGAGCACAGACAGTAAATGTGACAAAACCTCTATTCATTTGAAAAAAAATTTAATTAGAGATTTTCAACTCCATTATGTGTAGCAGGAAACAGGTAAGTAAACAGAAAATTATTTATGGACAGCTTTTTATTCTATAATTGACTTTGTTGCATATCATCATTCAAGTTAAGTAAATGAATGAAGTGCAGATAATAAACTTTAATGCATAAATGTGTATGAAATGGATTATAAAAAAAGAATATCACAAACATTATCAAAATAAAATATCATTGTCTTGAAAGATGAGGATAAGCGTTTAAAAATGTACAGCTCTGGAAAAAAGTTAATAGACCACTGCAAAATTATTAGTTCTTCTGGTTTTACTGTTCATCTTATGTGTTTGAGTAAAATGAGCATTTTTGTTTTATTTTATAAACTGCAGAGAATATTTCTCCCATATTCCAAATACAAACATTTTGAGCATTTCTTTGCAGAAATTGACAACTGGTCAAAATAATACAAAGAGATGCAGTGTTTTCAGACATCCAATAATTCAAAGAAAACAAGTCTATATACATGTTCTAAGCACAGTACAGGAGTTTTAACTTGGGAATAGTTTAGAAAGCAATATTTGGTGGAATAACCCTGATTTTCAGTAATGTTTTTTTGTACGTCTTGGCATGTGGCGTGGAAAGATCCACACCTTATGTCCTGACAGAATCCAAATTAGGTTATTCGAGCGCTCAGAGAGACAAAAAATTTACATACACAGCTTGTATGTGAATCAATACGTCTCTGATTTAATGCCAGAACGAAGTAAGCTTATATGCAAAAAGTTATGTGACGTGTGCGACAGGAAAAGGGTGGTTATACAATAGTTACTTCTAGAATTAACTGTGTAGGTGCAAGAAGAAAAATATAAGTTTAAAAGGTCACATATCTATAGAGTTGGGCAGCTGTGTCCTTTTATGATAGGATAGGGAAGACAAAGAGAGGTGAAGTGAATACCATTGTTTATATTATTACAATGGCACCTAGCAAGGGGTTGGAAGAAATAAAAAATGGGCAAGCAAAAAGATCTGAGTAACTTTGGCAAAAGCCAAATAGTGATGGCTAGATGAGTGGGTCAAAGCATCTCCAAAATGGCAAGTCTTGTTGTGTGTTTTCATTATGCAGTGGTTTGTACCTGCCAAATGCGGTGCAAGGAAGGACAACCAGTGAACCGGCATCAGGGTCATGGGTGCCCAAGGCTCATTGTTTCACGTGGGGAGCGAAGGCTAGACCATCTGGTCCGATCACACAGAAAAGCTACTGTAGCCAATTGCTTAAAATTGTAATGCTGACAATAATAGAAAAGAACACACAGTGCATTGCAGTTTGCTGCATATGGGGCTACGGAGCTGCAGACCGGTCATAGTGATGACCGCTATCCACAGCTGAAAGTGCCTTCAATGTGATGTGAGCATCAGAACTGGACCATGGAGCAATGGAAGAAGCTTGCCTGGTCTGATGAACCATGTTTTCTTTTAGATAAGGTGGATGGCCAGCTGCATGTGTGTCATACCTGGGGAAGAGATGGTAGCAGTATGCACTGTGGGAAGAAGGAAGCCCAGCGGAGGCAGTGTAATGCTCTGGGCAGTGTTCTGCTGGGAAACCCTGGGTCTTAGCATTCATGTGGATGTTAATTGGGCCCCTATATCTACCTAGAGATTGTGGCAGACCACAGACTCCCCTTCATGGCAATGGTGTTCCCTGATGGCAGTGGCCTCTTTCAGCAGAATAATTCACCATGTCACACTACAAATATAGTTCAGAAATGGTTTAATGAACATGTTGCCTTGGCCTCCAAATTCCTCAGGTTTCAATCAGATAGAGCATCTGTGGGATGTGCTAGAAACAACAAATCCAATCCATGGAGGCTCCACCTCACAACTTAAAGGACTTAAAGTATCTGCTGCTAATGTCTTGGCCACAGATACCACTGGACATTTTCAAAGGTCTTGTGGAGTCCATGCCTCCATGCATCAGAGCTGTTGTGGCAGCACGAGGGAGACCTACACGATAATAGACAGATGGTTTTAATGTTATGGTTCATTGATATATAGATATTATTATTTTATTATTTATATAGCGCCAGCAAAATTCATAGCGCTGTACAATGGGTATGTAAGATTAAGCAGCACTGTTGGATTTCTCAAAGTTTTTTAATGCTTTATTTGCCACAAAAGTCAATGTTTTAGTTACTACTTTGGAACTGATATCCTGATGAAAGTTCTCCAAACTAGGAACTGAAACATTGACTTTAAGAAGATTGAGAGTATTTATTTCGAATCTTTGCATATGGATATGTCAATACTAAGAACTGGGCAATATATTCATGTTAGATCATGAGTGCAGAGCAATTTTATAATATGTATAGAAATATAGCAATTTATAGTATGAAGAATTTTTTTTCATTGTAACATAGCTGGAAAGAGACATGCATCCATCAAGTTTCTCACATTTGTTTTTGCTGTTGATCCAAAAGAAGGCAAAAAAACTGTCTGCAGTGCTTCCAATTTTGCAACAAATTAGAAAAAAAATCCTTTTTACCCCAGAATGGCAGTCGGATATCTGCTTAGATTTAGAAGCCCACTAATTCAACATTATATCCCTGTATATTATATTTTTGCAAGGATTCATCTAATTGCTATTTAAACATATGTATGGACTCTGATGAAACCTCGTCTTCAGGCAGATAATTCTACATACTTATTGTTCTTACTGTAAAAAACAAACCCTTTCCTTTGCCTTAGACTAAATCTCCTTTTTTCCTGTCTAAATGTGTGACATCATGTCCTTTGTATAGTCCTGTTTATGAATAGATTTCCAGACAATGGTTTGTATTAGCCCTGAATATATTTGTATAATGCTATCATATCCCCTCTGAGATTTTGTTAATTTTTCTTCATAACTAAAATTCTCCATTCCTTTTATTAATTTTGTAGCCTGCCACTGGACATTTTCTAGTGCCATAATATCGTTTAGTAGAACAGGTGCCCAAAATTGCACAGCATATTCAATATGTGGTCTTATATTTTCATCCTGAGAATTAATGCCCCTATTTATACATGACAATACCTTACTGGCCTTAGCAACTGTCGATTGACATTGCACACTGTTAATTAGCTTGTGGTCTATAACAATTCCAAAATCCTTCTCATGTGTTGTTATTCCTAATTCGTTACCATTTAGTTGCTTTTGCATTCTTTGCCCTAAAGTGTATAACTTTTTATTTTTCTACATTAAATCTACATCTGCCATTTGAGTGCCCAATCCCCCAATCTATCTAGATTCCTCTGCAGCAAAGTAATATATTGCTCACATTGTAGTACTACTCGGAGTTTTGTGTCATCTGCAAACACTGAAACATGACTTTCAATGCCTATTTCAGGAATTATTTATAAATATGTTAAATAGAAGTGGTCCCAGAATAAAACCCTGATGGACAGCACTTACCACGTTTGCCCAGATTGAAAATTTAACATTAATGACAACTCTCTGCACCCTATCTTTATGCCAATTTTCTACCCAAGAAAAAACATTTATTTTAAATCTAGACCAATTTATTTTAGTTTGAACACTAACCTATTGTGTGGAACCGTACCAAACGCCTTGGCAAAATTAAAGTAGATCACATCCATGGCAACACCCTGATCTATACTTCTACTTACTTCTTCGTAGAATGCAATTAGGTTAGTTTGACATGACCTATGTTTCATAAAACCCTGGTGATTATTGTTAATTAATTAATTCCTTAAAAGTATGCCTTAATAACCCTGCAAATCATTTTCCAGCTACAGAAGTTAATCTCATAGATATATCATTTCAATGCAAAGATTGTGTACCCTTTCTGAATTTCGAAGCCATATCTGCCTTCCTCCAATTCTCCAGTACAGTTCATGAAAGACAAAGAATCATGAGAGATCAAAACAGAAGTTTACTTATTTCCACACTTAGCTGTTTAAGAACTCGTGGGTGAATACCATCAGGCCCTGGAGCTTTGTTTACATTAACTTTTTCTCTAGTTGCTGCAGCACCTTGTCTTCCAATCACAGTTTTTCTGCAAGGTTTTTGCAGCACTTATTTGCATATCTCTTAGGATCCTCCTTAAAATATACAAAGGAAGGGGCGTGGCCACAGACCGTATGGAAGCAGTCGCATAGTGCAAGAGCTCCGCCGACTTGTGGGCCCTACAGCAAGTTAATCAGCGCAGATCGCAAACACAAACAGCCCAATTTACCACCCGAGACCCCCTGAAGATCATGGCGACTAAATCGGGCAAAAAAATTAAACAAAGAACTATAGATGTACATTTAAGCGCACAACAGATAGCGGGTATACCAGACCAAGATGGCGCCGACAACCCGCGATCTCCCGCATCTGAAAATGAAGTCGGAGACAGCCAGAGCGGATTGCACAGCTTCACTATACTCCCTGCCACAGATGCCTCGGTAAGCAGCATGTTAAATGACTTAAAATCTGCACTACGCACAGACTTCCAAAAAATAGCGGCAGACATAAGAGCTGATATACAGGCCCTAGGAGACAGAACCTCCCACCTTGAAGAGAGGACAGAGGGTATCCTGGAGGCTCACAACGACCTGGCAGATGCACATGCAGCATTAGAAGACAAGGTCAAATATCTGGAAGGGAAGATAGCTGACAATGAAGATAGGGACCGGAGGAACAACATTAGACTTCGAGGAATACCCGAAACTATAGGGCCACGTGATCTAGCCCAATTCGCACAAAAAATGATTTAAAGCCCTACTTCCAACACTGGTAGCAGAAGACCTTCGCTTGGACAGAATTCACAGGCTGCCCAAACCCAGACACCTGCCGGCAGCCACACCTAGAGATGTCATCACCAGAATCCATTATTTTACAGTTAAAGACCAAATAATGCAGGCATCCAGATCCGAAGTTACCCTCCCGGGTGTATATGCAGACATAAAGCTTTTTATTGATCTGTCAGCTGCCACCATGTACAAGAGACGATCATTTGCACCCATTACAACAGCTCTGTGTAACGCCAACATCTTATATAAATGGGGCTTCCCAGCCAAACTGATAATCAACAAAAATGGAGTAAACCGAGCGATCCTTTCACCAAAGGATGGACTAAAAATGCTGAGTGACTGGAACATACCCGTTCCGAAAAATGTCATGCACAGACCAGGCACACCACCGCCACGGAAAATGGCAAAAGAATGGCAACAAGTGTCGTGGAACACGGTGCCCCCGCGGTCCCGCAGAAACTCCCGCACCTGAAGTCCTGCTACGTCCACACCGGGACACGTAACATGTTCATCCACTACTTGTTTTATTGTTACACTCTGTTAAATGTCTTCTATTACCGCATTATTATGATATATGCCTATGCCAAATGCGACTACAGCCAGAGGTCCACAGTCGATAGCGAGTTACTGTTACATCTATTTACTTTAAACCTTGTAAACTGACTATTGTCATCTGATATAAGTCAGAAAGTGCCACTAACCCCCACACGGCTTACAAGTTAAGCCTACGAATACCCGTTTGCAAACTACTGTATTCAGCCCTAGAGGCTAACAGACAAGTGTACATAGCTCATCCCACCCTACCCCTCCCCAACTACCGACACCTGAAGTCAAGGTAACAATTAGAAACGAACGTACCTTTAGCTAGCCACAACCTATACCAATCCCCAACACCCTCTCAACCACTTAGCAGCTAGAATGATGTTAAAAATCTTCTCTCTCAACACCAAGGGATTGAACTCCCCTAATAAACGCAGGCTAGCTCTACAAGAGGCCAAGAGGCAGGGAGCGCAGGTGGCATATTTCCAGGAAACCCACTTTAAGTGGGGATCCAAACCCAAATTCAACTCTCCTTGGTTTCCTGTTGATTACCATACCTGTTATCGTAAAAAGAAGAGAGGAGTGTCAATCCTAATAAACAAAAATTTCGCTTTTGAATTAATCCGAAAGATTGGCGATAGGAAGGGCAGATATCTCATTCTACAATGTCGTTTAAATAATCAACCATATACGCTGATGAATGTTTATAGCCCTAATGAGAACCAAACTATGTTCATTGCTAATGTCTTTTCTCTCTTATCAAAGTATAGCTTTGGGGAGGTAATCATTGGAGGCGACACTAACTTCCACCTAGACGTTTCTATGGACTCATCAGCTGCGGAAACGGTAACCTCTACAACTTTAAAAAAAAGATACACACAGACAAACAACATTTGCCAAACACTAAGAACACATAACTTTGTAGACCCGTGGAGGATATCGCACCCAACAGAAATTGATTACACCTGCTATTCTGCAGCACACAATAGCTACTCCAGGATCGATAGGTTCCTAATTAAATCCACATCTCTAGAAAGAGTGGTGCACACAGACATTGGAGTTATATCCTGGTCTGACCACGCCCCTATCACATTGACAATGACTGAACAATTTCCCTCAAATGGTCACACCTCCTGGAGACTAAACGGACCCCTACTTAATGACCCAGAGGTGATTTCCCAAATCACATCGGATCTACAACACTACTTTGTAGAAAACACTCAATACGACACTTCACCAGCTTACGTCTGGCTAGCTCATAAAGCAGTGATCAGAGGGAATTTCATAAAACATGCAAGTCTAGACAAAAAAAAGCGCCAAGCACAATACCTACAAATAATCGCAGACATAACCTCATTCACTCATGAAAATAAACTCTCACCTTCACCTACTACACGAACCGCTCTACTTCAAGCACAAGCAAAACTAAGAGATTTCGAACTAGCTAAAACAACATATCTACTACAAAAAGCCAAACACAAATTCTTCGCCTATGGTAATAAAGCAGGTGCGAAATTGGCATCGCAACTTAAACAAAGATCGTCCGCCTCCAGGATTGCCTTCCTAAACGACTCCCAAGGTAAAAAAAATCATAGACCCTAAAAACATAGTAAATACATTTGCAGAATACTACCAGAAACTGTATAACCTTAGTGAAGAGGGAGAGGTAAAACTTCCTACCCATGAGGACATAAACAATTACTTAGCAGATGTCAACCTGCCGACCCTATCACCAGATAGAACACAACAACTTAGGCAACCGATATCTCATGAAGAGATAGCAAAAGCCATAGCAGACCTCCCCTCAAACAAATCCCCTGGACCTGATGGCCTGCCTAATAGGTATTACAAAGAGTTCGCCAAGCTACTGATACCCCACCTCCTAAACTTGTACCAACAAAGTTTCGAGAAAGGAACACTACCAACAGAAATGCTTTTAGCACATATCTCCACCTTACCCAAGCCTGGCAAACCCCCAACAACATGCAAAAATTTCAGACCAATTTCACTTCTGAATAGCGATGCCAAACTTAAAATGTAAAATAATTAGCAACCGACTTGCTCCCATGTTGGCCGATTTGGTACATAATGACCAATCCGGGTTCGTCAGGGGCCGTCAGGGCTCAGATAACACCAGAAAAGTCCTTGACATACTGGCCTCGATGGAAGGCGATTCGGTTGAAGGCCTTCTTCTTGCACTCGATGCGGAGAAGGCCTTCAACAGACTAAACTGGTCGTATATGCAACAAGTACTCATAAAATTTGGTCTACACCCAGAGTTTATCACGGGTATTATGGCACTATATGCGGCACCGGCGGCCAAAGTTTCTCACGGAGGGTTCCTCTCCAATTCATTCCCTATAACGAACGGGACTCGGCAGGGCTGCCCCCTTTCCCCTTTGCTGTATATCCTATCACTTGAACCCCTCGCACAGAAAATACGCACGCATCCGGATATACAAGGCATTACAACCATGGGAAAGGAATACAAGTTAGCGTTATTCACCGATGATATTTTAGTGACACTAGGAAACCCGCAAGAATCGGTATCACACCTTATGGGGACACTATCAAAGTTTGGCGACATATCGTATTACCGCCTAAACCAGGACAAAACGCAAGCCTTGCCAATTAACCTCCCTCAGAATGCTAAAACCTCCCTGAAACAAACATACGCCTTTGATTGGAGGGCATCGTTCCTAACATACCTAGGTGTTAAAATCGCACCCTCACTAGCTGAAGTAGCAAAACTCAATCACTACACCCTTCCGCAACAATGCACGAAAGAGAGCCATAAGTGGTCACAGACAAAGATCTCGTGGATGGGGAAAATTAATGCATTTAAAATGATGATGTTACCAAAATTACTGTATGTTTTTACAATGCTTCCCATTCAGATACCAGAAACACTCATAAAATCCCTACAAAATATATGCAGCAAGTTTATTTGGGGTAATCAAAGACCACGCATATCGCGCACAGTGTTACAGCAACACACGAAACAGGGAGGTGTTGGGTTACCAAACATAGGCCTCTATTACAGAGCCTCACTCTTAACAGCAGGGATATTGATGCACGCCCCAGAAGGGATTATCCAATGGGTTGACTTGGAGAAAGCTCAGTTTCGAGAAAACACGGCAATAGACTACATGTGGACCCCCAAAAAATTCAGGCCACCCATAACTGGGGTACTCCCCACTACAAAACTTATGCTCCATATTTGGACAACATTCTTGGAGTCCCTAGGACACAAACACACGTTCCATACCAAAGCCCCAATAACAGCCTTAAAGGCTATATCACCAGACATGCACATCCAGACCTGGCTACAGGCCGGAATTACACACATTCACCAACTACTCCAACCCCAAGGTGTCCTGCCATTCCCTGATCTACAAAAGATATGGAACTTACCTACCAACGCCATATTCACGTATCTACAAATAATGGGCATCCTCACTTCACATGTAAAACGACAAAACTCCAACCCCAACCCAATATCCCTCCCGGCAAACGCAATCATAGAGCGTTGTTGGGGTAATCCCATGAAACCCAAGGCTATATCTCCCTTTGCTATAAAGCGTGGGAAGACACCCTCGCCCCGGTTGCACCACACTGCAAAACACTATGGGAAACTGACTGCTCCATACAACTCACAGATGAGGATTGGATTCACGCACTCAATGACCTATCCAAATGGACACGTTGTTATACACACATAGAATCACACAAGAAACTACTATACAGGTGGTACTTGACTCCACACAAGCTCCACAAAATATACCCGAACACATCCCCACTCTGTTGGAGATGCAACGCAGCAGAAGGAACATTAATACATATATGGTGGAGATGTCCTACCATCCAACCCTTATGGAGGGAAGTACAACACACGCTCCACGCCCTACAGGTGCCTGACATCTCAAAAAACCCAGAGGCTTATCTACTCCTACGATTCCCACAGCTATTTGACAAAGCACACAAACAACTAAGCGTGATCACTATACTAGCAGCCCGCAACCTACTAGCTCTCAATTGGAAATCCAATCTATGCCCAACGAGACCCCAACTGTGGGACAAACTACAACAATTCTACACTTTTGAACGTATGGCCTTATCCAACAATAAAGAGACACAACTATTCCACACAACCTGGTCGCAGTGGGTAAGGTTGAATTCCAATAAACAATAAACCTATGTCCCCGCTAGAGCCATACTCCAGTACCTACATGCCCTTCCCATGCCCATACAAGCTGCCTTACCACATAGAACGAGTAAAGCATTATAGTGGACATGTACCTCCCACACACAACTAAAAAATCCGAGACCTTCGTCTCCTAAACCGAAAACAGAGAAGATTGCTATCCATCGAAAAGTACTCCCACATCCCCCCCCCCCCTTTATTCTTCATCTTCTTTTCTTTTTCTTAACCGATGAGACACCATGGAATGCATTACTGAAGTATATCTCACGGCAGGTCCTGTTACAGATATTATACTATATTGATATTATATTGATATTTTGCAGCATTCTATAGAATGTATTAAACTGTCGGAGACGAATGTTACCGTATGTGTATCACATGTCATGTTACCTTGCTGAACTGCCCATATTGTTGTTTCCCCTTTCTTATGTTAAAATTAATTCTCTTGTCAATGTTAAGATGTTATTGAAAACTCATGACCAATAAAAACTATATTGGAAAAAAAAATATACAAAGGAAAAATAGTTATTCCAAATGTCTGCCTTTTCCTGGTCTTCATTAACTATCACTCCTCTTTCTGTTTTTAGTGTACCTACACTTAAATATTTTTGTTTTAAAGAATTGATGTACCTAAAAACATGTTTTGGGGTTGGTTTTGTTCTCTTTGGCTATCACTTCTCTAGTTTAGCCACTCTAAATGCCTTTTTTGCACCCATTATTGACTTCCTTATATCTCATATAGGATGTCTCTAACCTGTCCTCTTTAATTGCCCCTTTCTTATTTTCAATCTCTTGGTTTACTTTAACAGTAAACCACATTTGTTTTTATTTGTTTCTTTTAAATATATACCGAATGGTACATACTGAGAAATCTACCTTTCTAATATTTGTTTAAAGATATTCTATTTATCTTCTGTGTTTTTTTCACTAAAAAACACCCCCCTCCCCCAGCCCCACCACCTGTCTATTTCACCTCCCAGCCCCTCCATGTGTTTCATTTCCCCCAGCCCCTACTGTACCTCCTTGTAGCGTGGTCAAGCAGCAGACCGCGGTAGAGGAGCTCTTGTTACCCTACCCGGTCTGACAGAAAGTAGTTTGGTGCTCACTAAGAGTGGCACTTCCTGTCACACTGGGCAGAGGAACAGAAGCTTCTTAGTGTTTGATTGCCAGGCAGCAGGTATCATAGTAGGAAGCAAACAGGATATAGACACGAGAACAACTACATTAAAAGATAAAATTGAGATTGAATCCCACAATGCATTAATTAAATTAAAGCAAACGTCTTACCATCAAGGTAATAAATCAGGGAAATTACTATCAAGTAAGTTAAAAACTATTTAAATAAACAAAAGAATAAAGAAGAAGATCATAGAGGGAAACTATATTCACCTCTCCCCTAAAGATATAGGCAAGGCCTTCGCAGATTATTATGAATCACTGTTACATTAGATGAAATTAAAACATCAATCCAGAATCTGCAGATGGGCAAAACACCCGGTCGAGATGGTCATTCAACAATCTTTTTCAAAATTTTTATAGCACAAATTTTTCCCGCCTTAAAAAAATTGTTAACAGAAGTACAAGAGCGAAAAACATTTCCAGAAGAAATGTTAAGAGCATCAATCTCCCCCATCTTAAAACCTGGTAAAGATTCTAACTTTGTTTCTAATTATCGCCCAATCTCTTTGATAAACACAGATGTTAAAAAAAAATTCAAAAACCTTGGCAGAGAGATTAAAGCTAATGATCCCGGACCTGATAGTTCAAGATGAAGTGGGATTTATCCACAATAGGTATGGAAGCGATAATATTAGGATTCTGATAAATATGATTTCTAACATTAATAATAACGATATTCCATCTGCCTTTATCACTTTAGATGCTGCTAAAGCATTTTAACAGGTTAATTGGAATTTTTTTATCACAAGTTCTGGAAAGATTTGGAGTGACTGGTCCGTTTAGAGACTTAATTATCAGCCAAGATTACAGGATATGGAGGAACGTCAGATTGGTTCAAAATAAAAAATGGAACCCGTCAGGGTTGTCCGTTATCCCCACTACTGTATATTATTTCTATCGAACTGTTAGCAGCACTTATTAGAGATTCAAACTAAATTTTAGGAATCCCCATGATGGAGAGGAAAAGTAAACTTTTACTATACGCAGATGACATAATACTCAATCTTAGGGATTTAAAAACACTTTAGACACAACAGGGTGATCACTAAATCGTGGACTTGTATTGCCGGTATTTTTAATAGACTGGTATTGGCTGTGCAGCTAAAATACCGGTTTGGTGGCAACTCTAAGTCTCACCCCTTAGTTAATGACAAAATAAATGCATGTTTTTTTTTAAAAAAATTATTTATTTTTATGCTTTTGGTAGTGTTAGAAGAAAAGCGATGTTTGGTGTAAATAGTTCATTATACTCAGTAACTGACATAACTCATCCTTATTTTGTGACATTATTCCCATCTATCTAATTAACATGTTGTGCTTAAAATGTATTTTCTCCAAACCCAATCCTGGTAAATGTATGCACAACTTTCTTCTTGATCAAAGCATATTAGTGCTTTAAAACATGTTTTTATAAAAATAAAGAAACACTTGTAATGATGGTTTTAAGTAATTAACATTTGGTGGGTTGCCTCCACGTTGACCCGTCAGAGTTCTAAGCAGTAGAGTTAACGCGGTGTTCTATCAAAAAACCCTACCCCGTGAAAATTCCCTACCCCCGTCACTTCCGGTGACGCAGCCGCACCGGAAGTGACCCTCATCCAATGGAGGAGGAGGGTGTGCGCCGCCGCGCAGGCGCACAACAACTAGGCTAGGTAGGGATTGTTCACGGGGTAGGGGAAATTAACGCCACAGTGCGCACGCGCGGCAAAGTACTCCCGTCGGAGGTACAGCGCGCGTGCGCACTAGTGGCAAGGGAGAGAGGCTTTAATCCGACGATCAGAGTTCGCGCGTGCGCAGTATAGGGGTAGGGAATTTTGATGGCTATTAGCCCTGTGAGATCTCCCTACCCCTATACTGCGCATGCGCGAACTCTGATCGTCGGATTAAAGCCTCTCCCTGCTCCCAACACTCTCAGCCATCCAAGATTGAGGGTGAAGTATGGTGGGACGGTGGGTGTTTATGAGCATTATATTGGGGGGGTCTGTGCAGAATTGGGGGGTCTGTGCAGAATTGGGGGTCTGCACAGACCCCCCAATATAATGCACATAAACACCCACCGTCCCACCATAATTCACCCTCAATCTTGGATGGCTGAGAGTGTTGGGAGCAGGGAAAGGCTTTAATCCGACGATCAGAGTTCGCGCATGCGCAGTATAGGGGTAGGGAGATCTCACAGGGCTAATAGCCATCAAATTTCCCTACCCCTATACTGCGCATGCGCGGTTTGTGAAGCGCTCCCTTGCAACTCGTGCGCACGCGCGCTGTTCTTTTTTGATAGAACAGCGGCACTGTAACTCTGTAACCGCTGTTCTCATCGTCTAGGGTGTCTCCAGAACAATGGCTTCGATTACGGAGACAAGTGCTGACGTTTAGAACTCGTTTTAGGTCGCTGCGCAAACCGGAAGTGTGCATTTTTAACCCGGAAGTTGATGCATTGCTGGACTCAGGAACACACGTGAAAGTGTACAGGTCGAGCTTTGAAAGCATGTCCGCATCGCTGCTCAGGAAAGGGCTGGATTTATTGGCTTCAGATACCAGCGGTATGTGTTTTGGGAGACACCCTAGAGGCACTAACCTGCCAGTGGTCGCATGATCAGCAAATGATGCTAAGACTCGGTGTAAAGTGACTGCCATGGGCCCCTGGCAGAGTGTGAGACAGTGCAATAGGGTCAGTGTATTGGAAGCAGGCTGAATGGGAATCCCCTGCTCTTTGATAAGTGCGGCTCAAACAAATACTGTGCCTGCCTTTTGTTAGGTCAGTTATTACAAGTTAACATTATAAATAACTGAGGTAATATGTCACTGTATACTTTCTGTGCACTCTCTACTTGGTGATCAATATGCAGCTCCTTCTGGTTTTAAAACAGCACTGTCACCATTCCACCCCACCCCCACCCCCCCAAAATTTGTATTTAATAAAGATAGAATTCCAAAACAGTCAAGAGATATATTAAGGACTACGTTGTGTCTGTATATTTCTGTCACCATTAATGGCTGCAGGGAATTGGCTCTGTGTATGGAGGATCCTGCATAGACCTCAATGCGGTACTCTCGAGCATGCGCCAGGAGCTGAAGGGGACCTGCCAAAACAATATGGCAGCACCTGCGAGAAGGTTCAGGTAATCTAAATCTCACCTTTGCATGCCCCATTCCTCCTGGCCAAAATGTCACTGTTGGGGATCTTTGCAATTCAGCATAGTCCCCAGGTGGTGACAGTGCTGCATTAAAGGGACACTCCAGGCACCCAGACCACTTCTGCTCATTGGAGTGGTCTGGGTGCCAACTCCCACTACCCTTAACCCTGCAACTGTAACTATTGCAGTTTTTCATAAACTGCAATATTTACATTGCAGGGTTAACTCCACCTCTAGTGGCTGTCTATTAGACAGCCACTAGAGGTCACTTCCTTGTTTCTAGCACAGGTTTCCTGTGCTAGAGCGTCGCTGGACGTCCTCACGCTGTGTGAGGACCTCCAGCGTCGCTCAAAACCCCATAGGAAAGGATTGAAATGATTTTTCAATGCTTTCCTATGGGGAGACGTAATGCGCATGCGCGGCATTTCCGCGCATGCGCGTTAGGTCTCCTCGGCTGGTGAGCGAGATTAGTCTCGCCCACCGGCCGACGTAAGCACTAGGAAGAGCGTCGCGGAGGCGGAGACAGCGGCGAGGGACATCGCCGCTGTCCCAGGTAAGTGACTGAAGGGGTTTTTACCCCTTCAGTAACCGGGGATTGGTGGGTGGGAGGGAGAGGGACCCTCCAGTGCCAGAAAAACGGATCGTTTTTCTGGCACTGGAGTTTCCCTTTAATGGTGTATTGCAGCTTCTTCATAAACACTTTTACTTTCCTATATCCATATGGATTCCAGTGTTTTGCTTGTTGTACTGTTACAATCAGTAAAATTTGATGAGTCAACAATCAACCGTGTATGTAGGTTTGCCATGATATTGTCCTTTTTTCCAGTGCAGTAATATATTCTACACGTCAATTTCAAATGTTGGTACATTTTGTTTACAACATCCTGTTTTAAGCTGATTGCTACTACTCTAGAAATGGTAATTCCTCATTCCCTTACACCAGTAAAGTCTATTAGCATTTGCAAGGGCAAGTAATACAGCACAGGTAAGTCAAAAAACATAATTTGTCTTCGCTGCACTTCAGAGTGATTTTGTGGTCCCATGATGCCTCCAGTATACTCCTATTCCCTCAAGGACTTGCACAGAAATGGCATACTAACATGCACACTCAAGCATTCCTTTAGTTGTGTCATGTGTGAGTGCTTCATAAGTACAAAACTGCAGGGGTTAATATAATATACATATTGTTCCCTGAAGAGCATGTAATTTATTTCTATAAAAAGTTAACATTTTAAAAATTAAACACAGCCCATATCTCACACTTATTTCTATAGTCATGCGAAAATCTCATGTGACAGTACTACTTTAAAGGGGCACTCCAAGCACCAGAATTGCTGTAGCGTAATGTTGTGATTTTGGTGCAGAGGGATTGTCGTTGCAGTCTCTTGATTGTAAACACTGCCTTTTCTGTAAAAAGTCAGTTCTATTTGTTCCTAAGGGCATCTGTAATGGCTGTCACTCAGGCAGCCGCTTTAACTCGCTAAAGCACTTCAGCAAGCTAAAGGAAGTTAGGAGTGCACCTTTTAATATTTTGGACCACAGCACATTTTGTAATTTGTATTTAATCTCTCTTCTTCAATTTGAGCAGCTAAATATTCAGGAAAAAAGAAAGGTTCTACTAGCCATCAGGATGTGCCTCTAAGCAGCCGCAAAACAGGAGTTAGAAAACAGCTGAAACGAATGAGACGGCAAGGCCTCCAACAGAAAGAAAAAGCAACAGCCAAAGACAGAGTTATCAAATCTGCTTTAGGTGAGTATTCTTCCAATTTAATAATTTACAATTACACTATTGAATATGCCATGGTGGAAGTATAGAGAGTTATATATGATTATAAGCCATTGAAGCAATAACGGTGATTACAGAAAAAAGTAGTGTCCAGCCATGGCACATTTTCTTGATTATAAATATGAGACCTAGTAAAACCTTTTTTATTGTAATGAAATAAGGATATTAGCAGTAGGCTTTTTTTTTTTTTTTCCTGAGCACCCAATGTATCAGTATGTGGTTTGCAAGCTGAAGAAAGGTTAGATATAAGTGTAATGAAATCTGTGTTTTTATTGTAGAGGAATTTAAGAAGAAGAGTACAACGGATCATCTGTCAAAGAACATGAAATATTTCCTTGGCTCCCACAATGTAGCCAATAAGGACGTTGTGGAGAAGGTTGGTTGGTATTTTGTTATACACTTTTTCAATTACAGTATTTTTTTCTTTTCTGTTTGATATGTTGAGTTGGACTCTGTAGACTGCTATGTCGTTGTTTTATTGGATATAGTATGTAAAGGTTAATACACTGATACCTAATGAAGAAGAACTTCCACTTGATAAATTTATCAGACGAGGAGGCTGGACTGGAGGTACCCGCGGAACTTAGGTAGGAGTTACACTGAAAATGGTTTGATTACTTACCATGAGATGATATCAGACATTCGTTGCACAGTAGCCACTACAGCTTGCTGTAGTGGCTCTGATGCCCAGACTGACTCTTTAAATATCACAGACATTAAACATTTACTCTGGATTTGTGTAATAGATTTTAATTAATATGAATGCTGTTTCACCATTCTCTAAATAAAAGCTAATTTATGAAACCAGTTAAGCAGAGTTATTGGTAAATCCTGAATTCAAAACAAACTATAAGAAACACTTCTAATTTGTGGATGTCAAATTGTATACTAATTATCTCCACTTTGTTATATCAGTCAAATAATTCAAAGTGTGCGCTTTTTCTCATACATTGACATGTGTTTTAGCCATCCAGGTTATTATTTTAGCAATGCAACTAGAGAGAGTGGGGCTATGTGTGATAGGGAATCTTTGATTCATAACCATTATTATAGACTGTAGTGGTTGTGGAAATTAGAAATCTCCCTTCAGCATAAGTAATGGGGCATAGCATGTACGGTGAACCCAGCAATGCCAAGACAACCAAGCATCCTTCGTGTTTTTTCTTTTTTTGTTTGTACATTTTGCTTTGTTTGGGAGTCTAGGATCAATTCATCAGGGTTATGGTATGCTTTTGATTAATATGATATGGTTTTGCTATGATAAAAAGTCAACATAAATTGTTGGTATAGGGTTAATTAAGCCTGCAAATCCAGCTGTCTTTTTCCTCTGTAAGCACTTTTGGTGCAGGACAACTCACAAAAAAGTGGGGTACTGCTCCTAACTCTACAGTGTCATTTATGTTTTTATTTTTTGTACTCCGTACCTGTTTATTGTTATTTTTATTTTGTTTGTTTTATTTATTTTTCTTCAGTAGAAAAGTCTTGCTTATATTCTAAATTCTCTTTAAATGTTATGACATGCTACTGTAATGTTTCTTTGCAGTGGAATGTCTGTCATATTTATATTGTTCTTTATCCCACATGTAGATTTTGACCCAGAATCGTGGACGCAAATCAAGGGACCAGGTCGTGAAGCAAAAGAAGAAAACACAAAAAGAGAAATCGGTGTTCTCTGAGAAAGACTTCAAGCGCTTTGAAAAGGAATACTTTGGGAAAAAATTAAGCTGAGCTTGAAAATGAGTACTTAACTAGACTTCCTATTTTGACGGTTGATACATTACAATTCTCCATAAAAACCATCAGTGCATTTGATGTGCTACATTCCACTTTGCTGAAAAAAAATCATTCATAGTTTTAAGGCAATAGGTTACTGGTAGAGCCTGTGGAGGATGAAGATTTTTTTTTTTTACAGTTGCCATACAGTTTCCTTGTAAACTACGTGTTGCTAATAAAACGTACCTTGGACTCTTGTATAAAGCTATATATATGGAAGATGCTGTGTAAATAAAAGGTAAATTAAACTAAATGTTTCATATCCTTAAATCAGGCTGAGTGGAAACCCAGCAGACATAGTATTATTTATACATGCACTATAAGCACACACGGATCAAAATTTCCACTACCCGTTGGTGAGTGAAATTTTAGCCATTTCGAGTAGAAATACTACCCTGTCCAGTAACAGAAGAATGAAAACCAAGTTAAATAATAGACAAAATGTTGTCCTCACTATTTGTTTTTTGTTGTTTTATTGACAAGCAGGGAACTCTGAGCACCTTATTTTAAATTTTGCTGGTAAAAGGAAGTAACAAACTGCAGATATCCACACTAGTCCCTATACTGTGGGATTGGGCATTACATGTGAAATATACTCATTAGCTGGTCAGCCCTTGGGTGCCACCAGCCCCTGTTTTCGGTTAAACTGCCGAAAAACTATTTAACGTAGAACTAAAGTATTACATAATCATGTTTTTCTTTTACTGGAGATGTGTGCTTTTAATCTAAGTTTTATCTTTCCAATGAATTATTTGTGATTATATAAAGAATGATGACTGATTAGCAATTCTGTCTTATCGTTTGGATGCTAAAAAAGTGTATCCCTAGATGTTGTAGAACTTCAACTCCCATGATGCTTTGCCTGCTTTTAGAATGACAAAGTATCATGGACTCTGTAGTTTGAAAACTTCTGGGAATCTACCTTTTTTTGGGGCAACTCTGTCCTTTGTATTTACCTTGATATGCAAATAAAAAGGTGATAAAAGTGAAGCATGCATATCTCCATGAACGGATGATGCATGACCAGTCACACCAGATGTGCAGATGGCTGTTTACATCCGACCTGTGTCCTTAAGTATTACTATCATAAACAAAATATGAATACCGCACTCAAAAAAATTGCAATAAACCTAATTGCTAATCCTGTATTTGATTTCATAATATTTATTGTGATAATTTTAGATAAATTCATAAAGATTTCATCATGGTGACACTCATTTCATCCTATGTACACAAGCTATTTACACACACACACATTATATATATATATATATATATTATATATATATAATGTGTGTGTGTGTAAATAGCTTGTGTACATAGGATGAAATGAGTGTCACCATGATGAAATCTTTATGAATTTATCTAAAATTATCACAATAAATATTATGAAATCAAATACAGGATTAGCAATTAGGTTTATTGCAATTTTTTTGAGTGCGGTATTCATATTTTGTTTATGATAGAGATTAGGAGGTTGTTGTGGGGTTATACCTCGAATACCGGCACCTTGCATAATTGAGTGCCAGCACATATTGTTTTGTTTTTTTTTTCTTAAGTATTACTAGTATTGGATAGCAGAGATTAATTTGTTTTCTTCATGATTATTGTGCATTTTACAACTGACTTCAAAACCTAGTAAGTTAAACAGAGATTAGAGGCTGAATTAAATGTAAAAAATAATCCTATCCAATTTCCTTTTCACAGCCTGCATCATTTTTTTTCTGTTCTATAGAAATATGCAGGGGTGTGATTAAAATTGGTCCGCTTTAAAATTAAAATGTGTTTTATTCAAGAATAGTTGTAGCTATGTCATTACTGTATTGTACCACATGATGGCAGTGTTTTTTTTTTTTGTTTTTTTTTTGATTATCACTTTACAGTACTTTCCTGCTTAAAGATTACTGTTATTTATAAAGTGCCAACAAATTCCACAGTGCTGCAAAGATAGGTTAACTGCCTTTATATTGTTGTTTCATGTAGGAATAAAACAAGGCATTTTAATCAATGCGTGTATCCAGCGGTGTATTTACAGCGAGGCTGGCAAGGCATTGGGGGGTGGCAAAACAATATCTCCCTCCCCCTCCCCCCCCCCCCCCCCATTGCCCTGGCAAATGCCTTGCCGGCCTCTTGTCCTGGGGGACCCAGGAGCTGGCCACCTCAGGCCCCCCCCTGCCCGAGACTGGCATATGATGTAGGTGGCGGGCGGCAAGGGAGCACTCTCCCCTGTTCAGCTCCCTCGCGCGCCCTACAGTGGAGCCGGAATATGACATCACTCCGGCACCACTAAGAGGCGCATGAGGGGGCTGAGCAGTGTGATCAGATCTTCCTCGCAGCCTCCGCTATGAGCAAGCCAGCCAGCAGCAGCCCCACTGGACCCCAGGGAAGAATCAACTCCAGCACTCCTAAAGGTAGGGAGGATGGGTGGATTGAATTTTAAAAAAATAAAACTAATTGTGTGTGTTAAGGAGTGTGTGTATGCGTGTTTCAGCATGTATATCCGTGTCTGACACTGTATAGATCTCAGTGTGTGTTTTATATGTGTTTGTCAGTGTGTATCTGTCAATGACTATATGTGTGCCTGACAATGAGCAAGTATGCATGTGTCTGTCGGTGAATGTAAGTGAGTGCGTATGTCTGTTAATGTGTGTTGCCTAAACAGTGTGTGACAATGACTGTAAGTGAGTGTATGTCAGTGCATGCATCAGTGATGGTATGTGTCTATCAGGAAGAGAAATTTGGAAGTGAGGGGGGTTGCTGCCACAAAACCACTGCATATATCTAATGTGTTACATGACATTGTCAATTTTCTTTTTTTGTCTTGGTCAATTTTAATCGAAACAGAACATTGAAATAAATATTTAAAAAATTGCTGAGTATGCGAACGATTGCAATTTGCCTATTTTGGCGTAAAATTGGCAATTCCAGACAGTTTTCTGTTTAGTGAGTAATATTTAGTTTAATTAAAAATAATGCAGCTTATACCCCATTGTCTGGAAACTATATTTAAAATACTCGGATGGCATAAATTGTTTATGGGGTTGGTTTTGGTTATTGTGTGTAATTTAGTTGTTAAAAAAAGAGGAATTCCGAAACTTTTTTTCTTTTTTTTTTCTAGGTACTTAGTTACTCAAGCTGAAAAGAAACTAAACAGATTTACATTTGTTTTTCTTTCTACATAACTAAAATGTTCCATTTCTTTTATTACATTTTGTAGCCTTCCTCTGCAAATTTTGAGTGCTATAATATCCTTCTATAGAACAGATACCCAAAATACAGCATATTGGTTCAATAGTAAATGAGAGCAACTGCAAGCTTAAAGGGACACTATAGACACCCAGACCACTTCAGCTTATTGAAGTGGTCTGGGTTCAAGGGCAAGGTCCCTTGACCCTGCAAAGGTAATTATTGCAGTTTTTAATAAACTGCAATAATTACTTTTGAGGGTTAAATCCACCTTTTGTGACGGTCTACCAGACAAATGGTGGGACTTCTGAGTAGTTAGGCAACATTTGGTCGCCTAACTGACGCTGGGTGTTCTCATGCATGGGGACATCCACCATAACCCAAAACACCGTAGGAAAGCATTATACATATTTTCGTGTAGGGGAAATACTAATGCGAGCGCGGCTATTTCTGCACGTGAGGTCTCCCCCGGCCAGATGATGGCAACAGGGAGGGGTGGAAATGGATTCCGAACCAGCGCTCGGGGATATTGGCGCTAGACTCGGGTAAGTTAAAGAAGGGGTTTTTAACCCCTTTTTGCACCCTGGGGTGGGGGTGGAGGGAATCTTGGCATAGGGAGGCACTATAGGGAGCTTCAGTGCCAGGTAAACAACTTTAAAAAAAAAAGCTGTGTATGTCCCCTTAAAATATATACAGCAAATAAAAGATACAGAATTATTGATGGTGTGCTGCATCCTAGAACTTGCCCACACTGTCCACAAACTAGCATTTTTTTATTATTATTTCTGTTGTGGTTTATTCAGAACACATTTCTTTCCTATTTTGATAGCGGGGGCGCACTTATCAGAAGTTTATTTGGACATTAAAACTACTTGTAACATTCCCATTTTTTTTTATTCTATAGCTCAATTAAGGTACCTAGGGCTTTAACAGAGTGCTTAGACGATATGTCTGACATATTGACAGACAACCCTGTCCTGCAGGTACGTTTTTGTCTTCTTTCTGTATAAAAACTGCTGGTTTTAATGCATTTGTGGGATACAGACTAAAACTGATACATTTGTGGGATACAGACTAAAACTGAACTTTTTATGATAAGCATGTGATATAGCAACATGTAACTCAATGAATGTGTGTGATTGTTTTAGCTGGCTCATTTTCTGTGGTAGGTTTGTAGAAATAGTCATGTGTGTGCAGTTCCTATTGCTGGGATTTCCCCATCGTTCTTCATTGTATTCATTTCCTCAAAATTGTCCTGTGTGAGTCCATTGTTAGGCAAACATTTCACTCACAGAAGGCTCCATTCTATGTTTGGAACAGGTAGACAAGTATAAAAATACACGTTGGGATCACTAGAACCACCAAGGACAATGACTCACAAAATATAATATCAATTCAGCTGAATTGACTTACACTGTGCTATGATTAGGGCGTGTTGCTGGCAGAGATGGAACATACTGGAAGAAGCCATGACACTGGTGTTGGACTCTGGAGAAGCCTTTATATAATCTTATAGACCAGTAATCTTAAATAGTGATGTTGCGAACATAAAATTTTCCGTACGCGAACTTTCGCAAACGGGCGAACCCGGCTAACCGCCATGGACTTCAAAAGGCAGGCGAATTTTAAAACCCACAGGGACTCTTTCTGGCCACAATAGTGATGGGAAAAGTTGTTTCAAGGGGATTAACACCTGGACTGTGGCATGCCGGAGGGGGATCCATGGCAAAACTCCCATGGAAAATTACATAGTTGATGCAGAGTCTGGTTTTAATCCATAAAGGGCACAAATCACCTAACATTCCTAAAAACATCAGGTATGATGTTGTATCGATCAGGTAGTGTAAGGGTTACGCCCGCTTCACAGTGACAGACCAAACTCCCCGTTTAACGCACCGCAAACAGTCCATTTGCACAAGGTTGGATACCAAGCTAGCCATGTCCCGTTCCTTGTCCTCACTGATGTCATTGAAGGTCTCTTCCTCCACCCAGCCACGTCACTGAAAGGTGACAACAAGCCCCCTGTATTTTTTTTTTTTTAAATGTACACTACTGTTACACCAGATATGAGTTGCACTGGTGTGACACTGTGCCCTGGCAGGCCCTGAAACGCACACGTGTGAAGGAAACTGATTGCTATTATATTACAGTCAAAAAAGTTTTTTGTTTTTTTTTTAAATGCAAGCTATTGTGCCCCCAAAACGTTCGTGTGTGGGGGTGCTGGAATGACGTGGGCCAATGGGAGCCTGAATCAACTTTTGGCTCCCACTGCCCCTTTAAGAGTGAGCTTGTGACTCGAGCCGTGCTCCTAGTACCAGGCGGGCCACGTGACCGATCACTGCGGTCAGTGCACGCGGCTAAGTCAGAAGAGGAGATCAAGCCGCATGTGGCTCGTGTGGAGGCAGGAGTGATCCAGCCACGCGCGGCTCAAGCTTAGGAGCCAGGTCGGTCCCATAAGGTAAATACAGCCACAACCACTTATCCCAATCACACACCTTTCCTAACATCCTATCCCATTAAAAGCATATTACCGGGGGCGGAGCCAAGCAGGCAAGCAGCCCAGACGTGCCTGACCGGAGCTCCCACGTCTGGGGAGGAAAAACGGGGTATGCTGCCGGACCATAGCCGCTAGCAGCTACGACACCATCATACCTCTACTCAGGAGGGGCTACCGATTCGAACGGTACCCCTCGCGAGCCCCTGCACAGCCATACCGACGAAACGAGGCTTGCGGCCTACTTGGAACCGAGCCACGGGGAGACGGCCGCTCCCGGAGGCATCAGCGGTAACAGGAGCCGCGGCAAGACATCTACCCCCCCCCCCCGACCGGCGGGGGATATCCCGGTCCCCCTGGCCAGACGGCCAGGCAAGCTGACCAGTCGGACTTACCGGCCACGCTGCACTGCCGAAACACAGCCAAGATGGCGGCCCAGCAGAGGCCCAAATCAAGCACCACGAGCACCCAACCACAACAACCACAGCAGCCTAGGGAGGCTTTTTACCAGCTCTGTATGGGCTTCTGGGCGATACTCCACAAGCGAGGGCTGTCTCATCATCAAGCAGTGAGAGCAGTGGCTTTATGGATCCGCCCAGATGCCAGACGCCGCCACTATGACCCCCTGCCTCAGGCCTCCAGAGCGGCTAGCCGGCTACACAGACGCCAGCGAAACACAAAGAGTGAACGAAGCACCCCCCAGAAGCCAGGAGGCCACCCACCACGACGGCTACCACTCGACCCGCAGCAACAGCTCCCAGCCCCGGCGTGGAGCACAGTCGCAAGGCGGCAATGGAAGGAGGAGCGCCCGGTACTCTCATGCAGAGGAGTGCAGACGGATCACCTTCCCGGGAACGCAATCAAGGCATACAGAATGGGCATAGGTTGATACACACTGAGGGACCCACAGCCCGCGACCCTGTCTACGGAGCAGAGACTCTCTTTCCCTGAGGACAGAGGCAAGAGCACCCCGTATCAGCTTCAACTCCTAGCCGATGGACTTACTCACTCCTGGAACAAGTATTACATAGTCTTGTGACACCAGATTCAGATGATTACCTGCTTAGTTTTAAAAGCTTTGTGTTAGCCTGATCCTAGCTAGTTAACATGCATAATACCATTGCCTTATTTTATAACCCCAGCTATGACCTCACAATTTAACTACAGGCATTGTATTGTACTAAGACACTGCTCTAAAGCATGTTTACATTATACTTACCTTAAAATAAGCGATCTAGCAATGTTAAAAGTTTAATATAAATAATTGTGTATTACTAGAGAAAGCTATAAATAATTATTTACAATCGTTATTGAACTTAGATAGATTCAGAATTTATGTTATAATTTCACTTTATAATAGCGATAACAAGCATGTACCTACTCCTGTTTTTGTAACTTTAAAAAAAAAAGCGACGACATCCAACATACATATTACCTTTAAGCTACTGTACCTAATCGATTGAAATACTCATTATTGCTGACCAGATTGCACCCAACTTGATTTTGCTGATATTATTTTATGTTTCGTTTACTTGTCAACGTTAAACCATAATGTATAAAAAAAAAAGAAAGAAAATGTGCACTGTACATAAAGCCACACTGTTGTTCACTATTGTTTATTGATAAGATTGCACCGGCTATTGTGGCTGTGCAAATCTGTTTGTGAATCCATGCACGACATAAATAAAGAATTTATAAAAAAAAAAAAGCATATTACCGCGTATTTAATAAAACAGATAGACCCCCTACTTCATCCAGGTTACCGATCGATGGTTCGATATTCTGAGCCCTCTCTGATTTACTGTACACGACTATTCGATATTCCCACAAATTTTATATAGCATTTTATGTTTGTTTGAGACCACCTTAAAAATATTGGATATCGCTAAAAATCATGATCACTATATACTTTCTCTACAAACCTCTAAAACGAACCAAACTACTCATCCTTCCGCTATACCACTTTATCCCACCTAGAACTAGTGCCCAGTTAAAATACTTGACTCTTACTTACCCACACTCAGTCATGCCACACACATTTCACCACTACTCTCACTGAATCCCTCTGACTACGGCTAAATTCATCTTCTACATCAGAACACTACTCCTAAGATTGGGTTGTATCCATGTCTCGGGTCTTTCATTTAGAATAGGGCAGCTTCGGTCTCCTTCAACACTGACACTCCAGTGCATATTATTAAAAGATTGGGCAGATGGAAATCCTCAGTCTACAACCGATATATTCCTCATCCCGAGAAAGAAATGAGGAAAGCTTTTAAAAGTTTGGCTTTGTAAATTTGATGCAATAAGTGTGTTTTTCTTTAATACCTTTTCACCCTCTTTGCATGAACCCGATTTACATATATTACTAATATGTTTCTGAACATATATATTATATTATTCACTCACTCACTCTCTGGACCGGCCTAAGACATCATGCTGCCTAGGTCCAACGATAAATGACTATGGGGGATAATGTATAATAAACACAGGTTACTGGCTATGGGGGGGGATAATGTATAATAAACACAGGTTACTGGCTATAAGAGGGATAATGTATAATAAACACAGGTTACTGGCTATGGGAGGATAATGTATAATAAGCACAGGTTACTGGCTATGGGAGGATAATGTATAATAAGCACAGGTTACTGGCTATGGGGGGGATAATGTATAATAAACAGGTTACTGGCTATGGGAGGGATAATGTATAATAAACACAGGTTACTGGCTATGGGGGGGGATAATGTATAATAAACACAGGTTACTGGCTATGGGGGGATAATGTATAATAAACACAGGTTACTGGCTATGGAGGGATAATGTATAATAAACACAGGTTACTGGCTATGGGAGGATAATGTATAATAAGCACAGGTTACTGGCTATGGGGGGATAATGTATAATAAACACAGGTTACTGGCTATGGGGGGATAATGTATAATAAACACAGGTTACTGGCTATGGGAGGGATAATGTATAATAAACACAGGTTACTGGCTATGGGAGGATAATGTATAATACGCACAGGTTACTGGCTATGGGAGGATAATGTATAATAAGCACAGGTTACTGGCTATGGGGGATAATGTATAATAAACACAGGTTACTGGCTATGGGAGGGATAATGTATAATAAACACAGGTTACTGGCTATGGGGGGAGATAATGTATAATAAACACAGGTTACTGGCTATGGGGGAGATACTGTATAATAAGCACAGGTTACTGGCTATGGGGGGGATAATGTATAATAAACACAGGTTACTGGCTATGGGAGGATAATGTATAATAAACACAGGTTACTGGTTGTGGGGGATAATGTATAATAAACACAGGTTACTGGCTATGGGGGAGATAATGTATAATAAGCACAGGTTACTGGCTATGGGGGATAATGTATAATAAACACAGGTTACTGGCTATGGGAGGATAATGTATAATAAACACAGGTTACTGGCTATGGAGGGATAATGTATAATAAACACAGGTTACTGGCTATGGGAGGATAATGTATAATAAGCACAGGTTACTGGCTATGGGGGGATAATGTATAATAAACACAGGTTACTGGCTATGGGGGGATAATGTATAATAAACACAGGTTACTGGCTATGGGAGGGATAATGTATAATAAACACAGGTTACTGGCTATGGAGGATAATGTATAATAAACACAAACACAAAAAAAAAAGAATGCAGCTTCAGAATTATTCTAAATTGTATGCTGTCTAGGAGTTGGTAGGGTCTGGGAGGGAGGGTCTACTGCTGATTGGCTGGAATGTGTCTGCTGACTGTGAGGTACAGGGTCAAAGTTTACTCAATGATGACGAATAGGGGGTGGACCGAACATCGCAGTTCGCCAGGAACTATTCACCAGCGAGCCGTTCGGGACATCACTAATCTTAAATACTGCTTGCCCAACCCCAGATGTTTACGGCCTACAACTCCCATCATTTGGTAATGCAATATATGACGAGAATCATGTGAGTGGTTGTTCCGTAACATCTGGGGTGAATGGAGTGTGAGACGCCTGCTATAGACGTTGCTTTTTTTTTTTTGTAGTTTATAGTAAGTGTACATATTGCACAGTAAGTGAGCAAGCTGCCCTATACAGTCTGCTTAACCCCTTAAGGACCAAACTTCTGGAATAAAAGGGAATCATGACATGTCACACGTCATGTGTCCTTAAGGGGTTAAAGGGTTTATTATAAAAAAATTCACTAGAACTGTTGTCTTACATTGCGCAATCTCTGGCTTAGTTCCTGTTGCTCAATCTGTGTTGTAAAATAAAAATAAAAAAACATCAAACCTTTATCTGATGACAAATACAGACTTGGATGTGCTGGATCAAATAGTTCAGATCACTGATCCAAACATCACTCATCAATATCCCAGATTATTATAACTAGTATTCCCTCTGTGCTAGGACAGTCACTCTTTTCTAAGCAAGTTATCACCTTGCCTCATATTTACACTTACATGTTAGTATAAAAGAAAATATAACTCTGCAACCACTTATTTTATTTTTTATTTTTATTAATAGGGAATGATTTCCTGTCTGCTATTAGGAGGCTCTTCTGAAATAATTTAGGTACCGTATATTCTTTGTTTGAAAACATACATTTTACAATGTCCTAGGTTTATATCTTTGGACATTAGAGAGATATTGGATTATGATTTCTCTGACATTGCCCAAACCATACATCATCTGGCCATCAAACCCTCTAAGAAACAAAAAGCCTGAAATATCTTAGCGATTAGCATGCAGAGTTTAATATTACTGGACCAAATATAATAGTCTCATATCATTCTCCAATGTAATGGAACCCTTTGGTCACATGCCAACACCATCAAAGTTCTGATAGTGCGGGCCATTAGTCAGTTTTAGTAGCGCGTGCTATTTTAGTGCAGGCCTGTGATTGGAGGGCAGCATTCTAGGATAGTACCCGACAGTATAGTTTTATATAAATTGTAGAGGTAATTCTCAGCTCAGCTTACTTTGACAGGATAACTTAAAGTGGCCAGCTCCACATCAAATTGTTGGCTGGTGTTTTTAGCTTTAATTAACATGTCTGGGGCTTTTGAAGAGCTGGTACAGTGCCTCAAAGAGCAATTTTTTTCCAGGATCCCTGGGCTGTCTGCAGATGTTGAAGAGCGACGTGATGAAAAGAGGATATTTCTCACCAGGAATTTCACCAGGAAATATTACTAAAAAACCTTGTCGTCACATATGCAACTGTTACTATCGCTTATCAGAGACTATGAAGTGATACCTCGGCTTTCAATGGACTAACATGCATCATATTTTATTGGACAGTCTGATGTTATGGCCTTGTATGATATTCTATGTACTTTTTGTCTTTAATTGTATGCGACGACAATTTCAAAATAAAGAATTTTAAAAAATTAAAATAAAATGTTGCAATCCTTGCTTGGCTTATTGGCATTCAGTACAAGATGTATCCCTATGGGAAGATTGTTTAGTAGTAACCTAGCATTAGCACTTTCAGGAAAAAAAAATCTCCACGTTGCGATATTCGTGTAAACAAGGAGATGAAAGATGATCTTTGGGTATGGAAATCTTTTTGGAAAGGTTTCAATGGCAGAACGTTGTGGCAGGAAGATTTCAGGTCTAATGAAGAGATGAGTATTTACAGATGCAGCCGGTTCAGCAGGATTTTGTGTGGAAACTGTCATGCCTTAACTACCGGTATTTCCTTGTCTCTTCCGGGTTGACGGAGTTTAGCCACACCCCTTCTCTGACGCGGTCTCCCCACGCTACATAATGCGACCGCGCCAGATACAAGACACTGGATTATTGAACAGCGTTACCGCGATATCAACCCGGCTAAAGATTTTCTCCACAACCTTACTTGTGAACCGAACTGGACTGGAAATCTACTTACCCTCTTTCTCCTCTCCTCGACCACGGCTAGTATCTGGACCTCCCGCATCCTGCTTGACAACTTCCCTCCCCGGAGGAGAACTCCGGGAACCTGATCTTTCTCCATTTAAAGCTAAGTCAATTGCAATATCCGTAATAGGACATTACCTGCTCTCAAGCCCGCTAATCCTTCCTGCTACAGCCTGCTCTCGAGTTCGCTAAGCACTCCTGCTTCAACTTCATTTCTAATTTTGCTCTATTTCCAAGAACTTGCAAACTCCAATGTGCCATACTGCATGTATGCCAGAAGCTGCTTACTCCGTTTAAAACCAACAGCAAAGTAATTAAAGATACAGTACCTGTATTAAGAAACACAACTGCTAACTGTAATAGAAAACAGAAAAGAGAGAGTCAGCCTGTTAGACAAAAGCTCTGAAACTGGAAAGGTATAGGGATTCACCAAAAAACCTAGGAGAGAATATAGACAAATAATGGCTACTATGCAAGATAGTAACCGTTTATCCAGCAGCTTACTTAGTAGTGTGAGTGAAATAAAATAAATGAAAAATAAATATAAAATTAGTCAAATTGAACTGAAGAGTGAGAAAAGTATTGTTCTAAAGTGCAGGTTACGTGACTTCCTTTGATGTACTTAATATGGATTAACCCTTAATCGTCTGATTTAATTATATAATTAGACCCAGTTATGTGGGACCCAGATGGGTAGGGAAGGTATACAAAGAAAATGAGATAAAATGTAACTTCAATACTTAGTTATAGAGAAAAATAAGAATAGGTATCTATTTAGAAGATACAGTAACCAAATGGTTAAAATGTGTCACAAAGTATCCAATATCTTCTATTTAAACAAATGATTTCTTAGAGTGAATAGGCTTAGTATAATAAAACTATTCTGTATTAGGCAATATAAATATATATCGCTAAAGACAACTGTAGGTATAAAAGTATTATTTATTAAAAATATAAAAAAATCCAAATATTCAAAAATAAAGTTAATAGCACATCCACAATATTATTGCCAGTCTATTATGGGTAAAACATGCAAGACCACCTTGTTAAAAAGTATGGATGGATCTGGATGCTGTATGTGATCCTCTTGCCCAGATCCTGGTTGCCGGTGAGGACGGCGTGCGTTCCACAGAGCGTTCCACCTCGAGCCTCACTTCGGGGGAACAGCACTGCTCTCGCGGAGGTGTCAGTAATGCGCCTGGGATCCGGGACAGGTGAGTTATTTTGCAGAAGTACCCTGGCTGGATAGAACTTGTGTGGATGTTCCTTCTTGCTGTTCTAGCTGTTCCTTCTTGCAGTACCTGTATTATCCGTAATTAAAGATACAGTTCCTGTACCATCCACTTGCATCCTAGTCATCAATCTGAGTCCTAAGAGATCTGCAGTTGTGCTCCATTTAAATACATGTAAGCATTACAGAAACAAATTGGGTGCTGAATCCTGGCCTACTCATTACCACTGACAGCGCACATGCTTCTTATGTAGCACATTGAGCATCCTGCCCAGCTAGCCATTCACTCAACCAGCTGCCAATGACTAGGAACTCCAATTGTGACAACATCTAGAGAGAGAGGGGTAAGAACAGTAAGAGAGAGAAACCCAAGGTGAAACAACACAGAAAACTGGCACCATTAAAACACCTGCAGAATGGGGTTTCTTACCCTGCTGATCCAGATGTAATGCCAGTAGTAAAATAGGACAAGCATTCCATTTTCTCCTTTTATATACCCTCCAGTTGGGGAATACTACTCGTATTGAGTAATGACCATGGAAACATAGAAACATAGAATGTGACGGCAGATAAGAACCATTCGGCCCATCTAGTCTGCCCAATTTTCTAAATACTTTCATTAGTCCCTGGCATTATCTTATAGTTAGGATAGCCTTATGCCTATCCCACGCATGCTTAAACTCCTTTACTGTGTTAACCTCTACCACTTCAGCTGGAAGGCTATTCCATGCATCCACTACCCTCTCAGTAAAGCAATACTTCCTGGTATTATTTTTAAACCTTTGCCCCTCTAATTTAAGACTATGTCCTCTTGTTGTGGTAGTTTTTCTCCTTTTAAATATAGTCTCCTCCTTTACTGTGTTGATTCCCTTTATGTATTTAAATGTTTCTATCATATCCCCCCTGTCTCGTCTTTCCTCCAAGCTATACATGTTAAGATCCTTTAACCTTTCCTGGTAAGTTTTATCCAGCAATCCATGAACCAGTTTAGTAGCCCTTCTCTGAACTCTCTCTAAGGTATCAATATCCTTCTGATGGAGAGTCTAGTGATCTATTTTCACTCTGATACATGACATGGTGAAACAGGGACACATGGCATCACCTGGATCAATACTTACCCCTCCACTAAAAACCCTGATATAAGTCATCCTGCAGAAGGGACAAGTACTGCAAAATCAGACCTTGAGGGAGCCTCAAAGGCCAGCAGTCCTGACAATGCTTATATTGCCCTAGGCCTGCGTCATACAGTATTACTCATAGAAACATTGCAAGTGTAGATAGTCAGTGCAGTTGGTGAGTTGTGTGGGTTTTTTTTTACGTATACTTAATAAATAATCAATTAACTAACTCCGCTAACTCTTGAGGAGTTTCTGCTCACGGCGGGCAGCCTTAGCCAGAGGCAATCCAAATCCTACTTCATGGTATGGGTGAAAGGGAGGTGGTCAATCTCCCTGTTGGTATTGCTTTCGGAGCAAGTGGACACAATACCGCACCCGTTGTCCCCCCCCCCCCCGCCACCCCCTTCCCCCGCTGGTAAAGGTTATCTCGACAATAGCTCCTTGGCTTGCTCTACCTACCACTGGAGGGACTGAGACCCACAATGACTAAGCAACATGTGGCCTGAAACACTGCTCACATTAAGATGGCGGGCACCACATACACCTCCACCATACAAGGCCTGAAACCATTGTCAGAGACCAGTTTGGTTTAACTAGATAAAATATTTGATGGCTTCTGACTGAAGTTGATCTATAGACAGAGCCCACTCATGTGGACAAGACGGAGCGGAATCTCACTGTGAAACATATCTTCTGAAGTCCAGCGAACCATGCCTGATTTTGCCCAGAGGTAAGCTTCAGCACTCATCTGCCTTAAGTGGCGTAGGTGGAAGCCCAGGTCAACTGGTTAATGTCCGATTCTAAGGTTGTCCATTGCCCATTTCTGTACTCCTGCACTAAGTGCCCTGGGGGGACTACACGCTGTGCACGACTCACACCCTGGGAAGGTCTATTGTCAATGCCATGTTAGGTGTAAAATAATCTGAGGCAAAGATCATGGAGCCAGGAGCAGCTGGATCAGTGAGAATCACATATGAGCTGTTACTGAGGCCTGGGGAAAGCAGCGCGACATGTTCTGCATTTTCTTATTTTGGTAAAAAATGTTGTCATGCGGCACAGTTAATCATTTAATTACTGGCAAGATAAGAGGTATAACACTATTTATTTATTCTCATGTCATAACTAATGATGATTCAACATTGGCAGCATTTTGCTTCCATAAACAGGAGGATGAAAACATAACAGGTCTTCAGACATGGGCTGTTCCTCAAAGAGCCACTCTAAGCACCAACACCACATCTTAATGTTAAGGTTTTAGTGCATATTATTATTACTGGTATTTATAAAGCGCCAACAGATTCCGCAGCGCTGTACAATTAGTGGACAGCATACAATATACACAGACAAATACAAAAGGCAGAGAGGGCTGCCCTTCTATGTGACAATATAAAACATTGTTGCTTCTGAGAAATGAGTATGTTTACATTTTGCCAAAAACACAACTGTGGCGGAACCAGCCCCGCCACTTGTGCCTGGAGAGGACTGCTTGCCAGCCTCATGCCCTGCGACTATGGCCCTGGGATGCATTGCCCTTCTAGGAACTGATTCGGGCATATTGTATTTTATTATGCTGCTGCTATTACCCATTGTGTTCAGTAATCATATCACAGGCAGAGGGGAGGATTTTGTGTGGGAGTGTCTGTGTGTATTGTACGGATTGATATGTTGTATTTCAAAACCCTGTGGGCGGTACTATGTTTGTGGATTGTGAATAAAAGAGGCTGTATGTGCCAGTACAGTCAGTTCTGCTTGACCTCAAAACGAAGTGTCGTCTCGTTATTGGGGGAATTAGATTGTTTGCTGATTGCCAGGAGTGTAAGCTGATTGTATGCTTTTCCTGTTCAGCTGTTTACAGCATTCATATGCTTGAGAGCATTCATATGCTTCTCCGGTTCGGTGGTTGTGGTGTCTGCTGCAGTGCTTGGAGTCCTCAGGAAGCGCTAGGAGCATCCTTCAACGGAGGTACCCAGTCGGAGTGCCTCTCGATCCGTTACATTGGTGGCAAGCGGTGGGATGGCATCCTAGTGCGAGGTAAAGCAGCTCGGAGACACCGTTCGTGGAGTTACAAATTGAGGGCAGCGCTAGCACACGTGCAGCGCCCCTGGGAGCAGAGGTATCCAGCGACTTGGAGCAGACAAGTATGGAAGGCTCTGTCGATGATTGGCTGGCCGAGGTGAGGCAGCAAGTGCCCAGTATGGTGATAATGTGCCCATGGATATATTCCAGGCCATCTGGAACCAGGTCACAGCCGAGCGAAACGCAAAGATGGACCGAGAATTCCGGCTGGCGAAAGAGAGAGAATATGCCCAGCGGCAGAGTGAGTTACAGAGAGCCAAAGGTGCCGTCCTTCCTCCCCAGTGGCAGAATGAGTTACAAGGAGCCAAAGGTGTCGTCCTTTCTCCCCAACGACAGTGTGTGTTACAGGGAGCCAAAGGTGCCGTCCTTCCTCCCCAGCGGCAGTGTGAGTTACAGGGAGACAAAGGTGCCGTCCTTCCTCCCCAGCGGCAGAGCGAGTTACAGGGAGACAAAGGTTTCGTCCTTCCTCCCCAGTGGCAGAGCGAGTTACAGGGAGCCAAAGGTGTCGTCTTTCCTCCCCAGCGGCAGAGCGAGTTACAGGGAGCCAAAGGTGTCGTCCTTCCTCCCCAGCGGCAGAGCGAGTTACAGGGAGCCAAAGGTTTCGTCCTTCCTCCCCAGCAGCAGTGTGAGTCCAAGGGAGCCGAAGGTGCCATCCTTGCTCCCCAGCAGCAGTGTGAGTTACAGGGAGCCAAAGGTGTCGTCCTTCCTCCCCAGCGGCAGTGTGTGTTACAGGGAGCCAAGGGTGCCGTCCTTCCTCCCCAGCAGCAGTGTGGGTTCCAGGGAGCTGAAGGTGCCGTCCTTCCTCCCCAGCAGCAGTGTGTGTTACAGGGAGCCAAAGGTGCCGTCCTTCCTCCCCAGCGGCAATGTGTGTTACAGGGAGCTGAAGGTGTCGTCCTTCCTCCCCAGCGGCAGTGTGTGTTACAGGGAGCTGAAGGTGCCGTCCTTCCTCCCCAGCGGCAGTGTGAGTTCCAGGGAGCCGAAGGTGCTGTCCTTCCTCCCCAGCGGCAGTGTGTGTTACAGGGAGCGGAAGGTGCCGTCCTTCCTTCTCAGCAGCAGTGTGTGTCACAGGGAGCTGAACGTGCCGTCCTTCCTCCCCAGCGGCAGTGTGTGTTACAGGGAGCTGAAGGTACCGTCCTTCCTCCCCAGCGGCAGAGTGTCCTGCAGGGAGCAGAGACCGTCTGTCTCGCACCCCAGCAGCAGGACAAAATATTGAGAGGGGAGACAGTCGGTCCCCCCCTCCACCAGCAGAGATAGTGTCAGGGAGAGGAACCTGCTACCCCCTCTCCCCAGCGGCTGAAAGTGTTCCAGGGAGAGGAGTCGGTGACCACCTCTCCCCAGCGGCAGCTTGGTTCACAAAGGGGAGACCCTATCCTCCCAGATGGGGCAGAGGAGGCAGTTGGTCTCGCCCCACAGCAGCAGGACAATATATTGAAAGGGGAGACAGTCGGTCCCCCCCTCCACCAGCAGAGAGAGAGTCAGGGAGAGGAGCTTGTCACCCCCTCTCCCCAGCGACAGAAAGTGGGTAAGGGAGAGGAACTTGTTACCCCCTCTCACTAGCGGCAGCCTAGCCCACCAAGGGGAGATGATAAGCCCCACACCAGTACAGATGGGACCGTGGTCTCTGCACATGCCTCACAGGGACTAGGGACGGTCGGTCCTGTCCCCCGGCAGCAGGGATGTTTATCCAAAGGGGAGACAGCCTGTCTTGCCCTCCAGCAGCAGTACCGGGTCCAGAGTAAGGAGCCTACTACGCCATTCCCTCAACTGGGCTCCAACCAGGCTACTCCCGTGGTAGCGCTGGCAGCAGGGCAGAGTACCGCTGGTCTCTGCCCACTCAGCAACCCACCGATCCGGAGCGCTAGTACCCCCCAGAGCCGAGGTGGAGCTCCTGGACATGGACAAGCTACCCACTACCCCAAGTGTAGTAACCAATTCTGGTGGGTGGGTTATACTGCGGATTCTGTTTTGTGGGTGGGTTGCTGGACTAACCAGTGCACTGACTGACAGGAGGTCAGATACCCTGTTAGTCTGGTGGGTAAAGGGGAGAAATGTGGCGGAACCAGCCCCGCCACTTGTGCCTGGAGAGGACTGCTTGCCAGCCTCTTGCCCTGCGACTATGGCCCTGGGATGCAATGTGTGTTACAGGGAGCTGAAGGTGTCGTCCTTCCTCCCCAGCGGCAGTGTGTGTTACAGGGAGCTGAAGGTGCCGTCCTTCCTCCCCAGCGGCAGTGTGAGTTCCAGGGAGCCGAAGGTGCTGTCCTTCCTCCCCAGCGGCAGTGTGTGTTACAGGGAGCGGAAGGTGCCGTCCTTCCTTCTCAGCAGCAGTGTGTGTCACAGGGAGCTGAACGTGCCGTCCTTCCTCCCCAGCGGCAGTGTGTGTTACAGGGAGCTGAAGGTACCGTCCTTCCTCCCCAGCGGCAGAGTGTCCTGCAGGGAGCAGAGACCGTCTGTCTCGCACCCCAGCAGCAGGACAAAATATTGAGAGGGGAGACAGTCGGTCCCCCCCTCCACCAGCAGAGATAGTGTCAGGGAGAGGAACCTGCTACCCCCTCTCCCCAGCGGCTGAAAGTGTTCCAGGGAGAGGAGTCGGTGACCACCTCTCCCCAGCGGCAGCTTGGTTCACAAAGGGGAGACCCTATCCTCCCAGATGGGGCAGAGGAGGCAGTTGGTCTCGCCCCACAGCAGCAGGACAATATATTGAAAGGGGAGACAGTCGGTCCCCCCCTCCACCAGCAGAGAGAGAGTCAGGGAGAGGAGCTTGTCACCCCCTCTCCCCAGCGACAGAAAGTGGGTAAGGGAGAGGAACTTGTTACCCCCTCTCACTAGCGGCAGCCTAGCCCACCAAGGGGAGATGATAAGCCCCACACCAGTACAGATGGGACCGTGGTCTCTGCACATGCCTCACATGGACTAGGGACGGTCGGTCCTGTCCCCCGGCAGCAGGGATGTTTATCCAAAGGGGAGACAGCCTGTCTTGCCCTCCAGCAGCAGTACCGGGTCCAGAGTAAGGAGCCTACTACGCCATTCCCTCAACTGGGCTCCAACCAGGCTACTCCCGTGGTAGCGCTGGCAGCAGGGCAGAGTACCGCTGGTCTCTGCCCACTCAGCAACCCACCGATCCGGAGCGCTAGTACCCCCCAGAGCCGAGGTGGAGCTCCTGGACATGGACAAGCTACCCACTACCCCAAGTGTAGTAACCAATTCTGGTGGGTGGGTTATACTGCGGATTCTGTTTTGTGGGTGGGTTGCTGGACTAACCAGTGCACTGACTGACAGGAGGTCAGATACCCTGTTAGTCTGGTGGGTAAAGGGGAGAAATGTGGCGGAACCAGCCCTGCCACTTGTGCCTGGAGAGGACTGCTTGCCAGCCTCTTGCCCTGCGACTATGGCCCTGGGATGCATTGCCCTTCTAGGAACTGATTTGGGCATATTGTATTTTATTATGCTGCTGCTGGCCCTTTAAGAACTATCTGGGGACATACTGTGGAGTTACTGGGTGGCTACCATTTCATGTATCAGAGTCACATGGTGAGAACAATGGATGGCGGCCATTTTAACTCACAGACACTGTTTGGACTTTTCTACACGGTGCCATCTCGCCGGTATTTGGTGCACAAAGACATTGTGCAGTAGTTTTAAACTATACAACAGGGGACACATTATACAGTAATTATTTTTCATATAGCCTGTATATGTTCTGCGGAATCTACATTAAACTGTATCTTCCAAACTACTGAACGGATCTGGGTGAATTTTGGATATGTGGTTCACCCAGATCCCCCGGTTCTGAGGATTTTTATGGGGTTATTGCATGTTTTGGGGTCCCTATGTTTTATAAAACTGTATTTCTCTGCCTGTGATAATTATTTTACCCATTGTGCTCAGTAATCATATCACAGGCAGAGGGGAGGATTTTGTGTGGGAGTGTGTGTGTGTATTGTACGGATTGATTGGTTGTATTTCAAAACCCTGTGGGCAGTACTATGTTTGTGGATTGTGAATAAAAGATTGTGTATGTGCCAGTACAGTCAGTTCTGCTTGACCTCAAAACGAAGTGTCGTCTCGTTATTGGGGGAATTGGATTGTATGCACGCCCGGACTGGCCATCGGGCACACCGGGCAAATTCCCGGTGGGCCGCGATGGCTGTGGGGCTGAGGCCGGCAGGGGAGATCACAGGATCTCCCCTGCCAGCCCCAGCAGGGCCAGCGCTACCCGAGCGCCGGCCCTGCTGTGTGTCTCCATGGGCCGGTGGGGAGATCAAAGATCTCCCTCACCGGCCCAGAGACACTGACAGGCGGCCGCAGGCTGTGGGGTGTGAGGGAGGCAGCAGAGAGGACCGGCGGAGCTCTATCCAGCAGCTCCGCCGGGTCCTCTCGCGAGGTCTGAGCGTTGCTGCGGTTACCGCGGCAACGCTCAGATCTCGCGAGAGTGAACTCTAGCCGGCAGGTTAGAGTTCACTCTCACCACTGGACCACCAGGGAAGGAAGCATGGTCTCCCCAGGCAGAACGGCTCCTCGCAGGCAGAACGGCTCCCCCCCTCCCATGCTAAAGGTAAGAAGGGAGGGGGGGGGATATAACTTTTTTTTTTTTAATTATTAATAAAAAAAATATTTAAATTAAAAAAAAATCACACTAACAGCCCCCTCACACACACACACACATCACCCCCAGACACACACATCACCCCCAGACACACACAGCCACACAGAGCCCCCCCCCCAGACACACAGAGCCCCCCCCAGACACATACAGCACCCCCAGACACACACAGTACCACCAGACACACACAGCACCCCCAGACACACACAGCACCCCCAGACACACACAGCGCACGCAGACACACAGCGCACGCAGACACACAGCGCACGCAGACACACAGCGCACACAGACACACAGCGCACCCAGACACACAGCACCCTCAGACACACAGCACCCTCAGACACACAGCACACATCACCTTCAGACACACACATCACCTTCAGACACACACATCACCTTCAGACACACACAGCACCCTCAGAGAGACAGCACCCTCAGAGAGACAGCACCCTCAGACAGACAGCACCCTCGCTCACACACATACACATATATAAAATAACCCTCAGTGAGTTAACAGACAAAGAAAATTAGAAACCTAGAATGTGACGGTAGATAAAAACACCCTCACACACAGCACCCCTCTTAAATACACACACACTGCGCCCCTCACACATACAATACGTCCAAATATATATATATATATATATATATATATATATATATATATATAAAATAGATGTATCCCCTGCACTCACGCTTAACAGGCAATCCAATGCCTGGCGCACCACCAGAGCTCCAAGTAATGTAGAAAAAACAGAAGGGAAGGCTGCTCTCCGGACTTTTAAAACATAAAAATTTATTCAGAACAAAGGTTCTGCTGTTCTATTTTTTGACCCTGAGGAAGGTCCCGAATGGGGACCGAAACGTTGGTCGTTTTTAATGATAATTGAATAAATTTTTATGTTTTAAAAGTCCGGAGAGCAGCCTTCCCTTCTGTTTTATATATATATATATATATATATATATATATATATATATATATATATATAAATGGAAAAGAATCTTGCACTCCATATAGTAGAAATACTTGCCCGGTGCTTGTCAAGCAAAATGTAGAAAAGTTGAAAATGATAGCACTCCCAGGACTCCAACTTAAGATTTAACTTTTAATAGTTTACAAAATAAAAAAATCGACGTTTCAGTCTGCTATTTACAGACTTTCATCAGGACTAATACATGCAGGACTGATACACACATATATACAGAAATAAGAACAAGCAATTAACTTACCCACCACCGGAATAAACTCCCACTCCGTGTCTGTCCGGTCCGAAAAACGCGCGGGTTCCGCCGTCGGTCACGTGTGCGTACGTGACGTCATCACGTGGCGTCGGCGTCATTACCGCGTCACGTGATCGGCCGGAATGCAGCTTCATTCATATGTGTGTATCAGTCCTGCATGTATTAGTCCTGATGAAAGTCTGTAAATAGCAGACTGAAACGTTGATTTTTTTATTTTGTAAACTATTAAAAGTTAAATCTTAAGTTGGAGTCCTGGGAGTGCTATCATTTTCAACTTTTCTATATATATATATATATATACATACACACACACACACACACTACAGCACCCCTCACACTGCACCACCACACACATTACGCTCCAGATACACTAGATCCCTTACCCTATATGCACTCTTAATCCTCTATATATATATATACACACACACACACACACACACACACAATCTCCTGTGATGACAAAACACACCCTCTCTGGCCCCGCCCCCTTCTTAGGGGGCCGCTCTGATTGAAAAATGCCTGGGCCTAATTTTTTTCCCAGTCCGACCCTGATTGTATGCTGATTGCCAGGAGTGTAAGCTGATTGTATGCTTTTCCTGTTCAGCTGTTTACAGCATTCATATGCTTGAGAGCATTCTAATGCTTCTCCGGTTCGGTGGTTGTAATGTCTGCTGCAGTGCTTGGAGTCCTCAGGAAGCGCTAGGAGCATCCTTCAACGGAGGTACCCAGTCGGGGTGCCCGTCGATCCGTTACAACAACTAGAGCCACTTCCTCTTTAAGATCCTTTAATTTTCAAAGGTCTTCATAGTCAACGTTAGCACACAGTTTGGTGACACTGGATACAGTAAATGCCTGTCATAGAACCGTTGGAATGGTGGATTGCAGCAATCTTCCTCAATGATCTTCTAATATAATTATCTGATTTAGCAGAGATTATCCCAGATGATGCCCTTACAGGCATTTCAAAGTAGAAATACTTGCCCGGTGCTTGTCAAGCAAAATGTAGAAAAGTTGAAAATGATAGCACTCCCAGGACTCCAACTAAAGATTTAACTTTTAATAGTTTACAAAATAAAAAAATTGACGTTTCAGTCTGCTATTTACAGACTTTCATCAGGACTAATACATGCAGGACTGATACACACACATATATACAGAAATAAGAACAAGCAATTAACTTACCCACCACCGGAATAAACTCCCACTCCCTGTCTGTCCGGTCCGAAAAACGCGCGGGTTCCGCCGTCGGTCACGTGTGCGTACGTGACGTCATCACGTGGCGTCGGCGTCATTACCGCGTCACGTGATCGGCCGGAATGCAGCTTCATTGGGAGATTGTTGCTATGCGGCTAAAGTGTCCATAGCAACTAAAATCACATAAAATATACATAGACACAGCTCGAGGGGCATTTGCATAATATGTATATTGGGTATAACCCAAACAGTCTGCCCAATCTAATGCACTATCCAATATGTGATACACATATAGCCATTAATAGAATATATATATAAAGTACCAAGTGTAAAGGCAGAGCAGGCTTATAAATCAATCTAACGAAAAAGCAAAGCAGGCATGTAAATCAAACCAGAGAGGAACTGGAAGCCAAGAAAAATAAAGTAAAAATACATAATAATATGCATGAGCTCAAGAAGAATGTGTCATGTGCACTGAGTTTAGGCATTGCAGGGTAGTTAATGACACTGGCTATCATAAATCAAAAGCCTATGTGTCTATATCCAAATATATTACAACACATTAATTAAAGAAAGAGCCACTTCAAAGCTAGGGATATATCCCAAGTGGAAATTAGAGCAAGTAAAGTATTGTATTATGGGTGAATGCCTATCCCCCTGGGTGGGCAATACTACCCATACTTTAGACTCGCCATGAAGCAGAATTAACTTAGGTCTGAACAAAATAGCTCCTAGGATTGAGCACCTCAAAAAATGCATGGAACTATTCCGTGTGGACATAAAGTGTATATGATTCCAAACAGGAACTCTATTCTAGAACAGGGAGGATGTCAGTCCCCTAGTTAAAAATATATACAACACAATAATATGTACAAAAGTAACAGGAGAACGAGCAGTACCCTAGTTAGCAGGGAAGTTAGGGTGTATGCCTATCCCCCAGGGTGGGCATCACTTTCCCCATTCTGCCTCCGCAGGGTACATAGGTGCACAAATGAGTAAAGAAAAATAGGTACCATACAAATATACCCAACAATGTAACCAACTGCTAATCTAAGTCCTAAAGCAGTGTATTTGAACTATATCGAGCTCTTAAATATACAGGACAGAGCCATAGTAGGCAACAAAACTAAGGTATCATAATGACCTCAGATAGTACACAACGATGCAACGGGCCTAACAGGTGACCTCTGCACCACAACACGCTGAGCCATAGAGATGGTACCTAAACCCATTGGATGGGTACCAAACTCCCATCACAGCTAATGTCAGGGTAAGCATATCATAGAAAAGCAGACAGTGAATACTTCTCATTCAAGCCATTGGGGTGGACAGTTTGTAATGTCCTGATCCAGTATAGCTCCCTCTGTAAGAGCATCTTTTTACGGTCACCTCCCCTTCTGGGCATGGGAACATGATCGATGGCCATCAATTTCATGGATGGGAGAGTATGTCCTAATTCGAGGAAGTGTTTGGCAACCGGTAGTTCGGATTTATTATCCCTGTATGCCGTCCTGATGCTTGACCTATGATTACGTACTCTTTCTCTCAAGGGTAGATCGGTCTTTCCGATGTAAGTTATCCCACACGGACACACTAATTTGTAGACCACAAAGTCACTCGTGCAAGTTAGACGATGTTGTATTTGATAACTAGTGCCTGTGTGTGGATAGGTGAATGTTTTCCCTGGGATCATGTGTCCACAGGTTACGCAACCCAGGCAACGATAACACCCCAGGTTCTGCGCCGTTTTATCCTTCAAGTAACAGTGTGTAGGGTCCGTCTTTACTAGTAGATCCTTCAGGTTTTTATTTCTTTTGTAACAGATCATTGGTGGTTGTTGGAAAATGGCCGGTAGCGTGACATCGTTTTTTAGTATTCTCCAGTTGTCGTGGATAATGTCCCTGAATTTCAATGATGATGTAGTATATGTAGTAGGAAAAACCAATCTCTTGGGCTGTGCCGTGGATGAAGAAGTATCAATAGTTGTAAGGCATCTGTTGAGAGCTTTATGTAGCACACAGCTACTGTATCCCCGCTCACGGAATTTGTGCCACATACTCTTGAGTTGTTCTTGAGCATTGTTGAAATTAGAATTGTTTCGCAGCACTCGGAGAAATTGAGAATAAGGCAATGAATTTTTTAATGCTGTCGGATGGAAACTATTTGCTTGTAATAGCATGTTGCGATCCGTGGGTTTGGAGTACAGTGTGTAGGCCAGGCTGGAGTCCCCACGTGTTACTCTGACATCCAAAAAGTCCACTGAAGATGCATCCACCACCGCTGTGAGTTCTATGTTAGACGTACATGAGTTGATCTGTGCAATCATCTGTTCCACCTCCATTGCGTCTCCCTTGACTAACATAAAAATGTCGTCGATATAGCGGACGTATAATAGGACGTATGTAGGGTTCCAAGATGTAGTTAGTCTCAAAGTTGAACATGTAACCATTAGCATACATGGGTGCCATAGCAGCACCCATGGATGTTCCTGCAATCTGTCTGTACCATTCAGATTCGAATCTGAAATAGTTTTGAGATAGAACAATGTCCAGTATTTCCAACGTGAATTCTATTGGAGGGCCAGCGTAGTATGTGGACGTAGCTAGAATAGATCTCATTGCCTCAATCCCTTCTTGGTGCGGTATTACTGTATACAAGCTTTTCACATCGCAAGTCACTAGGACTATAGGTTCAGAGGGTAGCAGCATATCGGACAATCGCTTAATGAAGCTTGGAGTATCTTTAATGCACGTTGGGAGATGTTCTATGGTTTCCTTAAATAGATGGTCCAACCATTTTGCCAACGGTTCCAATACGCCCCCTATTGCAGATACAATGGGGCATCCAGGTGGTGTCTCTCTGTTCTTGTGCACTTTGGGCAGTGTATATAACACTGGGGTTCTGGGTGCTGTTGACTGCAAGTATGCAAATAGTTCCATAGAGATGTGATTGGAGTGCAAGCCACGCAGTAAGCAAGTTTCAATCAGACGGATCACTTGTTCCGTAGGGTCATTTGGCAACTTAAGATAAGTCGATTGATCAGAGAGTTGTCCCAAAATTTCGGAGCGGTAATCAGAATAATTTTGAATGTCAATACCGCCACCCTTGTCAGCTGGCCTAATGACGATGGTCTTGTCACTAGCCAGTGACTTGATTATTGCTCGATCTTTTTGTGTGCAATTGGAGTGGTGTGGGGAACTTTCTTTCAGATGGTCAGATGACTCTTTGTGCACTGAACGTAGAAACGTCTTAATAGAAGCCTGATTGGGCATGGGATCAAATGTACTCTTCTTCTTAAATTGAGCAGACCTGGTAGAGTAGTCAGTGGATTTAGACTTGAAGAAATCCTTGAGTCTTAATGAGCGGCCGAATTTGTACAATTCCACCTCCCAGTTTAACGGACTTGGTTTAGAGGTGGGAACGAAGGATAGTCCCTTGCTTAATAAGCTCACTTCATCTGTTGATAAAATTCTTAATGATAGATTAAAGATAGGGGCTATCTCTGCTGACAGGGAGGTCTGCCTCTTCCCCCAAAAGGTCCGCCCTTGCTGACCACGTCTTGTGATGTGTCTACGCCTGACACACCGTGTCTGCTCTGGTACCGTGTCCGTATACCCGTGTCCTCTGATGACGATGTCCCTAAAAAAGGTTGTGATGTGCCAGTCGCACCACCCTGTTGTCGTGTAGACCTTTGTTCACGAGGATATTCTGATTCAGACGTAGATTCACCAGAGGTTTTGTCAATGGTATATTGTCTAGGCTTTCTAATAGGTCTCCGTTTCTTAATGAAGTATGGTTGATCGTTCTTCCCACTCAGCCACCTGTACACTCGATGTTCCTTATAGTCTGCGGTTACTTTGTCTTGTTTTTCTCTTTTAAACCTTACCAGATCTATTTTGTAATTTTTAATGTTTTCATTTAGCTTTAATAGAGTCGGTGCAGATTCCACTGCTGATAACAATACCGCTTGTTTGGTTTCCAATTCAGATATTTTTCTTCTGACCTGTATGAGGTCCTCTTTCACATCTTCAATAATAATGAGCATTAAGTCTAAAGAGCACTTATTCAGAACAGAAATCCATCTCCTGCATACATGTGGTTTTAATCTTCCAATAGTAGGGATATTCCTCACACGAAACCCTCTTGGGATTTGTAGCTTCCTATGATATTCTGATAGAAACAAGCCATGCAAGTCTAAATCGTTTTCTCGTTTTCTCAGGCGTAACAATTCAAAATAAATGTCCCTCAAGGACGTGGTGTTAGGCAATTCTGTAGTAATTTCAGCCCAGCGAATCCTCTCCGCATCATCTTCACTGTATTGCCATGTTTCTGCTTGGTCAGACAAACCCCCAGCAAGTGAGAAAAAATCTTCCATAGATGAAAAAGAAAAAGCATATGCCGTGTACTCCAGTAAATAGTGGTATAGACCAGGAACTGAATAGTATCACAAAAATATTATAGAAAAAATATATATAAGGGACCCAACTCCCTATTCAGGGTGCATAGAAAGTCAGCTCAAGCCACTGAGCTATAGATACAAAAATGGAAAATAATCTTGCACTCCATATAGTAGAAATACTTGCCCGGTGCTTGTCAAGCAAAATGTAGAAAAGTTGAAAATGATAGCACTCCCAGGACTCCAACTTAAGATTTAACTTTTAATAGTTTACAAAATAAAAAAATCGACGTTTCAGTCTGCTATTTACAGACTTTCATCAGGACTAATACATGCAGGACTGATACACACATATATACAGAAATAAGAACAAGCAATTAACTTACCCACCACCGGAATAAACTCCCACTCCCTGTCTGTCCGGTCCGAAAAACGCGCGGGTTCCGCCGTCGGTCACGTGTGCGTACGTGACGTCAAAAAATTAGGCCCGGGCATTTTTCAATCAGAGCGGCCCCCTAAGAAGGGGGCAGGGCCAGAGAGGATGTGTTTTGTCATCACTAATGACAAGCACGCCCCCTCTCAAAGTGAGCATGTTAGTTCAATGCGCAGAGCCCGCTAAAGAGCTTTGGCATTAGAAAAAGGCCCTGAATTTGTTCTGCGCAGCGCAAGCAAATTTAATTTAAAACATGCTTGCGCTGTGTTTGCTTTTAAATTGTCTCTGGTTTCTCCACAAGTGGGATACCAGAGGACAAAAGGGCCAATAAAGTGCATGGTGCATATGTTTGGAGCCTGCTTGAGGGATTGCGTGTGTGTAGAGTGTGGTGTGGTATTGTGTAAATAGGTCAATTTCATTTGTGTTTGTGGTGTAGTATGTGTGGCTAGGGGGCATAGTGTTATAGGGGATGTAGTGAGTGTGTGCATACAGGCTGTAGTGTGTGTGTATAGGTGACGTAGTGTGTGTAGGGGTTGTAGAGAGGGTGTGTTTAGAGAATGTTGTATGTGTTTGCTGACAAGGAATGTAGTGTGTGTATAGGAGATTGTGTGTGTGTGTGTGTGTGTAGAGGATTAAGAGTGCATATAGGGTAAGGGATCTAGCGTTTATCTGGAGCGTAATGTATGTAGTGGTGCAGTGTGAGGGGTGCTGTAGTGTGTGTGTGTGTGTGTGTGTGTGTATATATATATGTGTATATATTTATATTTGGACATATTGTATGTGTGAGGGGCGCAGTGTGTGTGTGTATGTATGTAAGAGAGGAGCAGTGTGTGAGGGTGTTTTTTTCTGCCGTCACATTCTAGGTTTCTAATTTTCTTCGTTAACTCACTGAGGGTTATTTTATATATTATATAAATAAATATATATATATATATATATATATATTATATATATATAAAAATATATATATATATATATATATGTGTGTGTGTGTGCTGTATATGTGTAGGAGTGTGCTGCGAGGATGCTGTCTGTCTGAGGGTGCTGTGTGTGAGTGAGGGTGCTGTGTGTGTCTGAAGGTGCTGTTTTCTGTGTGTCTGAGTGCTGTGTGTGTCTGGGGGTGCGCTGTGTGTGTCTGGGAGTGCTGTGTGTGTCTGGGGGTGCTGTGTGTGTCTGGGAGTGCTGTGTGTGTCTGGGAGTGCTGTGTGTGTCTGGGTGCTGTGTGTTTCTGGGTGCTGTGTGTGTCTGGGGGTGCGGTGTGTGTCTGGGAGTGCTGTGTGTGTCTGGGAGTGCTGTGTGTGTCTGGGTGCTGTGTGTTTCTGGGTGCTGTGTGTTTCTGGGTGCTGTGTGTGTCTGGGGGTGTGGTGTGTGTCTGGGTGCTGTGTGTTTCTGGGTGCTGTGTGTGTCTGGGGGTGCGGTGTGTGTGTCTGGGGGTGCTGTGTGTGTCTGGGGGTGCTGTGTGTGTCTGGGAGTGCTGTGTGTGTGTCTGGGAGTGCTGTGTGTGTGTCTGGGAGTGCTGTGTGTGTGTCTGGGGGTGCTGTGTGTGTGTCTGGGGGGGGCTGTGTGTGTCTGGGGGGGCTGTTAGTGTGAGTGTATTTTGTATTTAAATTTTAATATTTTTTTTTATGAATAATAAAAAAAAAAGTTATATTAATTACCTTCTTCCCCCCCCCCCCTCCTTCTTACCTTTAGGGGCTGGGAAGCCGGGTTTCCATGGGGGGGTGCCTGATCCCTGGTGGTCCTAGTGGAGGTGGGGCAGATTGCTTAATATCCCCCCTCCCTTCTTACATCAGGCCTGGGAGGGGGGATCCTTACTGCAGCTTCTTTCCCTGGTGGTCCTAGTGGTGAGAGTGAACTCTAGCCTGGAGGCTAGAGTTCACTCTCGCGAGATCTGAGCGTTGCCGCGGTAACCGCGGCAACGCTCAGACCTCGCGAGAGGACCCGGCGGAGCTGCTGGCTAGAGCTCCGCCGGTGTTCTCTCCTGCCTCCCTCCCTCCCTCTCCTGCTGGCGGCCGCATCTCAGTGTCTCTGGGCCGGTGAGGGAGATCTTTGATCTCCCTACCGGCCCATGGAGAGACACAGCGGGGCCGGCGCTCGGGTAGCGCTGGCCCTGCAGGGGCTGGCAGGGGAGATCCTGTGATCTCCCCTGCCGGCCTCGGCCCCACGGCCATCGCGGCCCACCGGGCATTTGCCCGGTATGCCCGATGGCCAGTCCGGGCCTGGCGTCGGCGTCATTACCGCGTCACGTGATCGGCCGGAATGCAGCTTCATTCATATGTGTGTATCAGTCCTGCATGTATTAGTCCTGATGAAAGTCTGTAAATAGCAGACTGAAACGATGATTTTTTTATTTTGTAAACTATTAAAAGTTAAATCTTAAGTTGGAGTCCTGGGAGTGCTATCATTTTCAACTTTTCTATATATATATATATATATATATATATATATATACACATACACACACTACAGCACCCCTCACACTGCACCACCACACACATTACGCTCCAGATACACTAGATCCCTTACCCTATATGCACTCTTAATCCTCTCTATATATATATACACACACACACACACACACAATCTCCTGTGATGACAAAACACACCCTCTCTGGCCCCGCCCCCTTCTTAGGGGGCCGCTCTGATTGAAAAATGCCCGGGCCTAATTTTTTTCCCAGTCCGGCCCTGATTGTATGCTGATTGCCAGGAGTGTAAGCTGATTGTATGCTTTTCCTGTTCAGCTGTTTACAGCATTCATATGCTTGAGAGCATTCGTATGCTTCTCCGGTTCGGTGGTTGTAATGTCTGCTGCAGTACTTGGAGTCCTCAGGAAGCGCTAGGAGCATCCTTCAACGGAGGTACCCAGTCGGGGTGCCCGTCGATCCGTTACAACAACTAGAGCCACTTCCTCTTTAAGATCCTTTAATTTTCAAAGGTCTTCATAGTCAACGTTAGCACACAGTTTGGTGACACTGGATACAGTAAATGCCTGTCATAGAACCGTTGGAATGGTGGATTGCAGCAATCTTCCTCAATGATCTTCTAAGATAATTATCTGATTTAGCAGAGATTATCCCAGATGATGCCCTTACAGATCAAACTGCACTCATTAAGCATGCTGCCCTTTCTCTGGATTACAGGTAAGCTTAATTGCTGTTTGATTGTTTGTTTTCATGCTTTTGTTATAAAAGGGGTGTGATGTTGTCTAAGGTTAGTAAGGAACAAAGGAAAACATCTGCTTTTAAAAATATATTTGGATTTTATAGTTAAAGTATTTTATCATTACACGCATAATTACTGTTTTCTGGTGTCCATTATTTAGATATACTACCCTTGCTAGCTTTTAATTCAATGGGATCATTACATCTATAAACATAATTAATGGATATTTTAATCTACTCACTCTTGGTGATGCTACAAAAGTTGTCAATAAAAAGATTGTCTGAGATGATTTGTAGTAGTTCCGTCATGTTATGCAAACAAACTATGCTGGACAGTAAGTGTACCCTATGTGCCCCTTAATTGTGCGCATGAGATCACTGTTATAAAGGATCACATGAGTGAATCCAATCAGCTGAGAATGCCGATGTCAACAAAGAGTTTCTGCTCTCTATTCAAAAACAGAGTTATGTCAGACCTTTCCGTTAGTCTGTGATTGCGTGAGATCACCACACACCCAAACATGTATGTGTCCCTCAATCTTTACAATAATCAAACTAAGTACCGCAGTATTGAACTGTACTAATATTTCCGTGCACTTAGAGTTGCATTATTATTAAGTATGTAAATCTTCTATATATATCCTTGATCACAATCCAGTGCCTGTTTTTGGATGATGTTTTCTCAACTTGTTCTGTTGCTGTAACTAATCAACCAGGGAACATTTAAATGTTTGGTAATGATCCTTCCAAAAACATTATTATCTCATTGTAGGTGTTTGTGGTTTTTGTTGTGCTCGTGCGCAAAACCGCTCAATATTGTGTTATTGCTTACTTTGTTGAAATGTCTTCAGTGGTTTATGAAGCCATTTAGATTCTGTAATTCATTATGAATTATGTCAATAAATCTACTTTGGAGTCATTGTGATTGTTTAAGCTTAACCCAAGATATAAGGCCTAATGTGACTCATCTGCCTAGAGTTGAAGAAGGAAGATGGAGCTGTCGATGAGGGTGAACTTAACCCCTTAAGGACACATGACATGTGTGACATGTCATGATTCCATTTTATTCCAGACGTTTGGTCCTTAAGGGGTTAAAGGGACATTGTAGGCTTCAAAACAACTTTAGCTTAATGAGGCAGTTTTGGTGTACAGATCATGCTGCTGCAGTCTCACTGTTCAATTCTCTGTAATTTAGAAGTTAAATCACTTTGTGTTTGCAGCTCGAGTCACACCTCCCTGCATGTGTCTTGCACAGGCTTCCTTAACACTTCCTGTAAAAAGAGGTCTAATTAAACTTCCTTTATTGCACATTCTGTTTAGAAGTTCTTATCTACTGTTCTGTTAGTAGTCTTTAATACCCTGTAGGATCCTTCTATGTGTGATTAATGTTCAATTTACAGAGCAGGAGATAAAAACTTCTAAAGCAAGTTAACATGTGATTGAAAATGAAACCATTTGTTCATGCAGTCCATGTGAGTACCAGCCAAACAAATATGTTTTAACTCCTAAATGGCAGAGAATTGAGCAGTAATACAGCAGTGGCATTATCTATACACCAAAACTGCTTCATTAAGCTACAGTTGCTTTGATGCCTATATTATCTCTTTAAGTATTAATTTTCACTCTTCACCTCCCTGTCTCTCTCCAAGTGTCACCATCTAGTAGGAATTGTACCAGTAGAGATTTGTAGAGGAATCACCATAGTTTGTCATAATGGTTTTGAACTGTACGGTTTATGATTCCATATGCTTGTGAGCTATGTCTTTCGTATTTGAGTTTCAAGCAAACATTTACTTATATGACAAATAATGAAATGGATCATGTGCCTTCACATTTATTTTGCGTAGGATGTGTGGCTACTGATACACTTACACAAATCAGTCTTGTTACTCCATGCAGCAGCATTTTGGAACTAGAAATATGTATGGTAGACTATAGCAGAGTACTTTCTCTATAGCTGACGTAAAACCCTCCTTTAAGGAGACACTTTAAAAAATCCAATGAGAGCAGATCATTTGGTTAAAGTGATGGGGAATTTGCATCATCATCCCCATAAAGAAAGACTGTCAGTGTAATGAAAATAGTCAAAGACAGAAAGTGGAGGAATTCCGAACCATAATACATAATAAACATCAACAAGTGGATCAAAACATATGTGTATACAACCTGTAAGGTAGAATATTAAACAATATATATATATATATATATATATACCACAGGGGATATCTGAAAACAAATACAAACTATATAGTGTAATACAGTAAGCACTGACAGGAATGGGGAGAAGGGTCTTACTGAAGAAGTCCGGATGGATGAAACGCATTGGATAACATCCATTATTGTAATTATTTTATTGTACTTTTTCCTGCTTTGGTGTCCAGCTTTTTTGCCGATTCGGAGTATACCTGCTTAACTAAGGATACCCTTTCTTCATTTGTGGTGCACATATTTTGTTGCTCCTCTAAGTGCATTATCAATTTATGTACAATATTCCACGATCTTTCCTGTTCTTTCTGTCCTTCATGCATCAAAAATTATTCAGCTACAGAGTGAAGATATACTTCAACTGGAATACCCCTGTGGGGAAGACCAGCCTGGAATTCTTTTGCATCTTGTTAGTGCTCGAACACCCTTCTCCTCCTTCCCAGCAGTGCATAATGTAATGCACTATATAATTTGTGTTTATTTTTAGATATCCCCTGTGGGTCTATATTCCATTTTACATATTTATATACGCTTTGATTACACACTATTGTTAGGTATCCTTCTACTTTCTCATTTGTCTGTTTACTTTTAATATGTGTTTGAACACTTGTGAGGTTTTCCCTATTCGTTTTAACACATTGTAACATATAATGGTTAATTTTGTTGTATATACTAAATTGAGAATTTAAATTGAATTTCAAACTTAAGGCCAATACAAATGAATTGGAATAATTTCACTAAGTCAGCTCTGCTTCCAGTTCAACTACTTTGTCATCCTAGATAAAACCTGGTGTAAAAAATATACCTTTTTTAAAATTTAAAAATCATATTCTAAAGGAAGACATTACATATATTATTATGCATTCTACAGATCCAGAGGGGGGGGGGGGGGAGCGAACGGTCTCATAATCTGTGAACACATACCGATGTAACACCATTGTACAGCACTACAGAATCCGATGGCGCTATATAAATAAAATAATGTGGATCACAGGGGACAGCATGACCTTTATGTTAAAAAAAAATATCTGTTCATGATAACATTTGTGTACAAGCAAATGTCAAATATGTTGACCCAGCTGAAGCTTTTTTCGGAGATTCAGAGCCAAAGCAGCCTCTGCATGATCAAACAGTATTGTTGCCAAACAGGTTCTGTTGAATATTTTGTGATACTCAAGGACATTTGCGCTATGCCAGGAAAAAAACAAACAAACATTAAAGTAAACCAGAAAATTGTACATTAACCCTACTCAAAACCTTTGGCTACTGTCCAAGTAACCTTTAGAAATCTGAGACATGTGTGCCTTAATATAGCAAACACAGTTTATACTAATTTAAATGATTTAAAATATATTTTATTTATTTACATTTGTATTTCAGCACTACTTTGTAGACTTGTTTAAAAATGTTATATTTGATAACATTATTTAATTTTAGTTTGCTGTACAGTTCTTAAAATATACCACGTTACTTTTGGTATATTGTTTGAAATGATTATGCTGCCGTTTCTCTATTTCAGACATTGGCTAACCTGTCCAATGGGGAATCCAAGTTCCTGCACATTATATGAATGAGTGTGCGCGTGTATAACAAGATTGGGGTTGAGTGACACTGGAAAGGTGAGTGTGTGGAAGTCTCCCCACACTGTAATGGCTTTTGTTTTTAGATAAGAATTGCACCCTGCAATATTGCATTTCCATGTAGTCCAATGTGTTCCCGGTGCAGTCGCAGTTGTGTGCTAGAGCAGACCATATTAATTGCTCCAAGCAGTCCAGTGTTATGAGGAAGTCACATCACTGGTAATCCCGGTGGCTGCAATTAGACAGCAGACCACCTGCAAATCATGTTTATTAGGGACCAACATAGCTCCTATATGATTAAATTGAAAGGGATTTAAAAATTAATCTCAAATTTAAGGTCAATATAGCCAAACAATAAAAATTCAGTCATGCTTTCATTTTAGCTACTAGGGCATTCAAATGTGAAATTGACAATGAATTCTCACTTTAGTAATTACCCTGTAGACAAGCAACTCTTTTTAGAATGAGGGGGCAACATGCCCCACAAATACTCAGGAACACATTTTATAGGGGAATGAGGGTCTCATTTAAAGCCCTATTCATCCTTAAGACAGTTTATCATAACCCCACATTGGAAAGAGATCAGTCTTATTTCCAGTGTAGTTCATGCTCCTGTCACAGCTGGGAGAACTATGGGCAAGGTCTGGGTGACCGGGTGTTCATGGCTCAAAAATCTACTTCAGTACCCCATACATGCACCAAACAGGTTAAGTTAGATGTAAATAATTTATGTTCTATGTTTCAGTTTGCACATATCCAAGGTATAAATGCCAAGTTTGCTTTATTTGGGATAAGAACATTAAATGTGAAATTAAAGTTTATAGTCACTGTAAGACTGTCAAATTTGCAGAACTGACAATGACACTGCCACTTGGGGAATTGGTTGCTGGTAAAGGTGAGATTTACTTACTTGAACCTGTCTGTCGCAGGCACAGCCATCTTGTCCTCTTCAGCTCCTGCATTGCCAATACCACTGCTGTACTCTCGTGCGTTGCAAGAGTCCAGTATTGAGGTCTATGGATGATCCTGCAAGATCCTCCATAGACCGAGCAAAATTCCCAGCAGTCGCTAATTACAGCTGTTCGTATTGAAACTAGCTCCAACCAAAAGACCGTCAGGTGGAGGATACATGCAGAAACACAATAGTCCTTACTTTGTGTTTATCCCTTGACTGAATATGAAATTTGGCGAAATTCTGACAGTAAAGATTTGAAATTTGTGAAATACTAATTTTTAAGGGGGAGTGACAGTGTGCTTTTCTAACTCCTATGCCAGGCAAACAGTTCGATGCCAAAAATACACTGGGGGTAGGGAGTAAAGAGCAGTATTGCTGGACCAAGTTCCACTATTTCAATGGGACTTTAAGCTCCACATGTGGCCATTTCTTGGCGACCCCTGCTAAGTTTGTTTTTCAGATGTATGCAGCAGATAGCTGAACATAATATGCGGAAAAACTGTACTACCAGAGTTTTAGGAAACCAACTGTATTGTTTACACATTTTGAACAGACATTGCCACTTTTTGGTAGAAGAAAGAAAAATTTAAAAATGAGGCTGTGTAAACTTTAAGTTATTGAATAATTGTGTAAATTCTGTGTTTACTTTGTAAAACAATTGTTTTAGAATTAGTCAGGGAACTAAATTCCTACTTTGTAAATTGAAAGTTATTAATTTAGGGCAGGTAAAAAAAAAAAAAAAAAAAAAAAAAAAAAGGTTCAGGCAAAATAAAATACCCACCAAAACAAACACCACTTTTTATAAACTTAGTTGAACTTGACATCACAGAAAGTCAGTAATACTTTTAATTCCCCAATAAGGCTGCAAAAAAAACATTCCATTTAACTATAAAATAATTTATTTAGTAGACAGACATTCTCACACAATACTTAACCGAGTTAGCTCTATGTACAACATACACAACGCTCCATCTTTTTTCTACTTAAGAACTTTTTGCTCGTTTGCTTTTGGCCTTACGGACTTCTTCGATGAGATCTTTTAAATATTGGATCTCTTTTTCAATAGAATCTGCTCTCTCTTGTAGAGCATCATTTTTTGCTTCTAGTTCTCTGCACTCTCCAGATATTGCCTCTTGCTCTGCTCTTTTCTTCTGTCTGTAGCGAGTGGCTGCTGTTTTGTTCTGCTCCATTTTCTTCTTTTTCTTGTCTACTCTGGGATGCCCTCCAGCTACTTTCACCTTTGCCAACACTTCTCTATTCTCAGAGGGAAGATCATAGGGTTTGGGTCTCTCAGATATTGGGGATTCAGGAATGGACTGAACACTACTTGGATTATCGGCTGTAAATTCTGGGCTTTGCTGTGGAGATTCAAGATATGGGGGGCTCATGCTGATTCCACTGTCATTATCAGAGGAATCCTCTTTCTCACATTTTATTCCAAGACTGTATACTGCTATGGTGTTTTTATCCTCCCCAGCTACAACTTCTTCAAGTCCTACATCTAAGATAAAGGAATGGTCTGGGCTAGAGACTAGGGACTTTGATAATTCTGGGCTCACTGGAGCCACTTGATCAGACTCCAGTGAGCATTCTGGAATTGAAAGTGGGTCTGGTGATGGTACACATTGGCCAGACACCACTGGGAGAGACGGGTCCTCAAGGAAATCACAAGAGTCTTCCAACGTGGCCATAAGCTCATCTGGTGAGATGGTGGACTCCAGATCATCTATCCCAAACAGGGAATCAAAATCAAATTCCTTCAAATCCATCTTTTCCACCATCCAATCCATGCCAGAGAAGGCATCCCCTACAAAACAAGAGGATATAATTAATAAATGTAGATTAACTATACAGCCTAAAAAAAAAAATACATAAGTCAGGCACTTTTCATGAATAAGATGGATATCCATATTAGTGTCAGGTGTTCCATTACTCAATAAGACTGCAGGGGGCAGCACCACTTTGCAATCACACATTTAGTTGCTTTAGTAACCAGGCCATATTACTAGACTGCTTCAGATTAAGACAGTGACACCATTGTTTGTATTTTAAAAGAGGTTCTTTTTACCTTGAACACTGCCAAAGGATTCCACCAAAGGCAGCAGTTCGGAGACGCCATTCTTAGCCTTGTTGCTGGAGAACCCATGCGAAGAGAGGTACCCGGGCACCTCAATGCAGTCATCCAAGAGACCCAAACTTTCCTCAGCCGCCAAAAACGGCTGGTTGAAGGGGGACAGAAAGTCCCCCAATAGCATCTCGTCGTTTAATAAACTCATCTTTCTCTGATATTAGGGATTTCAGTAGCGAGGTCGATTCTGAGCTCTCTTTCCTGTAGACAGCAATGCTGCTGCTTGATACCTTGAGAAGCCTGCCAAATGATAAAAAATAAAATTTAGACATTTCAGATTGAGTGAACATTTTCACTTGTATATTCCTTTGCCCGAGCTCTGCTTTCAGCTGCGATCAGCTTTTGATATTCTAGACTTCTAAAACTGGTAGTTTCCTTATGACCAAATATGGTCATCTTCCCTCCAGCCACACCCCATGTCTATGATTCAGAGCTGCTCTGCAGCCATTTCACATTTCTACAGTCTAGTTTCTGCTACACTCAGGACAGCACCCGCCATTTTAGTATTAACTACAATTAACCATGTGTATCCAGCTCATCTTCTGTTACAACTCACCTAGTTACATCTTTGCGATCCCACAAACATTAGAATACCTTCATCTAGAGCACATGCATTACATTGTTGCAAGGTGACCCATAACAAAGAACTAGATCATAGCATCACAATACTAAAAATAAGCCTACTACATCCCATCTGCTCCACTGTAAATTGAGAATCTCCAGGGTATGAAGCTGCATTCCCCACAGAGGATTTTAGAGAGCATCTGCTGAACCACAGCTAATTTAGCAGCTGAGAACCCTACTGGGAAGTGCCATCTATATTAAAATGGGAAATAATTGGACATTCCCAAGCCACATGGCAGCCAACAAAACCTTTCACCCAGAGGGGAAACCTGCAGTCTGCCTTACTATTAACCCTAAAGGCAGATTAGTGACACCAAATACTTTAATGTAGCATTTCTTTTATGAGGGCAAAGGCGTTAAGTTTAAAACCGTGGACATGCTCAAAAAAAAAAAAAAGCTCTTAAAATTCATAGCAATAAAAAAAATAAAAAGGACAGCCATGATGAATACATTTTAACAGTCTTCCTTTTTAAAACTATGACCTGTAATTAAGTGGCCGAAAATGGTGTAAACCCCCAGCTTGTACATAACTACAACTCCCATGATGCTTAAACAGTCCAAGACTGGCAGTGCATCATGTGACATTGTATTTCTACAACAGCTGGGGTATATCCCTCCAATCTATGGCCCACAGTATGAGTGGCCAAAGAGGTAGACCACCAGCTGATGCTAAATTACAACTCCCACCAAGCTTTGACAGCCCAGGGCTGACAGGTCCGGGGGAGGAGGGGGTCTACCTTGTGGCCATATATTTCCTGTCCATAATACACCTCCTCCCCCCATCCTATATGAGAAGTTGCTAGACAGTAGAAACCCAGCTGATCATGGACCACAACTCCCATGATGCTTTGCCAGGCTATGGCTGGCCGAGCATCATGGGAGTTTAGATTCCTCTAGGTCTGTTTTATGGCTGCCCTCTCGCTATACACAGCCCCCCAGTCCCCCGTGGGTACTCACGCCATGGCTGGGCCGTTGCCAGATGCTGCCAGCGATGCTGGTGTTGCCGCCTTGCTCTGGCCTGGGAGGGGGGAGCCGGGGACCGCGGCCGCTATTCTGCCATGGCTGCGCACATCCAACCGCGGCAGCGGCAAAGGGAGAGAAACCGAGACAGGAACGGGCAGGGGGCGATGGGGCTTTTTATTCTCTGTGAAAGTGACGTCGTCCGTCGGCGATTGACACTCAGATTACGTTCCTTCTTTCATTCCAGCAGCAGACTGACGTGGCGGGAGAACACCACGTCCTTATATAGAACCGCGTCACCGGTCATATCCATACGCCATACAGCTCTATAGCCGTTCTTCCGCGGACTACTTTACAGCATGTGTGCTAAATAAAAAAAAATAGGACAAGCGATGTCTCATGTCATAATAGTAAGATGAACAAACTGAAATATAGCTAATATAGTGTACAATACAAAGTCACAAGGTTTTTGAAGGCACGTTGAAGTCAAGGCTCAGGGTTGACATTTTGTGTGTGAAATATAGGTCAGATCAAGGTTGTGACATGTTAAAAATACAACAAAATGCACATTAATAAACCAGGGACACAAGTGGTTTGTTTTATATACCTTTGTGAAGGTCAAACATTTGAAATTTTCTGACCTTGAATCTAACTAATAACTACAGACATGTCACATGTGACATCGAACAGGTTACTATGGTAAATGCTAAAATATGGATTTATTAATATGTGTGCAGTCATCTCAAAATGTAACATGTATGCAGTATTCTTAAACAATTCCTTTTACTTAGGATATTGTATGTAAACTACTGTAAGAAGGGCCCTCACTACCTCTAGTTCCTGTAAGTCCAGGGTGAGCAGACGTGATGGTTTTACTTGGATAGTCCTGGTTTTCAGCGATTTGTCCCGGCTTCCCGACTTACCTTCTTGGGACGCACAAATGTCCAGGTTTTTGCTACCATAAAGTGGTACAGGCGCCTGCATTAGAGCGAACTCTCTGCAAATGCGTAGCATTGCTGATCCGCGGTACAAGAGCTACTGGAACCTTATTGAGTCCTTATTGAGTGCTCTGAACTGCTTCCTGTCAGACTGGGTAGAGGTTACAGAAGCTACTCTACTGTAGTCCTCAGCACAGGGGAAGGAGAGAACTCAAAAACAGAATATTCAAGGATATACTTTTTCAATGTAGGGTAATAGCTTCTTGATCCAAGGATTAATCTGACTGCCATTCTGGGGTCAAGAAGGAATTTCCCCCCTAGTTTGTTACAAAATTGGAAGTGCTTCAAACTGGGGGGGGGGGGGAGGGGGGGAAGGGGGGGAGGATTGCCTTCTTTTGGGTCAACAGCAAAAAACAAATGTGAGGAAGGCTGAACTTGATGGACACAATTTTTTTTTCCAGCTATGTAACTATGTAACTCAAAGGGGAGTTGTGGGGCAAAAGAGAGAAAAGAGACAGACAGTGGCTGTGGGGGATAGGCAGACATGGACTTAGGAATACACAAAGAGATACAGAGGGGCTGGGAATGGGAGAAAGAGACAGACAAGGGCTATGGAAGGGGTCGGGGCAGGGGGATACATCCAGAGGGGCTGGGGGAGACAAAGACTCACAGAGGGGCTGAGGGGAGGAAGAGACAAGGTGCTGGGGAGAAGAGAAACACAAAAGGGTTTGGGGGAGAAAGAGATACACAGAGGGGCTGTTGGGACAAAGAGACACAGGCTGTGGGGACAAAGAGACACAGAGGGGCTTGGGATGGGGCAAAAGAGACAGAGGGGCTGGAAAAGCTGAAAAAAAGGCAGAGGGGCTGGGGGGACGATGACAAGGAGACACAAAGGGGCTGGGGGGGGAGAAAGAAATATACAGATGGCCTGGGGGACGATAAAGAGACACAGAGGGGCATGAAATACATGGTCCTAAAAGTACAAAACGCAATGTTGATTGAGGCAGTGTTATGAGGTAGGTAAGTTTAATTAAATGTTCTCATAGTTTGTAATTTATAGTTATCTTAACAGCTGCCAACCTGCCAATATTATACCATTTTTTTTATTTCCAAAATCTGGTCACCCAGTCAGACTCATGAGTTTATATATTTATATTTTAGGAACTTGTTGTACATCAATGAGGAAAATGTAACTTTCTAAATTATAATCATAATAATGTAATCTACCATCCATTCCGTTTTCTATTCTCCTGCAGGTGAGAGAGCAGAAAGGTAAAGCAAAATGGGACATCCAACACTGCAAGGGGTTGTGAATAGAAACCAGACACAGCTTGTGCTTCCCTTTAAACATTAACTAGTTTCATTTTGTTTTAGAGTACCTAAAATGGGCATGGAAGGAAAACTCTTTTGTTTGTAGTAGAACCCATGACTCTGAAGGTATCAGAAAAAAAAATCAAAACAGAACAATGTAAAACAATGTACAAAGTACAAAACGCAATGTTCAGGCATGAAATGATTAATTTCTTAACATTTCATTGAATCTTCATAACAAACTAGTGGCAATATGGCATGGCAACGTTTATTATTATTTGTATCTATTATATATTAGATCAATGCATTTACGTTTATTTAGCACTAAAACTATAGGTTACATGCTCTCTTATTTTGATTGTATGACCATTATACAGAGGATATTGGCAAACATTATGCATATTTTATGGTAAAAAATAAAAAGATATATTTTTTAAAATTATTTGTGGTGTTTTGTTATGAGACACCTATTTTCAAGTTCTGATTATTCACGAAATCATAAATCAGCAATCGCTGGCAATTGCCGAGAATTTGCATATATTATACCAAATAGCCAAGCTGAAAAACAAAAGTCTTTCCTTGAACATTTCTACTTTGACTATTTGAATCCAAAATTCAGAATTCCCATCTCAATTCCTAATACCCTGTTCCCTATATTAGTAAACTCCCGGGTAGGTATTATGTTTTCAAACGTTTACCATGTTCATTGTAAACTAATACAACTAATGAGAGACCCATTCTTCAAATGTCATGTTCTGCCATAATTTATATTTTACATTGTGTCAATAATTCTGTTAATTTAGTACTCCAGGCCAGTCACACTTTAAACAAACACTGGATCCACAATTCTGTACTTTTGGGGGTGGAAAACACAGACTTCATTATGTTATTTATTTAATTTTAATGAAAAAAACGCCTTTTTCTTTTCAGATCATATTTCACTTCTCTCTTTGAATTGTGCCCTGTAGTTTCAGATGAATCATTGAGGAAGAGAGAAATATTTTGCTCAGTATTTTCCCTCCCACACAGTGATGCGCGAAGCATGCCTTTGTTATGTACATACAAAAGCACCATAAAACCACGGAACGCTAGAACGCGGTGAAACCAAGCGAGTAGGCGGGGTTCGAATCCACCCTTTGAAAGCCGGGAAAGAGCCGAGCCTTGCACGAGGGGAGCGCATGAACACTCCCGCCTGATTGGTTGGAAAGACAGCGCCCACAGAAATCGTAACTCCCCATTGGCTGGAAGCTGGTGAGCCTCCAGAATCATACGCTAAGCACGCGGCCTCCATTGCACAACTCGTGCTAGGGGGAGGGAGGGAGGGAGGAATAGCATCTGTTAGGAAATACGCCTGAGGGTAGAGGGAGCTTGCAGTAAGCCAAGCTTGCCGAAGTGTTTCCCAGACATGACCTCTTAACAGAAATATCATAAAAGCCAAGGGGAAGTGACATGCCAAGCTGTGTGCATCTAGGGTTTTACACTATTGTTTAATCCAACTGTGGATGTTTCACTTGATTTATCACATATTTATTATGTAGCAATATCACATATTTATTATGTAGCTATATCACATATTTATTATGTAGCTATATCACATATTTATTATGCAGCTATATCACATATTTACTATGTAGCTATATCACATATTTATTATGTAGCTATATCACATATTTATTATGTAGCTATATCACATATTTATTATGCAGCTATATCACATATTTACTATGTAGCTATATCACATATTTATTATGTAGCTATATCACAGATTTATTATGTAGCTATCTCACATATTTATTATGTAGTTATATCACATATTTACTATGTAGCTATATCACATATATACTATGTAGCTATATCACATATTTATTATGTAGCTATATCACATATTTATTATGTAGCTATATCACATATTTATTATGTAGCTATATCACATATTTATTATGTAGTTATATCACATATTTACTATGTAGCTATATCACATATTTATTTTGTAGCTATATCACATATTTATTATGTAGCTATATCACATATTTACTATGTAGCTATATCACATATTCATTATGTAGCTATATCACATATTCATTATGTAGCTATATCACATATTTACTATGTAGCTATATCACATATTTATTATGTAGCTATATCACATATTTACTATGTAGCTATATCACATATTTATTATGTAGCTATATCACATATATACTATGTAGCTATATCACATATATACTATGTAGCTATATCACATATTTACTATTTAGCTATATCACATATTCATTATGTAGCTATATCACATATTTTGTGTAGCTATATCACATATCTGTTTTGTAGCTATCTCACATATTTATTATGTAGCTATATCACATATTCATTATGTAGCTATATCACATATTTATTATGTAGCTATATCACATATTTATTATGTAGCTATATCACATATTTATTATGTAGCTATCTCACATATTTATTATGTAGTTATATCACATATTTACTATGTAGCTATATCACATATATACTATGTAGCTATATCACATATTTATTATGTAGCTATATCACATATTTATTATGTAGCTATATCACATATTTATTATGTAGCTATATCACATATTTACTATGTAGCTATATCACATATTTATTATGTAGCTATATCACATATTTATTATGTAGCTATATCACATATTTATTATGTAGCTATATCACATATTTATTATGTAGTTATATCACATATTTACTATGTAGCTATATCAGATATTTATTATGTAGCTATATCACATATTTATTTTGTAGCTATATCACATATTTATTATGTAGCTATATCACATATTTACTATGTAGCTATATCACATATTCATTATGTAGCTATATCACATATTCATTATGTAGCTATATCACATATTTACTATGTAGCTATATCACATATTTATTATGTAGCTATATCACATATATACTATGTAGCTATATCACATATTTATTATGTAGCTATATCACATATTTATTATGTAGCTATATCACATATTTATTATGTAGCTATATCACATATTTATTATGTAGCTATATCACATATTTATTATGTAGCTATATCACATATTCATTATGTAGCTATATCACATATTTATTATGTAGCTATATCACATATTTACTATGTAGCTGTATGATTAGCAGAGGTTATGCCTACTAGCTGTACCACTGTCAACCCAGAGAGATTATAAGTAGAAACCCTGGGAAAAAAATTTCAATGGATTACATAGTGTGCTTAATATTAGGTCACTGCTATTACTGTATTTATTATAATTCAGACCAAACGTTGTGACATTATATACTTTAACATTTTTATATAACTCATACATTTGTTGGATATACATTTGTTTTCTTTGTTATTCATATATAAACACGTAAAATAAGTCTTTTTTTAAGTGGGGACTATTTTATCTTATTTGTGGCAAAATAGGGGAAATTGTTGCAAGAGTTAATTAGTGACAAGGCATCTCTGTCAATGCACATGCATTGACTTGTATAAGTAGAACCTGAATGACTACTTGGGCCTGATAGAGCCCTGTTCCCTTCTATTATCACTGCCCCAAAAGAAAGCTCTGCATTCCATGGCTGCATTACTATGAACATTTTTATCCTCGTAAACACTGCAATTATCTATTTTTTTTTTGTCCGTTTTTTATATGAGAACTTTATCTCTTAGCTCTCCTGAACCACCAGACCACTGTGAAAGTGGGCATGTGATGTTACACTGGTTTAGACTTCTCTAACAATGCACATTCCCCCCCACATGACAGTGCAGCCTTAAAAGTACACTATAGGCACCCAGATCACTTTATCTCATTGAAGTGGTCTTGGTACAGTGTACCTGTCCTCTTAAACCTACAGTGTAAACACTACAGCATTTGAGAAACTGAAAAATTTACATTGCAGTGGTAAGACCCCTAGTGGCTGTAAGACCCCCTTATCCGCTGCGCTGACTAAGTAAAACTCAGTCACATGACACAAAAGTCCGATAGCAAAGCACTGATTCAATGCTTATCTATGGGGAAGTTTGAATGCACATGCAGCGCATACCACGCATGGGCATTAGGTCTCCAATGCTTCTCTACAAAGAGCATTGGATTGTACATTGACAGGGAAGTCATTTGGGCAATGGTAGAGAGGTAAGCAAAAGTTGAATTTTTTATTTATTTTTTTTTGCACCAGGGGGAACTGAAAAAGAGTACAAACAGAGACACTATAACGTTAGGAATACCGATTTGTATTTATAACACTATGGCATTCCTTTAACAACAGAAGCAGACTTTGCATAGAAATAAAAAATACGATTTGATAATGCAGTGATATTGCTTGATGTCAGAGAATCTTTTTATTTCTTTATAAACCACTGACAGCAAGTAGATTAAATTTCATTTTTTAGGTGATCAGTTGAAAGCCAACAAACAATTTCCGAGGTGATATGGATAGATCGCGGGGCGGCATGAATAGATTGCGAGCTAGTATGAATATCTTGCTGGGTTGTATGGATATCTCAGCACAATGACAGTTTCCTGTTAAAATCATAAAGTGTTTCTTAACTTATTGTGACAAATAGTGACACAGATTTGAATTGCAGTAAATCTATGCCTTGCCACCCCATGTGTTCCTGACGGTGAGAAGCCAGTGTATTGCCCTAATGTCTATAAAGCGGTGATGCTCACAGCAGACAAACCAGACTAAAACAGTGTGCATCTTATTTACTCATAAGTCATTATTTATTACCATTTAATATTTAAAAAGAAAATAAACATTGACAGACAAATTCAGACACTGTTGAAATAAGTGTGAGCTAGAATTTTGAGTCATAAATCATAAGTTGCTTTTTCGAAAAATATTTTTTTTTTTAATTGACCACATTCACACTGAATTGTAGTGTAGGCCCATCTGGGCTTTTTAATGCCCAAGGCTAATGTCAAGTGTGTCTACAGTCTACTATGTGTAGAGTACAACAGCTGGTGCTGCTAGGTAATCAGAGTATCACATCACAACAGTACAAAAATACATATGAAACATGAAACCTCTACTTTGAACTACAGAATCAACATAAAGCAATTCTTATGGTACTTTTACCCTGGACTGAAAAGCACAGTTTTATGCCAGTGTCAGTTCACCAGTGTGTACTGTTTAAATGTCCGTGCAAAGAGATGAGTCTCTTTTTAAATATTTCTTTTGATGTAGGTTCTTTGTCAGTCCTAGGGAGTGGGTTCCATTCTGGAGCATCGCAGGAAGTTCACGCATTAAATGTTGTTAAATGGACTCTTGTTATCTTCATTTGTCACAGATTTTCTGATCAAAGGGAGGGATTAGGAATAGGAAGTACTGTATAGGGAACTCATTCAAGTAGCTGGGACTCACGTGTGACACTGTAGTGCAGGGGTATTAAAGTGCCCTTCCGCTGGCATTTTGTGACTGCCAAACACTTTTAGAAAAGTATGTCTGAATCCAGGGCACAGCTTTCCATGTCCCAAATTGCTGGTGGCCTGGTCTGTACCAGGAGCATGGTTGGGACTTATTTAATCTGTTTGAAGAAGCCAGCTAAATGGGAAGCAGTGAATGCCCACGTTGTGTACTCTGGTCAGCTTCGTTACTAAAGCTGCTTCATTGTGCAGTCATATGGCAGAACTTCAATGATGGGCTGGCCTGGCTTAGTCACACTACAAATGCTAGGAGGGGGGAAGTGTACATCACGTGTGTGTTTGTATTTGTCTAATGTGGTGGAATACTTAGATAATCACTTCCATTGCTGCTTGATGTACACAAATGTTCAGTACAGTTGTGACACTGTAATTAATACAAGCACCACTTTCTATAACAGTGTGCAGTGAGTAGGATGGTAATACTGCCCCTATTACTATATAACTAGATCCCTTCCAGATTGTATCAACGTGAAAATACAATTGATCGGTACTGGAAATATATCACGCAAAAAGCATTTATTTCCAGGTTTGGTGGAAATGTCCCTCCCAGGGTATATATCTTTCTTATGGAGGGAAGTGACCTCTCTTATCGTAGGAGCCATAACGAAACCCTTTCCACTAGACTCCTGTTGCCCTACTGGTACTGGTATTGAAAACCCTAGAAACCTATGGAAATCTCCACAAATACCCAAACTGTATTCTATCTTTAACAAAATTAAAGAGGCTATAGAAACATAATAATTTATGGCATCAGTGCATGACTTCAAAATCATTTAAAAAAAAAAACCCCAAAACATCTGGGATCCTTGAATACAGGTTCTTCCCATTTTATTCTTACCGGTAATTTAGCCTCGAGGCGGTAACATTCCTCACCTCTCATGCTTTTTTGTTTCGTTCTTGTTTTCTCTTCACTAGGACCTCTATAACTAGACCAGATTTCATTTACTGACAACAAACATTTTCATATTAGGAGGTAACTTGTTGAGACTGGTCTGCACATCGCTTATGACACTAGGTCAATCGGATGTCCAGTTTTCCTTTAACAAAGCCTGAAGATGTTGAGATGTTGAGTTTAACAAATCCTGTTGAATTCCTTCCCCATTCCCTATTTATCCCACGTTAGTAAACATTGGTTTGACTTTTGTTATTCTTCAAAATTCATGAAAACTGAAAAACAAATGTGAACATTTACATACTACTCATTCAGGCCGCAAGTTGGATCAACGCACAAAAATAAGTGGTTGTGATATAAGACAATGGCCTATCACCATCACCTAGAGCAGGGTTGGGGAATCTTTTATCTGCAAGGGCCATTTGGATATTTAAAATATCAATCGCGGGCCATACAAAATCTCACTCCTAATGCCTAATGTGATGGCTGGAACTGCTTCTCTTTTGTGTGATGTTAGCTGATATTGATGATGTTGCTACTCGCAGTGTGTGTGTGTCTGTGTGTGTGTGTGGGGTGCATAGTGTGTGAGGGGTCCAGTGTGTGTGTATATGAGGGATGCATATTGTGAGTGTGAGGGGTGCAGTATGTGAAGGGGTGCAGTGTGTTTGTTTGAGAGGTTCTGTGTGTGTGAGGATACTGTGTGTATGTGTGAGGGATGCTGTTTGTGTGAGGGATAGTGTGTGTATGAGGTTTGCTGTGTGTGTGGGAGGCTGTGTGTGTGTGTTTTTGAGGGATTCTGTATCTGTGTGAGGGATGGTGTGTGTATGTGTGTGTGAGGGGGTATAGTGTTTGTGTGAGAGGTCCAGAGTATGTGTGAGAGGTGTAGTATGTGTGAGGAGGTGCAGTGTGTGTGTAGGGGGTGCAGTGTGTGTGTGAGGGGATGCATTGTGTATGTGTGAGGGGGTGCTGTGTGTGAGGGGGTGCAGTGTGTTTGTGTGAGGAGTTCTGTGAGTGTGTAAGGGGTGCTATGTGTGTGAGGGGGTGCGGTGTTTTTCTTTGAGGGGTTCTGTGTGTGAGGAGGTGTAGTGTATGTGAGAGGTTGTAGTGTGTTTGTGTGAGGGGTGCAGTATGTGTGTGAACTGGTGTTGTGTGTGTCAGGGGTCTATATTGTGGTGGGGGGGGATCAGGGAGAAAATCTATATATGTTTTTTTTACTTAAAAAGAGGGGGGGAATTATGCACCCCTCCTTCCCCCCTCCTTTTTACCTCTGGCCTGGAAGGAAACTACATATCCTTGCAAGCCCTGGTGGTCCAGTGGTTTCGCGTGCACTTTAGCCTGCAGTTCCACCGGCTGCAGGCTGACTTCACTATTCTCTTCCTGCAAGCTGTCAGAGCGTTACCATGGTAACATGTGGCAACGCTCCGACCTGCCTTGCGGGAGTATCACAGCCTCCCGGGTCCTTTTCCTATCCAGCAGGCTGGCTCCCCCCCCCCTCTCCCTTTTTACAAACTGCCCAGAGACTGGTCGAAAATGGTGCGAAAATGGCAGACCAAATGATTTTGCGGGCCTAATACGGCCCCTGGGCCAGATGTTCCCCACCCCTGACCTAGAGCATAACGCATTAAAAACCAATATCAAAAACTGATACTATAGGTGGGTGACATAAACCAGTACAAAAAAATATTATTATTATTATTATTGCCATTTATATAGCGCCAACACATTCCGTAGCGCTTTACAATATTATGAGAGGGGAAGGGCGCAGCGGGGTATTACATCTCCAGCGAGGGGTGTGGAAGCCCTTGTTGGAGTGGGTAGTCGATATATTCCGGCAAAGGTGAGTTTCCTTGCCACCCCGGGGGGAAGTATGGATTGCATGAGACGTCGCACATAGTGAGGTAGATCTTCCCTGGAGACTGATGCAGGGATACCACGTATTTTAATGTTGTTGCTTCTGAGTTTATCTTCTTGGGCTGCCATCTGTGCCTCCAGATTTCTTTGAGTATGTTGCATTTGGGAAAGGGATTCCTGCAGCGAGGTGAGTTCCTTTTGGATCCCCTTTACTTCTCCCTCTGTGTGTAGTACTTTGTCAGTGATTTGTTGCATGCTGGTTTTGAGGGTGGGCAAATCTGCTGCCAGTAGGCTTTGTATTTCTTGCAGCATGTTTTGCATGTGCTGTAGGTCTTGTTTAGTGGCAAGTTCGGTGGTAACCTGCTGGGGTGCGAGGTTTGGCTGTTTAATCCCTTGAGGGCTATGTTCCACTGAGTGAGGCTCTGGAGGGGGAACAGGGCCTTGTGCGGCCGCCATTTTGGCGGGTGTGTGTTTTAGTAGCAGTGTGCTAATATCAGGCTGTGCTGTACCTGGTTGGGGCTTCTGTGATCTGCGCCCCATTCCGAGGGTTCCGTGGTCGGAGTTGAGCTGGGACGTGCCCCACACGTCGTCCAGGAGGTCCCCGTCAAACAAATAATCCAGGCCGTGGTGGGCTGATGGGAGGTAGGCCCGGGCTCTGGTTTTCGGCTTTGCCTGCTTCGGGGTGTACCGGAATGGCATCGGTCAGTTCCGGGGGTTCCCCTCCGTGCGATGGTGTTGTTTGTGCTGGTGGATGGTGCTGCTGTCGGCTGATGTCCGTCGGATTGAGCCCGTGGTTGTCGGAGCTCGCGGCAATGGCGACCGGCCCGTTTCGCTGCCAGGCTCCGCCCCCCCAAGAGTAGAATTATATGTGGAGATGTCCAGTGAAGGACAGGAGAGGGAAGGGATGGACAGCAGTCGGGAATCAATGTCAGCTGACAACTGCTGGAGATCAAGAGAATTAAGGTCCCTCCTGAGTTGAGGGGGGTTAGGCTGAGGTTATTGGGTGAGGGGGTACGCGAGAGCAAATGATAAGAGGTGGTGATCAGAGAGTGGATATGGAGTGTTGCAGATATTAGATACTGTACATGAATAAGTGAAGATTAGGTTAAGGGTATTGCCAGCTACATGGGTGGGAGAATTTGCCCACTGCGATAGCCCGAGGGAGGAAGTAATTGAAAGTAGTTTAGTGGCTGCAGAGGTCAAAGGTGGGTTTATAGGAATATTGAAGTCCCCGAGAATTAGGGATGGAATGTTAGAAGAGAGGAAATAGGGTAGCCAAGCAGCAAAGTGGTCAAGGAAGAGAAGAGGGGAACCAGGGGGATGGTAAATAACAGCAATGTTAGCAGAGAAGGGTTTGAAAAGGCGAATTGAATGTATTTCAAATGATGGGAAAGAGATGGAAGGGGGGGTGGGAAGAGGTTTAAAGGAGCAGTGAGGGGAGAGGAGAAACCCAACACCACCACCTTTACATTCAGAGTACAGCAAGTTGTATAAACAAAATGTATCACAACCATAATATACATAAACAAACTAAAATAACTATGGACATAAACCACTCTAAAGTAAAAAAAAGTATTCAATACCTTGCAATCCATTTGTTCGCTTTATTATCTAATGAAAAGTATGTAAACTTATTAGAACAGTGAATAATATTGCAGGCTAGCTCTAAAGCCTATCATTACACTCTCAAACAATGCACCTTGTCACTAAAGAAGCAAGATAAATCAATTACGGGCAGTTCAAAGAGATGCTTTGAAACGGTATCTTCTTTATCCTTATCAGTGGTTAAACATTTATTACAAGTCTGATGGGTGTGGAGCTATACATTCACATATCTCTTAGATTTGCCACCTGCTATTTTATATATTCCATGGATTATAATTATTATAAGTGCATCCATAACAGATTAGAATTTCCAGGTCTATTCTTTGCCTAACCTGGTTATTCATTTGGCATAATTACGCTTTTATTGCAAAAAATGTAAAAAGTCCCTGCATTTGTAACCACATTGAGTTTAAACAATCAGTATTAAATTAACCATTTAGTAGATTATCGATGTAGAGTCGTAAAAAGGGAAGGGTGGGGAAAAGAGGAAGAAAAGGAACATTTGTCCTGTGTGTATTGTATTACAAAGGCTATTTACTAAATTAGGAATCATGTTTAATTGAAAGTCAATTTTTAATTTAAGGCCAAACTGGAATCATGCCTGATTGGAAGAATTTTTAGTTTGGCTTAAATTTTAAATTTACTTTGAATTCTTGACAATTCTCACTTTTTTGAATATTCTTGTAAATGTCACAACTGATGCCTGGGTATAGTTCGACGAGTCTGGTAAAAATCTTACCCAGTTTCAGTTAATAACATCCAGACATTTTTAACTTGAGTACAATACACATAGACATGTTCACATGGCCAAGATGGGTTTCCAACTTGTTCATCAAATTCTATTTTTATAAAGAAAAGAAAATGGAGGGAGGAAAATGTATATTCACCAAGTTGGAACCAGTGGTGAACCTACCACTGTCACAGGGGTCGCCACTGCAACTGTGCCTGTCACTCCAGGGAGCCTGGTTGCAGCTGTGAACCCTGTAATTATGGGCCGCAGGCATACCTTTAGGGCCGGGGCACAGGCAGAGGCAAGAGGGAAGCACTGCATGAAGCGTGGCCGAGTGGTCTGACAGGAAGTGCTCACTGAGAGAGCACTCCCTGTCAGAAGGGTACCGTGGCAGTGAGCCATGTACAAAATGGAGGGGGGAGAGAGGGAATGGGACACATGGCAGGGCTGGGGAGGAGAAAATGAGGCACATGGAGGGGCTGGGGGGAGGTAATCAGGCACATGGAGGGGCCAGGGGGGGAGATAAGACACATGGAGGGGATGTGCGGGGAAATGAGACACATGGAGGGTCTTTGGAGGGAGGAAATGAGACATGGAAGGGCTTGGGGAAGAGACACATTGGGGGCTCGAGGGCAATGAAACACATGTAGGGGCTTGGGGGGAGGAAACTGAGACACTTGGAGGGTTTTGGGGTGAAGTGTGGCAGATGGAGGGACTGGTGGGGAAAGAATGAGACACATGCAGGGGCTGAGGTGCATAAGACACATGGAGGGACTGGGGCGGATGAGACACATGGACCGACTGGGGGGGATGAGACACATGGAGCGGCTGGGGGGGGGGATGAGACACATAGAGAGGCTGAGGGGGGAGGGAATGTGATACATGGAGGGGCTGGGAGCGAGGGAATGAGACACATGGAGGGGTCCAGGCCAATTTTCCCACCGGAGCCCGATGGTTTCTAGTTATGCCTCTGACTGGACCTGGGGCATTTAAAGTTTAGCAAGAAACACTGACCCGACTGGAAATAGTGCCCGGATGCATGCTAATACTGCTAATAACAGCGTTGTTTTTGTGAGTCAGATTTCTAATGGAATGCTGTTCCCTCAGCACTCTGCTCCCTGATACTCGTAGCGTCACAGCTACGTCACAGTAAATGTGTTGTCTCTAAATAAAATTAATTTACAATGGTTCAAACAATGTATACACAGTACTAGGATACATTGACGTATTAATGATTCTGCTCATACAAGGCTAAAGGAATGCATAATTTCCTCCATTATGCTAATTGATTTTACTATGTTTTGATTTTCTCTTTTCAAGGGTAGATTCATATTTTATTAATCTTATGTGATCAGTGCTCTGACTTCATTTAATATTATTATTATTATTATAATATTTATATAGCGCCAACAAATTCCATAGTGCTTTACAATGGGTGGACTAACAAACATGTAATTATAACCAAACAAGTTTGACTCACAGAAACAGAGGGGCTAAGAGCCCTGAGCAATGAGCTTACATGCTAGAGGGAGTGGGGTAAAGTTACACAAAAGGTAAGGGAAGTATTGGGGAAGTAGATTGGTAGAATAGTATTTACTGAATACTTAGTGTGGGTCCTTTTGAAGCCATTAACAGTTTGATTGATCTGCTTTCTGAAAAGTGAGTTTTTAAGGATTTTTTTTTAAGGAGTGGAGACTGGGCGAGCGTCTAACGGAAAAGGAAAGGGAGTTCCACAGGAACGGTGCATCCCTAGAGAAGTATTGGGTACAAGCATCAGAGGTGGGAGTACGAACAGAGGATAGATGCAGGTCTTCGCAGAGCGTAGGGGCCTAGACGGGACATACTTGTGTATTAGGGAGGATAGATAGGTGGGAGTAGCATTATGTAGAGATTTGAAAGCAAGAACCAGAATTTTATATTGAGCCCTATATCTTACGGAAAGCCAATGTAGGGACTGACAGAGGGGTGAGGCGTGGGAGGTGTGGGCGGACAGGAAGATGAGCCTTGTCGCTGCATTCATTATAGACTGCAATGGGGCAAGTTGAGAGCACGTAAGACCACTGAGAAGCGGATTGCAGTAGTGCGTTGTCTATAAAGAATATTCATTTGCAATGGTTCAAACAATGTATACACATTACTGGATATAGCAGCATACCTTTAAAATTATGTATCAATGATTCTGCTCATGCAAGGTTAAAGGAATGCATCAGTTCCAATATGGCTGGGTTTTTTTTTTTTTTTTGTAGTGAAAGAGGAATTGAGTATGGGGGGCTGACAAGAGCAACAGTGGGGGCAAATGCTCCATGAGCCACTACTATACATTCTTCTGTGGTTTAAAAGGCAGCAGAGCCTATGTTGAGTATGTATCATGTCCCTGGGGTTGTTGGTATATGTCCCCACAGACCAGAATGGGCCAGCTCTCCCCAAAGAGTTGTGTTTTAGTAAGAGAGGTCCAGGTTCTTAAGGGAGATCTGTGTCAGCTTTAGCAACTATTACCCTGTGAATGTATTTTCAAATAGGCTGTATTATTGGCTAGCTTAAAAAAAATGGTAGGTTGTGCCTCTTCAGAGCTGCCGCTTCATCAAAAGCCATCTATTCCCGGAAATATTTTGAGTAGATAAGACGGCGTTTAACAAAAATCCGTTGAGCATTTAAAAGTGTGTGTTTATTAAAAATGATGAAAAACAGTACGCCAAAATACCATCACTGTTTACAGCAAGAAGAGGCTTTGTTTTCAATAGACAATGTTGTCTTGTTTGTTTTTGAAGAGTTTAGTTACTCTTTGTTTAACTTATATTATAGTGTTCCCATTACATAGACAGCACTACTCACTCAAGTGGTATAAATAATAGAAAAGTGAAAATTATACAGGGGGTTGGGGGACCTGTAGCCTTTTGTGTAGGTGACCAAGGTGGCAACACTTATCTTAGATCTAGACATGGTTTTAAAATGGCTGTCTCAGTATTGATTATGATAATTTTTCCTGAAATGCTAGAACATATAGAATGTCCAAGTTTAACCAGTATTGTGCTGTCATTTTTATAGGATTTTAGAAAAAATCATTGAAATGTCATTGTTCATTTTACATAGTTGGCCATTGTAGAGATAACATTTTTAACGGATTGCACAAAAGATTTGGGTGCAGCCCTGGTAAGACTATCTCTACCACACTGAGCTGGTTATGTGTCATTTTTGCAGTGAATGTAAGGAGTGATAACAGTTAAAAACATGACTCATCCTTTCCTCTTAAATGGCTGATTATACGACTGAGGCACTGCCTTATAAAAAAAGAAAAGAAAAATAATGTACATAGACGTCAATGGCCTGGAGGAGGCTTGTAATAAATATTTCATTCTGTTTAAAAGCTATTCTAAGTGATTGCTTGAAAATGCAAGTTTTTAAAGTGACATAAAGACAACTGGATATATAGACACATAGACAGGTTTCTAAAGACGCTAGTGGCCACGCTTTGAGTGCCCAAAAACATACGTGCCTGTACAAAAGATTGGTCTTTCGAAAATCATAATTTGTTTTATATATACACATGCATTTTGTTTTTTTGTGTGCTAGCTTTTTTTTTTTATTCTGTTGAAAATTAATTGAAATTCAAAATTATCTTTATGAAGGCTTAAAAGTAACAGGCCCTTTTCTAAGGTGAATTAGGACAGGGAAATGTGATTTTAATTTCATAAATTGTGTTTAGTTCTCGTTCTGTGTGCTGTGAGTGTATCCATATCTCTGTATGCTACTTTGAGACTGATTTCACACACTTTGGTGCATGAATTCAGTAGATTAAGCAGGAACTGGCTAGGTTTCTGCTAGTTATTGAATTGCTATGCATTTTTCCATTTCTGTCTTGAAGAATAAGTAACGAAGATTAAACAATTATATTATAAAGTCCTTGGGAATTTTTTTTTTTTTTTGGTATTTGGCCTTGCGTAATAGATAATGTATGTTTTAGTTCTCCTTTAAAAACAGGTTAGTCCAGTGATTATTCATAGCTACACTGTATAACAAGATTTACACAGACATGTTTCTGTATGCTCTTGTTCAAGGCTTAAAGGGACACTCCACTGCCAAATACAAAACAATATATTAAAAAAATCACTGTTGAGGGGCGCGGATCCAGTGCCCGCACGAGCTAGACGCACATCGAGACAGCTCTGTGCACTAAACCCGATAAACCGGGCTAATAACAGATCCAGACCCCACTATCCAGCTCCAAGGGCTTAAGCTCGACGCCCAAAGCCATGGGGAAGAAGACAAAGCAACACAGAGCTGACCCTGGCTCGGGCTCCCGCAACATCAGCGATTTTCTACACACAACCCCGCCCGCGGCTAGACTAGATGGCAAATAGCCACACTGGAGGACAGAGCCAGGGCCCGCAATCTAAGAATCCGGGGGGTACCGGAAACAGTGGCTAGAGCAGAACATCCCCACTATAGCCGGAGGCTCATCGCCATGCTGCTAATGCCCAAATAGGCAAAAGAGGTGGTGGTAGACTCCTGTTTTCACCTTCAGAAGGCTTCCAGTGCTGCTCACGAAGCACTCAAAGACGTCCTGCTGAAACTGACCCAAGACTCTGACCGCAGAGCAATCATGGGGGCTGTAAGAGGCTCCACTACGGTGTCATTTAAGGAGGCACAGCTGATATTTTTTCGGGACTTCTTCAGACACACACTAACCTGGCAAAGAACCCTCAAGCCGGTCACCCAGCTACTGCAAGAGCACTCTATCCCTTACAAGTGGGGCCCACGCCGAATCTTGGTTGATAAAGCTGGCAAGCTGCACACGTTGACATACCTCTCCGAAGCACCTACTTTCCTTCAGCACCAAGGCATACCAGCGGAGAAGACACCACAGACGGATCGCCCGTCATGGACCGTAGAAGGAATCACTCGTTTCGTACCCAGGAGGGGAGGACATGAGAAGAACACCTCACTCACCTGAAGGCTGCACCTACAGATATTCCTATTATTGGTTCACACTACTCGTGGTTCGCAAGACTGACTGTTGCTGAAACCCGCTGATTATACACCCATACCCTCCCTTATGTTTACACTGGCTCCGTAAGCTACTGGACTAGCCCAAGGTTACGTTATATCCCGCCCACCCCCTCCCCTTATCCCCTTTCATACTACGTGCAAAGGTTTAAAGTTTAATGCATACCCATTTTAAGAGCACCCATGCATGCACCGCCCACATCCTAGCGCTAGCTCTACGCTTTCTAAGCACTCGCTGGTCCACTCCTCCAATAACTTTCTTACTAGCAGGCAGAAGCTCCTGTTACACCGTCTGGGACAGAGAAAAGGTGGATTTAGTGAGTGTAGAAGAAAGGGAAAATGCCACAGTGTTAGAGAGTGTGTTTTTATATCAATGGGCCTAGAGCTGCAGGTCCATCAGACCCTACGTTAATCCGGCCCTGGTCGCTGGGGACTCATTTACCATTAAAATATAAAAAATGGTTTAATGCTGAATGCAAAGACAGAGCCAGGGGACTCCATACACTATAGCCACTTCAATGAGATGAAGCAGTTATGGTGCCCATAGTGTCCTTTAAAGGAAATGTAACCAGCATAATCTGTACCTAAGGGGAGTTGTATTGTAAACTCTATAAAAACTTAAATAAATAACAATGCAAACAGCTATTTCTCTGCAACTGCCATAAAGGATAAACAATGCAATGCAAATTAAACCGTGAATGGTAAAACTAAGCATGATAAGTTCATAGAAATCATTTGAACTTGTGAGCCAGCATAGCCAAGTGATGGCATCATGTATGTGGTTACAATATTCTTTTAGGTGTGCTATTTATTTAAAACCATATATCAATATAACACAATTGCTCCTTTTTGTTTTCAAGATTAATCTAAACTGATATTTTTATTTAGTTTAAATTGCATAAAACATACCCAGTTAGCTGAATGACATATAACTACTGTTAAGTTGTCCTTGCAGGTCCTTTAACATACAGCACTTCTAAAAAAGGGATTGTTATACAGCTAACTTAGGTCTTATCACAAGTGGCAAAGGATTTCAATATATTTAAATATAGGGTGTGAGAACATTGTCTAACAGAACTGAGAATAATGTTTTTAAGTTTTAAATAAGAATTTACACATTCGCATATTTTATTGCAATGCATTTTATTAGTACATTTTGATCTGGTGTCCAATGACAGGATCACCATATGAAAGCCCAGATCACCGTATCAGATATGAAGTGGTGATGGTGCCTATGTGCAGCCTTTCACTTTGAAATGATGCACATACAGAGATTAACCCTTCAGCAGCCAGAGGTGTTACTCAACCTCGGCCCTCTCATTGGGGTGTCATCAGCCAGCTGGAACTAGAGTTCTGGGCTGGCTAATTCAATTCTGTGCAATGTTGATTGCTTAGAATGTCAGTCATTGGCTGAGAGTGGTCAGCTGACACTTTCAGCCAATTAAGCAATTGGCACTGCTTCCCAACTTCTTCGGATGTGCACAAGCCAGAAGAGCATCATCGGACCAAGAGGGAGCATTGGAGCCTGACAGGGACCCTGGCAAGGCGGCAAACCATTGCTAAATCTGTTTTACCCACTGCTGGGGAACTGGGTCAGGGTATCTTGGCTTCTTAACCATTACAGCAGGCTCTAGTGTTTATGATACTCGGAGTAACTCTTTGAACGTGAATGTATTTCTAACTGAGAAAGGCATTTAATGCAGCTATGCTTTAATATATATATTTCTAAACATATATAAACTTATGTTCTGAAGAAAAAAATGATAAAACAAAGGACCTCTTTTATCATCAAAATTCTTATGCAGCTTTAGAACTTTAAGTGATAGCCATCAAAAACCTTCTACATATATCGCAAACTTCACTAAAAAGAGACACTTTATTTTCTCTTATTTTCTATATTTATTTTTAGATGCCTGCCAGATCCATTCATAAATAACACAGTTGAGTCAGACAGGAAGTTATGTTATCACTTATGTAGGCAGTAATTCTCAAAAAGGAACTATTTTAGAATAGGGAGGTGGGGGAAAATACAACTAATTATTTTGAATCAAAATGTATAAAAGTCATCAAAGTTGTGCTGTTACCTGGAGTGTTCCTTTAATCAAATCTCCAGTACGCATCTTTCATAAACATGTTGTAATTAAGTAAATATACAGTATATGACGCTTGCTGTAGATGCTGTCAGTCAACAAAAGTGGATACACCAATGTCAAACAACACGAGTCGCCCTGGAAAATCACACAGTTTTTAGGTTCACTTACACTGTATCAGCGGGCAATAAAGCATTTTCATAGAGCCCCACTCTGTTAAAAAATATTGGCCACTAATCATATTTGCTCGCAGGTCTGACTGGTTACTCTTCATACTACATAATCTGTGCTAAATAATTATATCAAATATAACATGGTATTTATGCGTGTATTATAACTCCAATACAGGTCTTGGTCTGTGGATGTATTGCTAAATTATAACTTCTGTTTCAATTATAATTTGTGAGTGTATGCTCACTTAAGTGTTTATGCTATGATGTGGGATATTTGCTAAAGGAACACTAAGTACTATAACCACTAAAGTGCACGTTAGTGGTTATGGTGCCAGGAGTGCACTGGAGTGGTTATGGTGCCCTGGCACCCCCAGAATGTAAGTAGTCATGCCACTTATACGTGGTTTCGTAACTAACCTGGGGTTCGCACATTACCTCTTCCAATAAGCACCTGAATCTCCCTGTGTTTAGCTAGCCCGGTGGTGAAGGACTTACCTCATTGGCTGAGACCAGTCCCCACCCCCAGTTGCCCCTAACAAAAACACATGAGACCAGAGTTATAAGGGCAACGGCCACAGCGTTGTAAGGGCAACGGCCACAGCTTTATTAGGTTTACAACTTTTAACGGACCAGCTTTCCATCCAACTGTCAGCTGTTGGGTAACTTCCCCCAAAATACAGATCCCACTTCCTTGTCCAGAGTTCATATCAGCCTGGCTAGCGCCATCAGCCCTCGGCAGGCTGCGACTCCCCAAGCCGACTCATCGTTTCACTTCACTTTCCATTTCACTGACCGCCAGAGCTGTGACAACGAGAAAACATAACCAGAACTACGAACAGACACCAGAAAACAAACAACCATTTAGCTAGAACACAGGGAGAGTGGGCAGGAAAGAGTCAGGGTCACCTACATTCCTTCTGGATGACGGGTGAGTCCCCTCCCCTGTTCCTCCTTTTTATGCCTTCCGACTTGCAACATTGTTGTACTCCTGTCCCAACCCCCTTACTTCTGGGCAGCAGTCATGTCTGCCCTTCCTTTCAGTCCAGGGGCAGTACTTTCAGTATAATTTTCTGTGTGAGTTCTTAAGATTCCTTCATAGCATTTTTCATTTTAGTATCCCTTGCGGGGACTACACTGATTCTTTTCATGCACACAAGGTCGTGGCCACATGTTTGCTTGAAAGCTAAAACATGATTTACGTTTGTTGCACATCTGCCAAATGTATGCAAAAATAGATCATTTTGAAACATTCTTCAACTCAGTAATAGTATATTTTAGCCTAAATTTCGCAAGTTGATTTTCAGTTTGCTACAATTTATTGTTTAATAGTTAAAAATAAAAGTAATTAAATGAAAGGTGTGGCTTTTAGAACACATAGTTGTGTAACAAAAGATACTTCCTCTTCAGTATTGTACTATAGATTTATTGCTATGAGTGTACAATTATTCATAGAACAGGAAAGGTACACCGAGAACCTGAAGGCTTGTCACTTATTAGAAGAGTTTAACTGGTAGCCAATCACAGTGTTTTTGTGTCTCCACTGTACAATGGCAACTAGAGACTGGGCACGATGAAGACTATAGATCAGGGGTCATCAATCTACGGCACGTGTGCCATGCATGGCACTTAGGTTACCGTTGTATGGCACTCAAGGCTACCAGAGCCAAATAGGCAGGGTCCATCAGGAGTCCTTAGTGCAAACTGAGTGATGATTGCAGATAGTGAACGCCAATCCTCAATTTACGCATTGCAGCATTTAGAGGAAGTGATCTCAGATTACTATATCCAAGCACTGGTGAACGAAACCTCACACTGGAATAAAGCAACCCGCAGCAGCCATTGCAGCTCCTGCCCTTGACCTGTTCCTGGCTAGCCCGGTCTCTACTGGGCCCCAGGAAAGTCACCCACGCTGCTAAAAAAAAACCCACAGAGCTGCAGAATAAGCCTCCCACTTATACAAATAATAAAAACAGTTCACACACAAATATACAGTCCCCACAAACACAACACTACGGACTATCCACATACACACATATACACACAATGTGTAATATTATTTTTATCATTATTATTATATTTGTATAGCGTCATCAGATTCCATAGCGCTGTACAATTGGTGGACTAACAGACATGTATTTGTAACCAGACAACTGGACGTACTGGAACAGAGGGGTGGATGGCCCTGCTCCATGAGCTTACATTCCAGAGGGAGTAGGGTATAGTGACACAAAGGGTTAAAGTAGGGGTATGAAGTAGGTTGTTAGAAAAGTATTAATTAAGGGCTTAGTAGGTAATTTTTGACAGTTGCAGGAGAGGAGTCATGAAGGGTGGGGGATGAAAACCTGCTAACAGTTTAATTGATATGCTTTCTTGAAGAAGTGAGTTTTCAATGACTTTTTGAATGAGTGGAGACTGGGTGAAACTCTTACGGAGAAGGGAAGGGAGTTCCACAGAAGAGGTGAAGCCCTGGAAAAGTCTTGGAGGCGAGCGTTAGAGGTGGGAGTACGGACAGAGGATATACGTAGGTCTTTGGCAGAGCTTAGGGGCCTCGACGGGACATACTTTTGTATTAGGGAGGATAGGTAGGTTGGAGCAGCATTATGTAGGGACTTGTAAGCAAGCACTAGAATTTTAAATTCAGCCCTATATCTAACTGGAAGCCAATGCAGGGACTGACAGAGCGGGGAGGTGTGAGAGGTGCGGGCGGACAGGAAAATGAGCCTTGCCGCCGCATTCATTATAGATTGCAGCAGTGCAATCTGGGAACACGTAAGACCACTGAGAAGAGTATTGCAGTAGTCCAGGTGAGAGAGAACAAGAGCATGGACCAGCACCTTAGCCGCATCCGGGGTTAAATAAGGGCGGATGCGTGCTATGTTTTTGAGATGGAAGCGACAGGATTTGACGATTGATTGGACATGAGGGGTGAAGGAGAGGTTGGAGTCAAAAAGAACACCCAGGCAGCGAGCCTGCGAGGTAGAGGTGATGGTAGCGCCGTTGACTTGGAGGGAGACAGACACAGGAGTAGTAACACTTGAGAGAGGAAAGACCAGAAGTTCTGGTTTGGACAGGTTGAGTTTAACCCCTTAAGGACACATGAGATGTGTGACATGTCATGATTCCCTTTTATTCCAGAAGTTTGGTCCTTAAGGGGTTAAGGAAGTGAGCAGCCATCCAGTTGGAAATCGAAGAGAGGCAGTCAGAGACACGAGGCAAGATGGGGGGAGAGAGATCAGGAGAGGACAGGTAGATTTGCGTGTCATCCGCATAGAAATGATACTGGAAACCAAAGTTACTGATGAGTTTACCAAGGGCAGTGTAGATAGAGAACAGTAGGGGACCAAGGACAGAACCTTGGGGGACGCTGACAGAGAGTGGTTGGGGGGAAGAGGCAGAGTCAGAGAAAGAAACACTGAAAGAGCGCTGGGAGAGGTAGGAGGGGCACCAGGAAAGAGCTGTATCCCGTAGACCAAGATTACAGAGAATGCAAAGAAGATCTTGATGATCAACAGTGTCAAAGGCAGCAGAAAGATCAAGGAGAATTAGGATAGAGTAATGGCCGCGAGATTTAGCAGCAATTAAATTAGCCAAACACAATTCCACAAGCAGCCTCCATACACAGCCCACATTCATAGGTATCATACACACCATACACAATGCCACAAACCAGTGGCGTACATACCCAGGTATGTACCCACAGGGCCAGCCTCTTCTGCTGGGGGGCCCAGGAGCCGGCCACCTCAGGGCCCCCCGAGGCTGGCCCTGCTGTCATCTTCCGGCTCCGGCATCAGTAGGTGGCGCGCGAGGGAGCTGAAGAGGGAGCACTCAGGGGAGAGTGCTCCCTCGCGCGCCCGACAGCAGGGGCAGCAACACCACTGGACCCCAGGGAATCCCCCCAGCTCTCCCACAGGTAAGGAGGCTGGGGTGATTAAATAAAAAAAACAAAAAAAAAAACGTGTGAGTGTTAGTTAGTGTGTTGGTGTGTTAGTGTTAGCGTGTTAGTTTTAGTGTTAGTGTGTGTGATAGTGTTTGTGTGTGTTAGTGTGTGTGTTAGTGAGTGTGTGTTAGTGTTAGTGTGTGTGTTAGTGTATGTGTGTTAGTGTGTGTGTGTGTGTGTGTGTTAGTGTGTGTGTGTGTGTGTGTTAGTGTGAGTGTGTGTTAGTGAGTGTGTGTGTTAGTGTGTTAGTGTTAGAGTGTGTTAGAGTGTGTGTTAGAGTGTGTGTGTTAATGTGTGTGTTAATGTGTGTGTTAGTGAGTGTGTTAGTGTTAGAGTGTGTGTGTGTGTTTGTGTGTGTTAGAGTGTGTGTAATTGTTAGAGTGTGTGTGTTAGTGTGTGTGTCTGTTACTGAGTATGTTTGTGTGCGTCTGTCACTGAGTGTGTGTCTGTCAGTAAATGTGTGCGTCTGTTAATGAGAGTGTGTGTGTGTGTCTTAAGCACTTACCTTTTTCCAGCGCCGGACTCCCTTGGCGCTGGGGATCTCTCCGTCCCGATCCGCCTCTCAGCTCCGAATGCACATGCGTGGCAAGAGCCACGCGCGCATTCAAACTGCCCATAGGAAAGCATTACTCAATGCTTTCCTATGGACATTCAGCGTCTTCTCACTGTGATTTTTTAACAGTGAGAATCGCAGAAAATCCTCTAGCGGCTGTCAATGAGACAGCCACCAGAGGCTGGATTAACCCTCAGTGAAACATAGCAGTTTCTCTGAAACTGCTATGTTTTCAGCTGCAGGGTTAAAACTAGAGAGACCTGGCACCCAGACCACTTCATTGAGCTGATGTGATCTGGGTGTCTGTAGTGGTCCTTTAAGTGTATGTGTTTATGCATGCACTGGCGTACATACCGCGGTCGCACCGGTCGCAGCCCTGCGACCAGGTGCCCGCCGCCATGTGTTGCGGCCCCAGAGTAAGCGCGGGGGGGGGGGGGCCACAGATCAGTTTTCGCACCGGGGCCCCATGGGTTGTGTGTACGCCACTGCCACAAACTACTCATGAACGTATTCTATACAATGTAACAGCCCACATAGGCGCAAACACAAAGCTACAAAGCAATTGCAGTACCTACAAATAACGCAGGCAGAATACGTCGGCAACATACACACCTCAATTTAAAGAAAATAGTACCGGCACACCAAGGGACTTCAAAATCTCCATTTGGCACAGTACTACTAAAATATTGCCTACCCCTGCAAAAGATCATGGAAAAAACTTCATCACATAGTTCTGAAAGAAAGATTTCTTAATTCCTCTTTTTTATTACTATGAACTGACTTGTTTTTATTACATGACAGTTTATGGTTGCAGAATAGGCTCATGTTATCACAATATACTTTTGTTCAACTTCCTTCTTTTGGAACGACTTCACAACTTCAGTGGTGTTTAACTATGCAAATACAAAGAATAGAGAAAACATTTTGGATTTAAAAGTCCCTGCAAAATAAAATGTGACTTCCTTGTGGTTCAGACAAGAAATGCATGCAAGAGACCATTGCAGTTCTGTAGGGACAAATTGTGTCCTTTTATAGTAAAAAAAATAATTGCACTTGCTTGCATTTTTGGATCAATGGCACCAAATGGGGATGTGTTAAAAAATCAAACTTGACTTCTTTTCAACCAAAATAATATTTTCAATCAACTCATTTTAACATACCGTATGTGAGGATAATAATCTCTCTGTCTAGAACAAATCTCCAATAACGTGGCTTTACCTGCTAACAGGACGGAATGCAGAAAATGTATACATTTCACAGATTTAGGGCCTGGACTGAGCTATCTAATTATAATTCAAGGCCCTTTCTGTTACACCCAGAGTTATTTTGTTCTTTTTCTGTTTTCCAAGCAATACTGAGAAGAAGAGTTGTAAGGGCTGTATAAATCTGAATGCTAGGTGTAAAGAGATATCGAATGATACTTGATAGGTGAGCTTGTTGCTCTGGACTTATTCAATGTTTTTATCTCCCTCTGTTCATTGTCATGTGTTTATTTAATGTTCTGTGTCTTGTGTTCATATCCATTATCATGTTCTATACCCTTTCCAGCTACCATTTTCTTTGCTTCCAAACCAGAATGGATTCTGGTCTAATTCTGTTTTATATTCCTGATTGCATTTCTGGATTCAGTGAATGCTTGGTCAGGTGTCCCACCTTGCCCCATTATGTATGGTCCAATGTGTATGCTTGGTTTCCTTTGTTCCAGACTAATACCTTGCCTTTACCTGAGCTTTGGAATGCTGTGATTATGCCCCTTTCTGTTTATTTTACTAACAGCCTGATATATTGGCATTGAGATGTGTGAGAGCAGAAGACAATTGAAGCACACGTTAGATGATATCTGAAGAACGAAGCTCTGGGGAGACATTTCCATGTAAGGAGGAATTGGTTGGAGGATGGACCCTTAGCAAACATTTGTAATGGGGTGGACATCAACAGATGAAAAGAAAGTACCAAGACAAATAACTAAAGAGAGATTTAGGAAAGGAAATATACACTGAACGATCTCGTGAGGCTGCAGTTATGACAAAGGATGAGAAGGAAACATTGAAAGACAAAACGATTGTCTGGGGTTGCTGTATTTCTCGTGCAGAGAGAGCTTGCCGGCATTTCGGTTCTGGACTGCGCTTATGGGTGGGTTCAGTCTGATATGCAAATGGTATACGTTATCTTTGTAATGGCACAAGTGAGCAAAACATTTTTTAGACCTGAGCAGGGACTAACCGAAGAGCAAGCTACTGAGTTTCTCTAAGCTTTTGCCAGTTTCTGCAGGAAAAAATGAGCCTAATTTGCAAAAAAAAAGAAAAAAAAAAAAAAAAAAGAAAGAAACTTGCTATAATACAGAGAAGCAGTTGAAACAGTTTGTGCATATGGTAAGAAAATAGACTCAGCATGTAATGAAAAGTGGTATTTAGAGTGCAGTTAATTATCAGGCTATCTCAACCTGCGGCAAAGACGTAGATCACTACATACTAAGTAGGTTAGCAAGCACTGTCAGGTCCAACAGCCATGAATATCCTACAGGCGTACATTAATTGCTTTCAAAACTATATGAAAATGGAAAGCCAAGTTCATACAATATTAAAGTTACATTCCAAGGCCTATGAAGTTGATATACAGCATAGCAGTAATAGGGAAAGCCATGTAGGCCATTCTGAACTGTTGATCTGTCCTAACAGCATTGCCTTTCAGTATAACCTATTTTCCTTCCAGTCATTCATAAAAACAGGTTTTATTTTATATATGAGTCAGCACAAACCTTAGCCAGTGGAGACACCCACCCAGATAATGCTACATATTTTATTACATGGCTTTTAAGAGTTGAAACCAAAATAGATTGGATTTCTACGCCTGCAGCTCATGACAGTGCAGCTATATTAAAAAAAATTCTCCCATGCATAAGGCAGAAACTGCTTGAAGGAGGGTTGGTTTTTTTTTCTGCTTCATATCCAGCTGTTGAGTCTTAAGATGTTGATGTACATGTACAGGGGCGGACTGAGAACCCTCAGGGCCCACGGGCAAAATAAATCAAGGGCCCCCTTACAGGCCCCACCCATGCTCCGCAGCAAGCCCGACTGTTGTCCCGCCTCCAGCCACACCCTACCCAATCTTTAGACACAAGGAACAAAAGTGCAATAATCCCCTCGAGGCCCCAGTAGAGACTACAATTGAGGGCTAATGGGCTTGGAAGGGGGTCTTTCTAGCAGAGGCCATCTCAGCGTCCATTAGATAGCCTCTGCTGGAAACAGTCACCTCCAGGCCCCAGTAGAGACTACAATTGAGGGCTAATGGGCCATGGAGGGGAGGTCTTTCTAGCAGAGGCTATCTCAGTGTCCTTTAGATAGAGAGTGTTAGAAAGAATCTACTCCAGGCCCCATTAGAGACTACAATAGGAACTCTGGTTCCTATTTACAATATAGCAACACAACATAGCTTTCTGATACCTAGGCCAAGTTGGCTCCTCTTGCCTTAATTACTGTTGCTGGCTGGCAGTCTGTGGGCTTACTGGAAGGCTGTGGGCTTGCTGGCTGCGGCTGGTAGGCTGTGGCTTCCCGGCAGGCTGTGGGCTTGCTGGCTACTGCCGGCAGGCTGTGGGCTTGCTGGCTACTGCCGGCAGGCTGTGGGTTTGCTGGCTACTGCCGGCAGGCTGTGGGCTTGCTGGCTACTGCCGGCAGGCTGTGGGCTTGCTGGCTACTGCCGGCAGGCTGTGGGCTTGCTGGCTACTGCCGGCAGGCTGTGGGCTTGCTGGCTGTGGCTGGCAGGCTGTGGCTTGCTGGCTGCGGCTGGCAGGCTGTGGGCTTGCTGGCTACTGCTGCCAGGCTGTGGGCTTTCTGGCTACGACTGGCAGGCTGTGGGCTTGCTGGCTGTAAGCCTGTGGCTTTCTGTAGGTCTGACTGGCCTGTGGGCTGGCTAACTGGCCTGGTTGGCCTGTGGGCTGGCTGGCCGGCCTGTGGGCTGGCTGGCTGGCTACGGGGGCACTTTTAAAGAAATAATCCATGCACAATAACCACTGCTGCTCTGTGTAGTGGTTATGGTGCCAGGAGGGCCGGGACCCCATCCCAGAGTAAGTAGTCAAACCGTTTAAGAAAAGTTTGAAAACTTACCTGGGGTCTGCTGGGATATGGGGCTGTAGTAGGGTATAGGAGCAGTGGTGCAATGTGTGAGGGGTGCAGTGTGTGTGAAAGGTTCAGTGTGTGAGGGGGGGTGTAGTGTGTGAATGTGTAGGGTGTGTGTGTGGCAATGTTAGTATGGGGGCTGTGTATGGGGGTCTGTGTGTGTATGGGGGTCTGTGTGTATGGGTGGGCAGTGTATGTGTGTGAGTGAGGCAATGTGTGTAAATGTGTATGGTGTGTGTGGGGACAGTGTGTGTGTATGGGGGGCAGTGAGTGAATGTGTATGGTGTGTGTGTGGGGGGGCAATGTGTGTATGGGGCTAGAGTTCACTCTCACTACTGCGACCACCAGGAATCCCTGGTGGTCGCAGTGTTGAGAGTGAACTCTAGCCCATAGCTCCAGGGCTAGAGTTCACTCTTGCGAGAGCCGGAGCGTTGCCGTGGTAACCGCAACGCTCTGTGCTCGCGTGAGAAGGACCTAGAGGAGCTGCAGGCTAAGCTCCCGGGTCCTCTCTTCTTCCCTCCCCTGACGGCTGCCCGCACGGTGCCTGCAGACCGGGGAGAGAGATCGGCTGGGGGTACCCACCAATGATATCTACAGCCCCTCTGTGTGCCTTTTTGTCTCCCCCAGTCCCTCTGTATGTTTCTTTCTCCCCCTCACTGCTCCTCTGTGTCCATGTCTCCCCTCTCCTTCCCAGTCTCTCATCCCCTCTGCCTCTTTCTCCCCCTCCCCTTGTGTGTGTCTCTCTCCTTTCTCCCTGTGTCTCTCATCCCCTCTGTCTCTTTCTCCCCCATTTTCCTGTGTCTCTCTCTACCCCACATCTCTCGTCCCTTCTGTCTTTTTCCCCCCTTTCCCTGTGTCTCTCTCTACCCCACATCTCTCTTCCCCTTTGTCTCTTTCTCCCCCTTTTCCCTGTCTCTCTCTCTACCCCCTGTCTCTTTCTCCCTCCTTTCCCTGTGTCTCTCTCTACCCCACGTCTCTTTCTCCCTCCTTTTCCTGTGTCTCTCTCTATCCCACATCTCTCTTCCCCTCTGTCTCTTTCTCCCCCCTCCACCATCTCTCTATTCCCTTTCTTTCCCCCCCTGTGTCTCACTCTTCCCCCCTGTCTCTTTCTCCCTCCTTTCCCTGTGTCACTCTCTCCCCCCTCTGTCTCTTTCCTTCCCCTCCCCCTGTCTCTCTATTTTCCCACTGTCTGTTTTTTCCCCTGCCTCTATCTATTCCCCCTCTCTGTTTTATTCTCCCCCTCCCAGTTACTGACAGAAGGGGCCAGCCGCGGTACATGCTGGAGCCGCCGGGCCGGGTGGCAGCCTCGCCGGTCCGGCGGCACTCCTGTCAGGCTGTCACTAACGCTGAGGACGGAAGGAGGGAGGAGCATGTCTCTCTCTCATGCTCCTTTGCAGTTCCCACATCCTGTGCTGGGAATTGTGGAAACCGCAAAGGAGCATGAGAGGGAGACATGCTCCTCCCTCCTTCCGTCCTCAGCGTTAGTGACAGCCTGACAGGAGTGCCGCCGGACCAGCGAGGCTGCCACCCGGCCCGGCGGCTCCAGCATGTACCGCGGCCGGCCCCCTCAGTGTGCCACCGGACCGGCCACCCGGTGGCACCTACGTGCTCAGTCCCCAGATGCCGCGGCCGCGGTCGGGCAATCCGGCCCTGCCGCCGGGCCCCCTTCCTGGCCGGGCCCTCGGACCATGTCCGAAGTGCCCGACCGGTCAGTCCGCCCCAGTACATGTACCAATAAGAAAAAGCTATTACTGTGTTATCAACACTTTTGTTCTGGACTGAATTTTCCCAGAATTATGAAGACCTGTTAACCCCTTAACGACGAGTGACGGACGAGGTCCGTCACTCAGGGGAATGCGTTAATGACGAGTGACGGACCTCGTCCGTCACCCGTTAAAATTAACCCCAGATCGCCGCAATCGCGGCGATCGCGGGGTTAATGGTGCTCCGGTCTGCCTCTGCATTAGAGGCAGACCGGGAGCACCGGATCGGGCTGTCAGAGTACATGTGCCCGCTCTGACAGCATGCCAGAGCGGGCACATGTGCTCTCTATACTCACCTCCGCCTCCCTGCACTTCCTGGTTCTGTGTGAAGTGCAGGGAGCCGGATCTTCAGTGATCCTGCCCCCTGGTGGAAAGAAAATATAGTCAAATTAAAATCCCCCCCCCCTTTACCCCCCCTTTACCCATTTTAATAAAAAATTAACCCCTTCCCTGCCAATTGATCACTGACTACAGTGATCAATTGGCAGGGATTACATTTTACTAAGATCTGATTTTTTTTTTAACCCCTGAGGGTTAATTCTTTTTTTTTTTAACCCTCAGGGGTTCAATTTATTTAATTAATTAATTTAAATATTTTAAAATTATAAATTTAGCTAGCTGGGGAGGGTGGAAGTTAGTGGGGAATTGGGGGATTTAGTATTACGCTAACTAGGGGTTAACGTTAAAAAAAGTTTAAAAATACGCTTTAAAAAGTTAAAAAATTAAGTTAAAAAAAAAGTTTTAATAACATTTAAGTAAAAAATGTAAAAAAATAAACCCTTTACCCAGTCCAAATAAAAATTAACCCCTTCCCTGCCAGTCGATCACTGCCTACAGTGATCAAAATACAGATCACAGTATTATACTGTTCTAATTTTTTTTTTTAACCCCTGACGATTAACTTTTATTTATTTTTTAACCCTCAGGGGTTAAATTTATTTAATTAACTAATTTAAATATTGTATAATTAAATATTTTGCTAGCTGGGGTGGGTGGGAGTTATGGGAAAATGGGGAATTTACTGTTAGTGCTGCTTACTGCTAGTTAGGGGTTAACGTAAAAAAAAAGCTTAGAAAAATGTTAAATCTGTAAAAAAAAGTTTTACGAAAGTTTAGGAAACTTTAAAAAAATGAATAATCAAAACAAAAGTTTAAAAAATAGTTTTAAAAAGTAAAAAAAGTTTTAAAAAGTAAAAAAATACATTTAATAACGCTCATTACCACTACACCTGGTACAAGCTAGCGGAAAAATGATCCCACGCTAAGGTTCAAAATATGCCTTTTGAAATACCCTGGGATGTCTTCTTTAAGAAATGGTATGGCTTTATGGGGTATTTGGTTTATATAGCCTGGTAAAATACTCTAAAATGGGACATGGGCACAGCGTAAAAATTTAAAGTTTGAAAAAAAATGGAATGGCTGTGTCCCAAATGTGCCCCTCCGATGTCCACATATACCTGGCAAAGGTACATACGGGGGTATTTTTGTACTCAGCAGACATAGCTGAGCAACATATGAAGTATTATACAGTGGTAGTACACATAAGGTTTGCAAAATATACTGTGCAAACTCACTTTGTGTGTCAAAAAGGCAGAAAAAACGCTTATTACCACTACACCTGGTACAAGCTAGCGGAAAAATGATCCCACGCTAAGGTTCAAAATATGCCTTTTGAAATACCCTGGGATGTCTTCTTTAAGAAATGGTATGGCTTTATGGGGTATTTGGATTATATAGCCTGGTAAAATACTCTAAAATGGGACATGGGCACAGCGTAAAAATTCAAAATTTGAAAAAAAATGGAATGGCTGTGTCCCAAATGTGCCCCTCCGATGTCCACATATACCTGGCAAAGGTACATACGGGGGTATTTTTGTACTCAGCAGACATAGCTGAGCAACATATGAAGTATTATACAGTGGTAGTACACATAAGGTTTGCAAAATATACTGTGCAAACTCACTTTGTGTGTCAAAAAGGCAGAAAAAACGCTTATTACCACTACACCTGGTACAAGCTAGCGGAAAAATGATCCCACGCTAAGGTTCAAAATATGCCTTTTGAAATACCCTGGGGTGTCTACTTTAAGAAATGGTAGGCCTTTGTGGGGTAGTTTGAATTTAAAACCTGCAAAGATGCTTGGAAATTGCACATAGGCCCGGCGTCAAAATTCAAAGTTCGGTCAAAACTGATATGGCTTGGTCTACTATATGGCACTGTAGCTTCACAAAATAGTGCCATAGACATACAATGGGGGTGTCCTTTTACTCAGAAGACTTAGCTGAGCATAATTTGGGGGGTTTGAACTTAGTGGCACACATGAAATATACAAAATGCCCAGCAAAAATGCAATCCGTATGTAAAAAATGCACAAAATTATTTTTTACCACATACTTTGGCATGTAATGGTAAAAAAATGGGGGCATGTTAAGGCACAATATGCACCTTATGAGATACCCTGGAGTGTCTTCTTTTACAAATGGTAGGCCTTTGTGGGGTGTTTTGAACAGTAAAACTGTTATAATACCCCAAATGGAAGCATAGGCTCATTAAATCCGTCTCTCAAAATTCTACTGTGAATACTGAAAAGGACAGGTCTCCTGTATGGCACTGTAGCTTCACGAAATAGTGCCATAGACATACAATGGGGGTGTCCTTTTACTCAGAAGACTTAGCTGAGCATAATTTGGGGGGTTTGAACTTAGTGGCACACATGAAATATACAAAATGCCCAGCAAAAATGCAATCCGTATGTAAAATATGCACAAAATTATTTTTTACCACATACTTTGGCATGTAATGGTAAAAAAATGGGGGCATGTTAAGGCACAATATGAACCTTACGAGATACCCTGGAGTGTCTACTTTTACAAATGGTAGGCCTTTGTGGGTTTTTTTTGAACAGTCAAACTACTATAATACCCCAAATGGAAGCATAGGCTCATTAAATCCGTCTCTCAAAATTCTACTGTGAATACTGAAAAGGACAGGTCTCCTATATGGCACTGTAGCTTCACGAAATAGTGCCAAAGACATACAATGGGGGTACCGTTGTACTCAGCAGAAGTAACTGAACACATAATAAAACTTTGTACAGGAATAGCACAAACCAAATTTACAAAATACACATGAGAAGTTCTTTGTTATAAGTTTGTGTGTGAAAACCCCCAAAAAACACAATTTTACTCCAATATTTAGCAGAGGTTGGCGGTAAAATGGCTACGTAGAAAGTGTCAAAACAACCTTAGGTAAATAGCCTGTGGTGTCTACTTTATATAAATATATACTTTTGTGTGGCAATTTTGTTTTCTTTTATGGCTATTAGGCTTACAAGACAAACATACCAAATTCTAAAATCGCTCCACATAAAAAGTTTATTTTACTCCTTGTGCTTTGTGACCTGTAACTACCAAAAAAAACTGAAAATCCCAGACACATTATATATTCTGTAATTCAGAACAACTAAATGAATTTATTTTTAATTACTTTCCTTAACCTGCACTAATTATATACACATTATTATTGCAAAAACTGTAAAAAAAACACACAAAAATTCATTTTTTTGCATATTTCTGTATTTTTTTTTATAATAAATAAGCATTTATATATACATGTGTTACATCAAATTAAAGCCCTTTCTGTCCTTTAAAAAACGGTATATAATATGTGTCGGTGCAATAAATTAGTAAAATGCAAATTGCAGTTGAACGCAAATAGCAAAAAATGCAAAAAATGCCGTTGTCATTAAGTGAAAGACAAGCTTCTGAAGCTCTGTCCTTAAGGGGTTAAAATTAAAGGAATACTATAGTGTCGGGAATACAAACATAAATTCCGGACACTATAGCTTTAAAAACATAGTTTAGGTCACTGGCCTCCCTGTTAAAGGAGTAAAAGTTATTTTACTCACCTTTTTTCCAGCGACGCATGGGTCTTGTTGTGGTTGGGTGTGCCCCCGCTCCACCTCCTTGGCTGAGATCATGAAAATTGCAGATTTCAGCAAATCCAATGCGTTCCCATAGCGAAATGCTGCACAGCGCCAATCTGCATCTCCTCATAGAGATGCAGCGCCTGTATAAGGAAAATTCAGTGTCTCAATGCAGAGCGTAGACACACTGAACGTCAGTGCTGCTTACTATGGAAGTACCCAGGAAGTACCTCCAGTGGTCATCTGATTTACTGCCACTAGAGGTGTTGCTAGGCAACAATGTAAACACTGCCTTTTCTCTGAAAAGGCAATGTTTACATAAAAAGCTTGCAGGGACATACTGTACACACCAGAACAACTACATTAAATTAAGCATTTTGTCCAAGGAAACAGTTAACAAAATGTCACCCCTTCATATCTAACTCTGTGCTCTAGTGTTCATTTTGCTTGAAGGTGCACACATGCGCAAATGTAGCCCAGGGACCAGCGAAGTTAAGGGAATGGGCCTTGACAGAGCTATGAGGCAGGCATATGGAGTGGTGGGAGTTTATTGGATATGTGGTTGAGGGGGCAGGGCTTAATTTGAAATCAGTTTTTAATAACAGACATTTTAGATTAGGGTTCATTTTAATTAGCCATACTTACCTGTTGTTGTGTGCTGCAGGTCTGTGTGGTGTTTTCTGCTTTATTTTTCAGATGGATCCTGGCATGGAGGCACTGATTGACGGAATCCGGTCTGCAGTTCGTGAGAGGGGACTTTCCTGGCTTCAAGACTGCCTGGGTTCTATGGGTCCCGGGCCTGGGTCTTCTACTGCACCATTGCACCGGCCTACAAGGTGGACAAGTCCAACCCAGCGATTGAGCCCCAGTACTGTCCCCAGGAGGCAGCGGAGGAGGAGCCCTTTGGCGGGGCCTGTGGCCAGAAGCGGTGATGTCGGCAGTGAGGCGATCAGAGCCCCGGTGTGCGGGATAGGAACCGGAGCATGGCCACGCCGTGTCTGAGTGATCCTGTGACAGGAGCGGCTGCGGGTACGGAAGAAACAACGCCTTATGGCGGACGGCAGAACGACGGCACGGAGGGCGCTGCGCCTCACGCCGGACGGCAGGTCAGCAAAAAAGTCTACACCATGCCTCACGGCGGAAGGCAAGGCAGATCAGGCTCCTTCCACAGCAGGCTCCAGAGGCTAATGGAGTGCTGCAAGGGCGGATTCGTTGCTGACTGCTGGGGGTCCTGTACCGGGTGAGTCGGGTCCTAGTGGTCCACTGGCATCACATATGGGAGAAGGGGGGACTGGGGTAGGTGGCCACTCAGGAATTGGGAGCAGCTCAGGGGGAGTTAGGAGGCCCATGCAAGCATCAGGTTTTCAGGCCCAGGAACAGACACCAGCTAGCAATCTGCAGATAATGCCCTTGCCATCTGCAAGGACAGGGAGGCAGGCAGTGGGGTGGCACCTAGGAAGGCAACAAGAGCAGGTTTTATGCTTGGTGTCCTACGCATCATTCGACAATGCTGTCCAGGGCCGCCATCAGGGGGTGACAACCGGCGCCCGCACGCTGATGGGGCCCATCGGGTGGCCCATGCACTTAGGGCCACCCGATGGACCCCATATCTTCCGGGGCCCGGTCAGCGCTGTGGCCCTGGTATAGCCAGTGGTGTATCCTGGTTTTGTGCTGCCCTAGGCAGGACAAAACTCAGGCGCCCCTCTCCCCCCCCCCCGCGACACCCCCACCCAACCCTTCCCCCCCCCGTCCCGCCTTCTAAATACACACACACAAATTCACTGACAGATACGCATACACTAGCTAACAGACACACACACACACAGTCAGACACACACACTCACTAGCAGACACACACACTCACTAACAGACACACACACTCACTAACAGACACACACTCACTAACAGACACACACTCACTGTCAGACACACACTCACTGTCAGACACACACTCACTGTCAGACACACACACTCACTGTCAGACACACACACTCACTGTCAGACACACACACTCTCTGTCAGACACACACACTCTCTGATATATAATATATTATAATATAATATATATAATATAATAATATAATATATATAATATAATAATATAATATATATAATATAATAATATATAATATAATATAATATATAATATAATATATAATATATTATAATATAATAATATATAATATATTATAATATATAATATATAATAATATATAATTATAATATAATATATAATATATAATAATATATAATTAAAATATAATATATATAATATAATAATATATTATATTATAATTATTATATTATATTATATATATTATATTTTAATTATATATTATTAGATATTGTGATGTAATTCCAGTAAAATACAAGTTTAGCAGGCTAAGATTGCCACAAGGCATATGTATGTATATGTGTTTGTAGTATCAGTTAGTTAATTACACGTAACTAAGATACTGTTATCACTGTACTGACCAGGTGCAGGAATGTAAGAACTGGAATTACGCGTCCCTCTCCTTTGTATCAGATGAGCCACGTGGTTAGACCGGATGGATGAGTTTAGACTCTATTTATTAAATAGGTTAAGGGTATGTGTGGGTGTAGTTAATTGTGGGAGGAGCTACAGTGCTATATAAGGAATGTACTCTATGTATTCAGTACTCAGACTTTGCTGTATTTTGGTGACGCTAGTCCCTCTGAGTCCCGATCGGTGATCCAATAAAGAATCTCTTCCTTCCTGAAGAAACCTGTGTCCATCTCTCTGTGCTTGGCTTCCGTCAGTTTCTCCGGTATCATTTGGTGCATTGGCCGGGAAACTCATCGTTCAACGGTAGCTGAGAGGCAGAGGCGTGAGACGGTCTATCTTTGCCCACGTTCTCTACGGCTGCACCCCTGAACTTCTGCGTGGACCTCCCTTCGTCTCGGCGCCACTGGTCTGTTGTCCAGGAGATCATCGGCCTCTACGTAAGAAGTGCTGGGGTGTCCCCGTCGATGAGTGTGAACTCAGGTTCAGGAACGAGGAGGTAAGACAACTGCTGTTTTAGACGGCAGGACCCACTAGGGGTATACCGATTGTGCGGTAGGCCCAAAGGGGTTTTGAATCTGTGTATCTGCCCCCTCTGTCGGAGGGAAGGAGCGAAGGCGCACCGCTCGATCGAACGCTCTTTAGTCAGACCGTTTGATTTGGTTAGTCAGGCGGGGTCCTGGTGTAAATAGCCCTAGCCGGACACCGGTGTCTTGTCTAGACTAGCGTTCTAGGGTGTATATTACGTTCGCTAGGTCGGAGGGACCGGGAGACTAAGCGGCGCCTGTGTAAATTCGGTTCGCTAGTTCTCATCCTATCTGGGCTAAGTGGGAAGGCGTGTAAATTTGGAACCCACTAGACTTTTGATAGTGCGACTAAGAGGCGCCTGTGTAAATTCGGTTCTCTAGCTCGCTATATATGTGGTGATTGGGCAGTGTGGCTAACCAAAACGGGTGTATATAGTTTTAGGTAGTCCATTCAAGGTACTGGCCAATAGTTTAGTTGGGAATTGTAAATGTGTTAACGATTGTTTTAGTAAAGTGTATATCTTGTTAGATAGCGCGAGCTCAGCCGTCTAGCGAGAGTGTTGATAGTGTGTTGCTGTATTATAGTGCACGGTACCATAACCCTGTATATTTACTGACATTATATAATAAGTACTAATCATTGTCGTCCATTGCATGTTTAACAACATAACCACTAATAATTGTATTGTGACCTTAACTTGTGCTTTGACCTATGCTAACCGTACTGTAACCGCTATTTGTAAAAGACGATGTTACTGGGGTGTGTTATAGACGGGTAATTCGTATATAGAGAATTATAGCGTGGGTGACTGTATAGTTACGCCAAAGGGCATAATATTGATTATATAGTGACTGGTGTAACAGCTGTGTGTGTACGGGAATTCCCTGAGTGTTTATTGTTATTGTGTACGTTTCACTTGGTAACCGTACCACGTGGTGCTGTTGCCAGAGGAAACGGGTGTGACTGTTGAATAGTACGCGTGTATAGTATTCGTTGTCGACGACGTTCCATTGTTAAGTATGGGTGCGTCGCAGTCAACGATTCCGGATCCCTTAGGATGTATGGTTAAGAATTTTAAAAAGGGATTCAAAGTTTGTGATTTTGGGGTAAAGATGTCTCCTGTACGTTTGGTCACTTTGTGTACTAGGGAGTGGCCTACTTTGGTTGCGGCATGGCCGCCACGTGGCAGTTTGGATCCAACTCTGGTACAGCGCTTACACGTGGCTGTATCAGGTAGGCCTGAACTTTACGGCCAGTTTCCTTATATTGATTGTTGGAGACAGGCCGTAAATGACTCGCCAAAATGGCTCCGGACATGCCACGAGGAACAGTGTCGCCTCATGGTAGCTAGGACTTGTTCGTCCACTAGGGCTGGTGTTAGGCCCATTTTGGACACGCCCCCTGAGTCCGAGATCCCTTTGCCGCCCCCTTACTTTCCGTTAAGAAGAAGTGACGCAAACGCAGGAAGTCCTGCACCCCTCCCCTCATTACCCTCATCCACTTCCGCTTCCTCCTCCAGTACAGGATCCACCCCCCTCGTACTAAATCTCCCCTTCCGGAACCAGAATCCACCCCCATTAGAAACGAATATCCTGATTTGGCGCCACTTCAGACTTCCGGTCAAGCTTCATCTAGCTCGGCTCGAAGTGTTTTATTTACGACCTTTTCCCAAAACCGACCTCCCACATCCCCATACCCTATCTCTCCCCGACCGGAACCCATGACTGACGCCTCTCTACGTAGCCCCATCCAAACCCGACAGTTGACTGGTGCCCAACAATTAAAGCACTATCAGATGCCTCTTCGTCTGAATCCCGGGTCAGCTTATATCGATGCCGCAGGTCAAATGGCACACGCTGACCCAGTCTTCGTATATGTCCCATTTACCACAACCGATCTTTTAAACTGGAAGACCCATAATTCCTCGTATACTGAGAAACCACAAGCTATGACTGATCTGTTCACCTCAATAGTACAGACGCATAATCCGACATGGGCTGATTGCCAGCAGTTACTAATGACTTTATTTAACAATGAGGAAAGGACAAGAATAAATCAAGCAGCCATTAAAGCATTAGAGGATAGAGCCCGTGCTTTGAACCAAGCCAATCCAGCAGCATGGGCCGCGACACACTATCCCAACACCGATCCCGATTGGAACGTAAATGGTGCTGATATGGTTCAACTCAGAGCCTATAGAGACGCTATAATTGCTGGCATGAAAGCCGGAGGAAAGAAAGCCATTAACATGTCGAAGACAGTTGAGGTGATCCAGAAAAGCGATGAAGCGCCCAGTGTCTTTTATGACCGATTATTGGAGGCATACCGCTTGTATACCCCCTTTAATCCGGAAGACGCAGACAATTCCCGAATGGTTAACTCCGCCTTTGTCAGCCAAGCATACGGAGATATTAAGCGCAAGCTACAAAAGTTAGAAGGGTTTGCAGGTATGTCCATCACCCAACTAATGGAGGTAGCAAATAAGGTCTATATGAACAGGGATACAGAAAGTAAGAAAGAGGAAGAGCGCAAGATGCGTAAAAAGGCTGATATGCTAGCGGTAGCGATCGCAGGCGTAGATAAACGGGGCCCAGATAGAGGCAATAATAGATGGAGTAGGGAGCCTTTGAGTAGGGATCAATGCGCGTATTGCAAGGAAGAAGGGCATTGGAGGAACGAATGTCCGCAAAGAGAGCAGTACGAGAGAGACCAACCCAGGGCAGGCTACGGAAACTTTAGAGGTAGAGCGAGAGGTAGAGGAGGCCCCGGAGGGAGTAATGGTTATAGAGGGAGTAATGGGAACAGAGGAAGTGTTAGGGAAGACAGGTATATTCCAGCAGCGCAAAGGTCCCGCGATAGAGAAGGTAGGGACTTTGTAGGATTGGCTGACACTGTCATGGAGGACTATTGATACCGACCGGGCTCCATCCCCCTTGGTCGAGCGGAGCCTATGGTCGATGTATCAATAGGGGGGAAAAGGAGTGCGTTCATGATCGACACTGGTGCTGAACATTCAGTGGTGACTAATCTAGTTGCTCCTCCATCTGGAAGGACTATTACTGTGATAGGAGCAACTGGAAGAAGTGCTGAAAAACCGGTTCTTAAAAGTCGACTCTGTACATTGGGAGGCCACGTAGTAAAACACCAATTCCTTTATATGCCTGAATGTCCAGTCCAATTGCTGGGACGTGATATGCTATCAAAATTACAAGCGCAGATTACGTTCCTACCAAATGGAACAACATCCTTAAAGTTTAATGGACCTTCAGGTATTATGACTTTATCCGTACCAAAGGAAGAAGAGTGGCGACTTTATACAGTGTTGACTAGCCAAAACCCTAGGAGTGATGAGACATTGTTTAACATACCAGGAGTTTGGGCAGAGAACAACCCACCAGGACTGGCCCGCAATATTCCACCAATAAAAATTGAACTGAAACATGGGGTTTATCCAGTGAGCCTAAGACAATATCACATTCCACAGAAGGCTAAGAAGAACATCCAATCCTATCTGGATAAGTTCATACGGTATGGTATCCTAAAATTCTGTACTTCCCCCTGGAACACCCCATTGCTGCCTGTTCAAAAGCCCGGTACAGATGAGTATCGACCTGTACAGGACTTAAGAGCAGTCAATGATGCGGTTGTTAGCATACATCCAGTTGTACCCAATCCATATAACCTGCTTGCTTTAATTCCGGGCGGGGCTACTTACTTCACAGTCTTAGATCTCAAAGATGCCTTCTTTTGCCTCCGAATTGCCGCAGAAAGCCAATGTATTTTCGCTTTCCAATGGGAGAACGCTGTAACGGGCTCAAAACGCCAAATGACTTGGACAAGACTGCCCCAAGGGTTTAAAAATTCACCTACCCTATTTGGTTCAGCTCTAAGTCAAGATCTACTGGATTTCGAGTCTATCCCAGGAGAATGTGTATTGTTACAATACGTAGATGACTTGTTGATAGCAGCAGTTACAAAAGAAAAATGTCAGCAAGCAACGCACGATCTACTACATATTCTCTGGAAGGCAGGATACAAGGTGTCCAGGAAGAAGGCTCAGTTGTGTTTGCCAACTGTCAAGTATCTGGGATTCCATATCTCTGAAGGTCAAAGGATTATGGGGCCAGAGAGAAAAGAAGCTGTCTGCCAAATACCAATACCCAAGAATAGAAGACAAGTGCGAGAATTCTTGGGGGCAGCAGGCTTCTGTAGGATATGGATTCCCAGCTATGCGATACTGGCAAAACCTCTGTACGCAGCCATCAAAGGTACAGAGCACGACCCCTTCTTATGGACCCAAGAACAGCAAACGGCATTTGAAGATGTGAAGAAGGCTTTGATGAGTGCCCCAGCATTAGGTCTACCTGATCACACACGACCATTCTACTTATATGTACACGAGCAAAGAAGAATGGCTGTGGGAGTATTGACACAGTACTTGGGATCATGGCAAAGACCTGTTGCCTACATGTCTAAGCAACTGGATGCAGTGGCCAGCGGACTTCCACCTTGTCTAAGAGCCGTAGCTGCAGCCGCCCTGCTAGTAGCTGAAGCCGATAAACTCACTCTGGGTCAAGAACTTTATGTACGAGTCCCACATGCAGTACAGACGTTGTTGGATTACAAAGGAAATCATTGGTTTAGTAACAGCCGTATGACCAAGTATCAAGCAATGTTGTGTGAAAACCCAAGAGTGCATTTAGAGACTGTAAACACCTTAAATCCAGCTACCCTTTTGCCGCAACCTACTGAAAGTCAACATGATTGTTTGGAAGTAATGGATGAAGTATTTTCAAGTAGACCAGATCTTCGTGATTTTCCCATCCAGAACCCCGATGTTCAATATTACACCGACGGCAGTAGTTATGTGAAAGAAGGGATCCGCTATGCAGGATATGCAGTGACAACAATAGACAAGGTGATAGAAGCTCGGCCACTGGCGAAAGGAACATCAGCACAAAAGGCAGAATTAATAGCACTAACACGAGCGTTACAATTGGCTGAAGGTTTAAGAGTAAATATCTATACGGACTCTAAGTATGCGTTTTTAACCACTCATGCCCACGGAGCTTTGTATAAAGAAAGAGGACTACTGAATTCAGAAGGCAAAGAAATCAAGTACGCAGCTGAAATCCTACAACTATTGGAAGCAGTGTGGGAGCCGAAAGAAGTCGGTATCATACATTGTCGAGCGCATCTGAGAGGAGATGGTGATGTAACCAAGGGAAATCGGATGGCAGATAGTGCAGCTAAGCGTGCTGCTGAATCAGGAAGACAGGAGTATGTGGGGCATATAGCTGCTCTTATACCAACTCCACTGTCTCAATGGACTCCAGTTTATACAGCTCAAGAAGAGGAGTGGTTAAAGACTGAACCGGGAAAGTATTTGGAGAACAAGTGGTATCAGCTAGAAGATGGAAGAATAGTTATACCAGCATCACTAGCAGTAGAAATTGTCCAGAACTATCATAATGGGACATATTCTGGGAGAGACAGTACTGAAGAATCTCTCAGGAAACATTTCTACATACCAAGATTGTCCAACTTGACTCAGGCCATTGTACGCAGATGTGTAACGTGTGCTAAAAATAATGCAAGACAAGGACCAGTAAAGCCACCAGGAGTCCAGTTTATGGGGGGACTCCCCATGTCCGATCTACAAATAGACTTTACAGTGATGCCTAAATCGGGTGGACATCGTTACCTGTTGGTAATTGTGTGCACCTATTCAGGTTGGGTAGAAGCATGTCCTACTCGTACAGAGAAAGCAGGAGAAGTTGTGAGATTCCTGCTACGAGAAATAATACCCCGATATGGACTACCCTGTTCTATAGGATCGGACAATGGTCCAGCTTTTGTTCATCAGTGCCTACAACAACTGACTCATATGCTTGGTATAAAGTGGAGGCTTCATACTGCATATAGACCCCAGAGTTCTGGTAAGGTAGAGAGAATGAATAGAACTATAAAGAACCAGTTGGCTAAAATGTGTCAGGAAACCCAACTTAAGTGGAACGTTCTCTTACCTATAGCCTTATTGCGAATCCGCAGTACCCCTACCAGAAGGATGGGCCTCTCTCCTTTTGAAATCATGTATGGGCGACCACCTCCCGTACTTGGTAACTTAAGGGGGGACTTGAGTCAGTTGGGAGAAGGAATTACCCGGCAGCAGGTTGTAGAGTTGGGTAAGACTATGGAGGAGGTACAGAAATGGGTACAAGATAGATTACCGGTGAATATTTATCCCCCTGTTCATAGTTATCATCCAGGAGATCAAGTGTGGATTAAAGAGTGGAATAATGTACCGTTAGGGCCCAAGTGGAGAGGTCCTTATGTTGTTCTTTTGTCTACCCCTACAGCGATAAAAGTAGCAGAAGTGACTCCGTGGATACATCACTCCAGGGTTAAACCAGCAGCAGTCGATTCTTGGCAAGTTACAGCAGATCCAGAGAATCCCTGCAGGATCCGGTTGAAACGCACTACTCAGTCGGAGTAACGAGGAATTATTGTGGATTACAAATTTTATTGTTACAGGTGTGAGTGAGAAGGCCATAATAAAGCCTGTCCGCTTACCAACACATAGTGTATAAGCCAGGAAAGTCTCGAAGGGACACCTGTGAAGACGAGCAGAACTCCATTCCCTGCAGCCCTCACATCCTGGAAGCTGAGGTTCCATCGCACGGACGAAGACTGAGGATGACGGCGAAAGATGTGCTTTTGATTGTGTTTATTTATATGTGTTTTTATATTCAGGAAGGTAGAGGTACCGACACCCCTAGCTGTGAGGTATGCATTAAGACTACGAGAACAGGTAACCATATTTCCCAAACCCTAATTTGGCATTCACAATACGAATGTAAAGGAGAGGTATCAAGATGTAGATACCTAAATATAGACTATAGTGTGTGCCATTTAGGAGTAGGAGAACCTAAGTGCTTCAGTCCAGAGTATCAACCTCGTACAATTTGGTTGACTCTCAGGAATGGAGATCCTCAGGGGACCCTAATTAATAAGACGGTGTTAGAATCCGTACATTCTTCGGGTGTTCTGCTATTTGATGCATGTAAGGCGATATCAAGTGGTAGAAAACCGTGGAATGTATGTGGGGATCTTAGATGGGAGAGGACGTATGGGTCTAATGATAAATATATTTGTCCCAGTAGTAAAAATAAATATGTGAGTCCTAGATGCCCAAATAAAGACTATAACTTTTGTCCATATTGGTCTTGTGTGGGGTGGGCGACTTGGGGACAGACAGTAGATAAAGACATGATAGTGACTAAGTTGCCGACTAGCCCTTATTGTAAGTCTATGGAATGCAACCCAGTCCATATACTTATTAATAACCCCGACAAGTTCCTAGATAAGTATGGAAATTTATTTGGGTTTCAGATATACGGGACGGGTTTAGATCCTGGGACATTATTGTTTATAGGAATAGAGACTGATACGGTATCCTCCCAGACTCATCAAGTATACCATTCCTTTTATGAAGAGATGAGTATAGATAATAAGATCCCCCATAACGCTAAAAACCTGTTCATTGACCTAGCTGAAAGTATTGCCGGTAGTCTTAATGTTACCAACTGCTATGTGTGTGGAGGTACTAACATGGGAGACCAATGGCCTTGGGAAGCAAAGGAGGTAATGTCCGGTTCTGAGGCAGTTGACCAACTAATATCTACACAAGCCGATTATCATTTGAGTGTTAGAGGTAAATCTGAGTGGAGATTAAAGACCTCCATCATAGGTTATGTTTGCATAGCAAGGAAAGGAATAATGTATAATACTTCTGTAGGAGAATTAACTTGTCTAGGGCAAAAAGCTTATGATGATGATACTAAAAATACAACTTGGTGGTCGGCTTCAAATGTCTCAGAACCATCTAACCCGTTTGCTAGATATGCCAATTTAAAGGATGTGTGGTTTGATTTATCCATCACATCTACCTGGAGAGCCCCAGCAAATTTGTACTGGATCTGTGGTAAGAAAGCCTATTCGGAGTTGCCACAGGACTGGGAAGGGGCATGTGTGTTGGGTATGCTCAAACCATCCTTCTTCTTGTTACCGATTGAAACAGGTGAGACTTTAGGTGTTAAAGTGTATGATGTGAATCATAGGAAGAAAAGGGGACCCTTAGAGATAGGCACCTGGGAAGATAATGAATGGCCTCCCCAGCGTGTCATGGATTATTATGGGCCAGCCACGTGGGCAGAAGATGGTACCTTTGGTTATAGAACCCCTATTTATATGCTCAACCGTATTATAAGATTACAGGCGGTGGTTGAGATTATCACAAATGAGACATCACAAGCGCTCAATCTTCTAGCGAAGCATAACACCAGGATGAGGACAGCAGTCTACCAAAATAGATTAGCCTTGGATTACCTTTTGGCAGTAGAGGGAGGTGTATGTGGGAAGTTTAACCTGAGCAATTGCTGTCTTCAAATAGATGACGAAGGGCAAGCAATAGCTGAGCTTACTAGCCATATGGTTAAACTAGTGCATGTGCCTACTCAGGTATGGAAAGGGTACAATCCAAGTAGTTGGTTTGGTAGCTGGTATGAGTGGTTTGGAGGGCTTAAGGCAGTGGTAGGTGGAGTCCTACTGATTTTACTGTTGTGTCTACTCCTACCGTGTCTTATACCCTTAGTAGTTAGGTCTGTGCAAAGCCTGATAGGAAGTATAGCAGAGAGGAAGGCTGCTGCACAGATAATGGCGATATATAAGTATAAGGCTCTAGATCAAGGAGAACCAATGCAGGAAGATGAGTGTTAAAAGATTCACATCATAAGATAAGTCTGGTCTGGTTCATGGTAACCTGAGGTATATGCAAACCAAGGTTAAGTGATGCCTCAAGTAATTGTGAAATATCAGAGGCATCAAAGGGGGGAATGTGATGTAATTCCAGTAAAATACAAGTTTAGCAGGCTAAGATTGCCACAAGGCATATGTATGTATATGTGTTTGTAGTATCAGTTAGTTAATTACACGTAACTAAGATACTGTTATCACTGTACTGACCAGGTGCAGGAATGTAAGAACTGGAATTACGCGTCCCTCTCCTTTGTATCAGATGAGCCACGTGGTTAGACCGGATGGATGAGTTTAGACTCTATTTATTAAATAGGTTAAGGGTATGTGTGGGTGTAGTTAATTGTGGGAGGAGCTACAGTGCTATATAAGGAATGTACTCTATGTATTCAGTACTCAGACTTTGCTGTATTTTGGTGACGCTAGTCCCTCTGAGTCCCGATCGGTGATCCAATAAAGAATCTCTTCCTTCCTGAAGAAACCTGTGTCCATCTCTCTGTGCTTGGCTTCCGTCAGTTTCTCCGGTATCAATATTATATATTATATTATAATAATATATAATAATATATAATTATAATATAATATATATAATATATAATATATATAATATAATAATTATATATATTATATATATTATTATATTATATATTTTATTATATTATATATTATATATAATATAATAATATATTATATATAATATAATATAATAATATATATAATATAATAATATATAATATATATATATATATATATATATATTTTATATATATATATATAATTAATTTAACTTACCCCCCAGCCTCCTTACCTTTGGGAATGCTGGGGTTTCTCTATCTCCCTGGGGTCTAATGGGGCTGCCGGTCGGGCTGCTGGGCTGGTTGCTGGGCGGGCGGCTGGCGAGGGAGCTCTTCCTCTGACCTCTCTGCTCAGCTCCCTCGCGCGCCGCAGAGTGAGGCTGGGAGCCGGAAGATGACGTCATATTCCGGCTCCCAGCCTCACTCTGCGGCGCGCGGGAGCTGAGCAGATCGCTCAGAGGAAGAGCTCCCTCGCCAGCCGCCAGCCGCCCGCCCGACCAGCCCATCAGCCCGACCGGCAGCCCAGTTAGCCGCAAGGCTAACAAGGCACTTGCCCTGGGCATTTGGGGGCGGCGTTTTTTGCCGCCCCCTGGAAAATGCTGCCCAAGGCAAATGCCTTGTTTGCCTTGCGGCTAAAACGCCCCTGGGTATAGCACGACCGGGCCCCTTTAAACAAAAAAAAAAGCAGCCGCAGCAATTGCTGCTGGGAGGAAGTGGTCACTTCCTCCCTGCTCACTCCGCAGGGGGGGGGGGGGGCGCACGAGCGGCAGTGAGGGAGAGCTGGCCGACTACTCCCATCAGCCCCAGCCACCCTCCTGCAAAGACAAGGTAAGAGACAGGAGGGTGGCTGGAAAATGAGCTTTGTGTGTGTGTGTGTATGAATGTATGTCTGTCTGTATGCATGCATGTCTATTTATGTCTGTATGTATGTATTAATTTTGCACGGGAAAAGGATCAGAGAAGAAAGGTATGAATACAGCAAAGTGCATGTTGGGTCTCTTACTAGGGAAAACTTGGTCATTGTTTCCAGTGTTTCATCAATTTCTAGAGGTATGAAATCAATGTTTAATAGTAATTATTTTCCAAAGTACATATTCAAGGGGCGACTAGTTTTTGCGTATTTGAATACCATAATTTATTGCAAACTTATCCTGGTAAACATGGGAGGGGGAGATTTTCTAAATGTAATCATAACCGAGAAGTGGAGCAAAGTTTTAAAAGAGAGCAATCAATCGTTGAGGACATTTATATGATTGCTCTTCTTTTAGAACTTTGCCCAAACCTTCTTTTATCAAAACATTTCTAAATTCTCTCCATGTGTCATTCTATGCATGTCAAGTTATTTGTGTGCATCAAAATAGATACGCAAAAAATTTAGATTGTCATAACTTGAAATTATTTATTTATTCATCTTTAAATAGAAAAACTGAATTTAGTGGAGCATAAAAATCATCTTCATGGATTTTCTTTTCTGTATTTGTATTTTCAGTATATACATGTATGCCATTAACATTGTGGGATGTCAAATTTGACATTTGGGTAGAAACTGATGCAGTGTCATCCACATAAAGAAAGTGCCCTTATTCAGGCACTTCCTAAAAAGATTTCAGTTTGTGGTGGATGTGAATAATTTTGGGGCATGCATTATGTTTGTCAAGACAAATGGACTTTCATTTTTCTCAGCATGATATTGGCTGTCTGTAATAGCATGCTATTTGATGTTACCTAAAGATCATTTTCAGTATGGGAGATTGATTATGGTTGTCTGAATTACATGAAAAACAATATGTAGACAACTGAGTAGAATTCAGGTACAAGCTGGGGAGATTTTGTTAAGCTTCCAGCACAAAACATAAAGCTAAGCTGTTCTAAAGTTTGTTGATGTTGGAAAAAAATTTTTGATAGCACTTTGTCGGTAACACATCATCTACATATTGTACTAGGCAGCCAGCTGGGACAAAACCACAAGGTACGTATATAACTTAGTACATATTTATTTGATCTCACAAACACAAGGTGTAAATAGGGTTGTATTTAGAGATTTAAAATTTCCAGAAATTAGGAAGTCCTGTTCTTTTTCCGAAAAAAATTGACATTTTTAAAAAAATGCATAGTGGAGTAGTTTTACAAACTGAAAATAATTTTGTTACACTGGGAACATGAAATGCTGTGTATATCAAAGTATTATGCTTGAAATAAATGTACAGCATAATCAGTAAATAATAAACTAAATTTGCTTTTTTTTTTTTTTAAATTTAATTTTTTTGTTACAAACGGAACAAGGTCTGTAAATGTTAAGAACATTTCAACTATACATGAGAACAGGTAACTCCTCCCTTTCCCTCAAAAGCTGCAAAAAAAAACAAACAAAAATAAAACCATCAACATAAAAAAAAATCTTCTCTAATCCTCCTCAAAATCTTTCACTGGGTGAGTGATCACAAATACCCAATCAGATTTGCACGTTGGCACAAATTGCAAATAAAATGGTAAGTAACTGGCATTATTTGTGCCGGTAGGATGTGGCCACATGGCATTGTGGAGGTGGAAAGACCACCTCAATATTTAATCTTCATATTGAAGGTTTAACATTGGAGTTGTCCTTTAACTGGCATAAGAACTTTGGAGGAAAAAGCTACTTGCACTTTCATTGCCTTGGCCCTCATCGTTTAATTCCATAAAGTATTTCTTAATGTCTTTAGGACACTTCTGACGTGCAAGGGTGTGTTTTGTCATCCTTGGAGCATTTGGGAAATAATATTTCTTGTCATAGTATTTGCAAATTACAGCATTGTTCTCAGCAGAAATGGCATTGTGGAAATGTTTACCAATACTGAATGTTGGTCTACCCATCTTACTGAGAGGAGGAAAAGAAAAGCCAATTTACTGGCCAGCCAGACAATAGGTAAACATTACACAGTTAAGGGGGAGAACATTAATAGGAATCATTTAGATAAAGGTTATAAAGATAACATAATTTTTCAGAGTAATTTAACCTGTTAACTGTCAACTATAGACTGTAAGCTCGTTTGAGCAGGGTCCTCTCCAACCTATTGTCCCTGTAAGTTTTCTTGTAATTGTCCTATTTATTGTTAAATCCCCCCTCTCATAATATTGTAAAGCGCTACGGAATCTGTTTGCGCTATATAAATGGTGATAATAATAATAATAATAATGTATGTCTATGTATGTCTGTATGCATGTATGTCTGTCAGTATGTATGATATTATGTATGTCATTATGAATGTATGTCTGTATGTATGCATGTATCAATGTATGTCATTATGTATGTCTGTCAGTATATATGTATATATGTCTGTCAGTATGTATGTATATATGTCTGTATGTCTCTGTCTGTATGTATGTATGCCAGTAGCAATGTATGTCTGTATGTCTGTATATACGTCTGTATGTATGTATGTATGTATATATGTCTGTATGTATGTATGCCAGTATCAATGTATGTCTGTCAGTATGCATGTATATATGTATGCATGTATGTCTGTATGTATATATGAATGTATGTATGTATGTATGCCAGTATCAATGTATGTCATTATGTATGTCAGTATGAATGTATGTCTGCATATCATTATGAACGTATGTCTCTGTGTATGTGTGTATGGATGTCTATGCATGTATGTCAGTATGTATGTATGTCTGTCAGTATGTCTGTATATATATATATGTATGTATGTATGTATGTCTGCCATTATGAATGTATGTGTGTATGTGTGTATGTATGTCGGTGTCTGTATGTATGTATGTATGTGTCTTTATGTCCTTATGCATGTGTGTCTGTATGTATGTTAGTATGTGTCTGTCTGTCACTATGTATGCCTGTGTGTCTGTATATGTGTATGTCTCAGTATGTGTGTGTCAGTATGTATGTCTGTATGCATGTATGTCTGTTTCAGTATGTGTGTCTGTTAGTATGTATCTGTGTCCTTTTGTATCAGTGTGTGTGTGTGTGTGCCTGTGTGTATTCCTGTGGGCGGTATTTGGAGGCGGACCCTATGGGCGGTATTTGGAGGTGGGCCCCAGGGGGCCCAGTCTCTGAGCTGAGTTAGGGGCCCCAAAATTTCTGGTGGCGGCCCTGATGCTGTCGAGTTGGTTAGGCATGCAGGGGTGTGGCGTTGATGGCTGAAGCTCACTTGGAATCTGTTTTTCATCAGTTACCAATTCATCCCCATTGTCACAATCTTCTTGGCTGTTACTTAGAGGGTAAGTACTTTGTGCTTATTTTCCCTCCAGTTCGGATGCCTGTCGCATAGGGTTGCGTACAATGGAATGAGTTGCCCATGTTTTTGGAGTCACTTTGGCGGCTGACAAAACGGTGGGACCAACCTCTTGTCTTAGCTTTTTGGGTCTACAAATTGATTTGGTAGCAGGGGAATGTCATTTGCCGCAGGATAAGTTGGTAGCGCTTCGCCAGGCCATTCAGGAAGTTCGGCCGGAATGTAAAGTGACGCTGAGAACACTGCAATCCTTATTTAGACGTCAGAATTTTGCATGTCGAATTGTACCGGTGGGGAGAATTTTTAATAGGTTCTTGGCAAAGGCGACGGGAGGGATCAGTTCTCCTCATCATTTTAGCAGAGTTACTGTCCCAATGAAGGAGGACTTAGAAGTTTGGGATATTTTCCTTAGGGAATTTATTGGGCGGGTCTTTTTTTTCGTGATGCAGTGGTCCACTCACAGGAATTGGAACTTTTTTACGGATGCTTCGGGGAGTGTGGGTTTCGGGGCATATTTTGCGGGACAATGGTGTGCAGAACCATGGACCGAAGGTTGTAAAGTGAATCCCCTCATTCGGTATCTTGCATTTTTGGAACTTTTTCCCTTAGTAGTTGCGTTGGCTTTGTGGGGACCCATGTTGAGAGATAAGAAAGTTATCTTCTTCACGGATAACATGGCAGTGGTGTCAGTGGTTAATCTGTTATCTTCCTCTTCTATTCCAGTAATTCGCTTGTTGTGACATTTCGTGTTGTTTTGCATGCAACAAAATCAATTTAACTTTGATTTTCGGGCGCGTCATGGGCCTGGATTTTTGAATATCATTGCTGATGTGCTGTCTCGTTTACAGTGGGAGGAGTTTCGTGTGGCGGCTCAGGGTGCTCGGTCAGAGGGTCTGGTCTGTCACTTGCATGGGGATTGTCATATAAGGCAAAGTGTGGCTCCCATCAATGGCCTAGGCCATGGAGCCACACTTGGCCTTATATAACAATCCCCATGCAAGGGGTACGCCCACATGAACCTTGTTGGGGACTGCAATACAAAATTATAAACCAATAACAACAAGGTTACAATGCATGACACTCCCATGTACAATACAATAAGCCTTCCCCTTTACTTAGGAGATAATTGAGTCAAGCACTATACTAAATCCAATTATCTCCAAACACAAAAAAACACATTTTTACAAACCCCCCAAAATACCTTAAAAAAACAAACCCTGATGGCCCTGATCTGGGTGACCAACATATCCAAAAATCACCCAATCAGTTCAGGGGTTCAAGAATTCTATGGAAGTCATTTATTTGACTGACCGCAGGCATGGTCCCATGCCCAAAACAGTTCCAGAGAATCAGGGCTTGTGGTTGGTGTAGTTCGGTAGTTTGAAAATGAAAAAAACTACCGAACAGAGTCAATAGTCTTACCCTGGAGCTTGTTCCCTTCATCCAGATGAATGATCCCACTGAACAGTGCTCTTCTAACTTGTATAGAACCGAACGCAGGCGATAATGGAAGTCCAGCGGTGTCCAGGAGTTTCTGTATCCGATTTTAGTTCCAGGAGATTCATGCCCAAACACCGCTGCCTGTGTTCAACAAGATGGCCACCACCTCGTGGTTGTCCATAGGAATTGCAGCCACCCAGATGAACAATTAGAACACTGCGGTGAGAAACATTCCAAGTTGTTAATAGGTGTTAACAAGCTCCAGGGTAGTCTCTGGTTCGTGAAGTTGTTAGGTAAATGAACCATATAGTCCCAATTGCATGAACAAAGCCTGTTTAAAGTATTTTAGCTGGGTCTATTGCAGGGGCCATGGTCACAGGGTAAGAGGCTGGCCAGCAGGCTCCTCCAAGAACCAGTGACGAGGTTCAATTCGTCACAGTGAGGGATAGTCGAGCTGGTGGGGGAGGAGGGCATTCAATTGGAGGATGTTGAGTTAACTGATGTTTTTGGTAAAGGTTGCATGGTTACTCTTTATTTGTTACAAGGATCGACAGTGTGTCTGGTTTTCTGTGCTTCTGCCTATTTAAAAGATCTTCTGATGCATGATGATGGGTCATCTTTATCAAAATACCAGTTTTTCTGTGTTTTTTGCTTGGGTCTAGGCCATTTGGGCTTGGATCCTTTACAGTTTGGCACATATTCTTTTAGGATTGGGGCTACAACGTAAGCAGCACGGTTGGGCCTAGGGGACAAATTAGTAAAAAGGATTGGACGTTGGGAGTCTGTCAGGTTCCGGCCATATGTGAGATTAGACCGTCTGATATAATTTTTTCTTAAAAAAATTACTACATTTTGGTTGTTCCTTGTTGGTAACATGTTTCCTTTCTTTCGTAGGTTGGGTCGCCTGGTTGGTGGGCCACTCATTCGTTCATTGGGCGCACAAGAGAGCCGCAGTTATACATCACAGAGGACAGCTGGGCTTTCCACGGCACTTGGTCCAATTATATTGGTTTGACTATCGGGGTTTTAGATGGAGGGAAGTTTGTTCAGAGAGGCGTTTAGGTTCAGGGCCATCACCGGATTTTCTGTTGCTACATGCAGGGGGTAACGATTTGGGTCGGGTGCCCCAAGGGGAACTAGTGCACTGTATGAAACGGGACATAGATAAGTTGAGGACTATGGTGCCAGGTGTAGTTTTAATTTGGTCGGAGATGGTGCCCCGGTTCTATTGGCGTCATGCTAGGTATTCTGTGGCAGTGGCTTGGAGCAGGGGGAAAGTTAATAAGATGTCAATTTTTGTTAGACGCATTGGGGGTATAGTAGTTGTGAGACATGTTGAACATGTTGAATTGGTAGCCAGGCTTCCCGGTTATTTTCGGCATTATGGGGTGTACCTCTCCGACGTAGGTAACAACTTTATTAATATGGGTTTTCAGGAAGGCTTGCAGTGGGCATTGTTTATGCGGGGGTGGGGCACGAGAAGTCAATCTCTGAGCTGTGGCGGGGCTAGATAAGACATTGGGGGGTAGGTAGGTTTGGTAGCTATGATGTTTGGAAGTTTGGTAACAATATTCACATGGTTAAATTTGTTAATTGATAGGTTTGAGCCCGTAGGTGGTTTTATCTCCGTATACCCCTACAATGTTAAATCACTTGGAGTATGATGCCTGTTGTGGCTGTGTCTTGTGTACTGTTATTCTTGTTATATAGATTATTAGCTTATGTTATGGATCATTGTCAGTGGGTATAGTACTGTTAAAAGTTGGGGTGAATTATGTGTCTATGTTAAAATTGGGTATGTTTGGCAATGACCCATTTTGTTATTTGTATAGTTATTTATATATATATATATATTATTAAAGCCGTGATATTATATCCACTTTAAACATGGAGTCCGTGTCTTTTTGGGGGGTTTAAGATTATGATTTTATAACAAATGCAAAAAGGACGACTACGCGCATGTCATGTCAGTTTGTACTAATGTTTTAGCAAAGGTTGACTTTGTATCCTAGTGAACGTTGTGCTGAAAGGTCAAATAATGTTTAATCTTAGTGACATCCAAACTGCTTAGCTTCCACAGGTTTCATAGCAACAAACTGCGCAAAGCTTCACACACAAACAAGACGCGTGGATGCAAAGGAATGCAGAAAGAGAAGCCTAAACAAATGCAGACACAACTAAACAAATGCAGACGCATCTTGTTATACAGGACAATGAACTTGGTATCGTTACTAAATAGCTCAGTATGTGGTTTGACCTCTTCATTGTCAGCACATCAAAGGAATACAGCCTAGCTTCACTGTATCTTAATATGAAGAGGCTACTTGCTGTGGATGTGTTAGATGTGGCAGTGCTTTTGATTAGCTTGTATAATATAACAGACATGCATGAGAATTTAAAACATTTATTAACCCACTACCACAACATTTGGCTCTGATATTCAACCCCAATGTGTAAATAAATCCAAACCAAAAATGTTACCTAAATGTAACTGTGACGGACCCGCTGGCACTCCGACCGAGTACCTCCGCCAATCGATGCTCCTAGTGCTTGCCGAGGACTCCAAGCACTCCAACCGACACCATCAGCACTGCAGACTTATCCCATCCCCCAAGCAGGAGCCAAGGCTTCAAGAAAGGGTCAAGCAGGTCTGTTTAATGAGCATAGAAACATAGAAACATAGAAACATAGAATGTGACGGCAGATAAGAACCATTCGGCCCATCTAGTCTGCCCAAAAGCACACAGAAGCAGCAGCACTCATGCAGCAAAACAACTCCTCCTCAGAGGAAAACAAAATGACAGTTAAAAGGGTCAGACAGAGTTTGAAAATATGACAGTTATTAAGGGTTTAAACAGTCAAACTAAGTCCATAAAACAGGGGTTTTCTTCACACTCTGCATCCAAAGTGCATAGCAAAACTGCAGATCCTTTGTCAGAGCATGTAAAGGGCCAGAACCAGTCTAATAAAAATCCACCATGCCCAAATAACGTATTTAAAGGGCAAGAACAGTCTTTTAACCCCTTAAGGACCAAACTTCTGGAATAAAAGGGAATCATGACATGTCACACATGTCATGTGTCCTTAAGGGGTTAAAACACCAATAAGTCCAAATGGTGTTTCTAACTGGCAGAATCTCCCAGGGACCATAGTCATACGGCAAGAGGCTGGTAATTAGTCCTCTCCAGGCACAAGTGGCGAAGGGCACTTCGTCACGCATCTTCCCTCTGGGGGGAGACTAACCAGGTACCTGACCTTCTGTCGGTCAGTACCTGAGTTAGTCGAGTAGCCCACCCACAGTACACCATTACTGCACCTGGTGATTCCTGGTGTCCGGCTCTGGCCTGTATGTCCCAGGTTGCTGAGGGGAACTAGGGGGCAGAGATCAGCGGCGCTCTGCCCTGATGCCAGCGCTTCTGCTGGGTTGGCCGGTGGGTATTCAGGCTCTGACCAAGAGGGCAAGGGAGGGCAGAGGCCGACTGCGCTCTGCCCAGATGCCAGCTCTTCTGGCATCGTCACAGTTACCTATAATAATAAATTTGTATAGACAGGGAGAGTGTGTCAGGTTGCTGGATGTGCAACCTGCACAGCCTTTAATGCTTAGTATGCAGGCAAGGTAAAACTTGCTCCAAAAGATCAGACCAGGGGGCACTTGTGAAAAACATAACCTGTTCTAACAGGTTATTCAATAAATCGTGAAACAGAAATTCAAAGTAAATTTTAACTTATAGGCCCAAATAGCCAAACCAAAACATAGCTGACTTCTATAAATATTCAATTTCTGCTACAGTAACCCTAATGCGTGACATTCCCTTTAAATCCCAGACACATTATACCTTAGTGAAAAACCCTGTTATAGTGCTGCTACTTCACCACAATGTGGAAAAGGTTGTTATAAGTTTAAGATTACAGGTCTTATTCTATAATATTTTGTAGTGTTTTACTGCAATCTAGGTCACCCATGAGGCTGAATAATGAATGAGCTACTATTTTAGTTTATTAATATATTTTGCATTTATAATTAATTCTATTTTATTAATCCAACTCAAATAATGTGCTGTACTTCAGTTACATTACACACATATACTTGTTTGTCAAGGTAATTTCACAATATATGCATGCTGTTTAGGATAACACATGTATCTCAACCTCTTTTAAACTGTTATTGCTTGGGCGTTGATATTGTTTTTTAGATGTGTTACATTTATATATATTATTGCTCATTTCGTTATGTATTCAGAAGCCATAAATGGGCACCATTCCCTTTTCCCACCTGAGATTAAGGAATCTATAATATAGTGTATTACACATAGTATTGGTTTATCTTCCAGACCAACCAGATTAACGTCTTTCGACAGAGGGTTTGCAAGCTGACTAATTATTGGCTTTTATCTAAGGTGGCACTTGGTATTTTAGACTTCAGGGCAACATTTTAGCTGGGTCTCCTTGGCTTACACACTCCCCACATATTTACGGAACAGTTCTTACATATATATATATATATATATATATATATATATATATATATATAAATAGACGTGTAATACACATACTTATACGTACATACACAGATCAGCAACATATAGACACACACTGATATTCACACCCAAGCATACATGAGCAGTGTGTATAAATATCAACTATTCATATCAGACGCGTAACTAGAAACCATGGGACCCGGTGCAGAAATTGCCCTGGAACCCCCCCATACATCTACCCCCCACTCCATACGTCCCCGCCCCCATACAACTCCCCACGTCCTCACCCCCCCACACGTCCCCGCCCCGACACACATACACACACATACATACAGACACACATACACATACATACAAACACACACACACACACAGACCCATACATACAGACACACACACAGAGACCCACTGCTGTGTGTATGGGGAGCAGTGTATGTGTATGGGGGGCAGTATGTGTGTGGGGCAGTATGTGTGTATGGGGGGCAGTGTGTGTGTATGGGGGGCAGTATGGGAGGCAGTGTGTGTATGGGGGCAATGTGTGTATGGGGGCAGTGTGTGTGTATGGGGGCAGTATGTGTGTATGGGGGGCAGTATGTGTGTATGGGGGCAGTGTGTGTATGGGGGCAGTGTGTGTGTATGGGGGGCAGTATGGGGGGCAGTGTGTGTATGGGGCAATGTGTGTGTATGGGGGGCAGTGTGTGTGTATGGGGGCAGTATGTGTGTATGGGGGGCAGTATGTGTATGGGGGCAGTGTGTGTGTATGGGGGCAGTATGGGGGACAGTGTGTGTGTATGGGGGCAGTATGTGTATGGGGGCAGTGTGTGTGTATGGGGGCAGTATGTGTGTATGGGGGGCAGTATGTGTATGGGGCAGTGTGTGTGTATGGGGGGCAGTGTGTGTGTGTATGGGGGGCAGTATGTGTATGGGGGGCAGTGTGTGTGTATGGGGGCAGTAGGGGGGCAATGTGTGTATGGGGGCAGTATGTGTGTATGAGGGCAGTATGGGGGGCAGTGTGTGTGTATGGGGGGCAGTATGGGGGGCAGTGTGTGTGTATGGGGGGCAGTATGTGTGTATGGGGGGCAGTATGTGTGTATGGGGGCAGTGTGTGTGTATGGGGGCAGTATGGGGGGCAGTGTGTGTGTATGGGGGCAGTATGTGTATGGGGCAGTGTGTGTGTATGGGGGCAGTGTGTGTGTATGGGGGCAGTATGTGTATGGGGCAGTGTGTGTGTATGGGGGGCAGTGTGTGTGTGTATGGGGGGCAGTGTGTGTGTATGGGGGCAGTATGGGGGGCAATGTGTGTATGGGGGCAGTATGTGTGTATGGGGGCAGTATGGGGGCAGTGTGTGTGTACGGGGGGCAGTATGGGGGGCAGTGTGTGTGTATGGGGGCAATGTGTGTGTATGGGGGCAGTATGTGTGTATGGGGGGCAGTGTGTGTGTATGGGGGGCAGTATGTGTGTATGGGGGGCAGTATGTGTGTATGGGGGCAGTATGTGTGTATGGGGGCAGTATGTGTGTATGGGGGCAGTGTGTGTGTGGGGGGGCAGTATGGGGGGCAGTGTGTGTGTATGGGGGCAGTGTGTGTGTATGGGGGCAGTGTGTGTGTATGGGGGGGCAGTATGTGTATGGGGGGCAGTGTGTGTGTATGGGGGGCAGTGTGTGTGTATGGGGCAGTATGAGGGGCAGTATGTGTGTATGGGGGCAGTATGGGGGGCAGTGTGTGTGTATGGGGGCAGTATGTGTATGGGGGGCAGTATGTGTATGGGGCCAGTGTGTGTGTATGGGGGCAATGTGTTTGTATAAGGGCAGTATGTGTTAGGGGGCAGTATGTGTATGGGGGCAGTGTGTGTGTATGGGGGCAGTATGGGGGGCAGTGTGTGTGTATGGGGGCAGTGTGTGTGTGTGGGGGCAGTATGGGGGGCAGTGTGTGTGTATGGGGGCAGTATGTGTATGGGGGCAGTGTGTGTGTATGGGGGCAGTGTGTGTGTATGGGGGGGCAGTATGTGTATGGGGGGCAGTGTGTGTGTATGGGGGGCAGTGTGTGTGTATGGGGCAGTATGAGGGGCAGTATGTGTGTATGGGGGCAGTATGGGGGGCAGTGTGTGTGTATGGGGGCAGTATGTGTATGGGGGGCAGTATGTGTATGGGGCCAGTGTGTGTGTATGGGGGCAATGTGTTTGTATAAGGGCAGTATGTGTTAGGGGGCAGTATGTGTATGGGGGCAGTGTGTGTGTATGGGGGGGCAGTGTATGTGTGTAGAGTGTGTGTGATAAGGGTAGGGGGGCAGTGTGGGTAGGGGGGCAGTGTGGGTAGGGGGGCAATGTGTGTGTATGGGGGCAGTATGTGTATGGGGGCAGTGTGTGTGTATGGGGGCAGTGTGTGTGTATGGGGGGGCAGTATGTGTATGGGGGGCAGTGTGTGTGTATGGGGGGCAGTGTGTGTGTATGGGGGCAGTATGTGTGTATGGGGGGCAGTATGTGTATGGGGGCAGTGTGTGTGTATGGGGGCAGTATGGGGGACAGTGTGTGTGTATGGGGGCAGTATGTGTATGGGGGCAGTGTGTGTGTATGGGGGCAGTATGTGTGTATGGGGGCAGTGTGTGTGTATGGGGGGCAGTATGTGTATGGGGCAGTGTGTGTGTATGGGGGGCAGTATGTGTATGGGAGGCAGTGTGTGTGTATGGGGGCAGTAGGGGGGCAGTATGTGTGTATGGGGGCAGTATGTGTGTATGGGGGCAGTATGGGGGGCAGTGTGTGTGTATGGGGGGCAGTGTGTGTGTATGGGGGCAATGTGTGTGTATGGGGGGCAGTATGTGTGTATGGTGGGCAGTGTGTGTGTATGGGGGGCAGTGTGTGTGTATGGGGGGCAGTATGTGTGTATGGGGGGCAGTATGTGTGTATGGGGGCAGTGTGTGTATGGGGGCAGTATGGGGGGCAGTGTGTGTGTATGGGGGCAGTATGTGTATGGGGGCAGTGTGTGTGTATGGGGGCAGTGTGTGTGTATGGGGGGCAGTATGTGTATGGGGCAGTGTGTGTGTATGGGGGGCAGTGTGTGTGTGTATGGGGGGCAGTATGTGTATGGGGGGCAGTGTGTGTGTATGGGGGCAGTATGGGGGGCAATGTGTGTATGGGGGCAGTATGTGTGTATGGGGGCAGTATGGGGGCAGTGTGTGTGTATGGGGGGCAGTATGGGGGGCAGTGTGTGTGTGTATGGGGGCAATGTGTGTGTATGGGGGGCAGTATGTGTGTATGGGGGGCAGTGTGTGTGTGTATGGGGGCAGTGTGTGTGTATGGGGGGCAGTATGTGTGTATGGGGGGCAGTATGTGTGTATGGGGGCAGTATGTGTGTATGGGGGCAGTGTGTGTGTGTGTGGGGGCAGTATGGGGGGCAGTGTGTGTGTATGGGGCAGTATGTGTATGGGGGCAGTGTGTGTGTATGGGGGCAGTGTGTGTGTATGGGGGGCAGTGTGTGTGTATGGGGGGCAGTGTGTGTGTATGGGGCAGTATGAGGGGCAGTATGTGTGTATGGGGGCAGTATGGGGGCAGTATGGGGGGCAGTGTGTGTGTATGGGGGCAGTATGTGTATGGGGGGCAGTATGTGTATGGGGCCAGTGTGTGTGTATGGGGGCAGTATGGGGGGCAATGTGTTTGTATAAGGGCAGTATGTGTTAGGGGGCAGTATGTGTATGGGGGCAGTGTGTGTGTATGGGGGGGCAGTGTATGTGTGTAGAGTGTGTGTGATAAGGGTAGGGGGGCTTTTTTTTATAATATAGATATATATTTTGTTTATTTAATTAAAATAAATATTCTATGTCCCCCCTCCCTTCTTACCTTTGAGGAGGAGGGGGGACATTTCTCCGTCCCTAGTGGTCCCAGTGGGATTCCCTGGTGGTCCAGTGGGGAGAGTGAACTCTAGTCCGTAGCTCCAGGGCTACAGTTCACTCTCGCGAGATTTGGAGCGTTGGCGTGGTTACCGCGGCAACACTCCATGCTCGCGAGAGGAGGACCCGGAGGAGCTGCTGGTAAGAGCTCCCGGGTCCTCTCTCTGTCCCTCCCTCCCCTGCCGGCTTTCAGCACGGTGCCTGCAGAACGGGGAGGGAGAGCTCTGATCTCCCCTCCGGTCCACAGGCACATTGCAGGGCTAGCACCTGCATGTGCTGGCAGGGGAGAGGGAGACCGTCGTTTTTCTCGGGGTGGGGGGCAATTGCCTCATTGCCCCCCCCTGTATCCGCCACTGATGGGGGGCTTAGGGTCATTTAGGGGTGGCTAGGGGGACAATTAGATGTAGTGGAGTCGGGAGAAAAAAATACGTGATTTGGCCATGACAGTGCCGCTTTAATTGCAACTTGAAATAATATTTCTTGTACTTTGAGAGTGAGAACGAATTGGCAAACAGTGTGGAAAGTTTGTCCTGCATTTAATTTTGTGAAAAGATAAATGCCTTGTTGTTTTGGCTCTGTTAACCATCTGGTCTGGTAGACTGACCTTGTAGAGATATACACTGTAAATCTGGCTCTCATAATACAGAACATAATCCCATTAACAGTGTGCTATCTGTGTGAGGTTTATACTGGTGAATGTTTTAAAGAAGAAAGGCCTTAAAGAGGCACTCAAAAACGTATTAAAATTAAAGCAATTTATTAATAATAATAATAAATAATAACGCAATACAACTGCAGACAGGGTTGTGCAAAATTCTGCTTTGATACATGTTAAAAATAATGAATTTCTGAGAAAATTTGAGAACTTGTGTCAAGCAAACTGCACCAAATGTTAATCACTTTTCTATATTTGATGTTTGTCTATTGCTAATCATTTTATACATGTGCAATGTTTTTAATTTTGTTAGAATTGCAATTGTTGTTCAATTATGGGATGCTTCTATATGAGTAAGGACGCCACAAAGCTGCACCTTAATGCAGCATCAGCAGATGAAATGCGTCGGATTATCACTGCATGTAATGTTATGGTATGGCAGTTTCTGGGCACACGTTGTAGTTATGTGCTGACCTTAGGACATAGAAGAAAAGCCTGTAAAACAAGATTTGTTTTTAATAAATATTTGTTTTAAAATTGGCATACTGAAAGAACCCGATTCATATAATCATGAAGGATTGAAGTAGTTGATACAGTTAGATGATTGCATTGTAAATAAAAAAAAGTATTAACTGCTAACCATTTTATATAAGTTTTGTTTGATGAGAATCTATAGAATAAGTCAGCAAGTGTTTTCCAATGGTGAGGACCACTGGATCAGCTAATTCAAGTGAAAATCCCAATAATATATGAAGTTAAACTTGGTTCTGTACTTGCCATTCAATTCTGCTTTTTATATCACTAAATCCAATAACACGCGTTTGTGTCTGCAGGGGCATGATCTACTCACCAAAACCACTTACTCCTTTCAGCTAAAGTTGTTTTGGTGCCTTTAGTGTCCCTTTAATCAATACAGGGCACTATTTTCTAACCCAACACGTGACATCCTATTTTATAGACTTTCTCAACAATATATGATATTGCTGTTTATACCATTAGCTACTTTCCCAGTGAATGAGCAATAATAGTTTTGCGTCCTAGTAAACTAGTACCATGTTTCCCCGACAATAAGACATCCCGCGAAAATAAGCCCTAGTTTAGATCGTCGCTAATTCCCCGAACATAGATTTGCGGGATTCCATGCTCTAGTAAACTAATCTGTGTTCGGGGAAGTTAATAATTACAACAATGTAAGGAAGAGATTTTCTAGGCCAGTCCTTCCTAAAGGAAATGTCTACCCACTCTTTTTGATTGAATGAGCATCACATATAGACCCAGAGGAAGAAACCTGGACGGGGACGGGGAAACTACGCAAATGTGTTACTTCACTATTGCGAATTATTATTACTGGGGACATGATTGTTTGTGATCCACAGGAGTGACAGCTCACCGAAGGGGACATACTTGGCAGAAATAACTATACTAATGTTCAATGCAGAGATAGAGTGTTCAGTTTCCCAGATGATGGATGTAGGTCATCATTCCTATATGAGATATATATATATATATATATTATTATTTTTTGGAGACAGGAAAAGTTTTAAGCAATATACTGTTTTTAAAAAAGATAAAATAAACGTGGGAAGACTATGTGGGCTAATGCTTCATTTATTTAAAGGAATCTGCTTTATAGGTCCCTTTCTCTCTCTCCTTTTTTTTCCTGTTACTTAAAATTTGGCAGCTTATTGTCCCTATCTTTAGACATGATTGTTCCTATTATTTGAGAATGAGAATTTGCCTGTGTGCTATTTCTTTGCTATTTTCTGTTTTGGAATATTGCCAGTGATTACGGTCTTAAAATAAAGAATTTAAAAATGTTTTGAGCCTATTTGGAACTGAACTTGACCATATGGTAATAGACTTTGCAGAGCTGCAGAGATTACATAACATTTGTAACAAATCAAATATATCAATAGTATAATAGTGGAAGTTCATTCCATGTAAAGCAGAAATCTGTGATGGCATGGCACTCTGAGTAAAAAATGGGTCGCAAGAGAATACTGAGAACGGGCAGCAGCTGAAATAGCCTGCCCTTCAGTCGGTCCCCGCTCAGTTCTCAAGCTGTTTTTTGCTCATCTTGTGTCATTACAGAGAGAACTTCTCTGAAACATATCAGACTGGTCCCACCCATACGGGCAGTCCAGATCCGAAATGCCAGCAAGTTCCCTCTGCACGAGAGACACAGCAACCCCAGACGATCGTTTCAGCCTTGTTAGGCATCATCAGTGAGGCATAGCTGATATCTCCCTAGGCACCGTGAGCAAGGGGTCCACGTCAGGGCCGGACTGGGAAAAAAATTAGGCCCGGCCATTTTTCAATCAGAGCGGCCCCCTAAGAAGCACGCCACCTCTCAAAGTGAGCATGTTAGTTCAATGCGCAGAGCCCACTGAAGAGCTCTGGCATTAGAAAAAGGCCCTGAATTTGTTCTGCGCAGCGCAAGCAAATTTAATAACATGCTTGCGCTGTGTTTGCTTTTAAATTGTCTCTGGTTTCTCCACAAGTGGAATACCAGAGGACAAAAGGGCCAGTAAAGTGCATGGTGCATATGTATTGTGTAAATAGGTCAATTTCATTTGTGTTTGTGGTGTAATATGTGTGGCTAGGGGCTGTAGAGAGTGTGTGTATAGGGGGCATAGTGTTATAGGGGATGTAGCGAGTGTGTGCTTACGGGCTGTAGTGTGTGTGTATAGGTGACGTAGTGTGTGTAGGGGTTGTAGAGAGGGTGTGTGTGTGTGTGTGTGTGTGTGTAGAGGATTAAGAGTGCATATAGGGTAAGGGATCTAGCGTTTATCTGGAGCGTAATGTGTGTAGTGGTACAGTGTGAGGGGTGCTGTAGTGTGTGTGTGTATGTGTATATATATATATATATATATATATATATATATATATATATTTGGACGTATTGTATGTGTGAGGGGCGCAGTGTGTGTGTGTATGTAAGAGGGGTGCTGTGTGTGAGGGTGTTTTTTTCTACCGTCACATTCTAGGTTTCTAATTTTCTTTGTTAACTCACTGAGGGTTATTTTATATATTATATATATATATGTGTGTGTGTGTGTTCTGTATATGTGTGGGAGTGTGCTGTGTGTGTGAGCGAGGATGCTGTCTGTCTGAGGGTGCTGTGTGTGAGTGAGGGTGCTGTGTGTGTCTGAAGGTGCTGTTTGCTGTGTGTCTGAGGGTGCTGTGTGTGTCTGGGGGTGCACTATGTGTGTCTGGGGGTGCACTATGTGTGTCTGGGTGCTGTATGTGTCTGGGGGTGTGCTGTATGTGTCTGGGGGTGTGCTGTGTGTGTCTGGGGGTGCGCTGTGTGTGTCTGGGAGTGCTGTGTGTGTCTGGGTGCTGTGTGTGTCTGAGAGTGCTGTGTGTGTCTGGGTGCTGTGTGTGTCTGGGAGTGCTGTGTGTGTGTCTGGGAGTGCTGGGGTGCGCTGTGTCTGGGGGTGCGCTGTGTGTGTCTGGGAGTGCTGTGTGTGTCTGGGTGCTGTGTGTGTGTCTGGGGGTGCGCTGTGTGTGTCTGGGGGTGTGCTGTGTGTGTCTGGGGGTGTGCTGTGTGTGTCTGGGAGTGTGCTGTGTGTGTGTGTATCTGGGGGTGCTGTGTGTATCTGGGGGTGCTGTGTGTGTGTCTGGGAGTGCTGTGTGTGTGTCTGGGAGTTCTGTGTGTGTCTGGGAGTTCTGTGTGTGTCTGGGGGTGCTGTGTGCGTCTGGGGGGGCTGTTAGTGTGAGTGTATTTTGTATTTAAATTTAAATATATATTTTTTATTAATAATAAAAAAATAAAAAGTTATATCCCCCCCCTTCTTACCTTTAGGGGGTGGGAAGCCGGGTTTCCATGGAGGGTGCTGCCTGATCCCTGGTGGTCCTTCTTACATTCAGGGGGGATCTTTTCTGCAGCTTCCTTCCCTGGTGGTCCTAGTGGTGAGATTGAACTCTAGCCTGGAGGCTAGAGTTCACTCTCGCGAGATCTGAGCGTTGCCGCCAGTTGCTGCTGGCTAGAGCTCCGCCAGTGTTCCCTCCCTCCCTCTCCTGCCGGCGGCCGCATCTCAGTGTCTCTGGGCCGGTGAGGGAGATCTTTGATCTCCCTACCGGCCCATGGAGACACACAGCAGGGCTGGCGCTCGGGTAGCGCTGGCCCTGCAGGGGCTGGCAGGGGAGATCCCACGGCCATCGCGGCCCACCGGGCATTTGCCCGGTATGCCCGATGGCCAGTCCGGGCCTGGTCCACGTCTGGATTATCCCTTTAAACTTGTGGTGAGTAAAAAATGGGTCGCAAGAGAATACTGAGAACGAGCAGCAGCTGAAATAGCCTGCCTTTCGGTTGGTCCCCGCTCAGTTCTCAAGCTGTTTTTTGCTCATCTTGTGCCATTACAGAGAGAACTTCTCTGAAACATATCAGACTGGTCCCACCCATACGGGCAGTCCAGATCCGAAATGCCAGCAAGTTCCCTCTGCACGAGAGACACAGCAACCCCAGACGATCGTTTCAGCCTTGTTAGGCATCATCAGTGAGGCAAGGGGACCCACCGAAGGGCAGGCTATTTCAGCTGCTGTCTGTTCTCAGAATACTCTTGCGACCCGTTTTTTTTCTGTCCATAAGTTTAAAGGGTAATCCAGACATGGACCCCTTGCTCACGGTGCCTAGAGAGATATCAGCTATGCCTCACTGATGATGCCTAACAAGGCTGAAACGATCGTTATGGGGTTGCTGTATCACTCATGCAGAGAGAACTTGCTGGCATTTTGGATCTGGACTGCCCGTATGGGTGGGACCAGTCTGATGTGCTTTAGATATGTTCTCTCTGTAATGGCACAAGATGAGCTAAAACCAGCTTGAGTTCTGAGCGGGGACCCACCGAAGGGCAGGCTATTTCAGCTGCTGTTTGTTCTCAGAATACTCTTGCGACCCGTTTTTTTTCTCGGCATGGCACTCTGGTATCAAGCACTAAGGCATAATAATGCCAGTGAACGCAAACTACTACTACACTCATGGTGTGAATTGCATTAAATGCAGAGAGCATCCCCGCCTATCTAAAGTGAAAGTTTAAAAGGTGAAAACAATTAAGGTAATAAGGGAGGCTAACTAAGTTTTATTAAATGAGAATAAGGAACAATATGGGATTTCAAAGTTATACCCTTGTCTTGACTTCTGGGAAACATGTCTACATAACAACGCACGCATGCACGCACGCACAGATACACAATAACAGCTGGTAAAAACACATTACATATTTATTTTTATATATTTTGATGCCGTGCAGGTACTATTAATACTCATTCTGCCTCAATTGTACAGATTAAGGAACAGCGCACACATAGAAATACGGTTTTACATTTTATAGGGCTACTAAAAATCACCTATCACAGCAAACAAATAAGGGGGTTCAGTTCCACCATATGGACATATTGTGTGAAGCCCACCACCATGTCAAAATACCCCAATATCGGTGGATCCTACACTAATTCCAACCTGGGAGACTAATGAAAAGGGACAGTTTAGGCACCATAACAACATAATCTAAATAAAGTTCTTAGGGTGCCTTATGTTGCGAAGAGGCCCCCGGGCGCACTCTTACCTCAAGGGGTTAAACCGTTCTCAAACGAAATGAGAATATTTGTCATATTTTGGATAATCTAATGAAATGAGACCAATGATGAGTGAAGAAATAGTAGCAGCAAACAACACCAGCGTGGTGTTACGTATCTAGACAATATCTTGGGTACTGTGGGAACCTGTCATATAAATGTTAAATACATATTAGTAAAAGGTACTATACTTCCATGAAGTCAAAATCCCACCGCCCATGACACAGAGTGCCCCTGTTGATGAGGACAATATATTTAGCCTCTTAGACATAAAGGAATTTTGGCTTATAGCTCATTGTAAAAACAAATAGAATGTTGGGACTGTAAAATACTAATGAGTACTTTGCTGAGTATCAAATCATTTTGTCAATAAATTCAGTCTTCAGTGACAGTGCCAAGAGTGTCCTGGAGCCCCGTTTCATAATGTGGCCATATAAAAAGATGTATTTAAACGGACACTATAGTCACCAGAACAACTACAGCTTATTGAATTTGTTCTGGTGAGTAGAATCATTACCTTCAGGCTTTTTGCTGTAAACACTGTCTTTTCAGAGAAAATGCAGTGTTTACATTACAGCCTAGTGATAACGTCACTGGCCACTCCTTAGATGGCTGTTAGAGATCCTTCCTGGGTCATGGCTGCCTAAAATGCATCCAAACATTCAGTATCTCCTCCCTCTGCATGCAGACACTAAACTTTCCTCATAGAGATGCATTGATTCAATTAATCTCTATGAGGAGATGCTGATTGGCCAGGGCTGTGTTTGAATCATGCTGGCTCTGCCCCGATCTGCCTCTTTGTCAGTCTCAGCCAATCCTATGGGGAAGTATTGTGATTGGATCAGGCTACCACTTTTGATGATGTCAGCAGGCAGTGGGCAGGTCAAAAGGAAATAGTGACAAATCATGCAGCTGCAGACTTGAATACAAGTAAGATTTTACTATATTTAGGGAGGCATGAGGAGACCAGGGTGGCTAGATGGTGGTTTTAACCCTATAGGGTCAGGAATAGATATTTGTGTTCCTGACCATATAGTGCTCCTTTAAGTGTAATTTATGATGGGTGATCCCTGACCATCATTTAACAGGGTACTGTATCCAACTTCTATGAGCAGATCTCATCCAGTTGTAAACTGCTGCGGAATTTGTTAGCGCTATATAAAAATAAATAATAATTATGTGACAGAGTTCTACCAACTAACCGTATACTGCCATTATCTAACGAGATCCTCCTTGAATCTATAGTTTTATTTTTTTCCTAACATTGCAAATTCAGTAGAATTCTGTAGAGTCTTTACTAATATTAAGTAAAATAAATACACTAAAGGAGGCAATTATTTTAGATGGGGTAAAATGGCTGATCTGGCTGAAAAGCATGATGTCTCATTTTGGCACGCATTCATTGTTAGCTCTATGTCACCTGAAATATTGACAGAATATTATATTTGCCACCTTATTCCGCCATATTTTGAGTAATTATACAGCAAAGTGTGAGGTATGGCTGTGGGTGCAGGTTTTGCAGTTTTAATGCAGTGGATGTAATTTTGTAAATTCTGTGAACACAGTGTTAATACAGCATGGTGCGGGGTTAAAAAAGCATGTATTCACCCCTATAGGGGTTACATAAATGGGCCTAATAATTACTGCATTACACCCAGCTGCACAGAAAGTCAAGGATGGTGTAAGGCCAAATTGTTGGGCTCCTATCCAGCGGTGGAACTAACACCAGTTAAGTCAGTGCAGCTGCACCGGGGCCCGCACGCTGACGGGGGCCCATCAAGTGGCCCATGCATTTAGGCTCATTAAGTTAGGGCCACCCGATGGCAATGTGTCTTCAGGGGCATGGTCATGCATTATAGCACCTAAACAAAATGACCAGGCCCCTTAATATTGGCTGCCACCTCTGAGAGGAAGTAAGAGCCTTACTTTGTCCCAGAAATTTTAAATTGAATCCTAAAGAAAACGGGACGTTAATTCAAAGATTTACAATGGGGTTAGGAGTGGGAGTTTAAGATCATAAGCCCGGCAGCTGTTCCCTTTGTTATGTTAGAGGAATATCTGGGGATTTTGGGACTGATAAACAGTGGGATATAATCAGCTCTTTAAAAAAAAAAAAAAAAAAGTACTTTGCTGCGGTAGAAGCGTGAAAATAAAATTGTTTAATGATGAAATTGTCAAAATGTGGAGATTGACAAATGGATGGGGGTATTAGAAGAGAGCTCAGATTCAGAAATTACTCTAGGACAGTGTCGTTGGTTGCACTGATGATCCGAAGGAGGACTAAGAGAGAAGGATTTGCATTCGAGGGAGGAAAGACAAGATGGTCTGTTTTGTAGAGATTACATTTCGGAAAGTGGCAGTTTTCCAAATACCATGAGAACATTGTGCCTGGAGAGTCAAACTACAAAAAGTTTAAATTCTTGGGTGGAAAATATGATTACGAAAACCAGTCGTGCCAAGCTATACAGCTGGTGCAAAGGTGTCACGAAAGACACATGTGAATATATAAATTTAAGATATACACTGAAAGCTGCATCTCACACACACCCTGTGTATATAAACACTCAGTCATCAGCAGCCATATGCTGTTTTGTGGGATATTTTACTTCTAATTGTTAAAGAAGCAGGACAAGATTATTATTATCACATGAGTGTACTTGACGAGATGGGTCATGCGTAATAATGTTGTAAATGTAACCATTGTATGTACAGTGAGCAGCATTTGTTCTCTCAATCATTGCTGTTTTCTAGACAAAATATATGGATTCGTAGCACAATTTCACATGAAGTCACTCTATGTGTCAGCAGGATGAGCTGTCTGAGTTGTTAAACGACTTAAAGTTAACCCAGAAGACGATAGCTCGGTATGTAAAGGGCAATGGGTGCATGTTGACGTGCATGCTGAATGGGAAGATAGGAATATGTAGTCGGCAATGGGCTAAAAAGTGAATGAAACTGAAATACAAATACGAACAGGAGTCAAATGATAAGTAATCGGTGGTGAACACTGAGAGTAAATCATTTCACTTTTAAATAGGCAACATTTAAAATCCAAGTGAAATCCTACGTAAATAGCATTAAAAATAAGGTAAGACAATATTGTGCAGAGAACACAGCTAAGAAATTTGTGGCAAAACATTTGGTTCATAAATACAATTTTTGTGTGTACTTAATGGCTCTTTGTAATTGGAATTATATGGTCATAATGATACATATCATTTTGTCACATTTCACTTATGGTTTGAGTAGACAGACATGGGAAGAGTCCTTGTGTAGCCTGTCTCTTTAGACAGTCACCTGGTTACTTCTAGAGACTCTCTACAGTGTGTTTTCTTCTCCCCACCAGATGAGTACTTGTTCTGAATTTGTGTGATCACGATCACCAAGCTTCTATAATGATGAAAGCCATCAGGTCTGAATGTTATTGCTCAATGTAAAGAACAGATTTGTGTTACCTCTATATTAGAACACAAATAGTGAGGCCCTTGCATTCAGTGGCTTCTGAACTGAGCAATGTCTTATTCTTAGGAATGATGCTCACAGCCCATCATTATTTGTATTTAACATTTGATATATATCGTAATATTGTGTCCCCTGCTCTTTGTGTGACTCTCTGATCTACCTTCTTAGAGTGTCTTTTTTCTGTTCCCTTCTACTTTTTCTCCTTCTCCCTTTGTGTAGCTCTTTATGTCCATCCTCCATCTCTCACAGTTTACATTGTCCATGCAATGGTTTATCTTACTGTGCAAAAAGAGAATGTATCAAACCATGACAGCTACAAGCAATCTGTCCAATCACACACCACTAAGGCCATCCCTAACAATGGAACACATTGTAGGATACCCCAAGAATAAGAGTTACTGTTAATTCAATTTTTTTTTTAAATATGTATTTTCAATTTTTATTAAATGTATACATCATGTATTCAAGCTTCTTAGTTTATCTTACATTCAACATTTCACATAATAAATGTAGATTACGTTATACAACATATTTACTACTTGCTATTTGTTCTTACCTAATCTACATACAATTTTACCATTCATACATCATTCATACAGGACTATGGAATTATTAAATCTATATTACCAGTCAAGGGGTAGCAGGTACAGATAAGGAAAGGTTTAGGTACTAGAGTAGAGTCTATTGACCCATGGGTCCCATATTTTTTATGTTTTTCCAGTTGTCCAATAGAGGGGTAGTATCCACGTTCCATATTACACTGGTATTAAATTTGATTGATTATTTTGATCCATTTTAGTTCCGATGGGATTTTCCAGTTTCTGGCTATAGAGATTTTTACAGCGAATAGAATATGTGTGATAAGCTACTTATGATCTTTAGTATGGACTGGAAGGTCCATATTTTTTAATTTATGTTAATAAATAATTAATGGTGAGATGTAACTTATGTTGTCAAATTATTTAAAATTTGAATATTTTAGAGTACCATCTAAATTGCTGGTACTCAAACCAAGCAGCTTTCTAGTTTTGCTGATGTTCTACAGGAGAATTTTAACCCTGCAATGTAAAACATTGAATTTTTTAAATTTTATTTTAGAAACGGCAATGTTTACATTGCAGGGTTAAATCCACCTCTAGTGGCTGTCTTCCAGACATCCAAAATATTAACTTCCTCCTCAAAACCGTGTAAAACTTGATCTATTAGTCGTGGAGGAGCACAGCATTTGACTACGCCTTGATTTTTTTTCATGGTGCTCATCATCTATGGCCTGCCTCTGGTGTCCTACAGATTTCTTTAACTGCTTATCACAAAGGTGTAAAAAAATTGAACTTATCAAGTGTAGATGCTTTTTAAAAACGAATATCCATTTTCTCAGCTTTGGGATATCATATTTTGTCCGCACACGCATTTTTTTTTTTTTTACAGAAATGTGTAAGTATGCAGTGGAGTATTTGTCTTATGAACCATGCAAGTAACTTTGTTTGCATATTTCACATATTTTGAAGAACATCCCCATAAGTGACATTTAAACATAGCAAAGAAACTGAGTGTGCACTTCCTGTTAGTCCGGCCGGGTACAGGAAACAAAATCTCCCTGTACCCGTGGACCATACAGGGCTCGGCCACGCTACAACATAGGTAGGGGAGGGGGGAGGAAGAGAATGACAAGGGAGGGAGGGGGGAGGAAGAGAATGACAAGGGAAGGAGGGGGAGAAAAAAGAGTGGCAAGGGACGGGGAGAAAGAGAGTGACAAGGGAGGGAAGGAGGGAGGGGGAGAAAGAGAGTGACAAGGGAGGGAGGGAGGGAGGGAAGGGGAGAAAGAGAGTGACAAGGGAGGGAGGGAGGGAAGGGGAGAAAGAGAGTGACAAGGGAGGGAGGGAGAGGGAGAAAGAGTGACAAGGGAGGGAGGGAGAGGGAGAAAGAGTGACAAGGGAGGGAGGAAGGGAGGGGGAGAAAGAGAGTGACAAGGGAGGGAGAAAGAGGGAGAAAGAGGGAGAAAGGGAGGGGGATAAAGAGAGTGACAAGGGAGGGAGGGGGATAAAGAGAGTGACAAGGGAGGGGGATAAAGAGAGTGACAAGGGGGGGACGGAGAGGAAGAAAGAGAGTGACAAGGGAGGGAGGGAGGGGGAGAAAGAGTAACAAGGGAGGGGGAGAAAGAGAAAGAGTGACGAGGGAGGGAGGGAGGAAGGGAGGGAGAAAAAAATATTGGAAGGGTTTAGGGGGGCTACTAATATGGATGGGAGGAGGGGGGAGGTAGAAAAGTTATTGGAAAGGGGTTAGGGGAGTACTAATATGAATGGAAGGGGTAGGTTGGGTTCTAATATGCATGGAAGGGGTTAGGGGGTACTAATATGCATGGAAGGGGTAGGGGTGATTCTAATATTCATGGGAAGGGTAGGGGTGGTTCTAATCAGGAGGATCCCGGAGCTGTATCTGGGTAAGTAAAACCCCTTCCCTATAGTGACCCTTTAATGTTATTATTTAATCATTTATATAGCGACTGCAAATTCTGTAGCGCTGTACAATGGGATAAACGACTCCTAGTTTACTGAATAAGAATATACCCGGCGAGTAAAAATGCTATCCCCCCAGATTTTTGGGGGTTCCTACGCCCATGACCATGGGGATATTAATATGGTTATTATGGGGTTTAGGTAAACTAGGGAAGCATTATTGAACTTGCTTTGCATGTTCATGCAATATCTTCTATAGATCCTGTTTTGTATGTGTGTACATCCATGACAGTATAAAGAAAGTCATAACTCCTGGTAGTTTTTTTTGCCTGAAGAAGAAAAGTTGTAGATGGCAGGCCGGGGAGGGAGATCTTCAGGAAAATATCTCTCTCCCCTGGTGTCACTAGACAGTAGACAGCAGATGACGGTAGCCTTTGGTCTGGGGGCAAGTATAAACAAGTAGCCTTTGTTGCACACCAAAACTCACAGATCTCTGTGTGGTCCAACTCACACTGTGCAGACAACGTTCGAGTTTGAGAGATGAAGGTGGCTGGAGTGATGAGATGTGGCATCATATAGTCTGACAACCTCTATGATTATGGCCTGCACAGCACGAGGGAGCATTCTATGCTATTCTGTTATGAAAATTTTACTTGCAAACACCCTCACAACATAACTTTTCATCGTCTGGCAGCTTGATCAGCCCTGGATACTGCGATCTCCCAAGAAACATCCTAGGAAGCCTGGAAATCATTGAAGGCCACCAGCTCAAATACAAACCCTGGGTTGGGCTAGCAAAATCTCCACATAGGGCCTCACTCCTGCAATACTGTGCCAAAACACCTCCAGTTGCTTTGAATCAGCTCAATAATACAGCAATTGACCTCCTGCACCCTTGCTAGTCTTACCCTTGAAGTAGACGAATTACTATGCAGAGAATGTGACAGTGCCATTTAAAATATTTCTACAATATACAGTATGATCATTGTGCCCATTACTGTAGTTCTGCCAAAAAGCCTAAAAGAATATATTTATTGCTAATATATGCCCTGGATCATGGTCACAGAATACTTTATAAACTGAAACAATTTATGTATTACCATTTAGTTTAGAGTGTGAAGGAATGTAAATATTGAAATACGATGTTCTAACGCCCTCTAGTGTCATATCATTTAACTTCACAATATGTTTATGAAATTCTACCATTCGTAATCTCATGCTTTAACCTTGGCAGTCCTATATCCTTCACCCCCAATTCTGTCATGTTATTTCCTTATCTTACTAGACATATTTTTGTCTCTCTCTGTATCTCCCCTAAGCTCTACTGCTCATCACTCTGGTAATATGGATGGAAGGAATGCACTGAATTATTATTCTATTTATATAGCGCCAACAAATTCCGTAGTGCTTTACAATGGGTGGACTAACAAGCATGTAATTGTAACCAGACACGTTTGACATCTATCCTCCCTAATACACAAATATGTCCCGTCTAGGCCTCTACGCTCTGCCGAAGACCTGCGTCTATCTTCTGTTCGTACTCCCACCTCTAATGCTCGCCTTCAAAACTTCTCTAGAGCTGCACCATTCATGTGGAACTCCCTTCCCTTTTCCGTTAGATGCTAACCCAGTCTCCACTCATTCAAAAAATCATTAAAGGAGACTAGATGCACATCGGCAGAGCTCCAGGCAAACCTGCCCAAAATAAACCAATTTAAAGCGGCACTGTCATGCCGAACTTACCTTTCCCCAATCGATTCTTCTTCTCTCCCTCTGCCAGGATCTGTTCTTCATTTCTTCCTGTCTGCTCTAGTTTTCTTTAAAAATTAAGACAAAGTAGGGACTGTTTCTCCTATGGAGGTTTCCTACACCATGACGAGCTATGACCAGCGGAGGAGCAAAGTGTGCTTTATTTCCGGTGGTCAGAGCAGTTTTCCCACAATCCTTAGCTTTCCTCCCTGTTCCCACGATGCTTCCTGTCAGTATTGCCGAACGTCCTGTCATTTAGACAGAACGCCGGCAAAACTGCCGAATTGCATACTAACAGAATGAGAACAGTTTCTCCATTCGTGTTAGAATGCAATTCGGGACTTTGTTCGTATCGGAATTTCATTTGATCCCACGGTATTAGGGAGCTATCTACCAAAAGGCTGAAAGACCTAAATTGGTCTTTCAGCCACATTTACAAAATGTGTAAATTCTGTAAATTCTGCCCCTACTCGCTATAGCGCGAGTAGGGGCATGTCTAGTAAACAGTGAGCAGCCAGTGGCTCAGGGGTGGGGATCGGGGGGAGGACAGTAGGTCCCCATTGTGATTTATGGCCCCCACCCACCGCACAGGGGTGGGGGCCGGGGGGAGGACAATAGGTGTCCCCCCCTCATTATCTTTATGGCCCCCACCCACCGCTCAGGAGTGGGGGCCGGGCGGGGAGGACCGTAGGTCCCCCCTCATTATCTTTATGCCCCCCTCATTATCTTTTTGGCCCCCACCCACTGCTCAGGGGTGGGGGCCGGGGAGGGAGGACAGTAGGTTCCCCCCATTGTGATTTATGGCCCCTACCCACCGTGCATGGGTGGGGGCCAGGGGGAGAGAGGACAGTGGGTCTCCCCCCATTGTCATTAACACTTCCCCCCCACCGCGCAGGGGTGTGGGCCGAGGGAGGGGCTACTAGGGTTTTTGTTTTTTTTAACAGTGAGCAGCCACAGACTGCTCATTGTTTAGTAGACATGCCCCTACTCACGGTATAGCGAGTAGGGGCATTCGGGAGATTTAATTCTCCTTTATGCTAATATGGGGGTCATATTGACCCCCTTAGAGTGAGGGGAACCTGGGGGGCTTAGGAAGTGGCGGGGAGCTGCACGCCGGTAGCTCCCTCCTTGTAATAAGCTGAATGAACAAACAAACACTGATATTCGGTGTTTGTTTGTTCGTCTGAAATTTCTATTCATTTATTCGTCTTTCTGATGACTGAATGAATATATGAAATTCCCGTTCGCATGCCCAAGTGTTTAACTGGGCATGTGCGGGAATCTCACAGTCTATCTATTGTGGGAGATGATGTGTCCCACAGGGACTTCCTCTACCCACACAAAGCTGGCGGCGCCCAGAATATAGATCGGGGCAGAAAATAAAGTCAAAAAATTGGTAATATGGGGGGCTTAGGGGCATTTTGGGGTGACTAAGGGGTCAGTAAGATGTAGTGGAGTCGGAGGGGGGTTAAAAAAAAAATGGAATTCGCCCATGACAGTGCCGCTTTAAGCAATTTACAGTGCCTATAAGCAAGCAACTTTCCACCCCAAGCCTTAATGGTAAGGGCGCGACGATCGGTGGCCTTTTTCGCCAAGCACAGGGTGCGTGTGGGCCCAATATGGCCGTGGGCTAGCCGTGGGCTATGAAGACCCCTCCAACTTCTCAGAAGAGTATGCCCAATGCACAGGAGCCGCGGACTTACCGCCACAAGCTCTAGGACTCCTAGCAGGTAACGGCAGAGATGCTGAAGTACCTAATGGCTTATCTCTAGAGCACGCTTCAAGCAGATATGGCGTCCCTACGGTCAGACCATTACTGGCCTTGTGACAAGACTGGGCGCAGTAAAGATAAGGGGCATCTCTGAGGACGTCCCAGCGACGGAGCTTCCGCACTTACTAAGGAGATTACTCATGGCCCTACTGTCTCCAAAACAGACCATGCAGATCTTCATCGACAAATACTTTGGGGTGCCTAAACCACGGAGGGCCCCTGAGGATGTGCCCAGGTATCTGGTCCTATTCTTCCAGAGTACCAGCGATAAAGCTGTGGTCCAGAAAGCGTTAAGGGAACCTCTCCATACAAATTTGAGAACATGAATCTCACTTTCTTCTCTGACTTATCCAGAGACATGCTGCAATGGCGGAGGTCCCTGCGCCCATTTACCATGCTCCTTGGAGAACATGGCATCGACTAAAGATGGCGCGGATCGAAGACCCTACAAGTCCTGCAGGGTAACTTGGTCCACTCCATATGGGACATGAATGGGGCAGTGGGACTCTTCGGAACCATAGGCCTCCCAGGGGACTCTTAAGGGCAAAAGAGGACTGCAGTGGCCACCACAAAGCCACACACATGGGACCCTGCGACTACCATTCCGTTTGTTCCCTGGAAAGTCCACATGGGCGGTTATGCTGCATCCACAACCTGAGGCCGTCCAGAGATGACAGTTCAGCAGCCTTAATAACAATAGACTATATTTAGCTAGTTTACGTTGTACTATGTTAATTTTGTATACTCCTGTACTTTAATTTGTCACATTCACACCCTGACGGCCCAACACTAACACCCATCACTCTATACCGCTGATTTTGTCTCCCAACTACACTCATTATTCCTCCCCCCGCCTCTGACACGAACCCCCCAGGAACCATACCGTCACTAGGCTCAGAGGCGTAACACCACTAGAAACCAGCGGCCTACAGGCCATAGGTACAATGCGATTTTGTAGTACTCAAAATAAAAAAGGCACACACTACCTAAGACATGCCACAATACCCATACGATCTCACTGCACTCACATTGGGCTAGCTCTAGAGAGCTCATCACACGTACGCTACATGTGATTTCTACTCATGTGCTACAAAAATAAAGAATACAAAAAAAAATCATTAAAAACCCACCAAAAGTTACCCCCTGTGAAAACCTAATGCACTCCACATACAACCCTTGAGACTTAAAAACAGAAGCACACAAAAAGTAAACAGATACAATCATTCGCAGACACACTCATGCACTTAAAGACAAACACAGAGACTTACAGAGGCACAATGGAGAAGGTTTCCCTTCTCAATTTGCAGTAAAAACTACAAATAAAAGATTTTGCTCACTTTGAATCCAACGCTGGGTGAAGCTCCCAGTTTCGCTCTTCCACTCCCCCATTTCCCCTTCGGAGGTCACTGGTTTCGAGCACGGCCCAATCACAGCTCAGAGCACATGTGGTTGCTCCAAGCCAGCAAGAGAAGGAGTGGAGAGGACAGAGGGTTGTTTAAAAAAACAACAACAATGTGCATGGAGGAAGGCGGGAGAGAGTCCCATGTGGGAGGGAGGGGTAAGCAATGCTGCCAAAAGACATTAAATATGCACAGAATTGACATTAGGTAGCCTGAGTTGCCAATGTCACATGTACAGGGGTACAACTAGCCCCAGCCCCTGCACATACTGACTACTACTACCATGAAGTGGTCATGGTGGTTGGAGTAACCCTTAAAGCGTGTGTATTGCCCAGCAATGGACCTACTCTTGCTGGATTCTCAACCTTGAAATTATTACAGAAATTCTTACCAGAGTGCTCTCTGTAAATCTTGACTGGAAAAGTTCAACAACCCCACAGCCTATAGTGAATCTTGATGTCCTCTCTCACTGTTCTTTGGGATACCCTGAGAGTTCTCACACACCCATTCTTTTTTTTTTTCTTTCCTTCTCTCCTCCTCTTCCCTTTTCTCTTTGTTCTACCCTGCCTATCTCTCATTCACTCAGTGTTAATCCATTTAATTTCTCTCCATAGTTCTTTCTTGTTTGAAGTTATAGCAGTGATTGTCCTGTCCTGTCCTCCAGTCATTGTTTATCTTATTTCATTAATGTTATATTTCATTTGAAAAGGAAGGAAGGAAGGAAAGAAAGAGAGAGAGAGAAGGAAAAAGCTTTCATGCTTTCTTCATTATGAAAAAATTGTCAGAAAAGATTAGTCAATAAACATTTATTTTTATTTTATAAACCAGGAAGTGCCATCTAGTAGACAGCCACTAGAGGTGGAGTTAACCCTGCAAGGTAATTATTGCAGTTGATAAAAACTCTTAAAAAGGGTTAAGAGTAGTGGGAGTTGGCACCCAGACCACTCCAATGGGCAGAAGTGAAAAAACCCAGTACCCACCCCTCCTAACCTTCAGCATCACCCAATTTCACTCTTTAGAAAGTCATTCCTAAAACTTGCATTTTAAATCATACCGCTGTATGCTTCCTTATTAACATTTGGACATTTAGTTTGAGTATTGTGTTGTTTCTTGGTTGCAAATTTAGATTGTAGGACAGGCTTAGCGTCTTGCAATTCAGTTCTTTAAAGGAAGTTTGAGAAAAACGGAAAGGGTGGGAGGTGAATTATGATTTCTCAAATAATTGTGTTTTTTTTTTTTTTTTTACAGTTTGTACATAAGCCAGCACTGTAATACCATAGTTAGGCACATGAACTCTTTTATCAGTTATCACAATAATTGGCAAGAAGAAATCTAACTTGCAAAAGTTACTAGAGATTGCTTGTGTGCTTTTATCATATTGAGGCTGTTCACATTTTTTTAAAAATTAATGTAATGAACTCACATGAAATATTTGTGGTAAATAAACATTTCTTTGCAAAAAAACAAACATTTGAATTACACTCAAAATAAATCATAAATTGATCTATATATGCTTTCTTTGCCTCCATTGTAACTTTATCTGAAAACTGCTTCCAAAGCTGTAGATCTCATCAGCAACCTACAAAAGCCCTCCTATTTCTCCCCAATCACAGGCTTTTATCTGTGTCAGAAATATTCCACAATTAGAGGCTTCTCATTGAGAGGCTTCACATGTGCCGGGGAATACTCCAATCAGAGGCTTCTCATTGAGAGGTTTCACATGTGCCGGGGAATACTCCAATCAGAGGCTTCTCATTGAGAGGTTTCACATGTGCCGGGGAATACTCCAATCAGAGGCTTCTCATTGAGAGGTTTCACATGTGCCGGGGAATACTCCAATCAGAGGCTTCTCATTGAGAGGTTTCACATGTGCCGGGGAATACTCCAATCAGAGGCTTCTCATTGAGAGGTTTCACATGTGCCGGGGAATACTCCAATCAGAGGCTTCTCATTGAGAGGTTTCACATGTGCTGGGGAATACTCCAATCAGAGGCTTCTCATTGAGAGGTTTCACATGTGCCGGGGAATACTCCAATCAGAGGCTTCTCATTGAGAGGTTTCACATGTGCCGGGGAATACTCCAATCAGAGCACTCTCATTGAGAGGTTTCACATGTGCCGGGGAATACTCCAATCAGAGCACTCTCATTGAGAGGTTTCACATGTGCCGGGGAATACTCCAATCAGAGCACTCTCATTGAGAGGTTTCACATGTGCCGGGGAATACTCCAATCAGAGCACTCTCATTGAGAGGTTTCACATGTGCCGGGGAATACTCCAATCAGAGCACTCTCATTGGGAAGCCTTTGTGCGGGACCCACAGATGCGCACACGCAATTCCAGCTTTCCAAAACTTCTCGAGTAGCTGTAATACAACTCACGGAGTAGAGGGAAAGGCGAGCACACAGCATTTCCTTTAGTACTGTGGAGCGAATAGAACAGAAAAGAAAGCCTCTCAGGCTGTCACACTGTTTCTGCCCTTAGTTTTAAAAAAAAATAAAAATGCTGATTTCTATTGTAATCGGCCCTTTTAAAAACAAACAGTCAGGAATGTGACAGACTCCAGACAAATAAAGAATAGCTACAAGTTGGAGTGCTTTATGTATGGAGTGTTCATTTAATGTTTACCCAAAATATGTCTTACATTGACAATAAGTAAGCATACAAAAGTTTACTTTTAAACAAAGACATAGCAAAAAAAAAAACAAAGCTCAAAACATAGAACATTTTGGAGTTTTGTTCAAGGGCTGATAAACAAAATAAAGTCTTGTATCAGTACTCATTGATACACAGGCAGATGAGATGTAGATTTTAAAGGGATACTATGAGTGCCAGGAATACAAAGCTCTATCCCTGGCACTATAGCTCCCTCTGCCTCTCCCCATTGAATAAAGTGTTAAAAACCCTTCATTTACTTACCTTATCCCAGCTGGACCAATGCTCCGCGACGAGTGGGCGCTCATGCGTGGCAAATACCACACGCGCAATCGACCACCCAGAGGAAAGCATTGAATTAATGCTTTCCTATAGGTAAAAGTCTGACACAGGATGAACTCACCAAAAGGTCCTTTTAGATTCAGGAAGCCCTCTTGTGGCTGTCTGGTGGCAGCCACTGTGGGCAGACTTAGAGCTGCAATGTAAACATTGTGGTTTCTGCATTGTGTGCAAAAGGGACACTGTAATCAGACCACTACAATTAGCTGTAGTGGTCTGGGTGCCTAAAGTATACCTTTAACATTCGCGTTTCTGCCAAATCGACAGATTGATTTCTTTAACATGCAATCTTTATACACAAAATTGGCTTTGAAAACTTTTCTACGAGAATTATATCTATGGCACCTAGAGCCTCTCTGCATCTGGCCATAACATTTATATGGTTTATCAGGATTCAGTCGCACTGAATGGCTGCCAACTCCTTCCAACCTTTGCAAGGATGTGACATTGTTTAGGTCTTTGTGCCTACTTTAAAATCACTATTGTTTTAAAAGCACACACTTTAATAAGGACACCAACACACTTTTAAAATGTGTCTTTTTTATTATTAATATCATTCATTTCATTCACACACATCTCAAAAACATGCATGTTATACGTTCCCAACTCATATATTCACGAAGGTATACTTCTGTAGGTTTCCATGATCACAGGGGCCTCCAACAGTGTTGAATATTGTAATGTTAGCCTTTCTGGAAACTACAGGTTCATTAGATTTGGATATTCTGAATGTACAAGAACACTTATCCAGCTTTACACAAAATGTAGGTATTATTATTGCATTGTATTATCATTTGTATGCGTATTGTTGAATCTGGTCTGTGCCCTTCCAAGGAGGCAGCCATCTTTGTCCTGGAATTCCAATACAGGATTACTAGAAAACCAAGGATCATCACAACAACTCACTGGAACCTGGTTGGGAGGAATGTTGCAATAAATCCTGCATTTATATTTGTTTTTCTTATTGCAAGAATAGCCTAACACAAAATATAAAATGACTACAAAAAGGCCTTCAAAATGTTCACAGTGAACTGAATGCAAAATAAAAGTATTTGGTTTAGATCTTTGGGAACCACACAGAAAACCTACTCCCCGATTACATTACAGTCTAATTTCCCCCTGCCTGAGATACAATCCTGAAGATAAGAGCACGCTCTCAATTTAATTTAACAGTAAAGAGAAATAAATTCATGTATTCACAATTTATCGTCAAGTCTGTTATTTTCTTCAGATGTCATGGACTTGCTGAAAGTATGCTGTAGCCCTGACTTCCCATTTTTTATGTTGGCCTTATGGCTTGTCTGCTAGACTTCAATCCTACTAGCAAGGTCAGCACACCTCTTAGTATCAAACCGAAACCTAGGTGCCAGAGGGAAAGCACAGTCAGCATATTCATGTTCAATGACCTGGGGTTCCCATAGAGTAAAATCAATGATCTGTGACAGGAAGCAGGGAGGAAAATAACATTGGCATCATTTCTGTGAGAAACTCTTAACTGATCTCAGAAAAAAACTCTAAATTTCCATCACGGATTCTACACCAATAAAAAGTGGATTTTCTGCATTTAATTGTTCAGGGAAAATTAGTAAATTTCCCTGTAAATAACAAATATTACATGGATATTTTGTTTTTTTAAATGATGGGCCTTTAAAGGGACACTATAGGCACCCAGACCAATTCACCTCATTGAAGTGATCTGGGGGCAATGTTCCTGTCCTTCTAAGCCTGCAATGTAAAACAGTTTCAGAGAAACCACAATGCTTACATTGCAAGTTTAAGACTGCCTCTAGTGGCTGTCTTTTTAATCCTTTATTCACTAGTCGGAGGGGAGAGGGACACTTTAGTGTTAGGAATATAGTTTTGCATTCCTAACAATATTGTGTTCCTTTAAAAAAAAAAGAACTTCAACATTCAACCCGAGAGTGCATTCACAGTGTAAAACTCATGTGTAAGGAAGTACTAACAGTATAAAGTAAATCACAATCAATGTAACAGTTCAGAGGAGTCTAAAGATTCTACCAATACTCTGTGCCTTTTAATTGCATTACAGGTTCCATTTTTGACATTTGCAGACTTAAAAGATATACTTTGAGCATCAATGCAAGTAACGCTGTTAATAATTTTTGGTTTCATTAATGTGCTGTTTTTTGCATGCTTAGATCTTTATAGTTTTTGCCCACAAAAAAGTAATGTTTTGCTGCACAATAAGCCTGCCTCCTTAACCACGCCCCCTCATGCCAGAAAGACTTCCTTATAAAAACATATGTACACAGCCCAGCCACTGACAGTACTGAATGATCTGAACTACAAAACAACCTGCATTTGAAGGAGAGGACACCCAGGAAGACCTATAGTAAGCAAATCACTGCCTGAATTTAGAGTGTCTGAAGCCAGGTTGTGACTACAAAGCAGTACTGTTATTTGCGGAGCTAAGTGCATACACTGAAAATCAAGTCTTTGTAGCACGAAGGGGCATGTCTAAGGAGACATGCAAAAACTATTATGGTTTGCGAATGCCAAAAATACAGCATATTAATGAGGTCAAAACCTGATAAATACATTAAAGTAGTATTGTTTCTCAGAGTGTCCCTTTAAGTACTAAAGAAATGCATAGTTTCAAAGAGGCTTTTAATACAACGTAGCATTCACAGCATTTTCCTTAAACTGATTTCAAAGGTTACACAAACAAATTATAAAGCCTAAAACTGTGTTGTAGCTGCCCAATACAGACAAAACTTTTCGAAAATCGAATATTCCTTAATAGATTAAATAGAGGAAATCTCCACTTTTTTCAGTCGTGGTTTGGTGACGCATATTGAGGTAAATTCATTTTCCAATTGAGTTTCATAAGGAGCGCAGGCTATTCTAATGTTCAAAAATCAATTGTGGCAGTAAATAGATGCATAAAACTGACTTGTAGCTGAATACTTTTTTTGTGCTTGATAGAAATCTGACATTTTAATAATTCACTATTTTGAACAAACCATAGAAGGGTTATTTCCATGGATTTTGATGAAAATATAGCAATGGGTTAAATCAGCAACATCGGCTCTATCCAGCGAGAAAATGGTTTATTTAATACTTATGGTTGTTTAGTGATTAATTGCAGGTAACAGGGAGACATCACTTCACCCTTCCACAGCAGAGGGTGACAGTGCACGCAAAGTGTTTCTGTTTTAATTAAACTATAACACTATAAATGCTATGGTTGCAACTGAAAGAGTGAGATTTGATTAATCATACTTAGCAGCTTCAAAAGGTACCATGAAATGGCATTAAGAATAAATATAAATTGCATTATTTTGGGTCATGCCACAGCATGTGATTTACATACAATATTGCACATTGCAAGAGTTTTCTTAGAACCTTGGATTCTTCCCTAAATACTGGTGCCATTCTATATTTCCTATATAAAAATCCACTTCTGACATGGCATAGTAGGTCTAATACCTCCATGTAGCTACAAACTTAAAATCTCAAATCCACCGCTTCCCAATTAGTCATTCACCAGCAAATGGAAATATTAAAAGATATACGTAAAAAGGACAGGGTCAGCTATATGTGAATCAGGGCTATCCCATAATATGCAGCAAGCTGGTGCCTCTCAGAAATGGAATACTTGTGAGGCAAATTAGATGAATATGCAGTGTCCCAGTTTGCTAAACTTCGGTACCTTCTACTTTGCAATGGCATACGCACAAAGAAAGTCAAAAGAGATATCTAAAGTGTAACTTATTTGCCTAAACTGAAACTGCATTGATTTAAATGGATCCTTGCTAATTTTAAATTCATCTTTGTAAATAACAGAATTCACCAGCATGAAAAAAAACTAAGCAAAAAGAAAAAACAATAAGATATAAGGGAATTTCCCAAGAGTACGTTACAAGGGATTTGGAACAATTCGGTTGTCTGTGAATAGTTCAATCAGTCAAGATATACAGATATTTAGCTATTTTTAACAGGTAACGAGGCGGCAGTCGAATAGTAGTAGTACAAATTTGGCTGCAAATAAATTTTGCATAGTGAGTGTCCGAACGGTTTAACCCCTTAAGGACACATGACATGTGTGACACGTCATGATTCCCTTTTATTCCAGAAGTTTGGTCCTTAAGGGGTTAAATCCAACTGAAAGAGACAAATTTTGACAGCCAAACAACATACAGAATAGCCCATGAAGAATACCTTTCATTAATGCATTGGCAAGCAAAATGGCAACTACAGCAGTGTATTGATAAAATGGTATTCCCTGAAAGTAGCACCAAGTAATTTTTTACGACAGACGTACTGTAACAGAAAATACCATGGTACAAGACAAACAGATTTAAGATAGATGTCTATAATTACTATAGATATATATTCCAAGTACATATCCTAAACTTGCACATCTCATGATTAGTGTAAAACGGTGAACGGACAGGTTCCATAAGTTGTTGAAATCATTTAAATGCATCTTGTTCTAGTTAGGTTGGCTATACAATACTTTTCAAAATTTACCCTATGTCTGGTCTATACCATAGAAGGTGTCTTTCTTCGGATAGTTGAGGAATCTTATTAAAGAAGCTACTAAAAGATTAAAACAAAAAGAAAATACACATTGTTCAAGTAATTTGAGAAAAAAATAATTGCATTTCATCGATACAAATCAGGTTAAGATGCAGGTCCCACAGAAAAGAACAGTGTCTTATACTACTGTATATGTCTATATCCCACCACAATTAGTCCCCTGTCCTCAGTAGCACCTCTGGCTCTGTCAAGGAACAATAGAGAAAATACCCCATCTCATCCACCTCTTCTGCTGTGAGTTCAGAAAATAAGTTCACTTTAGGGTCTACAGCTGAGGGCAAGTCCCCCCTCTCCAAGTAGCTTACAGTCTCCTTAAGTGCATGAAGGAATCGGTCAGCCAAGGCACCCTGTGACCAGTCTGACTCCTTTTCACAGATGTGGAGGATAATATTAGTTAGATGGGAGGCTGTAAGGTGAGTGATAGGCAGATTGTAGCGGCAAATTGCTTTAAGGATCTTTAGGCAGAGACTTCGACAACCCCCGTCTTGCTGATCTTTTCCTATCAGGGCAGCAGTTTCTGCTGCACGTTGACTGAGGCGCCACATGTTCCCATAACGAGGCAGTCTGTGAGATTTGGCTACTGCTGTTCTATCTTCAAGTGCCACCAATGGCAGAAAATCAATGAAGAGCCTTTGGTTTTCTTCATACTGAACTTCCAAGATGAGGCTATCAGATGGCACCACAGGTCTAATTACATAACCTAACATACTACCAATAGCTGGCCAGTTGATAGAGCCAGCCACAACTTTCTCAAAAGTGGCTACCACAGCCTTTGGGCAAAGGTACCCACCCACTACACAGCGATCCCAGTAGCTTGTCCCCCTAGGGAAGTACTCAAGGTTTTCACGACGTAGAAGACAGAATCCTGGTAGGTTAAGGATAGTTTCTTCACCAGGAACACATGACCACAGATTCTTTTCCACAGAAAGTGGAACCATGAGCTGAATGTGATCAGCCCTTACCACCTAAAAAAAAAAAAGATATAAGAGAAAGCTTGTTAATTTACAGCTTTGAATTATTTGCACCTTTATATGTGCATTGCAGATGCCATTATGGTGTCTTCTCATAGCAGTATTTTACAACTAGTCAAAAAAATGTATATCAGTTCAATAAAAGATTAGTAGATGTTTAAGTTTCATGGCAGGACCCCCCAATCTGCATCAGAACAGTGCCTGGCATTTACATTTATTATACTAACTCACCTGACATCTACATTAAAAGTTTTGCTTTTAACCTGAACATTTATAAAACAATGATTACTTATAAATCTAGAAGCCCCCCATGAAATATACAAAATTGTATATATAAATATATTATTGGTGTACATATGCCTTTGCAAGCCCTTCCCTTCTTCTCCAGCCCAGACTTTCTGTGGCTGTCCAAACATATACTTCACAAATGTAGCTCAATGAGAACTGTTTGCAAGGCAAGTGTTCTAGTCAGTTGCTGCCTCTTGAGTTTAGCTCCACCTAGCTAAACCACCAGGAAGTAACAGGACTGGGGGTCCGATTGACAGCCAGGGGGTGTTACAAGATGTGCCAATTTCTATAAAAATCTGCATTTTTTGTAATAATGTAAATGTTTGGAGTGATCGTTTAATTCAGTGGTTTGTAATCAATGACAATCTCTTAGCATGGCTCAAATCACTTCCTGGGATATAATGTTGCAGTGTAAAGAAATAACAAAACTAACAAAAACGTGGGATTTACAAAAAAAAAAAAATAATGAATTGCAAAATGACAAGCTGTGACTATAGCAGATGTGAAGACTTTTAGTAAATCAGCTACTTTAACCTAAAGTTTGCAATTCCGTTGTCAGTTTGCAACAACTTTGTGTTAAGTGAATAAATCCCATTGTGTTTACAGAAAAGAACAGCGACACTGAATAACAAGGAAGGGAAAAAAGACTTTGGAGATAAAATAGAGGGAGATAGTGTGACAGGATTATCTTTCTTCCTCTACATTATTCCCAGCAATGTACTCAGTGGAATAAATCAGCGATTTGTTTCTCAGAAGAGATTTTGAGCAGAATCCAAAGTTACAAGGTCACCGAGCCAGAAAAACGTGTTTTATATAAATAAATCACAAGACTTATGGAAACAGCCCATTCTAGGATATAGCATAGCCACCCATCCCGACAATGAGAAACAAGCTGGTTTATACTTTGTGCTAAATGAAGAGCAGATGCTCAGATTTCTTCTTGCTGATTTTATAACAGATCGGCTAGTGAACAACATCCCATTCATGAAAGCCCTGCTTTGTATCACTGGAAACTCACTGATGAAAATCAGCACATTAGGTCTCTTAAATGAGCAGTCTAAGCACAACAACAAACTAGTTGTAGCGGTTAGGGGTTAGGAAACTGCAAACACCATTTTCTGATTCTGTGTCAAACCATTTCTAAGTGGCTTGACACAAACCAAGAGTTTCCCCAGTCTCCCACGGCCTGGTCTCTGATTACCGGATTGCTAGAGCAGAAATTCCAGCAATGTTGATTTCAACTAAATTTAGATAGATTGATAAACACAAGTGCATTTGCATATCTGCACTTTTTTCCCAAATCTCAAGTAAAAACACTAATGTATTCACATATGGTGGAGCCTTTGCCCACTGTGTCCAAAGGGTTATCTGCTATACCCCGCTAACTGGCCTTTAAAAGCTCACAATTTCCAATAGATTATTTAAATCATGAAAATAAAGCAAACAATAACTGTTGTTACTTTACTGGGGATTTCCTTTGTAGAATTCTTAAAAAGGGCAAGTGGCTTTTCTGGAAATATCACCATTAAATAAAACATTGATAATTGTGTTAGTAATTTTTTCACGCCCATCTAGTCTGCCCAATTTTCTAAATACTTTCATTAGTCCCTGGCCTTATCTTAAGTCTAGGGTAGCCTTATGCCTATCCCACGCATGCTCAGACTTCTTCACTGTGTTAACCTCTATTACTCCAGCTGGAGGCTATTCCATGCATCCACTACCCTCTCTGTAAAGGAATACTTCCTGATATTAGTTTTAAACCTTTGTCCCTCTAATTTAAATTAATGTTCTCTTGTTGTGGTAGCTTTTCTTCTTTTAAATAAAGTCTCCTCCTTTACTGTGTTGATTCCCTTTATGTATTTAAATGTTTCTAACATGGGAGAAATCATCCCTTCTTAACCTAACCTTATGCTATTGTTGACATTTCTGTTGAAAGCGTAAATCTTTTGCTGACCCTGCATCATTTGTCCCAAATACCTTAATGCGGCACAGTCATGGCCACATCCATGTTTGGTTTTTTTACCCCCGACTCCACTACATCTAAATTTTCCCTTAGTCACCTATTGTCCTCCCCCCCACCCATGAGCAGGGGGGGGGAGGGGGCTGGGACAGTGGAGGAGCAGGGGGGGGGGGCTGGGACAGTGGAGGAGCAGGGGGGGGGGGCTGGGACAGTGGAGGAGCAGGGGGGGGGGCTGGGACAGTGGAGGAGCAGGGGGGGGGGCTGGGACAGTGGAGGAGCAGGGGAGGGGGGCTGGGACAGTGGAGGAGCAGGGGAGGGGGGCTGGGACAGTGGAGGAGCAGGGGAGGGGGGCTGGGACAGTGGAGGAGCAGGGGAGGGGGCTGGGACAGTGGAGGAGCAGGGGAGGGGGCTGGGACAGTGGAGGAGCAGGGGAGGGGGCTGGGACAGTGGAGGAGCAGGGGAGGGGGCTGGGACAGTGGAGGAGCAGGGGAGGGGGCTGGGACAGTGGAGGAGCAGGGGAGGGGGCTGGGACAGTGGAGGAGCAGGGGAGGGGGCTGGGACAGTGGAGGAGCAGGGGAGGGGGCTGGGACAGTGGAGGAGCAGGGGAGGGGGCTGGGACAGTGGAGGAGCAGGGGAGGGGGCTGGGACAGTGGAGGAGCAGGGGAGGGGGCTGGGACAGTGGAGGAGCAGGGGAGGGGGCTGGGACAGTGGAGGAGCAGGGGAGGGGGCTGGGACAGTGGAGGAGCAGGGGAGGGGGCTGGGACAGTGGAGGAGCAGGGGAGGGGGCTGGGACAGTGGAGGAGCAGGGGAGGGGGCTGGGACAGTGGAGGAGCAGGGGAGGGGGCTGGGACAGTGGAGGAGCAGGGGAGGGGGCTGGGACAGTGGAGGAGCAGGGGAGGGGGCTGGGACAGTGGAGGAGCAGGGGAGGGGGCTGGGACAGTGGAGGAGCAGGGGAGGGGGCTGGGACAGTGGAGGAGCAGGGGAGGGGGCTGGGACAGTGGAGGAGCAGGGGAGGGGGCTGGGACAGTGGAGGAGCAGGGGAGGGGGCTGGGACAGTGGAGGAGCAGGGGAGGGGGCTGGGACAGTGGAGGAGCAGGGGAGGGGGCTGGGACAGTGGAGGAGCAGGGGGGGCTCGGACAGTGGAGGAGCAGGGGGGGCTCGGACAGTGGAGGAGCAGGGGGGGCTCGGACAGTGGAGGAGCAGGGGGGGCTCGGACAGTGGAGGAGCAGGGGGGGCTCGGACAGAGCAGGAGCGGGGGGGGGCTGGGACAGAGCAGGAGCGGGGGGGGGCTGGGACAGAGCAGGAGCGGGGGGGGGCCTGGGACAGAGCAGGAGCGGGGGGGGGCCTGGGACAGAGCAGGAGCGGGGGGGGGCCTGGGACAGAGCAGGAGCGGGGGGGGGCCTGGGACAGAGCAGGAGCGGGGGGGGGCCTGGGACAGAGCAGGAGCGGGGGGGCCTGGGACAGAGCAGGAGCGGGGGGGGGCCTGGGACAGAGCAGGAGCGGGGGGGGGGGCCTGGGACAGAGCAGGAGCGGGGGGGGGCCTGGGACAGAGCAGGAGCGGGGGGGGGGGCCTGGGACAGAGCAGGAGCGGGGGGGGGCCTGGGACAGAGCAGGAGCGGGGGGGGGCCTGGGACAGAGCAGGAGCGGGGGGGGGCCTGGGACAGAGCAGGAGCGGGGGGGGCCTGGGACAGAGCAGGAGCGGGGGGGGCCTGGGACAGAGCAGGAGCGGGGGGGGGGGGGCCTGGGACAGAGCAGGAGCGGGGGGGGGGGGGCCTGGGACAGAGCAGGAGCGGGGGGGGGGGCCTGGGACAGAGCAGGAGCGGGGGGGGGGGGCCTGGGACAGAGCAGGAGCAGGGGGGGGGCCTGGGACAGAGCAGGAGCCGAGGGAACCTGGGGAGAAGAGGAGTAGGGGGAGTAGTGGGAGGCTGGGGCGGAGAGTAGGGGGAGATGGGGCAGAAAAAAAAATTATACATTTGAAATAACAGCAACTATATTTTGCCAATATGCGGGGTACAGTTTATGGAAATGGGCTGCCAGGGGGTACTCAAGTAAAACAAGGTTCGGAACCACTGGGCTAGGTAAAAGTTCAAAACGTATAACAAAGAGCCACGCTGGAGGACCAGTTTGGATTTATACATGTCATTTTATTTTTCAGAGCTAAAAAACATATTTCCTTTACATCGGGAATCAGTCAATCTACAATTACAATCTCGGGAAGTGGCTTCTCACTTTTGAGGCACTCCCTTCCATTGATTATCTGTACACAGGCACACATACATGATTTATACCTATTTTTGCTGCACTAACACACAACTCTATACATCCAACATCAAAACAATGTTTCTATAGGAATTATCCAAAATTTGTATGATCAAAAGGGTAGTTGCAGATCTTTAGTATGCATCCATTATTATACTAGATGTAAACGGCGAAACATTACATCCAAATTGGATTTTCTGCAGCAAGTTTAAAAGCTGCGAGTAAACCACAGGTGTATTAACAGGTTTTTCTGTTAATGCAGTATGGTACACATCCTGCGTGTTGCCGTTAGAGGTTATTCTCATAACCGCCACACCACATCCTGGCACGAAGAGTCACATTATCTAAAAAGTTCAATATTACACAAATGGCTTGTTAAAAAAAAAAAAAAATATACAACTAAATACAATAAAAAGTACATCCTCATCGGTTTAAAAAAATAAAAACACCTAACCATACCATAAGATTGTTTCTTTATTATTCACAACTATTGTTTTTATTCACTACTTCTCTATTATTCAATACCTTAGCAGTCACGCCAATATATTACGTTCACAAAGCATGTGTATTCTACAAAGATGACTGTCTCATATACACAGACTTTTCTACTGCCACATCTGCCATTTATCATGAGCCTTCACTATTGCTGGCTGACGAGGACAGGTATCCAGCAGGATCCTCTATAGACACCCAGTGTCTACTCTCCTGCATATGCAATACTAAACTTATGAGGCAACTCTTGACAGATGAAGCGGTCCAAGAGGAAGAGAAAATCAGGTAAATATCTACCACTCTCATCTTCCCCCAGGCATCCTAATGTAAGCAGAAAGCTCAGCAAAACTTTTGAAACTATTTAACACACAAACATTTGCATCAACTAAAAGAATATACTATGACAGGGCTCGACAAATCAGAGGCGCCAGGTCGCCGTAGCAACCAGAAAATGTGTCTTGACGCCTGGGATTTGTGTGCCTGTTCAGGCCCTGATGTAACCGGCTGCCTGAGATTGGAGGCGGCAGTCGGCTTATGGTGACGCAGGCCATGGAGAGCTGAGGGGCGGCTCATGGAGAGCTGAGGGAGATGTGCAGGTGGGCTGATGACTGAGTGCAGCGTCATCTCAATACTCTGCTGGTTCACGCGCCCGCCAGTGTTGTCGGGAGCCAGTTATGAGGTCAGCCTGATCCGGAATCACTAAACAGTGCTCTACGGAGCAGAGCAGGGAGATGACAGCAGCCCCAAAAGTAGGGAGGCTGGGTGGATTTAAAATAAAATTAAAAAAGTAATAATGTGTGAGTGTCTGTGACAGTGAGTGTGTGTGTGTGTGTGTCTGTCAGTGAGTGTATATGTGTATCATATCAGTGTTTCAGTTTGACCTGCACCCCTCCAATCACAAAGGAAAGGTGTTTTTACTCAACTTTTTCCCAAGCTGTGCTGTGCTCCTCTAATTTAGACAATCTCAGCCAATCCACTGCTTACCCATAGAAAATAATTGGGGGTCTATTGCACATGCGCTGCAAAACGCCACACTGCACCACTTAATGTCTCCTCATCAATACTTCCCTATGGGGAGCAATAACTATAGTGTCCCTTTAAGAATTACCAGATTTTACTAATTTCATGACGTAAAGTCATGATTTTATTAAGGACACGGAGGCGAGTATTATGCTTATTCTCTTTCTTTTATTCCTCAGCAGCAAAATATTTCTTTTAGAAAACAAATCTAAACATGTAAACATGCCCCCAAAGGGTTAATCCTATAACAGTATAACAGTACAACCAACCAATCATAATGCCTTCAGCACCATCAAGTGCCCATGTGACCTTAAGCCACTCCTCTTTCTTGATGTTGTCGACGAATAATCCACAGCAGAACATAAGTCAACTTGAATGAAAAACGAAATGCCAAGAACGCCACAGAGAAGAGTCCGGTACTCTTCAGAGAATGGAGACTTTCCGTAGGTCCTGAAGGAATCCGTGCATGAAGCTGAAAGGAACAGAGAAACAAACTGGTAAAATGTGTTTCTGGACATTTGGTCATAACCCTAGTACAGAAATCATCATCGGACTATATGCCACCAATAACAGATTATCATCTAAACAAACCTTTCACTACCTGCAATGTGCTGTAGTAACCTAAATCTGAACTAATCTAATGACCACATATCCGTGGGAGGGCGCCACTTACCTGCGTCGGGTGGGATAATACTCGCCTCCATGTCCTTAATAAAATCATGACTTTACGTCATGAAATTAGTAAAATCTGGTAATTTTATTTAAGGACACGGAGGCTCATATTATGCTAGTTCAAAGCTGTGAAACTACCACATCAGAAATATGAGAAATCGGACGAAAATAAAACTCCTTGAAGGTAGATTCGCGAGACCAATCAGCCGCCCGGAGTAGGTCCTCCAACCTGCATCCTTTGGAGAAAGCCTTAGTTGCCATGGCACCCCTGACCGAGTGTGCTCCATACACTGTAGTGTCGATGCCCGCTGATGCCATAATCCATTTGACCCAACGAGACAACGTGACTGTTGAAACAGGGTGATATGGATGACGAAGGGCCAAGAATAACTCTTGAAATGTAGGGTCACGAGTAGACGAAGTCCTGGACTCGTATTCCTTGAGACATGCCACTGGACATAGCTTAGCGTTTTGTGGAAAGGCCGGGTAGAAAACCGAAGTAATTGACGTCTTTGTACGCCTGGAGATATTAAACGAGACACCTTCGGGGGTGAATGAACGTGCGGAGAGGTCCAACGCACGTACATCAGACACCCGTTTACAGGAGATCAAACAAAACAACATCACTAACTTTGCTGTGAGTTGTTTCAGTGAGAGATCTTCGTTCTTTGGCCAGTCTGTCAGAAGCTGGAGGACGAGGTCAACATCCCATGATGAAGAGTACCTAGGTTGCGGAGGACGTGCAAATGTAATGCCGCGCAGGAGTCGGCCTACAAAGAGATGTTTACCTGCCGGGGAACCTTCCAAACCTTGGTGTCCTGCGGAAATTGCTGATCGGTACACATTTATCGTGCGATAGGCTAGGCCATGGTCGAACAGAGAAGTGAGAAATTTCAAAACGTAATTTACAGGGGCAGATAAGGGATCCATGTGTTGTTCCATGCACCAACCACTCCATGAATTCCAGGCATGTATGTAGGATTTTCTTGTTCCCGGAGCCCAAGCTCCCGCCAGAAGGTCAATAGTTGTCTGTGGAACGTCTGGGATGAATCCAAATCCCCGGAGAGGAGCCATGCCAGTAACTGGAGATGTCCCTGTAATAGCATGGAGTGCGGTTCCCCGTTGGGGTCTAGTAAGAGGTCCGGAGAGGTTGGAAGTAGCCTTGGGTAGTCCATGAGTGTAGGGAACCATGGCTGAGCCGTCCAGAATGGGGCGATGAGAATCATGGTGGTTTTGTTGCGCCTGAGATGTAGAAGCGTTCTCGCAATCAAGGAGAAAGGCGTACGTTCGTGTGTCCGGCCACCGTTGAAGGAATGCATCTGCCGCCAACGCCTCTGGATCCGGTCTCCAACTGAAGAACCTTGGAAGTTGGGAATTCAATCGTGATGCGAAGAGGTCGATCTCCAGTGGGCCCCAAAGTGACTGGAGTTGCAGGAAAATGGTGCGCTGCAGCCGCCAATCGCTGGCATCCCGTAGGTATCTGGAATTCCAATCTGCCACCATATTGGACATCCCGGGAATGTATTCCGCCTGAACCGAGATATTGCGATCCAGGCAGAAGTGCCAGAAGTCTTTCGCCAGTTCCGCTAACACCACGGACCTCGTGCCCCCGAGATGGTTGATGTAGCGGACTGCTGACACGCTGTCCATCCGTAACAGAATGGAACAGTTGGTTGAGATACCCACGAGACTCCGAACTGCAAATGACCCCGCCAATAGCTCGAGGCAATTGATGTGTAACTCTTGCTCGACTGGGGACTATTTCCCTCCGGTGGAGATAGGACCGCAACGCGCACCCCAGCCCAGCAGACTTGCGTCCGATTCCACGACAAAGTCTGGCCTTGTCCCAAAAATTGCTCTTCCGTTCCATGCTTCCATGTGCTGCAGCCACCAAGAGAGTTCTTCTTTGGCTGCACAATCGAGAGGTACCGAGTCTGCATAGGAGAGACCCGAGCAAAGGTATCTTGCCTTTAGGCGTTGAAGTGCCCTGTAGTGAAGTGGGCCCGGGAAAATTGCTTGGATAGAGGCCGAGAGAAGGCCGATGACCCTGGCCAGTTGTCGTAACGTTAGCGCCGGTCGGGCCAAAGTCCGGCGGATTTCTTTCTTGATGATCCTGAATTTGGAAGATGGTAACAGGAGTGTTCCTTTCACCGAATCGATGGTGAAGCCCAGAAATTCCAAGACTTGGGCGGGTTGTAACACCGACTTGTCCCAGTTGATGAGGAAACCAAGGTTGCCAAGTAATGACATTGTCCAATTCAGATGTTCCTGGAGTAAGCGTGGATCTTGTGCCATCAGAAGCATGTCGTCCAGGTAGATAATCAGACGCACCCCTCTGCTGCGCAGGAGGGCGACCACTGGCCGCATGAGCTTCGTGAAGCACCATGGGGCCGAGGAGAGGCCGAAGGGCAAACATCTGAAACGCCAAGTGGTTTCCTCCCATTAGAACTGGAGGAAATGTTGGCAATCTTCGGCCATCGGGACGGTGAGGTACGCATCTTGCAGGTCGAGTTTGACCATCCAATCCTCCATTAGGAGCAGGTCTCGGAGGGAGTGGATGCCCTCCATTTTGAAATGGTGGTACGCTACAAAGGCGTTCAGGGGGCGTAAGTTGATGACCGGTCGGACACCTCCGCCTTTCTTGGGCACCATAAAAAGGTTGCTGAGAAAACCTGAAACTCTCGGATGTGACTATGTCGGCCAGAGACTGTATCTCTGCTGCGATTAATGATCTGTCGTGGGAGGAGGAGGCGATATGTCTGGGAAGAGCTATCTGGGCAGGTGTTTGTACAAATTCTATGGCGTAACCCACTGCAGTTTGTAGGACCCAAGTATCCAAAGTCAACATTCGCCAGGCATCTATAAAGTGGCATAACCTGCCCCCCACCAACGTTACTGGAGGGAGTGATGAAGGAAGTGAACTTACCATAAGGGCGTCGACCATAGGAAGAGTTTCTGGATCCACGAGCCTGCCAGGGTCTTCCTCGAACTGGGAAGAATGGAGAGGACTTGGGTTCCGCACCCTGGTAACGTGACTGGAAGGAGCCTCTAGAAACCCGGTACGAGCCCCGGGAGGAACGGCCGGGCAGACGGCCCCGATATCTGCCGGCCCCGCCAAAAACTCTATGGGAGAATACCTTTTTATATTGGTTTGAGCCTTGTCCAGAGCAGTAAACGTGCCCACATAGGTACCCAGCTCCTTCACAAAACTGTCCCCAAAAAGAAGGCCTTTGTCCTGTGGCCCAGGCTCCGTAATAGCCAAGGTAACTAGCTTTGGCTCAATCTTAATTAGTATAGCCTTCCGTCTCTCTGTGGCTAGAGCCACGTTGGCATTTCCGAGCAGACATATGGCTCGCTGTATCCAGCCCCTGATAGCTAGCGGGTCTATGGGAGCTCCCCCTGCCAATGCCGTTTCGACCATGTCGAATATCTTCGCACTGGGTCCGAGGACATCCAGTACCTTATCCTGGCAATGGCGAAGTGCAAAGTCTAGACCCTTGTTTGCCTTCCACCCAGTCTTTCCCAGGAACTGGGCGATTTTAGGGTCCACCACAGGGGCGACACATATCAAATCTGGGAGCGTGGGGCGTGGGCATTCTGCCCTCATCTTACTTCATCTTACTTCTTGCCCCCTTATCAAGGGGTTTTCTGATCCGTGCGGCAATATATTTTGCCACGTGGTCCAGTGGGAACCACTCAGTAGATCTTGGGTGCTGCAGATTATCAGGGTCAAACAGTGGTTCACCCTGTGGGTCAAGGAGAGTGGAGTCTTCCACACCGTCCTTAATCTCATTCACAGACACAGATATAGAGCTGTGGTCAGGGAATAGTGCACCCAAATTGTATGAGTCTTCATCATCAGACTCGCTCCATGCCTCCTCCTGTTCCGAATCTGACTCGGATGATTCCACTTGGGCTTTCGCCCTTTTCCAACTCCTCACCGATTTTGCCCGGTGGGTGGCTCTTTGTTGTGGTGCAACCACATTATCTTTGACAGGACGTTCCCTGTCTGTCAGTAAAATTTTGGAGGCTTCCTCGTCTATATGGCGAGATTTTTTGGCGGCTTTGCGCCCACTGGTCTTGCCAGTATCGTGCTCTGTGGGGTTAGGAGCAATATGAGTAGAGGTCCGCTGGGCGGCCATGAGGGCATGGCTGATAGAGTGGGACAGAGTGTCCGACATAACTCCCATGGCCGAATAAACTGCTTGGGTCACGGATCTAGTCATAGTGGCATCCAGGAGAGAATGAAGCTCTTCCGAGTTCAAATGCTCCTGGTCTGTCACATCAGTGACAGTTAAGCCGGAAGGCCTGGTGACAACCTGGGGAGCAGGGGGTATATCAGCCCTAATAGGAGAATTGCCAGAGGCTGTGCCCAAATCCCTTTGAGACTGCATAATAAAATAGCAGTTCTCACAGTGGTTATAGTAAGAAATATAAAAAGGGATTCAAATACAAAAGGGGTGGAAACCCAAATAACTCTAGGTGGGAGAGAGTGACCACACTTAAGCCCACAAGCTTATAGGCAATATGGGACAAATAAGGCACTAGCAGAAAGATGTATTATGCAAACAAACTATGCAGCAATATGAAAAAGGCAAGCTCACCAAGTGTTCCCTCAGGAATGGCTCCTGGGGCACACTGGTAAGCTGCCCAGCAACTGTGCTGTCCAATCAGCACCCACTCTCGCCCCCACAAGCTTAAAAAAGAGCGGGAACCAAAAAGGCGGCAAAAATGCCAGCCGCAAGATGGCCGCCGCAATGAGGAAAAAAAACCTCTGAGGCACTGAATGACACTGGGCGGTAAGAGCCTCCACACGGAGAGCTGTTAGCCGCCACAGCTCAGTAGGTGATAATCCACCTGACTGAGCAAGAGATGGGAGGGGGGGGGGGGGGGAAGGGGTGAGGAATTGGCTCCAGGTCAAGGAAACAACCCAGAGCCAGCAATAAAACCAAGCATAGAAGCAGGGCAGAAGCCCTGCAACAGACAGAAACAACAAATAAAATATAAATGCAATATCAACACAAATTATGACAAAAACACACTGGCAGCATACAGAGAAAAAAATAGAAATGTACTTAGCTGAGGAAGGCAGCAGCAAGAAAGAGGAGTGGCTTAAGGTCACATGGGGACTTGATGGTGCTGAAGGCATTATGATTGGTTGTACTGTTATACTGTTATAGGATTAACCCTTTGGGGGCATGTTTACATGTTTAGATTTGTTTTCTAAAAGAAATATTTTGCTGCTGAGGAATAAAAGAAAGAGAATAAGCATAATATGAGCCTCCGTGTCCTTAAATAAAATTGTAATTTTGACATTGAAAAATCTGGCTCCTAACATTTTAGCTGGCTCCTAGATTCAAGTTTGTCAAACCCTGTACTATGATATGTGTAAAGAGTCCATAATAATTATGTACCATGATCCTGCTGCTCCTAAAAAAACTCAGTCTGATTTTGTTTTGCACACTGCCAAAAGGCAAGAGAACCAGGATTGGCTAATATATTGCCATTTCCTGGAGACAATTACATCAATAGAGAGTCAGCAGGAACAAAGAATTTGCAGCTCATGTGAAGAAGATTTTCTGTTTAACCATTTTAACCAACAGTGCAAAGGCAAAACGAAAAAACAAAACAAAAAAAAAACCCCTTCAAACAGGATGTACTGAAACTTTTCTTGCAAAAAGCACAAAAGTTTCCAATTCAGGATGGTCAACTGGTTTGTTCTGCTTCAGAAAGTCGTTCTAATCTTATTGTATTGTAAAGGTTTTTCTCTAGATAAAAATCCAAGCAAGTAACACAAGATGTCCATAATCACAGGTAGAAGATTTACTACTGAGCATAAAACAAAGAGTCATTTATGCTGTAAGTTTCTTCCAGCCCTCGTATTAAAGGATCACTATAGTGTCAGGAAAACAAAGTGGTTTTCCTAACACTATATTGCCCTGAGGGTGCCCCCACCCTCAGGGTCTCTCTCCCCCCCCCCAACCCCAACCCCAACCGTGGCGCCTGATAAAGGGCCAGATCTAAAACTGTGACTGAGTTACAGTTATACCTACCTTCTATTTTAGTGGAGTGTGACACACACACACTTCTTACAGCCCCAAGTGTTACTAGTGGGAATCCCCATAAGACCTCAATTCTTGTGCTAACTGCACATCTTAAATTTAATATTTTCGAAAAAGCGCTTCAAATTATTTAATATTTCTGTGTAAACTTTTTAAACTACTTAATTTTTTAAAATGATTTAAATACTTTGATACAGTATGTGTTTATATGCATTTTTTAATATTCTAATATTTTTTAAAAATAAAATAATTTAAAATGTTTATCCAAAAGTGGAGAAATTCGCTGACTGAACTTACCGGCCACCTGCGCACAGCGGGGATACCATATAGATGGGGAAACCCTCGCTCCTTGCTCATCACCCACCAGGGGACCACCCATAAACTCACCTCAGGGACTGAGGCCCCTACACTGCTTGCAAAATTGGGCCTACAAAACTTGCCCAACCTGGGCACTCCCCACGTCTGGAATCTAGATGTGCCAAGAGGACAGAGAATGGACATGCAAGCCACCTGACGGACAAGGATCTCTTACCCCTGCCCACTCAACGACGATACCCATATTACTTTTCAAACACAACCTGTATTCTCCCTACCTTCCCCGCAATACAATGGCTGATGTTTACGTTACTATCCGTTTACCGCAAGTTAGAGGAGATAGCCGGTGAGGACGCTGGCGTGCTGCCTCATTACCAGACCACAAGCCATAGCCTAAGCCAAAACCTACCCCCCGACAGCCCCTAGGTTAGGGCCACCACCTCTCACGAGTGGTCTTCAGTGGAACTAGACGACCAGGCCACTTCAGAAAGTAGAAATAAGCACATGTACCACTCACCAGACTACCTGACCGACAAAATGACACCCAGTGCACCCACACGGGCCCTAGCACCACTACGCACCTCTACGCAACTACTATATAACACTTATAGGATCACGCCTCCGACACTGACCCATGACCTAGGTACTGCACCCGCAGACGAATTGCAAGACTAAACGCCTATACAAACCCAACCTCTACCTAGGATCTTACGCATGTTATACTCAACAACAAAAAAAAATTTGTGCTAAAACTTATCAAATGCATTATTTACCCAATGTTAAAGCCTGTTACCCTCTCAAACGATGCATACGTTGCACCATGTATAAGTCTTGTGCACGCAAAAATAAAGAATAAAAAAAAAAAAAAAAAAGGTTTATCCAAAAATATAAAATCAATTGAAAAGCTTACCCAACAATAATAAATCAAGGCCAATGTTAGCAAGTATTAAATGTGGACCCAAATCTATTCAGTATAACTGAATGCAGGAATAACTTTAAATGGAGTCACTTCTCAGGATTTCATAAAGATGTAATCCATATGAACGGATCAAGTGAAACTTAAATTCCAACGCAACCCAAAGACCATCAGACAAAGTAGGGACTGCTTTGCCTTGCAGTAAACCGGAGGTTGGCAAAAAGGCAGAGCTCAGCAGTCAACAACGGTCCAAATTGATTTGTCTCACTAATTGACGAATGGCTTCCATGTAGGCTCTCACACCAACATCAGTGTTTTACCCTTGCATGCGCAAGAGTAAAGTACTGACAGTTCCTGTCAAATGAAATGCCAGGAGTAGGAGAAGTTGGTGGGGGCCGCAAGGGACAGCTTAAACTATGTAAACCTCTTTTCCACTGCACCCCTTCCATCACCTGACGCTAACCCCTAAGGAGAAATGTTTCATTTGGGATATTTGCAAAGTAAGACCCAATGAAAGTGACAGATTTGCTCTAAAATGAAAATATAGAGATTAAAAAACAAAACAAAAAATTATAATAGTTTTTGATAAAGGGCACGTTTTAAATTACCTGCAAGTCATCATAGAGGCTCCCACTCAGGTGCATGTCTCGAAGAGGCATATTTGGGAACTTGCTGCGAATAAAGTTGTGCAGTTCAGCACATATATCAATAGCAGCCTGCTTGGCACAACTCTGCTCTGTTGGTGGGATGGCTACATGCTTTTTGTAGTAAGTGAAGAGCTTCTCCTGGAGTGAGAACTTCAAACGAGTCTTCTTCAGGTCTGCTTGTGATTTCCGAGCTGGTGGTTTGGGATGAACAGGTTCTGCAAAGAGTGGGTCTAAATTAAACTTTTGAAAGATTACATTGGCATGAGCTTACAGTTTACTAAAATTTGATATGCTCCATACACAAATTTGAAGATATAGGATTAAAAACAAACAAAATATTGGATACCTGTAACATCATTCATAGAACTCCTACTCTCATAATGAACATTCTGTTTCTGGGTTACATGTAAGTCAGATATACACTTCAATAAAGAAGAACCCTACACTACTTGGTTGCATTTTGGTTGTGCTAGGGATACAGCTCAATGAATACACAATTAACTTAACTGGGCTATAACTGGTTTGAACTAAACCTCAACGTAGTAAATAATAGAGATCAATTGCCAAAGTCGTCAAATGTGCCGGCCGCGCTCCCAGCCCATCATTGTTATGCAACGCTTGGATAGCTTCCACTAATAACGCAAAGTGTCATTAACCTTGAAAATAATGTAAGCAGTTTATTGTGAACACATCCTTACCTGATTCAAATACTGAAGGGTCTGTGGGGAGAGTCTGCAGGCTACGACTCACATTTGTCTTCATGTCTTTGTTCAAAAGCCTTGTAGAAGATCCAAGCCAGCTTGGTTCCTCCCAGCTCCGTTTCCCAGACTGACTGGAACGTGAAGGACTGGCAGGCGCACTGATTGCTCGATCATACATCTAGTAAGGGTGAAGACAGCACAGATGAAAAAAATCTATTGCTGCTGCATGACTAATAATGAAAATAATATGGCCAAATAATGCATTCAACTTAAAACTGCAATGCTCTCTATCTCAATACATTATGTTTATTTTATATTATATAGTGTGTGTGTATATATATATATATATATATATATATATATATATATATATATATATATATATTATATATAAGATGCCAAAATACCAGAGTATTGCAGTATGCAATGATACCTTTTTTATTGGACTAACATAATATTTCAAAGACAAGCTTTCAAGAGTTTTCCTCTCTTCCTCAGATCTGAAGCAATCTACACTATATATTTACACACACACACACTTTAACTGTTTGAGCACTGAAAAAAAACAGTAAAATATAAAAGAGGATTAAAGAAACCGCTCCCAGATGAGCTTTAGGGGTTACATGCATATCCCTTTACTTATTTTCTGAAAGTGCTGAGCTCAAGAGAAATTGTCTCTTTCATATGTGAGCCAAGTCCCACACTGAATTTATCAGAAGAGCAAAAAGTGGCGACACCCATGCTACTCTATGAGAAGCACATGATTGGCACTGAACATCCTCACAAGTGAAGATCTCTCAGGGGGTGTAGCAGAGCTGCGGCTAGGATAAAGTAATGCTAGCAAATAAGATACAAGGAATTTAAAAAATGTATATATATATTTTTTTTTTAGAGGAACTTATAAATATTTCAACGTATAACTTTGAAATTTTTATTTAAATGTAAAAAATGAAAATATGTAAAACAGCACACTTCTTCCCTACTAATTGATATCCTGGTTACTTACCCGTTTAACAGCCAGTGTAGCTATTCCCAGCATGGCAGCTCCCCCCACACCAAGTACCAAACGTGCATTGGATAACACAAAATCAATGGCAGTTCCAATGCCATTGTCGTCCTTCTTGCCTTTCTTCTCCCCAGCTCCTGCCATGATTCAGCAAAAATAAAAAAAAAAACAGGGAAGATCACCCTAAAAAAAAAAAAAAATTACATAAAAAAAATCTAATCAAAACATGTCCAAGTTTAATAACTAGCCAGAGTTCTTTCACAGACATGCTTATCTGCTAAGCAGTGTTAAACCTCTGATTTTTTTTATACAGAATATAGCCATTTCCCTACTGTTTTAGATCTATGCACCTCCACAATGAATGCTTACACCTTACCCATCCCAAATGTTGTATGCAACATTCCAAAATTGGCAAGAATGCATTGGATTCTATACATTGTGGGATAAAACACTGAAAAAGCAGGGGCATTTTCACAAAACATTTTCTATCTGCTGCTGCAGCAGCAGCAGCAGCAGCAGCAATCTTAAGGGGAGACAACAGCTTCAGACAAGTATAAACTTGCATACTGATACTGGGAGTGAAACGGAATACAGTTACATAATTAACTAATGTTGATTACATCATTTGCACTATTTGCAGAACACAGGTCTACTGTACTCCAGCCTCCCTTGCAAATACACATACTTTCTCAATAACATACTAGCACATAGTCACAGCTTACAATAATGTTGCTAGATGTGCATATTGAGTAAAACGATGCTCACCCTGGTTAACTGAAATTCAATGTCTGTAGTTATTAAACTAAGCCACCAAGCTTGGTCTTAAGAAAAAACTGTCCTTTCTCAAGCTGCCTCTCTTTATCCTCCAGTTTTGAGAGTCTCTGCTGGTTCCTGAACTCTCGACGAATGTATGCAGCGTAGAAGTCGCGGTCTGTATATTGCAGCTGTTGCCCGTGGCGCATGAGGGCACGGTAAAGAGTCAAAACAGCTTCACGGGACCAGGCTGCCATGACAGGCAGGAGGAAAGAAGAGCTGGCCAAGCCAGTCTGAGAAGAAACACAAACAATAAGTGCATTTTTTTAGTCTGTATAACGAATAAATTTTAACGATTAATGTGTCAGTATTAAGGTGTATAAATCTACTGTGATGAAACAACTGTATGGCCTGTAAAAAAAAAAAAAAAGGAAAAAACTTTTTTCATAATGTATGCACACACATATTATATGATTTGCCTATTATTGAAAAAGATGTGTTTTTAAATCCTGCACTCTTCAGTGTTGACGCAAGACATGCATTGTTCTCAGTAATGCATGGAGTGACAACAGTGCAGCTGAGGGACTTAAATCCTGTTTGACATTAATGGGAGTTACACTACAAGGCAGCACCTGCAACCTTTCTAATTCAGCCGTCTAATGATAATGATATTGTGGAGGGTGACCTGAGTTGACAAAAAAAAGTGTGATTCTGTATCCCCAACTCCTCTCCTGGTATATTAATATTAGGAGTGGAACTGAATTTATGAATGATGGCAACTGCACCTATACCACTGCCAACCCTGACATTAAAGGAACACAAAGCCTACAAAAATAAAAAACCTTATTTCACCATAATTGTGCATTATTATCTATATCTGTCCTTTATATTGTAAAGCCCTGCGGAGTTGGCGATAAGTTGGCGCTATATAAATGCCCAAAATAATCATTTAGAATATTGAAATATTAACATTGTGTTTCTTTCTAAAACTTGTCATCTTATTGGTTACACTGTTAAATGCAGGTGTGTGTATAAAAGTCATTAAAAGTTTTTTTGTTTTTAAATGTTACATTTAAAACACTCCTATGTCTGTATAAATGTTGCTGTTGTAACACACCATACATTCCCAAAAGCAATCCTTACAGGGGGTGTCATGGGTTAGGTGTAAATATATATATATATATATATATATATATATATATATATATAACCCTCACATTGGCGTTAGTATGGGATAATAAGCTATTAAACGCCTATTACTCTCAGGCAGCCATGAGCCTATCCTCACCCTCCACCACGCCGAATGCAACACACACCCCGATCCTCTATCTCCCAGCCCTTGAGTGGCCGCTAAATGCACAGTACCTCTCAGGGTCGCCGGTAACATGGCGGAACTTCCGGGGTCACCGGTGGGTGGAGACTTCCGCTTAGTAGATTGCACTGAAAGCGGCAAAACGTAAGATGCCTGCATCCATTCTTTATTTAAAGGCGATTATTACATCGAATGTGTTCTAGTTGTTACAATATGAATGGGAGTTTGTCCGATCTTTGATGAAATGTCCCCAATTCTGCATGTCAACTGCAGCGCCATATTGATGGACGGAGAGCTTCCGGTTCACATACCATAGAGTGCGGAGAGCGTGTGCCAGACAGGACTGCTGTATTCACAGACCTCTTGTAGTTTGATCTGATTGGACGGTGGACTAGTGCCTTTAGGGCTTTTTGTTTTAATGCAAATACATAAGCACGTTGTTTTGATGTGGTCCTTTACATAGGGACCTGCTCACAACAAGTGGTTTGTTGCAGCAGCCCTGTCTTCTTAGTACAGGGGAGACCCACCTCCACACATGGACAGGATTTAATTAAAGTGTTGGCAACATTTAATCCAGTGTTGATTATATTATACGAGAATACGTACCTGAGCCAATTGGCCTGTTGAAAAATTAGTTGCTAATGATATGTATTTAGTTAAAGGGAACCTGTCCTGCCCATGGTGACTTTTAGATCGGGAAAAGTGTATTTTAGCGTATTTTATTATTTACTGTTCAGTTAACGTGTATGATAGCATAATTTATTTTTTGCATTGCTACTAAGGTGCGCACCCATTGCAGAGCACCCTCACTGTCACAAACCGCACCCATTGCAGAGCACCCTCACTGTCACAAACCGCACCCATTGCAGAGCACCCTCACTGGTACAGGCAGCACCTAGTGATGGGCACAGACATCACCCAGTGCAAGGTATTCCTGCGCACCTGATATTGAAGGGGCACCCATTGCAGGGCACCCTCATTGGCTCAGACAGTACTTGGTGCAGGACTGCAGCCAATGAAGGGTATTCCTTGGCAGACTAGCATTCACTACAGGCATCCTGATGGGCACACACTCCGTGTACTATTCACATACAGCACCCAATGCAAGGCTTCCCAATGGACACACAGCACCCACCGCAGCACCCACGGATGTCCGGAGCTCTTGCCCATTATCCCAACCCCACCCTCCCTGCTATTATACCAACAACCTCCCTGCCATTATACCTCACTCCTCCCTGCCATTATACCCCCAATCCTCACCTTGTCATAATACCCTCCCTGCCTTTATAACCCCATTGTCCCTGCCATTATATCCCCACCCTCCCTGTCAAATATCCCCAAACCCACCTTATCATAATACCCTCCCCTGCCATATACGCCCCCACCTTGTCATAATACCCTCCTTGCCATATACACCCCCTCTTTGTCATATTATTCTGCCTGCCATAAGTCCACCACCTGGTCATAATTCTCACCCTGGCATATACCCCTCAACATGTCATATAATACCTACTCTGCTATAATACCCTCCCTGCCATATACAACCCCACCTTGTAATAATACCCTCCCTGACATACACCCTTCTCCTGCTGGCAATGCTCACATATACCTCCACGTCCTCACGTTGCCCCATGCAATATCACACACAAAGTCCCAGACCCCAATCTACTCTGACCCACCCAGGCACATACAACTGTTCCCCCGCTGTCACATAGACACATTACACACAGGCTCACATTCACAGATTACATATGCAGTCACACACATTGCACAAACATACGCTGTCACACACACATTTTCCCACACAGGACAAGGACAGAAATATAGTGGAAGGCAGTGAGATTAAACATTTTTATGGATTACATAAGAGTTTGTGAGCGCAGGCAGCCAGGATAAGACTTCATCCTGGCATCGGCATTTATACTGGGAGCGTGAGTGAGCTGTGCAGAAGGAGCACAGAGATCCCAGCCGAGCAGAAACCGCTAGTCAACAGGTGGAGGATCCACTGCAGCCTTCCCAGAGAAAGGTAGGGATGTTGGGTGGACCTCTTACTAAATATGTGTGTTTGAATGTGATTTTTGTGTGTATGTCAGTAATTATGTGTGTATGTAACTAATAAGGCCTCTAGAAGCCTGGCTCACTGGGAGGCATTCTGCAAAATCACTATGCGATGGTACCTTGTGCCCGCAAAGCTCTCCCACATATATCCTGGCATGTCCACCATCAGGGCCGGACTGGCCCACTGGGATACCGGGAAATTTCCTGGTGGGCCGTGGCACCTGGGGGCTGCGCTGCGCATATAGGTGCCACCGGTTGGCCAGTCCGGTGGCACCCTCAGAGTGGGCCGGCCGCATACCAGGCTGGAGCCGCCGAGCCGGGTGGCAGCCTCGCCGGTCCGGCGGCACTCCTGTCACTGATGATGCTGAGGGCTGAAGGAGGAGGAGCATGTCTACCATGCTCCCTCGCGGTTCTCACAATCCCTGATACAGCATACTGATACAGAATACTGTGCTGGGGATTGTGGGAACCGCGAGGGAGCATGGTAGACATGCTCCTCCTCCTTCAGCCCTCAGCATCATCAGTGACAGGAGTGCCGCCGGACCGGCGAGGCTGCCACCCGGCCCGGCGACTCCAACATGGAACGCGGCCAGACCCCCTGACTTCTCTAGATAAATAGAGGGGGTGGGGGGAATAAAACAGAGAGGGGAATTGACACAGGGAAAGGGGGGAGAAAGAGACAGAAGGGAAGAGAGATGTGGAGGAGGGAGAGACACTGGGAAAGGGAGGAGAAAGAGACAGGGGGAAAATAGATTTGGAGGAGGGACAGACACAGGGAAAGGGGGTAGAAAGAGACAGAAGGGAAAAGAGATGTGGAGGAGGGAGAGACACAGGGAAAGGGGGGAGAAAGAGGAGGAATAGAGAGATGGTGGAGGGAGGAGAAAGAGACTGGGGAAAAGAGATTTGGAGGAGGGAGAGACACAGGGAAAGGGGGGATAAAGAGACAGAAGGGAAGAGAAATGTGGAGGAGGGAGAGACACATGGAAAGGGGGGAGGAATAGAGAGATGGTGGAGGGAGCCATGTGCTGGAGGTGTTCAGGTTTTCATATGTTTGATGTTGAATATAGCTAAAGATGCAGCATTCTGCAAAAAAAATATAAATAAAAGTGTGTATGTATATATATATATATATATATATATATATATATATATATATATATATATATATATACAGAGACAGAACAAATTGAGAGCACTCAATGGATTTGGTAAATCAAAATCTTGATAAAGACCGCTAGACGGTCGAAACGTTGATTTATATGCGTGTTATTTAATATATATTTTTTGATTTACCAAATCCATTGAGTGCTCTCAATTTGTTCTGTTTATATTACTGCACAGAGAAGCACCTGGTAGTTGCTATTTATACTATTTTTGTTTGGGATGAGTGCCAGAAATTGTTTTGTTTTATATATATATATATAAACTTTTTGTGTCACGACATAAAAGAACCTCAGCATTCACACATACAATGACACAGCACACAAAGCATATTCAGCTTCTTTTACATCTTCTTTTCTGTCAAGTTTCTTGTTTGTATCATCTTCCTCCTTCTTACAAACAATATTTTTATTTCTCCCTCTTTCCTTTACTTCCTCCTTTTTACAATGCTATAGGAGAGAAAGATCACATATTTGCTTTATTTATTTATTTATTATTGGTTTTAGCTGCATTTTCACTTTTTTTCTTAAAATAGACTGTTATGTATTTAGACTGTTAGAAGTGATCTTGCCGGGTTCCTATAGTGTCCATTTCAAAGGACACTCTAAGCATCATAATCGCTTTAAACATCATAATACTTCCGTCATGGACCCAGGCTGCAGTCAGGAGTTCCTCTTGCTTGGACGGGAATTTTACAAGGGGCATTTGTTATTTCGTGTTGTTTGAATTATATGGACAAAATGGAGCTGAGTATTTGTTTTGGTGGTGCTGAGGAAAAGTAAGTAGTTATGGGACAAGGACTTAATGGGGAACTGTGTGTAATGTTAATTACCCTATTGTATGAAAATAACCCTCTGTGGGATACAAATACCTCTGCAAAGATGCAAAAGACTCAATTCTGTGTGACCCCTACATGTGTAGGTTAAAGGCTCTAATCACTTGCTAAATTTCACCTCTGAATATTTTGAGATGGGCATCTGAGAGCTCCTAACAGCACAGCACAGCAAGGCAATACAGATTGCCTAGGAAGCTGAGAAGTAACCGGAGTACCCACAGGCCGATACAATTTCCATGTGAGCAATATAATTTCCATACTTATTTGGGCAGCATACATTGTCTCACCATGCCAGTTAACCTACACTGTTTAACAAATGGCATCTAGACATGATGATCTTACCCATATTAAAGTTACACGTTCTCAGCAATATGCCAAGCAGGTTGTACAGGTTGTACAGGCACATGTTGGACTCTTTGTGTCAACCTTTTAAAACAGCAATTGGAAGATAGAGCAAGTCGATATCATAATCACTACAGCAGCAATAGTGATTAGACTGCCCATTTAAAGTTAGGGCTTCAGAGCTACTAAGTTTCTAGAAATGTTTAAAGGGACACTATAGTCCCCAGAACCACTACAGCTTAATGTAGTGATGCTGGTGTCTATAGCTTTTCCCTGCAGGCTTTTCATTGTAAATGCTGCCTTAAAAAAAAAAAAAGAAGGCAATGTTACTTTGGTGCCTAGTAACTCCTCTAGTGGCAGACACTTTGCAGCACTGGCGCTCAGTGTCTCGTGCTCTATCCCTGCAGGCTTTTCAATGTAAACCCTGACAGAGAAAAGTCAGTGAGTGTTTACATTACAGCCTAATAATAATTATTTTTATTTTTTTTAAATAATCTTACTAATCCCTCCCACCCGAATCCCACCTATGATCCCTATTAATTAATTCTTAGTATGAGTTTTTGTTTGTTTACTTTACTCATCTGATCTTAGAGAAAGAGAGAACCTCTTGTATCCTATATAGTTTCGATGTTTTATTATTCTATTTCTTCCCATTTTGGGGTTGTATTCTTTTCCTTTCTTCTCCCCTCATCTGATCTAATATTTCCCTTCACTGTGACTGAGCATGCGGCTTATCTCTGTTGGTTATTGCGATCTAAATTCTGAAAGAATGAAAAAAGAAAAGAAAGATCACTGCAGAGAAAGCCTGATATATTATCCATTTGGTTTATCCATGTGTCCCAGCCTTCTATGTGCTTATATCTGTTTCCTAAATTCACCAGAATACCACGTTCCGGCTTGCCATATAACTTGTTTTATTAGTTCATTGGTGCATGGAATTATCCCGGTTTCCAATTTCGTGCTAAGAGTAATTTAGCTGCTGTGATTACGTGTAATATTAACATTAATGTTCTTTTTGTCATATTTGGCCAGTTCATGTTTAGTAAGACCACTTCAGGCTTAAGAGGTAAAATTATTTCTGTTATTTGATATATTTTCTTAATTACTTCTTTCCAAAATTCGTTTATGGGTGTGCATTGCCACCAGATGTGGATCAAATTACCTTCGTTAATATTGCATTTCCAGCATCTATCTGATAACTCTGGAAAGATTGTCTTTAAGCGTTTCGGTGTTAGGTACTATCTATTTGATAGTTTAAATAGGGTTTCTGTAAGGTTTAAGCAGTGTATATTTGTGGTGGAATCTCGGTAAAAATAAATTTAGTAGGCCGAGATTACCACGTGGCATGTGTACGTGCATATGCTGACGTATCGATCAGTTGGTTGCACGAGGCAAGATACGATCAGTAGTGTACGGAGCATGTGCAAGAATACAGGATGTAGTATTCCCCTCCTCCATTGTGCTGGACAAGCCATGCGGTCAAGCAGGAAGTTAATTCTTATTTGTATTGATTGGTCAAGAGAATGTGCGGGTGGAGCTTAATATGGGAGGAGTTATGTGCCTATATAAGGAGCCTGCACTATTGTCCGGGGCTCAGAACTTGCTGTATTTTGGTGACATTAGTCCCTCTGAGTCCCGATCGGTGATCCAATAAAGAATCTCTTCCTTCCTGAAGAAACCTGTGTCCATCTCTCTGTGCTTGGCTTCCGTCAGTTTCTCCGGTATCATTTGGTGCATTGGCCGGGAAGCTCATCGTTCAACGGTAGCTGAGAGGCAGAGGCGTGAGACGGTCTATCTTTGCCCACGTTCTCTACGGCTGCACCCCTGAACTTCTGCGTGGACCTCCCTTCGTCTCGGCGCCACTGGTCTGTTGTCCAGGAGATCATCGGCCTCTACGTAAGAAGGGCTGGGGTGTCCCCGTCGATGAGTGTGAACTCAGGTTCAGGAACGAGGAGGTAAGACAACTGCTGTTTTAGACGGCAGACCCACTAGGGGTATACCGATTGTGCGGTAGGCCCATAAGGGGTTTGAATTGTGTATGGAATCTGCCCCCTCTGTCGGGGGGAAGGAGCGAAGGCGCACCGCTCAATCGAACGCTCTTTAGTCAGACCGTTTGATTTTGTTAGTCAGTCGGGGTTCTGGTGTAAATAGCCCTAGCCGGACACCGGTGTCTTGTCTAGGGTGTATATTACGTTCGCTAGGTCGGAGGGACCAGGAGACTAAGCGGCGCCTGTGTAAATTCGGTTCGCTAGCTCTCAACCTATCTTGGCTAAGTGGGAAGGCGTGTAAATTTGGAACCCACTAGATTTTTGATAGTAATCGACTAAGAGGCGTCTGTGTAAATTCGGTCCTCTAGCTCGCTATATGTGGTGCTTGGGCAGTGTGGCTAACCAAAACGGGTGTACATAGTTTTAGGTAGTCCATTCAAGGTACTGGCCAATAGTTTAGTTGGGATTGTAAATGTGTTAAAGATTGTTAGTAAAGTGTATATCTTGTTAGATAGCGCGAGCTCAGCCGTCTAGCGAGAGTGTTAAGTGTGTTGCTGTATCATAGTGCACGGTACCATAACCCTGTATATTTACTGACACTGTATATAAGTACTAATCACTGTCGTCCATTGCATGTTTAACACCATAACCACTAATAATTGTATTGTGACCTTAAATTGTGCTTTGACCTATGCTAACCGTACTGTAACTGCTATTTGTAAAAGACGATGTTACTGGGGTGTGTTATAGACGGGTAATTCATATATAGAGAATTATAGCGTGGGTGACTGTATAGTTTCGCCAAAGGGCATAATATTGATTATCTAGTGACTGGTGTAACAGCTGTGTGTGTACGGGAATTCCCTGAGTGTTTATTGTGTTATTGTGTACGTTTCACTTGGTAACCGTACCACGTGGTGCTGTTGCCAGAGGAAACGGGTGTGACTGTTGAATAGTACGCGTGCATAGTATTCGTTGTCAACGACGTTCCATTGATAAGTATGGGCGCGTCGGAGTCAACGATTCCGGATCCCTTAGGTTGTATGGTAAAGAATTTTAAAAAGGGATTCAAAACATGTGATTTTGGGGTTAAAATGTCTCCTGTACGTTTGGTTACTTTGTGCACTAGGGAGTGGCCCACTTTGGTTGCGGCATGGCCGCCACGGGGTAGTTTGGATCCAACCCTGATACAGCGTGTACACGTGGCTGTGTCAGGTAGGCCTGAACTTTACGGACAGTTTCCATATATTGATTGTTGGAGACAGGCCATAAACGACTCGCCAAAATGGATTCAGCTATGCCACGAGGAGCAATGTCGCCTCATGGTGGCCAGGACTTGTTTGTCTACTAGGACGGTGGTTAGGCCCATTTTGGACACGCCCCCTGAGTCCGAGATCCCTTTGCCGCCCCCTTACTTCCCTACAGGAAGAGGTAACGCGAATGCAGGAAGTTCTATACCCCGCCACTTCAAACTTCCGGTCAAGATTCTTCTAGCTCGGCTGGGAGTATTCTATTTACTAACTTTTCCCAAAATCAAGCTCCCACATCCTCATGCCCTATTTCTCCCCGACTGGAACCCATAACTGACGCCCCTCCACGTAGCCCCATACTAACCCGACAACTGACCGGTACCCAACAATTAAAACATTATCAGATGCCTCTTCGTCTGAATCCCGGGTCAGCCTATATCGATGCCGCAGGTCAAATGGCACATGCTGACCCAGTCTTCGTATATGTCCCGTTCACGACTACCGATCTCTTGAATTGGAAGACCCACAATTCCTCGTACACTGAGAAACCACAAGCTATGACCGATCTGTTCACCTCGATAGTTCAGACACATAATCCGACATGGGCTGATTGCCAGCAGTTATTAATGACTTTGTTTAATAATGAGGAAAGGACAAGGATTAATCAAGCGGCCATTAAAGCGCTAGAGGATAGAGCCCGTGCTTTGAATCAAGCCAATCCAGCAGCATGGGCCGCAACACATTACCCTAATACCGATCCCGACTGGAATGTAAATGGCGCAGATATGGTTCAACTCAGAGCCTATAGAGACGCTATAATTGCTGGCATGAAAGCCGGAGGGAAGAAAGCCATTAATATGTCGAAGACAGTTGAGGTGATTCAGAAAAGTAATGAAGCGCCCAGTGTCCTTTATGACCGATTATTGGAGGCATACCGCTTGTATACCCCCTTTAATCCGGAAGACGCAGATAATTCCCGAATGGTGAACTCCGCCTTTGTCAGCCAAGCTTACAGAGATATTAAGCGCAAGCTACAGAAGTTAGAAGGGTTTGCAGGTATGTCTATCACCCAACTAATGGAGGTAGCGAATAAAGTGTATATGAATAGGGAAACAGAAAGTAGGAAAGAGGAAGAGCGCAAGATGCGTAAAAAGGCTGATATGCTAGCGGTAGCGATCGCAGGCGTAGATAGACGGGGCCCAGATAGAGGCGATAGTAGATGGAATAGGGAGCCTTTGAGTAGGAATCAGTGCGCGTATTGCAAGGAAGAAGGGCATTGGAGGAACGAGTGTCCACAAAGAGAGCAGTACGAGAGAGACCAACCCAGGGCAGGTTACGGAAACTTTAGAGGCAGAGCGAGAGGTAGAGGAGGCCCCGGAGGGAGTAATGGTAACAGAGGGAACAATGGGAACAGAGGAAGTGTTAGGGAAGATAGGTATTATCCAGCAGCGCAAAGGTCCCGCGATAGAGAAGGTAGGGACTTTGTAGGATTGGCTGACACGGTCATGGAGGACTATTGATACCGACCGGGCTCCATCCCCCTTGGTCGAGCAGAGCCTATGGTCGATGTATCAATAGGGGGAAAAAGGAGTGCGTTCATGATCGACACTGGTGCTGAACATTCGGTGGTGACTGACCTAGTTGCTCCTCCATCTGGAAGAACTATTACTGTAATAGGAGCAACTGGAAGAAGTGCTGCAAAACCGGTTCTTAAAAGTCGACTCTGTACATTGGGAGGCCACGTAGTAAAACATCAATTCCTTTATATGCCTGAATGTCCAGTCCAATTGCTGGGACGTGATATGCTATCTAAGTTACAAGCGCAGATTACGTTCCTACCAAATGGAACAACATCCTTAAAGTTTAATGGACCTTCAGGTATTATGACATTATCCGTACCAAAGGAAGAAGAGTGGCGACTTTATACAGCGTTGACTAGCCAAAACCCTAGGAGTGATGAGTCCTTATTCAACATACCAGGAGTTTGGGCAGAGAACAACCCACCAGGACTGGCCCGCAATATTCCACCCATTCGAATTGAACTAAAACTTGGGGTTTATCCAGTAAGCCTAAGACAATATCACATCCCGCAGAAGGCTAAGAAGAACATCCAATCTTATCTGGATAAGTTCATACGGTATGGTATCCTAAAATTCTGTACTTCCCCCTGGAACACCCCATTGCTGCCTGTTCAAAAGCCCGGTACAGATGAGTATCGACCTGTGCAGGACTTGAGAGCAGTCAATGATGCGGTTGTTAGTATACATCCAGTTGTGCCCAATCCATATAACCTGCTTGCTTTAATTCCGGGCGGGGCTACTTATTTTACAGTTTTAGACCTCAAAGATGCCTTCTTTTGCCTCCGAATTGCCGCAGAAAGTCAATGTATCTTCGCTTTCCAATGGGAAAACGCTGTAACGGGCTCAAAACGCCAAATGACCTGGACAAGACTGCCCCAAGGGTTTAAAAATTCACCTACCCTATTTGGTTCAGCTCTAAGTCAAGATTTATTGGATTTCGAGTCCATCCCAGGAGAGTGTGTATTGTTACAATATGTAGATGACTTGTTGATAGCAGCAGTTACAAAGGAAATATGTCAGCAAGCAACGCACGATCTACTACACATTCTCTGGAAGGCAGGATACAAGGTGTCTAGAAAGAAGGCTCAGTTGTGTTTGCCAACTGTCAAATATCTGGGATTCCATATCTCTGAAGGTCAAAGAATTATGGGGCCAGAGAGAAAAGAAGCTGTGTGCCAAATACCGATACCCAAGAATAGAAGACAAGTGCGAGAATTCTTGGGGGCAGCAGGCTTCTGTAGGATATGGATTCCCAGCTACGCGATACTAGCAAAACCTCTGTATGCAGCTATCAAAGGTACAGAGCACGACCCCTTCTTATGGACTCAAGAACAGCAAACGGCATTTGAAGATGTGAAGAAGGCTTTGATGAGTGCCCCAGCATTAGGTCTACCTGATCACACACGACCATTCTACCTGTACGTACATGAGCAAAGAAGAATGGCTGTGGGAGTATTGACACAGTACTTGGGATCATGGCAAAGACCTGTTGCCTACATGGGTAAGCAACTGGATGCAGTGGCCAGCGGACTTCCACCTTGTCTAAGAGCCATAGCTGCAGCCGCCTTGCTGGTAGCTGAAGCCGATAAACTCACTCTAGGTCAAGAACTTTATGTACGAGTCCCACATGCAGTACAGACGTTGTTGGATTACAAAGGAAATCATTGGTTTAGTAACAGCCGTATGACCAAGTATCAAGCAATGTTGTGTGAAAACCCAAGAGTGCATTTAGAGACTGTAAACACCTTAAATCCAGCTACCCTTTTGCCACAACCTACTGAAAGTCAACATGATTGTTTGGAAGTAATGGATGAAGTATTTTCAAGTAGACCAGATCTTCGTGATTTTCCCATCCAGAACCCCGATGTTCAATATTACACCGACGGCAGTAGTTATGTGAAAGAAGGGATCCGCTATGCAGGATATGCAGTAACAACGATAGACAAGGTGATAGAAGCTCGGCCACTGGCAAAAGGAACATCAGCACAAAAGGCAGAATTGATAGCACTGACACGAGCGTTACAATTGGCTGAAGGTTTAAGAGTGAACATCTACACGGACTCCAAGTATGCGTTTTTAACCACTCATGCCCACGGAGCTTTGTATAAAGAAATAGGACTATTGAATTCAGAAGGCAAAGAAATCAAGTATGCAGCTGAAATCCTACAACTATTGGAATCAGTGTGGGAGCCGAGAGAAGTCGGTATTATACATTGTCGAGCGCATCTGAGAGGAGATGGTGATGTAACCAAAGGAAATCGGATGGCAGACAGTACAGCTAAGCGTGCCGCTGAATCGGGAAGACAGGAGTATGTGGGGCATATAGCTGCTCTTATACCAACTCCACTGTCTCAATGGACTCCAGTTTATACAGCTCAAGAAGAGGAGTGGTTAAAGACTGAACCTGGAAAGTATTTGGAGAACAAATGGTATCAGCTAGAAGATGGAAGAATAGTCATTCCAGCATCACTAGCGGTAGAAATTGTCCAAAACTATCACAACGGGACACATTCTGGGAGAGACAGCACAGAAGAATCTCTCATAAAACATTTCTACATACCAAGATTGTCCAACTTGACTCAGGCCATTGTACGAAGATGTGTAACGTGTGCTAAAAATAATGCAAGACAAGGACCAGTAAAGCCACCAGGAGTCCAGTTTACGGGGGGACTCCCCATGTCCGATTTACAAATTGACTATACAGTAATGCCTAAATCGGGTGGACATCGCTACCTGCTGGTGGTTGTGTGCACCTATTCAGGCTGGGTAGAAGCATGTCCTACTCGTACAGAGAAAGCAGGAGAAGTTGTGAGATTCCTGCTACGAGAAATAATACCCCGATATGGACTACCCTGCTCTATAGGATCGGACAATGGTCCAGCTTTTGTTCATCAGTGCCTACAACAACTGACTCATATGCTTGGTATAAAGTGGAGGCTTCATACGGCATATAGACCCCAGAGTTCTGGTAAGGTAGAGAGAATGAATAGAACTATTAAGAATCAGTTGGCTAAAATGTGTCAGGAAACCCAACTTAAGTGGAACGTTCTCTTGCCCATAGCTCTATTGCGAATCCGCAGTACACCTACCAGAAGGATGGGCCTCTCTCCTTTTGAAATCATGTATGGGCGACCACCTCCCGTACTTGGTAACTTAAGGGGGGATTTGAGTCAGTTGGGAGAAGGAATTACCCGGCAGCAGGTTGTAGAGTTGGGTAAGACTATGGAGGAGGTACAGAAATGGGTACAAGATAGATTACCTGTTAATATTTATCCCCCAGTTCATAGTTACCACCCAGGAGACCAAGTGTGGATTAAAGAGTGGAATAATGTACCGTTAGGGCCCAAGTGGAGAGGTCCTTATGTTGTTCTTTTGTCTACCCCTACAGCGATAAAAGTAGCCGAAGTGACTCCGTGGATACATCACTCCAGGGTTAAACCAGCAGCAGTCGATTCTTGGCAAGTTACAGCAGATCCAGAGAATCCCTGCAAGATCCGGTTAAAGCGCACGACTCAGTCGGAGTGACGAGGAACTTTGTGGATTACAAAATTTTATTGTTTCAGAGATTTGGTAAGTGAGTGAGAAGGCCATAATAAAGCCTGTCCGCTCACCGACGTATAGTATATAAGCCAGGAAAAGTCCCGAAGGGACCCCTGTGAAGACGTGCAGAACTCCATTCCCTGCAGCCCTTCCATCCTGGAAGCTGAGGTGCCTTCGCACGGACGAAGACTGAGGATGACGACGAAAGATGTGTTCTTGATAATGTTTATTTATGTGTATTTTTATATTCAGGAAGGTAGAGGTACCGACACTCCTAGCTGTGAGGTATGCATTAAGACTACAAGAACAGGTAACCATATTTCCCAAACCCTAATTTGGCATTCGCAATACGAGTGTAAAGGAGATGTATCAAGATGTAGATACCTAAATATAGAATATAGTGTGTGCCATTTAGGAGTAGGAGAACCTAAGTGCTTCAGTCCAGAGTATCAACCCCGTACAATTTGGTTGACTCTCAGGAATGGAGATCCTCAGGGGACCCTAATTAATAAGACGGTATTAGAATCCGTACATTCTTCGGGTGTTCTGCTATTTGATGCGTGTAAGGCGATATCAAGTGGTAGAAAGCCGTGGAATGTATGTGGGGATCTTAGATGGGAGAGAACGTATGGGTCTAACGATAAATATATTTGTCCCAGTAGTAAAAATAAATATGTGAGTCCTAGATGCCCAAATAGAGATTATAACTTTTGCCCATATTGGTCTTGTGTGGGGTGGGCAACTTGGGGACAGACAGTAGACAAGGACATGATTGTGACTAAGTTGCCTACCAGCCCATATTGTAAGTCTATGGAATGCAATCCAGTCCATATACTTATAAATAACCCTGACAAGTTCTTAGATAAATATGGTAATTTATTTGGGTTTCAAATATATGGGACGGGTTTAGATGCTGGGACAGTATTGTTTATAGGGATAGAGACTGATACGGTATCCTCCCAGACTCATCAAGTATACCATTCCTTTTATGAAGAGATGAGCATAGATAATAAGATCCCCCATAATGCTAAAAACCTGTTTATTGATTTAGCCGAAAGTATTGCCGGTAGTCTTAATGTTACCAACTGCTATGTGTGTGGAGGTACTAACATGGGAGACCAATGGCCTTGGGAAGCAAAGGAGGTAATGTCCGGTTCTGAGGCAGTTGACCAATTAATATCTACACAAGCCGATTATCATATGAGTGTTAGAGGTAAATCTGAGTGGAGATTAAAGACCTCCATCATAGGTTATGTTTGCATAGCAAGGAAAGGAATGATGTATAATACTTCTGTAGGAGAATTAACTTGTCTAGGGCAAAAAGCTTATGATGATGATACAAAGAATACAACTTGGTGGTCGGCTTCAAATGTCTCAGAACCATCTAACCCGTTTGCTAGATACGCCAATTTAAAGGATGTGTGGTTTGACCTATCCATCACATCTACCTGGAGAGCCCCAGCAAATTTGTACTGGATCTGTGGTAAGAAAGCCTATTCGGAGTTGCCACAGGACTGGGAAGGGGCATGTGTGTTGGGTATGCTCAAGCCATCCTTCTTCTTGTTACCTATTGAAACAGGTGAGACTTTAGGTGTTAAAGTGTATGATGTGAATCATAGGAAGAAAAGGGGACCCATAGAGATAGGCGCCTGGGAAGATAATGAATGGCCTCCCCAGCGTATTATAGATTACTATGGGCCAGCCACGTGGGCAGAGGATGGTACCTTTGGTTATAGAACCCCAATTTATATGCTCAACCGTATTATAAGATTACAGGCGGTGGTTGAGATCATTACTAACGAGACATCACAAGCGCTTAATCTTCTAGCGAAGCACAATACCAGGATGAGGACAGCAGTATACCAAAATAGATTAGCCTTGGATTACCTTTTGGCAGTAGAGGGAGGTGTATGTGGGAAGTTTAACCTGAGCAATTGCTGTCTTCAAATAGATGACGAAGGGCAAGCAATAGCTGAGCTTACTAGCCATATGGTTAAACTAGCGCATGTGCCTACTCAGGTATGGAAAGGGTATAATCCAAGCAGTTGGTTTGGTAGCTGGTATGAGTGGTTTGGAGGGCTTAAGGCAGTGGTAGGTGGAGTCCTACTGATTTTAATGTTGTGTCTACTCCTGCCGTGTCTTATACCCTTAGTAGTTAGGTCTGTGCAAAGCCTGATAGAAAATATAGCAGAGAGGAAGGCTGCTGCACAGATAATGGCAATTTATAAATATAAGGCTCTAGATCAGGGAGAACCAATGCAGGAAGATGAGTGTTGAAGATTCACATCATAAGATAAGTCTGGTCTGGTTCAAGGTAACTTGCGGTGTATGCAAACCAAGGTTAAGTGATGCCTCAAGTCATTGTGAAATATCAAGAGGCATCAAAGGGGGGAATGTGGTGTAATCTCGGTAAAAATAAATTTAGTAGGCCGAGATTACCACGTGGCATGTGTACGTGCATATGCTGACGTATCGATCAGTTGGTTGCACGAGGCAAGATACGATCAGTAGTGTACGGAGCATGTGCAAGAATACAGGATGTAGTATTCCCCTCCTCCATTGTGCTGGACAAGCCATGCGGTCAAGCAGGAAGTTAATTCTTATTTGTATTGATTGGTCAAGAGAATGTGCGGGTGGAGCTTAATATGGGAGGAGTTATGTGCCTATATAAGGAGCCTGCACTATTGTCCGGGGCTCAGAACTTGCTGTATTTTGGTGACATTAGTCCCTCTGAGTCCCGATCGGTGATCCAATAAAGAATCTCTTCCTTCCTGAAGAAACCTGTGTCCATCTCTCTGTGCTTGGCTTCCGTCAGTTTCTCCGGTATCATATTCTTATTTTGTTTAACCCCTTAATGACCAAACTTCTGGAATAAAAGGGAATCATGACATGTCACACATGTCATGTGTCCTTAAGGGGTTAAAGAGCTTATCCATTCTTCTTCTTTTATATGTACTTGTAGTTCTTTTTCCCATTTATTAATCAGTGCTATTGGTTTGTCATGTCTCCATCTATATACAACTTTAGCACATTTTGCCAATATCTTTTTATAATTCTTTAGTTCAAATAGATGTATAAGGTTTATGGTATTCTCCCCCTTGTTTTTATATAGGTGTTCTGCTAAGAAACTCTTAATTCGCAGATAATTGAACATTTCACTGGGGGGGATGTTAAATTCCTTCATAATTTGGTTAAAGGGTTTGAGATTATGTTCCACTACTATATTTTTTAATTCCCTTATCCCCCCCTGACGTCCAAATGTCTGTTTTTATATTTTCTAACATATCTGAAATACTTGAGAATGGGAGCGCATCTATTATTTTATTTCTAAGTCCTTTGTTGTTTGTAAATTTATCCCACCATCTCGTTAACTTGAGTATCTGGAATTTAGTTGTTGCCTCTTTAATACATTTTTTATTTACCTCTACAGCCCAAAATTATGAGGATAATTTCCAACCCCAGTTTTAGCTTTTTCCATTTTGTACCATATTTCTTGAGTTGCCGCATTGCTTTGTGTGAGCATTATTTGAAAAAGTCTACTAGCGTGATAGCATTGCAAAATTTCTGGGCATCACAAAGCCTCTGACCTGCCTTGATCTGGCCAAAACTTTCATTTTAACTCTTGGTTTCCTGCCCTCCCCCCCCCCCCCCCCCCCCCCCCTTTTGAATTTAGAAAAAAATAGGAGTGTAGTAAAGACAGCCAATTTTCTGGGAACTTAATAGGAATCCTTCTCCACAAGTACAGCCATTTTGGAAAAATATATGCTTTTAGGATGTTAATCCTACCCGACCATGAAAAGCCCATGCCTTTCCAATCCCTTTTTTTGTTAGTTTGTTTTAGTAGGGGTAGGAAATTGGCTTCTATTAAATCTTTTAGGTCTTAGGTTATAGTAATACCCAAATATTTTAGCCTATCGTTGTTTTCGGGGAGCCCAATGTCTTGTACAAGAAATTTAATTATCCTTTTGTTCATATTTTTAGCTATAAATGTTGATTTCTCCAGGTTTATTTTATATCCTGATACTTTATTTGTTTATGTTGTTTATGTCCTTCAATAGTTCTGGGACCGAGATGTTTGGTTCTTCTACACTGTGTGCAGAATTATTAGGCAAATGAGTATTTTGACCACATCATCCTCTTTATGCATGTTGTCTTACTCCAAGCTGTATAGGCTCGAAAGCCTACTACCAATTAAGCATATTAGGTGATGTGCATCTCTGTAATGAGAAGGGGTGTGGTCTAATGACATCAACACCCTATATCAGGTGTGCATAATTATTAGGCAACTTCCTTTCCTTTGGCAAAATGGGTCAAAAGAAGGACTTGACAGGCTCAGAAAAGTCAAAAATAGTGAGATATCTTGCACAGGGATGCAGCACTCTTAAAATTGCAAAGCTTCTGAAGCGTGATCATCGAACAATCAAGCGTTTCATTCAAAATAGTCAACAGGGTCGCAAGAAGCGTGTGGAGAAACCAAGGCGCAAAATAACTGCCCATGAACTGAGAAAAGTCAAGCGTGCAGTTGCCAAGATGCCACTTGCCACCAGTTTGGCCATATTTCAGAGCCGCAACATCACTGGAGTGCCCAAAAGCACAAGGTGTGCAATACTCAGAGACATGGCCAAGGTAAGAAAGGCTGAAAGACGACCACCACTGAACAAGACACACAAGCTGAAACGTCAAGACTGGGCCAAGAAATATCTCAAGACTGATTTTTCTAAGGTTTTATGGACTGATGAAATGAGAGTGAGTCTTGATGGGCCAGATGGATGGATTGGTAAAGGGCAGAGAGCTCCAGTCCGACTCAGACGCCAGCAAGGTGGAGGTGGAGTACTGGTTTGGGCTGGTATCATCAAAGATGAGCTTGTGGGGCCTTTTCGGGTTGAGGATGGAGTCAAGCTCAACTCACAGTTTCTGGAAGACACCTTCTTCAAGCAGTGGTACAGGAAGAAGTCTGCATCCTTCAAGAAAAACATGATTTTCATGCAGGACAATGCTCCATCACATGCGTCCAAGTACTCCACAGCGTGGCTGGCAAGAAAGGGTATAAAAGAAGAAAATCTAATGACATGGCCTCCTTGTTCACCTGATCTGAACCCCATTGAGAACCTGTGGTCCATCATCAAATGTGAGATTTACAAGGAGGGAAAACAGTACACCTCTCTGAACAGTGTCTGGGAGGCTGTGGTTGCTTCTGCACGTAATGTTGATGGTGAACAGATCAAAACACTGACAGAATCCATGGATGGCAGGCTTTTGAGTGTCCTTGCAAAGAAAGGTGGCTATATTGGTCACTGATTTGTTTTTGTTTTGTTTTTGAATGTCAGAAATGTATATTTGTGAATGTTGAGATGTTATATTGGTTTCACTGGTAAAAATAAATAATTGAAATGGGTATATATTTGTTTTTTGTTAAGTTGCCTAATAATTATGCACAGTAATAGTCACCTGCACACACAGATATCCCCCTAAAATAGCTAAAACTAAAAACAAACTAAAAACTACTTCCAAAATTATTCAGCTTTGATATTAATGAGTTTTTTGGGTTCATTGAGAACATGGTTGTTGTTCAATAATAAAATTAATCCTCAAAAATACAACTTGCCTAATAATTCTGCACTCCCTGTAATGTTAGTAAGATATAATCTGCGTAAATATTTAATTTGGTTTGTCCAACCAAATTTGTGAATCCTTTGATTTTTGTTTTGTCTTATTAAAATCGCTAGGGGTTCTAACACCATTATGTACAGTAAAGGGGAAAGAGGGCACCCATGTCTAGTCCCATTTTTGATATTGAAGTTTTGTGATGTGAATCCTGAGCCTGTTACCTTAGCTGATAGAGAGCTGTAGAGAGCGGACACGGCTTGTGAAATTGATCCAGTGATTCCGAATTGGTTTAAAGTGGCAAACATGAATCCAACCCTGTCAAACGCTTTCTCTGCGTCTATTGACAGAAACATTAGAGGGGTTCCATTGTTCTCTGTTTCTTCTAATATGTTTATTATTTTTCTGAGATTGCTAATTGGGGACCTCCCTGGTATGAATCCAACTTGATCATTATTGATTAATTGTTGTATTACTATTTTTAATCTGTCAGCAAGAATGAAATATAGTATTTTAATATCCGTATTGATTAATGATATAGGTCTGTAATTGCCAATACGTTCTAGGTCTTTGTCTGCTTTTGGGATGGGAACAATGTTTGCTCTCAACAGCTCCTCAGGACAGTCTCCTGTTTCCATTATATAGTTAAAAATATTGGTGAGTTCCCCTTTTAGTTTATCTTTCATTAGTTTGTAGAATTTGTTTGTGAAGCCATCTGGGCCTGGAGCAGTCTTTATTTTAAGTTTATCTATAGATTTACTGACCTCTACTTCTGTTATGGGCTGGTTTATCACCCTTTATTGGTCAGGTAGAATTTTTGGCATGGACAGATTTTCAAAAAAATTCTCAATCTCTTTTTTTCCTTACCGAATGTTTCTTCTGGTAACCTATATAGATTCTGGTAAAATCTGTCAAATGCTCCACCTATTTTTTTCTGGGGCCATTAGGTAGGTATCTATATCTTTTATTTGATATATTACTCTTTTATGTTTATCTTTTTTCAATTTATTTGACATCATTGTTTCTGGTTTATTGTCTTTTAAAGGGACACTATAGTCACCTGAACAACTACAGCTTAATGTAGTTGTTCAGGTATTATCTATAGCTCCCTGCAGGCAATCTAATGTAAACACTGTATTTTCAGAGAAAATACAGTGTTTACATTGATTGATAGGAATACCTCCAGTGGCCGTCACTCAGACGGCCACTAGAGGGACTTCCTATCACGCAGGGCCCTAAAAAGGCCCTGTACACGTCAGACGTATTAAAATACGTCTGACGTGTTCAGGAGAGAGAAGGCACTGTGTGCGCGCCTTCTCTCTCCAGCCTGTCAGCGGAGGAGGAGGGCGGGCAAAGGCCGCGAGCTGAGCTGTCACTCAGCTCAGCTCGCGGCCGCGCACACCGCGCGCATGCGCGGTAGTGCGCTCAGCACTTCAGAGGGCGGCATGAATGGAAGCGTCTGATTGCTCCCTGCTTGCGCCCGCCTATTTCGTTATTTTGACGAAATAGGGGGCGCGGCTTCATGAGGCTCCCGGCGCTGGAACGAGGTGAGTAAAATGTGATCCCTGGAGAGTCCCTTTAAGTACCATTTAGCTTGTAATGCTTTTAATTGTTTAGATGCTTTGTTCATTAATTGGTTGTTAATCTGCTTTTCTGTTTCTGCAATCTTACTTGCTGTTTGTATAGAGGGTATTGTTTAATTTTGCCTTTTGTATTCACTTAGTGTTATATGTTATTTAAAGAGAAGCGGTAACCCTTTTTTATTTTCGATGGCTGCCATTTTTATCAAATGGCCTCTAACTACGCTTTTATAAGCGCACCAGACCATAATGTCCGGTGTAACTTTGTTTTTATTTTCTAAAATAAGAGATGTTATTTTTTAAAGATTTTTCCACATAATTTTTTTGTGTAATATAAAAAATGTTATGCGCCACTTATTTTTGTATTCCAACATGATAGGGGCTATGGTCTGACCATGCTATAACCTGTATCTCTATTGTTTTGACAAGTTATAGCATGGTCACGTTTCCCAACGATAAAATCTATTCTGGAGTATGAGTTGAATGTGTTATCTAAATTGGCAGGATGGAATGTTCTCCATATATATCTTAAATTATGATTGTTCAGTAAGTTTTACAGTCTGTTCTCACCTGTTTTCCTGTTTTTTCTATCATTCTGTCTCTTTCTGTCTTTTAGCAGGTCAACTACGCAATTGGAATCCCCCATAATAAGTACCAACCCTTGTTTGATCTGCTCTATTTTTTTTTTAAGCACTTTTGATATAAATTTTATTGTAGATTTATTTGGTGCGTAGAGATTGGCTTATGTGAATAGCTTATTATTTATTTCACATATTAAAATAATATATCGGCCTTCTGTAAGCACAGTTCGCACCCCATCCCCCTCCCCTCTGTATTCCATCAACATTAATATACTACCCATCTTCCCAGACCATTTTTTTGTTTAGTATCCCCCCATGCCACGTTCAGGAGCAGAAACCAAGTAGATGAGGGCAAGGCCCTCGAGAGGGGAGAGAATTACACTCCAGCGGTTGTCCCTTGCACGACTTACCAAGTCCACGAACACACCATATAGAATGTAGACAGTTGACAAATTGTAGTTGGTTGCTGGGGTAATACACTGCTGTACTACATCGAATACTTGGAACTAAGATACTACGCAACAAATGATGGCACTGTAGTGTGATGTACTGTAACTAGTAGCCGCACAATACACCTATTGTTCCAGAGGTGTTCAGTATGGCAAACAACGCAACATAAATGTATAAGCAATGTTGTTTATGTCTCCTCCCCCCCCCCCCCTTTCTTCTCTTCTGTACCCCCCATCGTTTTGAACGTTGATTGCTGACAAAATAAAAATTGTCAAATTGAAAAAAAAGTAATAATATATCGGCCTTCTGGATCCAATTTTTTATGTTTAATAATTAAGGAAACATTTTTTGCAAAGATAAATACGACACCTCTTTTTTTTTTCTTTCTTCTAAAGCTGCACTTATAATAATGGTGTACCTTGATTTATGATATTTTCCTTTGATATTGTCCTTCTATCAGAAAATCTTCAATTATAGACCTTTTACATGGTGTATTATAACTTCCTGTACCTTTAATATAACTTTTTCTGTGTCTCTTAATTTGTTTCCTAATTATTATTGTGATCCTAATAAGGATAATTTTCCTTCAGTTTGTGCATTAATTTTCTTAAGTGCCTGCTTGATCAAATTTTTTATATAATCTACAATTCTTTATTTTATTTTCTTTGTTTCCCCTAAGTTCCTAATTTTACTATTATTTATATTACCCCATAGATCCCCTTATCCCCTATTGCTGATAAAAAGCAACAAAATAAATAAATACATTTTAAAAATTGTCTTTCCTAATTAGAAGGTTGCATGCCGCCAATGCTTATTATTTTCCCTTCCTCCACCTTCTCCTTCTCCATTTCTTTAAATATTTGGGACATCCTGATTTGTTGACTAATGGCTGGGACTGATTCCGATTTTTATTTTTATTTAACGAGATTTTCAGGTCACCATTGATGTAGGAGAGTTTCCCTTCGTGTGATATAATAATTTTCGTGGGGAACCCCATCGATAATTAATATGGTTCTGTCTCAGAATTAGTGTGCCTTCAGAAAAGGTCTTCCTCTTTTGTCTGGTTGGCCATGACAAATCCTGGAATATTTTTAATTTTTCATATTCTTCTGCGCATTCATTACTTCTTATAACTCCCAGAATTTGCTTCTTGATTTTAGACGAGGTACAGCATATCATTACATCCCTTGGGAGATATTCTGGGACGCCTTTAGGTTTGTTCATTCTGTGGCATCTTTCCATCATAGGGATTCTAGGGTCCAGCAAGCTAAAATGTTTTATGTGTTTGGAGTGTTTTTTTTAATTTGTTGTGTGTTTTTCTTCTGTCATCTTCACCTCTTTGCCTTTCTGTGTAGACATTTGAATGGTCTTTAGTCAGAATCAATTATTATCCAACCCAAAATCACTCTCACTTACTGGCTGTTGTATATTCAAAGAGCAGTGCACAGCCAGTAAGGTTTCACAGTAATCTTCCTCACTAAATGTCTGAGTACCATGAACTTAGCAGAGAGGAGAATTTAAAACCACAGTGAAAGCTGCTCTGATATACACTTTTGTAGGGCAGTGACAGGTGATATCAAATGATATCACCCTTGGTACATCAGAAACTCACAGTAATTTTCCACCAACCTCCAAACTCTCCTTTTACCCATCTCAAACTTCACCTGCCCTAGATCTACAACTTCAATCACACCTCTCAACTAAATATCATGGGATCCCTACATGTAAACATTGTTAGCACTCCCATTGTCATATCACATGATATTGTTTTATTATAATGTACTGTTTCTTTAATGTTCATCTTAAGTTTGTCTCTTGGGCTACTCCGTAGTTTGCATGCTGCTTCAGGTACTACCCTCCCCCTCTCTTGTTCTAGTGTATTCTATGCTGTACATTTACATGTGACTTGTGATATCTCTCCTACCTGTATGGAAGAATCGTTGTGACTGAGTTGTGACTGAGTAAACTATCTGGGAAGGTGATTTGGTATGGATAATCTCATCAGGGCAATGAGCGCAATGTGCTCCTGAAAAACCCATTCATAGCCTTTGCAGCCGTTCCAGAATACCCATTTACAACCTTGGCACATCAAGCTGCCTTGGTACCTCCAAATATGGTCCAGAACAGCTGAACGCTGCTGGAAAAAGTCTCATTCTAAGTCTGACTTTCTCCACTATAAATGTATGCCATGTTCGTACAGCTTGGCTCTTTCCTCTGCAAAAAAACCCTTTAATACTTAATAAATGAATACTTCAATACCATCCTAACCACACTCTCCTGAGAATCCAAACGCCTTTTTCACACTTTCAAATGCTCTTCTTTGCCCTGTTGCTGCTGCTGCTCCTCCTACTAACATGACCGCTACAAACTTTACAACTCACTACACTGTGAAGATTTCTATGATCAGGGAAGATATCTCTAACCTCTCTCCTGACCCTACAAATAATTCCCCCATCCCAACTCTCTCCGCTGTTATGCTTACTTGCACCCGCAATGCCAGAGAAAGTTTAAGCTCTGCTCAGGTCCTCCTGCCCCACCACCTGTTCCCTCAATCCTATCCCCTCACATGTCATTCACACTATGTCTCCTTCTCTTGCTTTGGCCCTCACTATAATTTCTCCATCTCCTCTGGCATATTTCCTTCAGCCTTCAAGCAGGCAACCATCACCCCAATTAAAAAAAATAAAAATAGCCCAACATTAATTACCCATCCTACTTACGCCCTATCTCGGTACTACTATTTGCCTCCCAATATCCTTGTGTACGTGAGATTGACTGACTTACTGTCAGGGATCTTACCTGGAGTGGGAGTCCGGCACGCAGAGTTAAAGCACCCTTTGCAATTCGACACCGGCCGAGGGGACTCAAGACAGAAATCCCCAAGGCTGTGACACAGTGCACTGAGGCTGAAATAACCAGTGCTTCCTGGAACGCAGTGCAGACAAGGGATATCCAGAAGAGTAGTCAGTAACAGAATCAGAAGTCAGGACAGGCGGCAATCAGGCGAAAACGATAGACGAGCAGGGGATCAAAACCAGGAGTCAGATGAATAGCAGTGAAACCAAACAGGAACAGGAAACTCGATCTGACAACGAGAACCAGCCTTGCGGGGTTTAAATAGGGAGTCTCAGCCAATCATCAGGGAACCAGGAACAGGTGTGCAAATGTCTTGAACTAGAGATTCAGACAGCATGAAGCCAGGAACCACACAAAAAAAACCAAAAAAAAGTCCCCCCTCCCGAGCCCCCATCCGCGACGCGCGAGTGGGGACTTTTAAACTAAAGGGGGGCCTTTTACCTATTGCCCCCCCCGGCCCTGAGCGGCGGGTGGGGGCCCTAATGTAAAATAATGGGGAGGGACCTATTGTCCTCCCCCCTGGCCCCCACCCCTAAGCGGTGGGTGGGGGCCCTAAATTGGAATAAGGGGGGGACCTAATGTCCTCCCCCCTGGCCCCCACCCTTGAGCAGTGGGTGGGGGCCCTAAATACTAATAAGGGGGGGGCTAATGTCCTCCCCCTGGCCCCCAGCCCTGAGCGGTGGGTGGGGGCCCTAAATTATAATAAGGGGGGACCTAATGTCCTCCCCCCTGGCCCTCACCCCTGAGCAGTGGGTGGGGGCCCTACAGTAAAATAAGGGGGGGCCTAATGTCCTCCCACCCCTGAGCGGTGGGTGGGGCCCTAAATTATAATAAGGGGGGGGACCTAATGTCCTCCCCCTAGCCCCCACCCCCTAGCAGTGGGTGGGGGCCCTAAATACTTATAAGAGGGGGGAGCCTAATGTCTTCCCCCCTGGCCCCTACCCCTGAGCGGTGGGTGGGGGCCCTAAATACTAATAAGGGGGGGACCTAATGTCCTCCCCCCTGGCCCCCACCCCTGAGCGGCGGGTGGGGGCCCTAAATACTAATAAGGGGGGGGGACCTAAGGTCCTCGCCCCTGGACCCCACCCCTGAGCGGTGGGTGGGGGCCCTAAATACCAATAAGCGGGGGGGACCTATTGTCCTCCACCCCCGGCTCCCACCCCTGAACGGCAGATGGGGGCCAAAAAAAAATGTCACCCCCCCAGGTGACTAGGGGTCACCCCCCAAAACAAATTATCCCCCTACCTACCCCCTCACCCTAAAAATAATGAGGGGGGACCTTTAACTAAGTACCTGTAAAAAAAAACAAAAAAAAAAACGTACCATTCAATGTTTTCTTTCTTCTAAAATCTTCTTTTTTCAGCCCCAAAAAAGGCCAAATAAAAAAACATAATAACCGACGCACGGGCTGCTCACTCTTTACTAGACATGACCCTACTCGCGGTATAGCGAGCAGGGGTAAAATTTACTAATACTAAGTAATTTTTACTTAGTATTAGTAAATTTGTCTGAAAGACCAATTTAGGTCTTTCAGCCTTTTGGTAGATAACTCCCTAATACCGTGGGAATTAGGGAGTTATCTACTAAGCTGCTGCAAGAGAAGTCCCGAAGTGTCGAAGTACCGAAGTTCCGAAGTGTTGAAGTGCCAAAGTCACGAATTTCGGAATGCCGAACCGAACATTTTCCCCATGCACATGCCTATTCCGCACTCATCGCTCTGTTGACATGGCCCTGACCAAACGATCTAACAATTTAATTGCTACTAAATCCAGTGATCGCTACTCTTTCCTAATTCTCCTTGACCTTTTTGCTGCTTTCAACACTGTTGATCATCAATAACATTTTCCCATCATCTGTAATCTCGGTCTACGAAACTCTGCTCTGTCCTGCTTCTCCTACTTCTCTCAGTGCTCTTTCAGTGTTTCTTTCTCTGGCTCTTCCTTTTTTCCCCAACCTCTCTCTGTTGGTGTTCCCCGAGGTTCTGTCCTTGTTCCCTACTTTTCTCGATTAATACTGCCTCCCATTGTAAACTCATCAGCTACCTTGGCTTCTAATATCACTTCTAAGCAGATAACACGCAAATCTATTTTTCCCTCTCCTGATCTCTCGCTGTCACTCTTGATTTGTGTCTCTGACTGGCTCTGCTATTTCTAACTGTAAGACTGCTCACTTCCTTAAACTTAACCTGTCTAAAACAGAACTTATTGTCTTTCTTCCCTCAAGTGCTGCTACTCCCATGTCTGTGCCTCAACCTTAACCCCCTTTTGTGAGGGAAATTACATGCACACACTGACATTTACATATACATGTGTTTAATATACACAGACAAACACACATTGATATACATACACAAACAAGCACGTAGTCACACTCACACAAATACACAGATACACATTGATATACATATATACATACACACAGACACACACTGACTCATACACACATATATTCATATACACACTCATACACACACATATAGTCATATACACACTCATAATTACATCCACGCACACTATTACATTTTTTATAAATGATTTTTTTTCTTTCATTAAAGGCCACCGAGCCTTACTTTGACAGGCAGAGCTGGAGTAGAAACTCAACCCTTGGGTCCAGTGTGGTCCTGCAGGGATCTGTCTCACTGTACTGTTGCCAGAGCTGGGATGACATCATATCCTAGGTGAGGCACAGAGTATGCGAGGGAGCTGGGAAATTAGGTAAAGTGTTCCCAGCAGCCACCTTGGCATGTCACACTGCAAGTATCCACAACAGAGCCTCAGAGTAGGCACATACCGCATGGCACCCCTGTGAGCAAGGTGCTTGTAGGTAGGTGCCAACTCAGGCACCCCCCTGCCACCTGCCCCCCTCCCCCTTTAGTACACCACTGCCAGCAGTCACCATTTTCAACAGGACAGAGAAGTAACATGCAGTGCGTAATTCATTTATTATGCTTTTTCATGAAAGCACACTTTATCAAGAAAAGTTGTTGCTATTTTGAAGGCAAATGTTGGTCACACCAAATATTGATTTGGTTTAGTGTTTTTTTTTAGGTTTTTTTTTTTTTTTTTACTCTCTTTGCATTTTATTAATTGATAAACTAAACTATTTCAGTTTTCAAAATTTTTTTACTTACAGCATTGTTTAACGCCTGCCTAAAGCTTTTGCTTAGTAGTGTATTTGCATGTTTATCTATGTGTGTCTATGGCTTATTGACTATATGCTTCTCTCTGTGTGTAAACACAGTATATGTGCGTTGCCTGTTTCTATATGATTTTTTTCTGTGTCAGTGTTAGTGTAACTGCTTTATGACTCTGGTCTCACCTTTGAGTCTCACATCCAGTTTGTTGCCAAGTCCTGTAGGTTCCAACTCAAAAACATAGCCCGCATCCGCCCCTTTCTTACGCAAGATGCTATCAAGGAGCTTGTCCATGCTCTAGTAATTTCCCGCATGGATTACTGTAACCCTCTCCTGATTGGTCTCCCCAAAAGCCGTACTGCCCCGCTACAGTCTGTAATGAATGCTGCAGCTAGACTGATTTTCCTATCCAGTCGGTCCTCTCACACCTCGCCCCTCTGCCAGTTCTTACATTGGCTCCCTGTATCCTATAGGAGTCAATTCAAAGTGCTAACCCATACATTTAAAGCACTGAACAATTCCAGCCCCTCTTATATCTCTTCACTGATCCAGAGGTATGCCCCTCCTCGTACCCTCCGCTCTGCCCGCGACCACCTCCTGACCGCTGCTCGCACCCGTACGGCCAACTCACGCTTGCAGGACCTCTCACGGGCGGCTCCTCTCCTATGGAATAACTTGCCTACTGCCATCAGACTCTCCCCTAGTCTTCAATCATTTAACCCCTTAAGGACACATGACATGTGTGACATGTCATGATTCCCTTTTATTCCAGAAGTTTGGTCCTTAGTGTTATATGTTATTTAAAGAGAAGCGGTAACCCTTTTTTATTTTCGATGGCTGCCATTTTTATCAAATGGCCTCTAACTACGCTTTTATAAGCGCACCAGACCATAATGTCCGGTGTAACTTTGTTTTTATTTTCTAAAATAAGAGATGTTATTTTTTAAAGATTTTTCCACATAATTTTTTTGTGTAATATAAAAAATGTTATGCGCCACTTATTTTTGTATTCCAACATGATAGGGGCTATGGTCTGACCATGCTATAACCTGTATCTCTATTGTTTTGACAAGTTATAGCATGGTCACGTTTCCCAACGATAAAATCTATTCTGGAGTATGAGTTGAATGTGTTATCTAAATTGGCAGGATGGAATGTTCTCCATATATATCTTAAATTATGATTGTTCAGTAAGTTTTACAGTCTGTTCTCACCTGTTTTCCTGTTTTTTCTATCATTCTGTCTCTTTCTGTCTTTTAGCAGGTCAACTACGCAATTGGAATCCCCCATAATAAGTACCAACCCTTGTTTGATCTGCTCTATTTTTTTTTTAAGCACTTTTGATATAAATTTTATTGTAGATTTATTTGGTGCGTAGAGATTGGCTTATGTGAATAGCTTATTATTTATTTCACATATTAAAATAATATATCGGCCTTCTGTAAGCACAGTTCGCACCCCATCCCCCTCCCCTCTGTATTCCATCAACATTAATATACTACCCATCTTCCCAGACCATTTTTTTGTTTAGTATCCCCCCATGCCACGTTCAGGAGCAGAAACCAAGTAGATGAGGGCAAGGCCCTCGAGAGGGGAGAGAATTACACTCCAGCGGTTGTCCCTTGCACGACTTACCAAGTCCACGAACACACCATATAGAATGTAGACAGTTGACAAATTGTAGTTGGTTGCTGGGGTAATACACTGCTGTACTACATCGAATACTTGGAACTAAGATACTACGCAACAAATGATGGCACTGTAGTGTGATGTACTGTAACTAGTAGCCGCACAATACACCTATTGTTCCAGAGGTGTTCAGTATGGCAAACAACGCAACATAAATGTATAAGCAATGTTGTTTATGTCTCCTCCCCCCCCCCCCCCCTTTCTTCTCTTCTGTACCCCCCATCGTTTTGAACGTTGATTGCTGACAAAATAAAAATTGTCAAATTGAAAAAAAAAATAATAATATATCGGCCTTCTGGATCCAATTTTTTATGTTTAATAATTAAGGAAACATTTTTTGCAAAGATAAATACGACACCTCTTTTTTTTTTCTTTCTTCTAAAGCTGCACTTATAATAATGGTGTACCTTGATTTATGATATTTTCCTTTGATATTGTCCTTCTATCAGAAAATCTTCAATTATAGACCTTTTACATGGTGTATTATAACTTCCTGTACCTTTAATATAACTTTTTCTGTGTCTCTTAATTTGTTTCCTAATTATTATTGTGATCCTAATAAGGATAATTTTCCTTCAGTTTGTGCATTAATTTTCTTAAGTGCCTGCTTGATCAAATTTTTTATATAATCTACAATTCTTTATTTTATTTTCTTTGTTTCCCCTAAGTTCCTAATTTTACTATTATTTATATTACCCCATAGATCCCCTTATCCCCTATTGCTGATAAAAAGCAACAAAATAAATAAATACATTTTAAAAATTGTCTTTCCTAATTAGAAGGTTGCATGCCGCCAATGCTTATTATTTTCCCTTCCTCCACCTTCTCCTTCTCCATTTCTTTAAATATTTGGGACATCCTGATTTGTTGACTAATGGCTGGGACTGATTCCGATTTTTATTTTTATTTAACGAGATTTTCAGGTCACCATTGATGTAGGAGAGTTTCCCTTCGTGTGATATAATAATTTTCGTGGGGAACCCCATCGATAATTAATATGGTTCTGTCTCAGAATTAGTGTGCCTTCAGAAAAGGTCTTCCTCTTTTGTCTGGTTGGCCATGACAAATCCTGGAATATTTTTAATTTTTCATATTCTTCTGCGCATTCATTACTTCTTATAACTCCCAGAATTTGCTTCTTGATTTTAGACGAGGTACAGCATATCATTACATCCCTTGGGAGATATTCTGGGACGCCTTTAGGTTTGTTCATTCTGTGGCATCTTTCCATCATAGGGATTCTAGGGTCCAGCAAGCTAAAATGTTTTATGTGTTTGGAGTGTTTTTTTTAATTTGTTGTGTGTTTTTCTTCTGTCATCTTCACCTCTTTGCCTTTCTGTGTAGACATTTGAATGGTCTTTAGTCAGAATCAATTATTATCCAACCCAAAATCACTCTCACTTACTGGCTGTTGTATATTCAAAGAGCAGTGCACAGCCAGTAAGGTTTCACAGTAATCTTCCTCACTAAATGTCTGAGTACCATGAACTTAGCAGAGAGGAGAATTTAAAACCACAGTGAAACAACGAGAACCAGCCTTGCGGGGTTTAAATAGGGAGTCTCAGCCAATCATCAGGGAACCAGGAACAGGTGTGCAAATGTCTTGAACTAGAGATTCAGACAGCATGAAGCCAGGAACCACACAAAAAAAAACAAAAAAAAGTCCCCCCTCCCGAGCCCCCATCCGCGACGCGCGAGTGGGGACTTTTAAACTAAAGGGGGGCCTTTTACCTATTGCCCCCCCCGGCCCTGAGCGGCGGGTGGGGGCCCTAATGTAAAATAATGGGGAGGGACCTATTGTCCTCCCCCCTGGCCCCCACCCCTAAGCGGTGGGTGGGGGCCCTAAATTGGAATAAGGGGGGGACCTAATGTCCTCCCCCCTGGCCCCCACCCTTGAGCAGTGGGTGGGGGCCCTAAATACTAATAAGGGGGGGGCTAATGTCCTCCCCCTGGCCCCCAGCCCTGAGCGGTGGGTGGGGGCCCTAAATTATAATAAGGGGGGACCTAATGTCCTCCCCCCTGGCCCTCACCCCTGAGCAGTGGGTGGGGGCCCTACAGTAAAATAAGGGGGGGCCTAATGTCCTCCCACCCCTGAGCGGTGGGTGGGGCCCTAAATTATAATAAGGGGGGGGACCTAATGTCCTCCCCCTAGCCCCCACCCCCTAGCAGTGGGTGGGGGCCCTAAATACTTATAAGAGGGGGGAGCCTAATGTCTTCCCCCCTGGCCCCTACCCCTGAGCGGTGGGTGGGGGCCCTAAATACTAATAAGGGGGGGACCTAATGTCCTCCCCCCTGGCCCCCACCCCTGAGCGGCGGGTGGGGGCCCTAAATACTAATAAGGGGGGGGGACCTAAGGTCCTCGCCCCTGGACCCCACCCCTGAGCGGTGGGTGGGGGCCCTAAATACCAATAAGCGGGGGGGACCTATTGTCCTCCACCCCCGGCTCCCACCCCTGAACGGCAGATGGGGGCCAAAAAAAAATGTCACCCCCCCAGGTGACTAGGGGTCACCCCCCAAAACAAATTATCCCCCTACCTACCCCCTCACCCTAAAAATAATGAGGGGGGACCTTTAACTAAGTACCTGTAAAAAAAAACAAAAAAAAAAACGTACCATTCAATGTTTTCTTTCTTCTAAAATCTTCTTTTTTCAGCCCCAAAAAAGGCCAAATAAAAAAACATAATAACCGACGCACGGGCTGCTCACTCTTTACTAGACATGACCCTACTCGCGGTATAGCGAGCAGGGGTAAAATTTACTAATACTAAGTAATTTTTACTTAGTATTAGTAAATTTGTCTGAAAGACCAATTTAGGTCTTTCAGCCTTTTGGTAGATAACTCCCTAATACCGTGGGAATTAGGGAGTTATCTACTAAGCTGCTGCAAGAGAAGTCCCGAAGTGTCGAAGTACCGAAGTTCCGAAGTGTTGAAGTGCCAAAGTCACGAATTTCGGAATGCCGAACCGAACATTTTCCCCATGCACATGCCTATTCCGCACTCATCGCTCTGTTGACATGGCCCTGACCAAACGATCTAACAATTTAATTGCTACTAAATCCAGTGATCGCTACTCTTTCCTAATTCTCCTTGACCTTTTTGCTGCTTTCAACACTGTTGATCATCAATAACATTTTCCCATCATCTGTAATCTCGGTCTACGAAACTCTGCTCTGTCCTGCTTCTCCTACTTCTCTCAGTGCTCTTTCAGTGTTTCTTTCTCTGGCTCTTCCTTTTTTCCCCAACCTCTCTCTGTTGGTGTTCCCCGAGGTTCTGTCCTTGTTCCCTACTTTTCTCGATTAATACTGCCTCCCATTGTAAACTCATCAGCTACCTTGGCTTCTAATATCACTTCTAAGCAGATAACACGCAAATCTATTTTTCCCTCTCCTGATCTCTCGCTGTCACTCTTGATTTGTGTCTCTGACTGGCTCTGCTATTTCTAACTGTAAGACTGCTCACTTCCTTAAACTTAACCTGTCTAAAACAGAACTTATTGTCTTTCTTCCCTCAAGTGCTGCTACTCCCATGTCTGTGCCTCAACCTTAACCCCCTTTTGTGAGGGAAATTACATGCACACACTGACATTTACATATACATGTGTTTAATATACACAGACAAACACACATTGATATACATACACAAACAAGCACGTAGTCACACTCACACAAATACACAGATACACATTGATATACATATATACATACACACAGACACACACTGACTCATACACACATATATTCATATACACACTCATACACACACATATAGTCATATACACACTCATAATTACATCCACGCACACTATTAAATTTTTTATAAATGATTTTTTTTCTTTCATTAAAGGCCACCGAGCCTTACTTTGACAGGCAGAGCTGGAGTAGAAACTCAACCCTTGGGTCCAGTGTGGTCCTGCAGGGATCTGTCTCACTGTACTGTTGCCAGAGCTGGGATGACATCATATCCTAGGTGAGGCACAGAGTATGCGAGGGAGCTGGGAAATTAGGTAAAGTGTTCCCAGCAGCCACCTTGGCATGTCACACTGCAAGTATCCACAACAGAGCCTCAGAGTAGGCACATACCGCATGGCACCCCTGTGAGCAAGGTGCTTGTAGGTAGGTGCCAACTCAGGCACCCCCCTGCCACCTGCCCCCCTCCCCCTTTAGTACACCACTGCCAGCAGTCACCATTTTCAACAGGACAGAGAAGTAACATGCAGTGCGTAATTCATTTATTATGCTTTTTCATGAAAGCACACTTTATCAAGAAAAGTTGTTGCTATTTTGAAGGCAAATGTTGGTCACACCAAATATTGATTTGGTTTAGTGTTTTTTTTTAGTTTTTTTTTTTTTTTTTTACTCTCTTTGCATTTTATTAATTGATAAACTAAACTATTTCAGTTTTCAAAATTTTTTTACTTACAGCATTGTTTAACGCCTGCCTAAAGCTTTTGCTTAGTAGTGTATTTGCATGTTTATCTATGTGTGTCTATGGCTTATTGACTATATGCTTCTCTCTGTGTGTAAACACAGTATATGTGCGTTGCCTGTTTCTATATGATTTTTTTCTGTGTCAGTGTTAGTGTAACTGCTTTATGACTCTGGTCTCACCTTTGAGTCTCACATCCAGTTTGTTGCCAAGTCCTGTAGGTTCCAACTCAAAAACATAGCCCGCATCCGCCCCTTTCTTACGCAAGATGCTATCAAGGAGCTTGTCCATGCTCTAGTAATTTCCCGCATGGATTACTGTAACCCTCTCCTGATTGGTCTCCCCAAAAGCCGTACTGCCCCGCTACAGTCTGTAATGAATGCTGCAGCTAGACTGATTTTCCTATCCAGTCGGTCCTCTCACACCTCGCCCCTCTGCCAGTTCTTACATTGGCTCCCTGTATCCTATAGGAGTCAATTCAAAGTGCTAACCCATACATTTAAAGCACTGAACAATTCCAGCCCCTCTTATATCTCTTCACTGATCCAGAGGTATGCCCCTCCTCGTACCCTCCGCTCTGCCCGCGACCACCTCCTGACCGCTGCTCGCACCCGTACGGCCAACTCACGCTTGCAGGACCTCTCACGGGCGGCTCCTCTCCTATGGAATAACTTGCCTACTGCCATCAGACTCTCCCCTAGTCTTCAATCATTTAACCCCTTAAGGACACATGACATGTGTGACATGTCATGATTCCCTTTTATTCCAGAAGTTTGGTCCTTAAGGGGTTAAGAAGGGCCTTAAAACCCATCTCTTCAGGAAAGCGTATGGCCTCCCAGAGTAATCTCTCCCTTACATACCTGTCTCTTGCTCTCCTATGGGATAGTGCTTTGCTCTCTCCTCCAGCTCTGCTTCACTCCTACTTGATATTTCCTATCCTAATGTTTCTAATACCCCACCTCCTATAGACTGTAAGCTCATTTGAGCAGGGTCCTCTTCAACCTATTATTCCTGTAAGTTTTCTTGTAATTGTCTTATTTATTGTTACATCCCCCCTCTCAAAATATTGTAAAGCGCTACGGAATCTGTTGGCGCTATATAAATGGCAATAATAATAATAATAATAATAATGTGTGTGCCTGTGTATCTATACATGTGATTGTCCTTGTCTGTTTCCAACAAATAACACTCATTTCAATTCTTAAGCTCTGAAATTCTAACTAAAACCCTGATAACAACAAACATTTACATGATGTGACTGAATTTTAAAGTTCTGTTTACAACTACACAATCATCTCCCCTAATAAGCAGATCAGAGGGATGATTAGGTTGTGTGATTTTGTGAAAAGTTCAGCTCCCCCCTCCCCACCGACATGAATAAAGGGTTAGAACCGATTATTTACTTACCTTACATCTTCCGACATCTTGCAATGAGTTGTCGGAAATGCGCATGCACAGTAAATGCCGCGCTCTTTAGTCCTCCCCATGGGAAAGTATTGGATCAATGCATTCCTATGGGGAAAAAAAATATGGATGTCCTCATGCAGAGTGTTACGATACAGGAAGTGCTTCCAGTGCCACTGGAGGCAGACTTAGTGCTGCAATGTAAACATTGCAGTGTAGCTGGAACTGCAATAAGGACACTGTACCTAGATCACTTCAATGAGCTGAAGTGATCTGGGTGCCTATAGTGTCCCTTTAAGATAAGAAGACACCACATATCCTAGCTCTACAAACTGTGAGTGCAATTCCTTTTTTTTTCCAAATTTTTAATTGTCATAGGATATACTTACTATATTTTGCTTTATTTTTCCATATATTCTACTATTTCTGGAAACACCTCTACTTCAAGAAATACATCAAGGTGATACCAACTCTTTTTACCTATTTGCACATTTTATTGGAACGGATTGAGAGATTGGACCGGATTTGTTTGGATGTTGTGGCTGCCTACCTGTTCAAATACATACGCGCTAGAGACCAAGCTCAAATATATTCTGATTTGGTTTTAAATGGCTAAAAAAATGTCTGTGATACAATTTGTCTTAATTGTGACCTGCAGTGTGTGTAATAGAATAATATTCACATTTTCATGCATGCATAATATGAATGACGTAGTTGTTCTGGTATTTACAGCCTGTCCCTGCAGGCTTTTTCATGTAAACAGAGAAAAGGCAGTGTTTACATTACAGCCTAGGGACAGCTCTAGTAGCAGTCACTGACAGCCACTAGAGGTGTCTCCTGGGTGAGTGTGCAGCACTGATGTTCAGCATCTCCACACACTGCATGGAGACGCAGAACTCATAGAGATACAGTTGTTCAATGCATATCTATGAGTAGATGCAGATTGGCACAGCGCTGCGTTTTGGCGCAATGTGCAATAGTCTTTCCTGTGGGAAAGCATTGGATTGGTTGAGACCGTCAATTAGGATTGGCACAGCGGGCCAGAGCCAGCCAAGATTAAAGAGCGATTGGCTCGGTGCTGAAAATAAGGTGAGTTTTTAAACCCCTTTTTAAGGCAGGCAAAGGGGGAAGGTAACCTAACTTATGTTTTTACAATCGGAATGTAAGGAAGACACGTTTGTATTCCTGACACTATAGTGTTCCTTTAGGTTTACTTTTAACCCAGTATCTGCACAGTTTCTGATCCAATCAAATGCATCTTGTAGAGAAGTACTGGTGACCTATAGTGTATGCGTGACAGTCACTGCAATCTGCCAATCCAATGCTTCTCTGAGACATATTATCTGTGTTTGGAGTCATCATGATGTGCTGGATGATACTGAATAAGAAGTGCAAATTAAATGATCTGAAGAAGGAAGAGCCTCTAGTGGCTGTCTCCCTGACTGACAAAAGAGGGATATTTTCAGCCAAATGTGAACATTGCCATTTGTCGGAAGTGGCGCTGATTTACATTGTTTTAGAAAAGGGACAGAATCTATGAGTGTCCATATAACTGTTATGTAAGTGTACGTTTCACGACTATTGAACTAGCTACTTTGCGAAAAACTATATAGATGAAAAGTTATTTCGTATTTGACATTCCTGGAGTTTACTGCTATTTTGTCACCATGGAATTGGCGTACAAATTGTGGGATGTGCTTTGTGATATTTGGGGGCAAAGTGGTTGCATGTTCACCTGCTCCAATCTGTCCAATGTGCGATGTTTGGAGGATGTTATACATTTACTTGCTGAGGGGGATGTACATGCACGGTAAATGCAGCGCTCTTTAGACCTCCCCATAGGAAAGTATTGGATCAATGCATTCCTATGGGGGAAAAAAAAATATGGATGTCCTCATGCAGAGTGTTACGATACAGGAAGCTGACACATTAAATGGCCCATACCTATACCTAGTTCAAGGTAAGCATGGCATACACACAATCTGTGAATGATAAATTTGCATTAAAAAACTAGGGGGCGGAGCTGGCGGTCATACTGTTCAGTCGCATCCCTGCAGATCTCTGAGAGAAATCGACACAAATTTAAAAAAAAAACGCAGACAAACATGCTTTGCACGACTTTAAACTGTCGCCAACACTTACCTAAAGTCATGGGGCGTCGGAGCAAGAAATACAAACCCGACACACCTCCAACGACGGCAGATATTGGCCACCTGCTGTGGAGGCCGCAAACCACTCTGAGGCCCATGATGGTACCGATGTCTGATGGGCCCTTACGAAGCTCCAGTGAAGATTCCCTGACAGGAGAGGCTGACCCCATAGCCCAACAAGACAGCAGGGCAACAATCTCACCTCCTAAAGCCCCAGAGAAACCTCCTGTAACGGAAGACATGCTACGGAGCCTTCTGGACGAGTTACGCCGTAACATAGCGGCCGACATCAGCCAGTTTTGTGTGGAGATTAGTGGGGTCTCAGCGCATCTGCACAACACTGAGCTGAACACAGCAGCCCACGAGACCTGTATTACCTGTTTGGAACAGCAGCTTTCTACTCTGCAACGCCCCCAGGCACTATCCCAAATCCGCATGGCGTCTCTGGAAGACACGCGGAGATAAAAGAATATCAAAGTAAGGGGCCTGCCTGACACTGTGGATGCGGCCGAACTCCCTCACTTATTTTGCAGGCTGCTCAAGATGATGTTCTCTTCCAAACAAGCAAAAGCCATGCTGGTACCGCATCCCTGGCTCACCTACTGGCACTCCAGGCCCAAACAGGGATATAATCCTTAGTTTTCAACTAAACCAGGACTGAAATGCTTTTATGGCCACGGTACGCAACCGAACACCGCTCAAGTTCGAGAAGCAATCCCTGACCTTTTTCCCGGATCTTTCCAAGGTCACAATGGACTGGATATGGTCTCTGAAACCATTGACAAAAGAGCTTCCGTGCAGCGGGGGCGGAGCTATAAGCGCCAGAAAACTGCTGCAGGGGAAGCAGGAAGGAGTCCCTGCTTCCCCACCAGTCTGCAGGAGCTGCACTGCCTCCACAATGAACTCCACATGTAACTGTGTGATTGTCAGTGTGAGTGTGACTGTCTGTGTGTATATCTGTGTGTATGACTGTCTGCCTGTGTGTTTGTGTATGACTGTCTGCCTGTGTGTGTGTGTGTGTGTGTGTGTGTGTGACTGTCTGCCTGTGTGTGTGTGTATGACTGTCTGCCTGTGTGTGTGTGTGTGTGCCTGACTGTCTGTCTGCCTGCGTGTGTGTGTGTGTGTGACTGTCTGCCTGTGTGTGTGACTGCCTGCCTCTGTGTGTGTGGATGTCTTCCTGTGTGTGGATGGCCGTCTGACTCTGTGTGTGTGTGTGTGTGTGTGTATCACATACAACCAATACACACATATCACACATTGTTAATACACCCATTACAAATATCACACACAGCCAACACATAGCATACATATCACACACAGTCATCACATACACAGACAACACAAACATTACATCATACCTGGATGACGGGGGGGGGGGGCGCTGTGAAGATTTTTCGCACAGGGCGCCTAAAGGCCTAAGGCCGGCCCTAGTACCTGCAGCCCGGTGGAGAGATGCATCCTCAACCCAAGTGCCATGACTTTCCCGTGACACCTTTGGCAGCTTAATGCCTTGTTATTTTGTTTATGTTCTTTTACACAAAGTTTTGCATTTCTTATAATATCTTGATTTTCGTTGGTGAAATACTGCACGTATGCGATGATATGTGGTATTTCACTAGTTTGTGCCCTCTAGTGTTAGTAGTCAGACTATTTGATAACTGTTTGATTTCTTAACTGTGATCCACCCGGTTCCAGTCACTTTGAGCGTACCCCAGATAAAAAAACTTTAGCAAATAGTTTAAATACTTACCAGCTTTCTGTAGTGGTTATAGTGCATGCATGGGAATATTACTTTAAGTGTAGTACACTCGGCTGTAAACAGATTTATCAGAATACGCATGTAATTTAAAAAAAAAAAGAAAAATTGTTTTAGCAAACAATCAGTTCCATGTGACTGTTAGTGCAAAGCAGACTGGACAAAGTTGTGAACACCACTGCTGGGCTTTTTAAACACTCAACTGTCCAATTTACATAACATTCTCACTATTTTTTAAAAAAAATAATGGCAACTATCCTTAAGAGTAAAGGCGTATTGGGTGCTTAGGTATACAGGTATATCAAATGAGAACTCCTGGGAAAGGGGTACCAGATGTACATCAGGTAAATGAAACAAGACTGAACTAGATAATGTAGCAGGTAAACAAGGTTTGAAAGCTGAAAAACCCAAATGTATACAGTCTTTTATTGAGGAGCAAATAGAACAAAGTGTACTGATGCAGTTTCTCTGATCTGTTTTGGATGAACACAGATAATGTTCAGACAGGAGTTGGACGAGAAGGCGACTTCCTTCCTAACTCTGTATGAGCTACAGTGGAACGTTTGCCTGTTATTCCATCATAGGTAAAAATTAGTTTGGACCAAAGTGCCAAAGTTTAGTCTTGGCAATGACATAAGGTACACACAAGCAGGATGTAAACATAGTTTGGACTATGGGATCTGAGACGGCAGCTTTCTTTTATTGTCCTGGAAACGTTGCTGAAGTCACGTACAGATGTTAGTAATCTGGAACATCTCTATTAAACGGATTAAGCCAGTACGCAAAGAACGTACGACATCCATCTTCATAAATCCTTGAGTTTAAATTACATTTTGTCAGCCGTGATATCCAATTAGGCAGCAGGTGAAGAGTTTTCAAACTAATCAGGAAATTCCCTCTTGTGTGGACAAGATGTGTCAGACATCTCCAGTGGCTAAATTAGACTGCGACATTTAACTCTCCCAGTATTGGCAATGGAGGGATTTTTATATTTTTACATTTACGTCAAGTTTAAGTACTAAAGCTTGTTCTATTATTCCACTTTCCATCCCTTTACTGGCATAATTACGCTTTTCATAGAAACCCAGTTCAGTAAATCCCCCCAACCTATGCTGTATAAGTCTCAGAACACATTATAGATCCTCCAGTATAATAGACATTTCAACCAGTCCTGGCCTATAATTCTTCCTTAAGACATCCAATCCTCAGCCGTATAAACCAACCCTCAGTTCTAGTCTAGCCTTATCAATTCCATTTACACATACACATACATCCCCTTCCATGCAGAACCAAATTAAGTCTTCTCAAGGCCCTAGGCAGAGTGACAGATTGGGGCCCTTTTCTGGTATCCCGGGCTTTATTTTTATGAGTGGTATGTGTGTGTATGTTGACAGAGTGTTGTGTTTTTGAGAGTGTGTGGAGTTGTTTATTGTCGCGTGTGTGTGGAGGAGGCTCGGAGTCTATTTGTACTGTTTGAGTGTTGTATGTGTGTATGTCTTGCCCACCCCCATACCCCCTTGCTAAACTTCCCTAGTAGTCCAGTGGAGTGGTGAGCAGGATACCTGGTGGTCTGGTGGAGGACCTTCATCGTCTTCATCAATATCAGGTACAGACCACTTTAACCCCTTAAGGACCAAACTTCTGGAATAAAAGGGAATCATGACATGTCACACATGTCATGTGTCCTTAAGGGGTTAAAGGAGCACAAAAGCGTTTGGAATACAGCCTTGTATTCCTCATGATTTAGTATTCCTGTCTCCAGTTATCTAAGTATCCCATGTAAATGTGCCTTAAAAAAAATAATACAATTAAATATTTACTTGTTTTCCTGAGCTGAGAAGAATTCTGTTTACCTCTTGCTACTTCACTTAATGGAGGTGGACCTGAGGAGCATGCGCAGCAAGTGCACGTTCAAGCTTCCCCAATCCCCATAGGAAAGCATTGCATCAGTGCTAACGGTGCTAACGGTTTTCAGGTCGGTTTTTGGATCCCCTTTGTTCCCTCTTCCTTGCCTCAGTTTGCGGACAATCTCCGCTCGGTTAAGGGCAAAGAAGAGATTTTGCAAGAAAAATTGCATGTTGAGGTGAAGGCGGGACGCATGGCTGGCCCATTTTATGCGCCACCTTTTTCTAACTTACGCATCTCCCCTCTGGGCCTGGTTCCCAAAAAGGAACCAGGTTCCTTTCGGTTGATCCAGCACCTGTCCTATCCGTCGGGTGAGTCGGTAAATGATGCCATTGGTAAGGACATTTGTCGCGTGCAATATGCATCATTTGATAGGGCTTTGGAGTTGGTTCGGCAGGCCGGTCAAGGTGCTTTGTTGGAGAAATCCGACATAGCATCAGCTTTCCGTCTTTTGCCTGTTCACCCCTCCTGTTTTCACCTATTAGGCTGTTCTTTCCGGGGGCTTTTTTACTATGACATGTTTTTACCCATGGGCTGTTCAATTTCTTGTTTTTATTTTGAAATGTTTTCGTGTTTTCTGGAATGGGTTACGAGACAGGAGGCGGGTTTGGCATCGGCTACTCATTACTTGGATGACTTTCTATTCGTTGGCCCACCGGGTTCGGGTGAGTGTGAGCGTCTTTTACAAGCGTTTAGGGCAGTCATGGGATATTTCGGGGTCCCCGTCGCGGAGGCTAAGACATTGGGCCCAGTTCAGGTTCTGTAGTTTTTAGGGATAGAGATCGACTCTGTCGGTATGGTTTTCCGTCTGCCGGAAGAAAAATTGTCGGTCCTCTTGCGACTGATTGACCTGGTTCGCGGGGCGAGTTCTTCCCATGGGGCGGGCGTTCTGCAGGCGCCTTTCTCTGTCCACGGTGGGGGTTTGGGAGCCCTTTCATTTTATCCGGGTCACACGGCGTCTGCGCGCGGACCTTCAGGTGTGGAGCTCCTTTTTGGAGCGCTACAATGGTCGCTCTTGCTGGTTGCTGGAGGCTGTGTCTAACTCAGAGTTGAACCTCTTCACAGACGCGTCCAGCTCCGTGGGGTTTGGGGCATACTTTCAGGGCAAATGGTGCGCGGAGGCATGGCCAGCACAATGGCTGGGCTTGGATGTGATGCGCAATCTGACGTTTTTAGAGCTGTTTCCCATCGTGGTCTCCTTGGAGCTCTGGGGGGAGGCTCTTGGCAACAGGACAGTGGTTTTTCACACGGACAAAAGGAGTGTCATCCATGTGATAAACCGTTCCGCCTCCAGTTCCCCTCCGGTTCTTGCGCTGCTGCGCCAGTTGGTCCTTCTTTCCTTAAAATTTTATATTTGGATTAAAGCGTGTCATGTCCCGGGTGTTCATAACGTGGTAGCTGACTCTCTTTCTCGGTTTCAGTGGGACCGTTTTCGGGAGTCGGCGCCAGCTACGGAGGCAGTGGGTATCAGATGTCCGGTTTCCTTATGGGAGATCGATTTGGAGGATTGAGAAGCTTGGTGTCGGACTCCTTAGCTGACTCTTCATGGAAGGCATATCAAGCTGTCTGGCAGAAATGGCTGTCCTCGTTCTCGCAGGGCCTGGTGCTGGGGTCAGAGTCCGGGCGATTGGAGGCGACTCTGACAATGACCGCTCTATCTTTTCTGTGTCGGTTTATGGGTTGGCAAGACGTTTCACGGTGGTTTGGTATCCAGCGAGTTATCCGGGGTTGGAGACTTAGGAGGGCCCCAGACCGCCGCCACCCGTTGTCAGCCGACTTGCTGGGACGGATCCAGTCGGCCCTGGGGGCGGTTTGTTTCTCAGACTACGAAGCCTCATTATTTAGGGTTTCATTTGCATTCTGTTTTTTCTGAGCTTTTAGTGTGGGCGAATTGGTTGCACGCAACCGTAGGGCGGTCGGGCCGCTGTTTCTGGCTGATATCCGGTGGTCCGAGGACTATGTAGATGTTTTCATCAGGCGTTCCAAGACGGACCAGGTAGGTAGGGGTTCATGGGTACGTATCGGCGCCACGGGTGGCATGTTTCGTCCAGTCCGTCTTTTCTTGAATTATTTGCAGATTAGGCCGGTGTGGTGTCTCTCCTTTCTGGTTCATAGGGATGGGTCCCCCCTCACACGCTACCAGTTCTCAGCCAGGTTCCATGCTGCCCTGGCTGAATGCGGGGTAAATCCTCGCCAGTACTCGGCTCATTCTTTTCGGATAGGGGCAGCCACCCAGGCTAGTTTGTGGGGTTTCTCGGACGCAGCGATTCAGCGCTTGGGTAGATGGGGTTCACACCGCTACAGGTCCTATGTCAGACCTCATTTACTATAACGCATTTTCTCCGTAGGTCCTCGGCCCCGCTGCATTTGGATACTGGGACATTCATACGTGTATTGGGCAGTGTGGCGAGCTGAGGAGCATCCCTATGGGAGAAATTTGGGTTTTCCCTACGAGATAGCCAGGTTAAGGTGGAGGGGTATTAGGGGTATGTTATGGCAGCAGATGTATTCCGAGTGCGTATCCCTTCGTAGGTACGTGTTGGGGCCAATTACTCTAGTTATTCATGCAGGGGGAAATGACCTAGGGCGCAGCAGGTCAGTGGACCTCCTGCATGCAATTAGGCATGATCTGTCTCGGTGTATGGCCCTTTTCCCCGAGTTGACCCTTATTTGGTCGGACATAGTGTCCAGGCTGTGTTGGCATTCGCTGCCTCACACAAAGGGCGTGGAGCGTAGTAGGCGCATGCTAAATGTGGCCATTGGAAAATTTGTCCGCCGGATCAGCGGTTTTGTCATTAGGCACAAGGAACTGGAAGGGGACAATTCCAACGTGATGCGTAAGGATGGGGTACACCTCTCCCTCATAGGGTTGGATATCCTAAATGCGGGACTACAGTCTGGTATTGAGGAGGCGCGGTCCCTCCCAGGGGAGAAGGTAGGGAGGAACCGCGGTGGTGGTAGTGCTGGCCAGCGAAGAGGTTTGGAAGAAAGTGCCCAAGCGGCTTGGGGAGTCGCAGCCTGCCGAGAGCTGATGGCAGGGGCAGGCTGCTCCGGACTCGTGGGTCATTTGATAGAGCTGTCTGTTGGTAATCCCCCAACAGCTGACAGGTTGTGGACGCTGGCGATAATCTATGATAATCTATTAATAAAGCTGTGGCCGTTGCCCTTACCCATACAAAAGGTGTTGTGTATTTATTGGGCAACGGGTGGTGGGGGGGTTTGGTCCGGGGTCAGCAGTCAAGTACCTCCCTTTAAATCTTAAGGAAGGGAGGACATGACTGCTGGCAGGGATAAGGGGTTGGGTCATAAGGGAATACATTGTGGCACATGGGGGACATTAAGATGGGGAGAAAGGGGAGGGTACTCACCAGTTCCCGGGCAGAGGTGTAGTGTTGCTAGCTTCCCGCCCGCCCACCCAAAAACATGTTTATGATGGTGTTGCTGTTGGTTGTGTGCTGTTGTTTTCTTTGTTTTGTCACAGCTCGCGGTAGTCCTGGCCAGCGAAGAGGTTTGGAAGAAAGTGCCCAAGCGGCTTGGGGAGCCGCAGCCTGCTGAGAGCTGATGGCGGGGGCAGGCTGCTCCGGACTTGTGGGTCATTTGATAGAGCTGTCTGTTGGTAATCCTCCAACAGCTGACAGGTTGTGGACACTGGCGATAATCTATGATAATCTATTAATAAAGCTGTGGCCGTTGTCCTTACCCATACAAAAGGTGTTGTGTATTTATTGGGCTGGGGGTGGGGGGTTTTGGTCCGGGGTCAGCAGTCATGCTTTAAAAAAACACTCCTAGTACCATAACCACTAAAGCACATGCACTGGTGCATCCCCAATGTAACTAGTCAAATCAGTTTTACTTCTTACCATACCACCCCCTGCCTCCACTAGTTAAATAATTAAGCTAGAGGTGCCTAGTAGACCCTAGGTAGAAAGTCAAATTATTCTTAAACGGTTTGACTACTTACAATGGGGGCATCAGGCTACTGGCACCATAACCACTAGAGCACTCCATAGTAATTATGGTGCTTGCAGTGTTCCTTTAAGAGCTGCACACTTGTCTTAAAGTGCCACACCTCAATATTGCATGAAGGTATTGCAGTTATGTATGAGCACTCGGCAAGCAAAACTGTGATGTTATCAGTTATGGCATCAGGGGAGCCATCCTGGTAGTTGTATTACAATCTGATAAATAAAAAACACAAAGAACAGAACAAATAATCCCTTATTTACTACGGGAGAGGGTATAAATATGGACATAGCAACAACAGATTGAGGAGCAAGTTCTGCAAGCTGAAGATCATATGGTGCCAGAATCATTGGTACATCTTTCTGAAATGATTTGTGACTTATGGCATGACACAAGATCAGATATAATCATTTTAGCTACAGAAGTCAAAAGAACAATAAATAAACTGGGCCACTGAGCCGAGGAAAATGTTATGAAATAATTGATAAACGTGATTTTAGTGATTTACATGTGATTCTAAAAGAAGAAAGTATTTCAAGAAGCAAATTAGCTGATCTAGAGGACCGATTAAGAAGGAAAAACACTTAAACTTGAGGTATATCAGACTCCAGTCTAAACTCTGTAACCCATTTCTATTTGCTGGAACCTTTCACTACCCATCTCACCGAAGAGAATTCCAGGTGGAGTGAAGGCGGACCCAAGCCAGCGCCGAGGGACATTGGTGCTGGACCCAGGTAAGTGAAAGAAGGAGTTATTGACTTGACTTGACTTGACAGAGGGGGGAAGCTATAGTGCCAGGAAAATTTATTTATTTCCTGGCAATATAGTTTTCCTTTAAAGAGAATCCTTAACTTTATGATCTGTTGTCCTCTGATTATTCTTACCTTAAGAGCTGGTGACTCATGACAGTCAGAGATAACTTTTTCATAAAAAGGGAAGCTATTTTGCAAGTTCATAAAATAGGGAGAGAACTTTTCAGCAACATGTTTACAACTTACGTACAAGAATCAAGCATTCAAGAAACACTATTAGTGAAGTGGTCAGGATGAAGTGTCCCTGTCCCCTTAATCCCGCAATGTTTACATTGCTCCTCATACTAAGAGCCACTAGGGGCACTTGCGGGACAGACCAAGTAAAACTTGTCATGTGACACGGAAGCCCCAGAGGAAAGCAATGGGAAAGTTTGAATGCATTCACAGGACTTGCCGCACACACAAGTTGGGGTTGGAATGGACCCTCACAAAGAGATGAGCCTCGGCACTGGAAACAGTTAAGTAAAACTTTATTTTATTTTTGGGGGCTGCGGGGGCCTACCTCCATGTACGGACAGGAACACTACAGCGTCAGGAATACATATTTCTATTCCTAACACAATAGTGTTTCTTAAGAGTTCCAAGATCTTCATAACTGAAACTCAACAGTTGGGAGTGACGCACTCAGCTCCTCTACAAAAATAAGGGACCAACAAGGCTTTAAACTTTTCTGTTTTCCAAATATGATCCCCCTCAGACTGAAGTAAAACATTTTTTTTTATTTTTTTTTATTTAAAGATTTAATTTAGGCTCATACTCCAACTCACTGTCCTGGTTATGGTTAGAGGAAAACCCTGGCACTCTTTCTTCCATTTGCCATCTTACCTGGTCTTGCTGATTGTTGAGGGTGTTTTGAAGTAGGTTTTTCTGACATCTGATTTCTGCAGAACTGTCAAAGCCGGATGCCAATCTTGCTGCCTGCCTATTCATTGGCTGTGCGCATCAGCTGACCTGTCACAGTCAAAGAATTAAGATTCTATGCATCCAAACTCCCACAGCATTGGCATTAACCAGCATGTGCTATTGTTCTGGGCTGGCTGATGGCAACCTAATGATGCTGCTGGAGGTGGAGTTACACCACCCTCAGCAAAAGGGTTCATCTTGCTATGTGCGGTATTTCAAACCCATACAGACTCCATTCACCATGACCACTTCAAACTACTGAAATGGTCATGATGCCTGAAGTAAACATTTAACATAAGGGTTACTGGTGCTGATGACCATGCATTGCAATAGGTTTAAGCTGTCTGATGTTTTGTCTATATATATATATATATATATATATTTATTTATTTATTTATTTTGTGATCTGCTGTTACCCTAAAAATGATGGGTGCCATACTCATAACGTGTGCCCAGGTATGCACAGATATCTTCCTCGGCCTAACTGAGCATCATGGGAACATTTGTACCTAAAACCTAAAGTTGCAAAAGTATCTTATGCACTGCATTTACTAATCTGCATCTAATATGTGTCCTAATCAAAAGATGGGGGGGCTCGGATGTGTCCTATGCCCATTGCACACAGGAGTAGCCTATCTCTTCTCTAAGCTCATTGTACATGCATTTCCTGTGGCTCATGAGCCATAGGACTAGCTGTGATCACTTGTACCATTTGCTTTCCCAAAAAATCTCTCTGTGGTTAAGCCTACCAGAGAGATTTTATACACTTTCCAGGTTATAAATACAAAATGTATTTACCGAGGAATGTTAGTTGCATAATCCCAGAAACACAAATTTGTATTTAGGCCCAGAGTCATTTTAGCTCCAGCCCCTCGAAGGACCCAATCCTGTACTTTTTGGATGTGGATGTGCCCTTTTCTCCTGTGTGTTTGTTCAGTCGTTTTTTAAGGCATATTGTTGCCCTACAGAGATTTAGTTTAGGTCACTGGTAAAACAATTTGTTTTACTAGATCATAGCTTTGTTTAACCGTACATAACAGTATAATTGCAGGGAAATTAGGCTTACCCCCCCCCCCCAGAAATGCTACAAGCACATATTATTAAACTCACCACACCGAATAAATTCATAGAGAAGTGTTAAAATTTCAGACCAATCTCCTTATTAACCCCTTAAGGACCAAACTTCTGGAATAAAAGGGAATCATGACGTGTCAGACATGTCATGTGTCCTTAAGGGGTTAAACAACTGAAGGCAACAGAAAATTGCATTAGGCTTGTCAGTAAAAGCAAAAAATTCAAGAAACCACTGTAGTACTCCGCAGATGTGGCCAAAATAGTAAAAAACAAAAAGTTAGCATTTAGTAATTATAAAAAAAACAGAGTGAGGAAGACAGAATGATCTATAAGATTAGGCAGAAAGAGGCTAAGCAAGTTATAAGAGCTTCCAAATCACACACAGAAGAGAAAATAGCACAGTCAGTAAAAAAGGGGGACAAAACTTTTTTTTTAGATACATAAATGAGAAAAGAAAAGTAAAACAAGAATTCGTTAGATTAAAAACAAAAGAAGGAAAGTATGTAGAAGAGGATAAAGTTCTAGCTGACTGCCTCAATGAATATTTTTGTTCGGTATTTACAGATGAAAATGAAGGAGAGGGACCTCAGTTAAGAAAAAGGATAAATGAGTTACTTATTACACGTGAGTTTACAGAGGAAGAGGTTCTATTTCAACTGTCAAAAGTAAAGACAAATAAGTCAATGGGACCTGATGGAATACACCCAAAGCTATTAAAATAGCTTAGTGGTGTACTAGCAAAACCATTAACAGATTTATTTAACCAATCATTGATAACAGGAGTAGTCCCAGAAGATTGGAAGTCGGCGAATGTTGTGCCCATTCACAAGAAAGGTAATAGGGAGGAGTCGGGCAACTATAGGCCAGTAAGCCTTACTTCAGTAGTGGGGAAAGTGATGGAAACCATGTTAAAGGCTAGGATTGTTGAACATCTCAAAACACATGGATTTCAAGATCAGAGACAACATGGGTTTACTTCAGGGAGATCATGCCAAACTAAACATTGCTTACCTAAATTTCAGTAAGGCTTTTGACACTGTTGCACATAGAAGGCTTATCAATAAACTGCAATCTTTGAGTTTGGATTCCAATATTGTTGAATGGGTGAGGCAGTGGCTGAGTGACAGGCAACAGAGGGTTGTAGTCAATGGAGTATATTCAAAGCTTGGGCTTGTCACCAGTGGGGTACCTCAGGGATCTGTACTTGGACCCATTCTCTTTAATATTTTTATTAGTGATATTGCAGAAGTTCTTGATGGTAAGGTATGTCTTTTTGCTGATGATACTAAGATATGTAACAGGGTTGATGTTCCAGGAGGGATAAGCCAAATGGCTAATTATTTAGGTAAACTAGAAAAATGGTCAGAGTTGTGGCAACTGACATTTAATGTGGATAAGTGCAAGATAATGCATCTTGGACGTAAAAACTCAAGGGCAGAGTACAGAATATTTGATAGAGTCATAACCTCAACATCTGAGGAAAGGGATTTAGGGGTGATTATTTCTGATGACTTAAAGGTAGGTAGACAATGTAATAGAGCAGCAGGAAATGCTAGCAGAATGCTTGGTTGTATAGGGAGAGGTATTTGCAGTAGAAAGAGGGAAGTGCTCATGCCATTGTACAGAACACTGGTGAGACCTCACTTGGAGTATTGTACGCAGTACTGGAGACCGTATCTTCAGAAGGATATTAATACCATAGAGAGAGTTCAGAGAAGGGCTACTAAACTGGTTCATGGATTGCTGGATAAAACTTACCAGGAAAGGTTAAAGGATCTTAACATGTATAGCTTGGAGGAAAGACGAGACGAGGGGATATGATAGAAACATTTAAATACATAAAGGGAATCAACACAGTAAAGGAGGAGATATATATTTAAAAGAAGAAAAACTACCACAACAAGAGGACATAGTCTTAAATTAGAGGGACAAAGGTTTAAAAATAATATCAGGAAGTATTACTTTACTGAAAGGGTAGTGGATACATGGAATAGCCTTCCAGCTGAAGTGGTAGAGGTTAACACAGTAAAGGAGTTTAAGCATGCGTGGGATAGGCATAAGGGATAGGCATATCCTAACTATAAGATAATGCCAGAGACTAATGAAAGTATTTAGAAAATTGGGCAGACTAGATGGGCCGAATGGTTCTTATCTGCCGTCACTTTCTATGTTTCTATAAAGATGCTAAATTCTACACAAAACGATCTTGTAAATCCGCTGAACCTTATTCTTTCATCCTTAGTGTATAATGATTACGTAGGTTTTGTGAACGTGAACCAGTGGTCTAAACATTTGAGAAAGGTGTTGAATCTTTTACATCACCTGCCTAATTCTGTGACTGGTGCTTTGCTTATTTCAATGAATATAGAAAACCTCTTATTTATGTTTAATTGATCATTCCTGGTATCAACCTTTTCTAATCTCTTATTTCCTGCCAATTTTATTACAGTGATTATGGCATTACATTACAAGCCGTCTGCAGTGGTTTCCATAGACGATTTTACATAATCACCTTTTATTATTACTTTTGGTATCCTTCAGGGCCTGCCTCTGACCCCATTATTATATGTTTTGGCATTGGAAACACTGCATAATAGACAGAATTCCACTGTATATACATTGGAATTTGAGTATAAATAAGCCTTTTTGCTGACACGGTCTTATTGACGTTGTCCTCTGGAGTCTTTAGCAAATCCGCACAAAATGTTTGCACAATTATAGTGTAGTATTGTTTTAGAAACTATATAAAAGTAAAATTTAAGCAATGCCTGTGAGTATTAAGACAATGAAGAGTCTATGCTCAAAAATGAATTAGATTTTGATTTGAAAGAAAGCTACTAGCTTGGGTTGCTGATAAGTAAAAATCCTTCAGACCTCTTTTATAAAAATTATCTGAAAACATTAAAGGATCACTATAGGGTCAGGAACACAAACATGTATTCCTGATCCTATAGTGTTAAGTCTAAGCACCATTTCGGCAAGAAGGAGGAGGAGAAGCCCAAGAGCTGAGGCAGGAGATCCGGGAATGGAGACAAGCAGAGGAGCGGCCCGAGTTGTTGTAGGAGGAGGACGGCCCACACCGCTCATGGATTGCAGCTTGGGGCCCGGTCGGCATGGCACACGTGACCGGGGGCGGAAGTGCCCTGCCACAAGGCTGTGGGCAAGAGAGCAATCAAATTTCGGTTGGCGGCGGCAGGCTTCCAAAGGACGGTGAGTGTAGCTAGGAGGTTGGAGGCGGCACTACAAGAGGGTAGCTCATCGGTTGAGTCTGATCCAGGTCCCCCAGACAGCACATTAGCTGTGCAACTTATTAAGGACAGAGGGGAGCTCAGGGGCGAGCAGACCAGGTCCAAGGGATGGGGGGGGGGGGAGTCCCTTACCACGTCCAGATCCTCTGCTAGTGCCAGGGTCCCCTTAGTGAATACAAGTACCCACAAAGCAGCGCAGATAGTTGAGGGAGATGTCAACAACACAGCTCAGACTCAGTGGTGGGGAGGGGATGGCTACAACTGTGATCAAGTCCGGGCCCTGGGAGTTTAGGCAGCACCAGGCCGGCCAGGCAGTGGAGCAAAGTACTAGAGAGGCTGGTCCTCGGCAGGAGGGCCACAGGGGCTGCTCTCAGGCAATAAACTCCAGTTTACCCGCAGGGCGGGCGGCTGGTACAAACATCTGAGGACAGCATGTCGGAGGGTGAGCTGGGACAGTGCAGAGGCGGAGGGTCCCCTGTAGGGCAGCGCAGCGGGGTACAATATGCAGGTTATAGGCATAGCGTCGAGAGACAATCGGTCTCTTCAGCTAGATGTAGCCGGTGTTGCCATAATGCATCAAGGTCAGCTAGTAGGAGTCCAAGCAAACAATTACGGAATTATGGGGGCCGTGCTGGTCAGGGCAGCGTGCGCAGAATAGCAAAGGGTGATGTGAGGGATACCACTGGATGCTCCAGACTCTCTGGGAGTTGATGGAAGGTCGGCGGCCACGTGGTCAGCTATGGCCGGGGGCCACCGTGGTAAGTCACCATTTACACCAAACAAGTTTTTTTTGGATAGTTTAAGATCTTTATTACACACTTAGGGCACAGGGGAAGTTCAGGGAGCACAGTTTGGGAGATTGCAGAAGGCAGTAGCAGGAGAGAGGCAGAAGGCAGGAGCAAAGAAGAGTCTGGGGATAGGGCCTCAGGGCTTAGACAGCAAAAAGGCGGGGACGGTTCTTGCCAACTTTACGGAAGGAGGGGAGGAGCGCAGCGACTTGTTGGGATGTATACCGGATGTGGCACGGCAGAATGTGCACGTGTCGTTCGCCGGTCCTTTAGGGTGTCATCTTAAACAGGACACAAAAAACAAGGTTTGGTGTGGGGAATTTGTTGAAATTTTTTCTCTGCTCCCGCTGAAGGAGTATACTGATTTGAAAGAGGAGGACCTTAAGGATAGTAAGAAGGAGGAGGAAGAAAAAAGGCACCGGTATCGTAAGATACCAAAGTCTTTCGTAAACTGACTGCAGGCCTTTTGGATCTTAGCGAGTGTGCTAGGTGAAAAATTCCCACAGCATTGTTCCCAGTTCTTTTGCTACTTGGATGGCATATGGGAGGCTTATCGTATGTATGGCAGATTAGCATGGTGGAAATATGATGAGCAATTTAGGCAACGTTTGTCGGCCAATCCAGGTATGCAGTGGGACCAGATGGACCTGTCGTTCTGGCTAAAATTGATGATGGCGCAAAAGGCCGCGCCCTTGCAGGAGGGGCTGCCGCAGGATCAGCATCTTCCTCATCGGCTGCCCACAAGAAAGGATTCTGTTGGCTCTTCAATGAGGGACAGAGCAAGTGGGGGGCCACGTGTACGTTTAAACACGAGTGCTCCAGCTGTGGGGTAGCCCACGGTCATCACAAGTGTTTCAAGCGAGGTAAGGCTCTGGTGGGAGGGAGGAGGCGGGGGAACCTATGCGGCCCACCCCTTGCCGCTCGGGTTAACGCCGGTGAAGGTCGACGGGCCTTGGCTCAGCCAGTGCACTAACCAGGAAGATGCGCCGTTGGGGTTTTCAAAAGGCTTTTTTATTCCATTCAGGGAAAGGATTGTCATTCCTCATTTTAAAAATATGAAGTCAGTTATTCAGTACCTGGGGTTAGTACAACAAAATTTAGGTACAACTGGGGACGATGGTGGGGCCATTTGGGTTACCTCCCCTCGTAGACCTATGGATTTCACCACTAGGGGTTGTCACTAAGAAAGAGGAGGGTAAGTTTAGGCTGATTCACCACTTGTCATACCCCAAAGGCTCCTTGGTCAATGACGACATCGGCACGGAGCTCTGTTCTGTTTCCTATGCGTCATTCAACCATGCGGTTGAGTTGGTGAGGAAAGCAGGCTCTGGCGCCCTCATGGCAAAAGCTGATGTGGAGTCGGCTTTTAGGTTGTTGCCAGTCCACCCGGAACTGTCGTCATCTCTTGGGCTGTTTTTTCGATGGTGCATACTATGTGGATCTTTGCTTGCCCCTGGGGTGTTCCATATCGTGTGCATATTTTGAAAAACTCACTACCTTCCTTGAATGGGTAGCTAGGCGGTGGTTCTGTGGTCCACTACCTGTATGATTTTTTTGTGCATTGATCCCGCAGGATCAGGGGCGTGCAGTTAGGTGTTATGTTCCTTGCAGTGGGTGATGCACTTGTTTGGGGTGCCATTGGCAGCGGAAAAGACGGTTGGTCCAACGACCTTCCTCAGTTTCTTGGGCCAGGAAATTGATTTGATGTCCTGCGAGTGTTGCTTACCGTGGACAAGTTTGCCGCCCTCCGGGAAAAAGTTGGGGCAGTTAGGAGCTCACGAAAAGTGACACTGCAGGAAGTACAGTCGCTGCTGGGAAGCCTTAACTTTGCATGTCGCGTGATTCCAATGGAGAGGGTTTTTAATTGTTTTCTGGCGAGGGCCACAAGTGGTATTGAATCCCCTCACCATTATTTTCGCGTCTCTCATTCTATGAAGGCCGATTTGGAAGTTTGGGGATATGTTTCTACGGGACTTTAGCGGGCGAGTTTTCTTTTGGGGTATGATAGTCCTCTGCCGATCTCGAGTTGTTCACGGATGCCTCTGGCAGCGGGGGTTTTGGCGCATACTTCGCAGGGCGGTGGTACACGGCGCGATGGCCGTTAGAGTGGCTAGGGAAAGCAGTGATGGGTAACCTGGCCTTACTTGAGTTGTTCCCGTTGGTGGTCACCTTGTCATTATGGGGCGATGACCTGAGAAACAAACGGGATATGGCTGTAGTTTATGCCGTTAACAGTTTGTCGGCATGCTCTGTGCCTGTAATACGTTTGCTCCAGCATTTTGTGTTGTTGTGCATGTCCTTGAATATTGTGTTCCGGGCACACCACGTGCCTGGTTATTTGAACGTGGTGGCGGCTGAGTTGTCTCGTTCACAGTGGGTGTGTTTTTGGTTGGCGGCTCCGGGTGCGCCAGGAATGTGGACAGCTTACGTCAAAGTATGCAGAGCATGGGATGAGGTTGTGGGATGCACAGGGGGGCAGCAAACAAAGAATGGGATGGCAGATAAGAACCATTCGACTCATCTAGTCTGCCCAATTTTCTAAATACATTCATTAGTCCTTGGCCTTATCTTACAGTTAGGATAGCCTTATGCCTATCCCACACATGCTTAAACTCCTTTACTGTGTTAACCTCTACCACTTCAGCTGGAAGGCTATTCCATGCATCCACTACCCTCTCATTAAAGTAATACTTCCCTCCCAGCATTCCAGGGAGGGGCAGCTAGATTCACTCTTGTGGTTTTCATGCCGCCTGTTTGCCGGATAGGCACTGCCATCAGTGGTTGACCGGACCCTGGTGGCACTGGCATTTCTTTTCAAATTAAACAGATGGGAAGATCTTACAAAACAATTCGTCATTAGGCAGGCACTTAAAGGTTTTCCGAAAGGTAAGAATTCAGTGGATAGGAGACGTCCGGTAACTTTTGAGGTCCTGCAGCGATTGGTAGGGGCGTTTCCTACAGTGTGTTTCTAGGGTTTCGAGGTGGTGTTATTCACAGTGGCTTTCGGGTGGGCTTTTTTTCGGGGCATTTGTGGTTGGAAAGCTAGTTAATAGGAGCCGGGCAAATGCTGGGGGGGGGGGGGGGGGTGTTCAGCTAGCGGATGTCGAAATATCTCAGGATAGGGTGCGGATTTGGCAGTCCAAGACGGATGTGTTCGGGAAGGAGTGCTGAGGTTGTGTAGAAAATACTCACGGGGGTTACAGTGATTTGGTAGGTTCGAGATCGTTGGTGGCTCCGAACCTGGGGTGTAGGGGTGTCATGGTATACCCCTACAGTTTGTCATATATTGGAAAACATGCCACTTGGTTGGTGTGTTATGTCTTATGTAATGAAGTACTGTATCATGGTTTATATGTATATGTGTTGGTCATTGCCTGGGCTAATTACATGTGGTGAGTGAAGGATATTTAAGTGACCGGTGTTTGGAGGGGGCAATGACCTTATGTTGCTAATATGTGTTTTAATAAAGCTGTGGACAAATATTTTCCTACATTAAATTGTAGCCTGCATTTTAATGGGTAATGTGTATCAAGGATAAGCTGGATATGCCGAAAAAGGCAATTATGCGCGTGTCATGTATTTGTGTGAAGTATCTGCGTTTTAATGCAGGTGTGTGTTTGTATGTAGTATTGGCATCTGTATGTGGCAGTGTATGTGTGTGTTTGAGCATACATCCCAGCAATCAAACACACTTATACAGATATACATACACATTAAAACACACACACATATATAAACACTCACTGACACACACGCTGACACAGATACACCCACTGACATATATATACGCACCTTGACACAGATACACATACACACAATCTGACACATAGATACATATGTAGATACATACACACACTGACATATACACACTCTCTGATACACATTCACAAACTCACACACCTTGATACTCATACACACATTAATACATACACATACATGTCATAATGTTTATATCTGCAGCCACCCTCCTGTTAGCATTCTTTTTGTGTGCAGGAGGGTCGCTGTATGGAATCCTGCAGCTGCTTCTCTCCTTTCTTCTCCCACCCCTGTGCCTCCTGCGAGTACTTAGGCTCTCCCCTATTTCGCTGAGATCTGTACTCACTTCCTCACGGCATCACCGATCATACAAGGGATACGGTGCTCGACCAGGCCTCTGTTTGCGGTACCCATCTGGTTGCCATAAGTTCATGCACTGGTGGTAGTTCCACTGCTGGATCATCGCCTCCATGCAAATTGTTGAGACGCTGTATGCCCTTGCTGCACACTGTACAGCACTAACCCAGGAAGCACCTCTAGTGTCCGTCTGAGTGACTGCAACTTCAGGTGTCCCTAGGCAGTAACGTAAACATTGCCTTTTCTCTAAAAAGGCAGTGTTTACATTAAAAGGCATGCAGGGCTGACTATACACACCAAAACAACTACATTAAGCTGTAGTTTTTCTGGTGATTATAGTGTCTCTTTAAGAAGGGGTTTGAAGGATTCCAGGTGTATAGGTATGCATTGGGCTTTAATGGCAGTCTTGATATGCTATCAGTTGTACAGAACTACCCATGATTGGTAAGACTGGAGGGCCATATTCTGTTTCCTATGCTCTGTCTACCTTATGCCGGGCCTTTAAACCAAATATATCTTAAGAGTTGGCCATTTCTTAGCTGCTTCTAAAGATGTGGGATTAAAATTAGTATACATTACATTGCTGCAAGCTTGGCTACATCTTTTACCATTCTACACTCAGGGTCGGCGCGTCCATAAGGCGGCACAGGTGGCCGCGTTAGGGCGCACCGGCTCTGGGGGCGCAAGATTTCAGTGACCGGCAGGAGGGAAGCTTTCCCTCCTGCCAGGCCACCTTCTGGATCCCCGGAGCGGCGTGTGGCAGTGGCATAATCAGAGGCGGCGAGGGACCTCTAATTTCCCCGCTCTGCTCCCTCGCGCGCCATTTGCTGATGCCGCGGGAGCCGGAATATGACGTCATATTCCGGCTCCCGGTATCAGTAGACAGAGTATGTTTGTCATTGAGTCTGTGTGTGACCATCAGTGTGTCTGTCAGCGTCTGTGTGTGTCTCAATGAATGAGTGTGTGTTTGTCATTGAGTGTGTGACTGTCAGTGTATACACCACTGAGTGTAGCGTGGCAGAGCGGAGAGCGGTACAGGGACTTTTGTTTCCTGTACCTGGCCAAACTGACAGGAGGTGCTCACTGAGAGAGCACTCCCTGTCAGTCCGGCCGAGTACAGAAAACTGAAGCTCCTGTAGGGGATCTGCTCCGCTTGGCAATGCTAAGGCAAAGAGAGGTAGAAGGCACACCAGGAAGGGGAGTGTGACCACTAAGGTCGTGGGGGGTACACCAAGGGACAGGGAGGGGACGGGGGAGAAACACCAAGGGACAGGGAAAAGAGGGGGGAGGGGACCGGCCCTGTCTACCTTACATTGTTCCTTACTTTGGGGTTCATCCATGGTTACGAATTATGGTTAGGCCCATCTAAGTTTTCTAGGGAACATCTACATTAACAAAGTTTGTACATCCATCCGACCTTTACAAGAAACATTTAATATTCCAGACACTTTATGTTTTAGCTGCTCTCAAATTTCTTATTTTTCAAGAAAAAATACTTAACTCTATTGGGCCCTCTGTTTATAGATGCCTAGTGTACTACTATTTCTGAGTTTATACACATTCCTTATGCATTATCCCTATACCCCTATTTGCATTTCACTTTTTTCTGTACTTTTTTTATTATTATTTTGCAAAATATAAATAATAATTGTCAAATAAAGAAAAACAAAATACTAAGACCTTCACTATAGAATATACTTTTTATGTGCCACATCAAGTCTAATAGAACTGAATTACTATGAGAGATAACTAAATACACGGAAGGTATAGTCTTAGAGATTAATTGAGGATGCAAAACATATCACTGGAATTGTTTGTATAGAAGGTGAGAGTACCAAGAACAGGAAGGCATTAAAAGTATTTAGAAGATTTGGCACTCTGAACAGAAATCTTTAACACAGGTTAGTAAATCGGATGAACACAAGGATTCACTGAACTGGAGAGATATCATGTTAATGTTTGTAACGGGGTCAGGTGTAGAGAGATTTGTAAACTGAATACAGGAGTTCACAGGTATGCTGAGGTTAGACCACGTCCATGATGAGGATTAAATAGAGAGAAAGAAACAGGGAGCTGGTAAAGTCAGGGAACACCTGTGAGTAAATCATATTACAAGGTTCAACTAAAGCAAGATATTATATTTAAGTGTTCTTGCATAGCAAGACCACTTAATGTTATCTCACATATATATTATTATTATTATAGCCAAATTTGCCACCCTAACTCCTCCCACAGTTTTTACACTACATAGACAGTAATATACCGAAACGTGCAGATTGTTCCCGATCGGATTGCTATTACTTTGTGGAACGTTTCGCCGAAAGGTTCATGGAATATCGTCGTTCTTGTGGCGAAATTTGTCCCATAGGAATGAATGGCAAAGCTAGAGTGGGAGCTGGCAAAAGCTGAAAAGTCAGGACATGATTTCTAAACTGCCACCACTCCCTCATTTTCAAGCCCACCTACACAAATCTTATATCAAAACGTTCAGCTATCCCTGCTGCCACTAAAAATGTCCACAGCTAAGTCATAGTCCTTATAGTTTTCACAATATGACCATTTGTTTGAAACTCACGCACTCCATTGACATTAATTGAAACTCCACTCTGCAAAGCTCACATTTGAAGGGCAATTTCTAAACTGCGACTGTGCCTTCATTGTTAATATCTCAGAGACATACCAGGGCTCGAGTCCTGCAGGAACGCGTGGGAACGGTGTTCCTGCACTTTTTTCACAGAAGGAACGCCGTTTCCCCTGCAGGCACTCAGGGGGCGGCAAAAAATGCCGCCTCCAAATGCCCTGTGTTCCCCTGTCATGGGGGGCCACCTGATTGCCTCCCCCCCCCCCCCCCCCCGGCGGGCTGCTCTCTCCCTGTCACACGCGCAAGGGAGCTGTGTCCTCTCTGCTCCCTCTCGACGCGCGCCGTTTTATGATGCAGGAAGCCGGAATATGACGTCATATTCCGGCTCCCTGCATCAGCAGACAACCCACGCGGCGAAAGGGAGCAGAGAGGACACAGCTCCCTCGCCGCGTGTGACAGGGAGAGAGCAGCCCGCCTCACTGCAGCCCCACTGGACCCCAGGGACCCATCCATGCCAGCTTTCCTAAAAGGTAGGGAGGCTGGGTGGGTGGGCAATGTTAATTTGAATAATTTGTATATATGTATGTCTGTGTGTATGTCTGTTAGTGTATGTGTATGTATGTGTGTGTGTATGTCTGTTAGTGTATGTGTGTATGTCTGTTAGTGTATGTGTGTATGTCTGTTAGTGTATGTCTGTTAGTCTATGTATGTGTGTGTGTATGTCTGTTAGTGTATGTGTGTGTATGTGTATGTATGTGTGTGTGTATGTCTGCTAGTGTATGTGAGTATGTCTGTTAGTGTATGTGTATGTCTGTTAGTGTATGTCTGTTAGTCTATGTATGTGTGTGTATGTCTGTTAGTGTATGTGTATGTATGTGTGTGTGTATGTCTGCTAGTGTATGTGTGTGTATGTCTGTTAGTGTATGTGTGTATGTCTGTTAGTGTATGTGTATGTATATGTATGTGTGTGTATGTCTGTTAGTGTACGTGTGTGTGTGTATGTCTGTTAGTCTATGTGTGTGTATGTTAGTTCATGTCTGTTGGTGTATGTGTGTGTTTGTGTCTGAGTGTATTTACATCTGTTAGCGTATGTACGTGTGTGTGTATGAGTGTATGTGCTTCTGTTAGTGTATGCATGTTTGCGTGTATGTGCTTCTGTTAGTGTATGCACGTGTGTGTGCGTATGAGTCTATGTGCTTCTGTTAGTGTATGCACATGTTTGCGTGTATGTGCTTCTGTTAGTGTATGTTTGTAAGTGTCTGTCAAATCAGTGAGAGTCTGTTTGTCATTTAGTGTGTGTGTGACTATTAGTGTGTGTCTGTCAGTGTGTTTGTGTGTGTCTCTCTGTCATTGAATGAGTGTGTGTCAGTGAATGTGTGTGTGTGTCAAATCAGTGACGTCTGTGTGTTTGTCACTGAGTGTGGATGTTACTGTCAGTGTGTATCTGCCAGTGTGGGTGTCTGTCAGAGAGTGTGCTTAGAGGGACACTATAGGCACCCAGACAACTTCAGCTAATTGAAGTGGTCTGGGTGCAGTGTCCCAGTCCCCTTAAACCTGCAAGTGTAATTATTGCGGTTTCTCAGAAACTGCAATAATTACCTTGAGGGGTAACTCCACCTCTAGTGGCTGTCTATCAGACAGCCACTAGAGGGACTTTCGGGTGGTTAGGTGACCAAAAGTTGCCTAACTGATGCTGCACGTCCTCACCCTGTGCATGAGGACATCCAGCATCTGCTAAATACCCATAGGATTTTAACCCCATCAGTGTCGAGTAGGGGAGGGGAGGACATGAAGGAGGGGGGAACTACAGGGAATTATAATGCCAGGAAAACATCTTTGTTTTCCTGGCACTATAGTATTTCTTAAAAAGGAGCAGGAAAAGGTGGAGTCTAAAGAGGAAGGGGTGGGTTCTTAATCAGGAAGCGGTGCGCCCTTGACAGGAAGGGGTGGTAAATTTAGATTAGGGGGTGCTCAGGTATAGTCATGCCTAGGGCAGCACAAAATTAAAATACACCACTGTGTGAGTGTCTGAGTATGTGTGTGCGTCTGTGAGTGCATGTGTGTGTCTGTGAGTGTATGTGTGTGCACGCGTTTATATATGCATTCGAGTGGGTTTTTTTTTGGTGGGGGGGAGTTCCCACACTTTTTTCCCCAGGACTTGACCCCCTGAGACATACTATGCATCACAATGTAGGTCTGGGTCTTGTGATTCTCACAATATAAATCTCATTGCTGTAGGATTTAAAGTTTGTAAAATACGACCGTTTGAAGATGGCAACCACCAAAATACTCTGACCTGTGCCAGGCTGGAGCAGAAAGTGATGTCATAGACAGGGCCATTTGTACACCTGCTAATGTTTTTATAAATGTATGTTTTAATGTAACTGTGAAGCACTTTGGGCAACAACGTTGCAATTAAATGTGCTATATAAATAAATAAAAGTTGAAATGCATTTCTCACTCTATCAAGCTTGCCATGTGCACTTTTTAAATTTGATCAATCAATTGGTTAGTGTAATGTTTACTATCTTTACTCACTCCAAACACCCCACACAGTTACTCTGCCCAGTCCAAAAAGTTACTCTGCCCAGTACAACCTTTCCACAGTTACTCAAGCCACTTCACCCAGTTACTCCGCCCACTCCAGTGATACCGGAGAAACTGACGGAAGCCAAGCACAGAGAGATGGACACAGGTTTCTTCAGGAAGGAAGAGATTCTCTATTGGATCACCGATCGGGACTCAGAGGGACTAATGTCACCAAAATACAGCAAGTTCTGAGCCCCGGACAATAGTGCAGGCTCCTTATATAGGCACATAACTCCTCCCATATTAAGCTCCACCCGCACATTCTCTTGACCAATCAATACAAATAAGAATTAACTTCCTGCTTGACCGCATGGCCTGTCCAGCACAATGGAGGAGGGGAATACTATATCCTGTATTCTTGCACATGCTCCGTACACTACTGATCGTATCTTGCCTCGTGCAACCAACTGATCGATACGTCAGCATATGCACGTACACATGCCACGTGGTAATCTCGGCCTACTAAATTTATTTTTACCGAGATTCCACCACATTCCCCCCTTTGATGCCTCTTGATATTTCACAATTACTTGAGGCATCACTTAACCTTAGTTTGCATACACCGCAAGTTACCTTGAACCAGACCAGACTTATCTTATGATGTGAATCTTCAACACTCATCTTCCTGCATTGGTTCTCCCTGATCTAGAGCCTTATATTTATAAATTGCCATTATCTGTGCAGCAGCCTTCCTCTCTGCTATATTTTCTACCAGGCTTTGCACAGACCTAACTACTAAGGGTATAAGACACGGCAGGAGTAGACACAACATTAAAATTAGTAGGACTCCACCTACCACTGCCTTAAGCTTTCCAAACCACTCATACCAGCTACCAAACCAACTACTTGGATTATACCCTTTCCATACCTGAGTAGGCACATGCGCTAGTTTAACCATATGGCTAGTAAGCTCAGCTATTGCTTGCCCTTCGTCATCTATTTGAAGACAGCAATTGCTCAGGTTAAACTTCCCACATACACCTCCCTCTACTGCCAAAAGGTAATCCAAGGCTAATCTATTTTGGTATACTGCTGTCCTCATCCTGGTATTGTGCTTCGCTAGAAGATTGAGCGCTTGTGATGTCTCGTTAGTGATGATCTCAACCACTGCCTGTAATCTTATAACACGGTTGAGCATATAAATTGGGGTTCTATAACCAAAGGTACCGTCCTCTGCCCACGTGGCTGGCCCATAGTAATCTATAATACGCTGGGGAGGCCATTCATTATCTTCCCAGGCGCCTATCTCTATGGGTCCCCTTTTCTTCCTATGATTCACATCATACACTTTAACACCTAAAGTCTCACCTGTTTCAATAGGTAACAAGAAGAAGGATGGTTTGAGCATACCCAACACACATGCCCCTTCCCAGTCCTGTGGCAACTCCGAATAGGCTTTCTTACCACAGATCCAGTACAAATTTGCTGGGGCTCTCCAGGTAGATGTGATGGATAGATCAAACCACACATCCTTTAAATTGGCGTATCTTGCAAACGGGTTAGATGGTTCTGAGACATTTGAAGCCGACCACCAAGTTGTATTCTTCGTATCATCATCATAAGCTTTTTGCCCTAGACAAGTTAATTCTCCTACAGAAGTATTATACATCATTCCTTTCCTTGCTATGCAAACATAACCTATGATGGAGGTCTTTAATCTCCACTCAGATTTACCTCTAACACTCATATGATAATCGGCTTGTGTAGATATTAATTGGTCAACTGCCTCAGAACCGGACATTACCTCCTTTGCTTCCCAAGGCCATTGGTCTCCCATGTTAGTACCTCCACACACATAGCAGTTGGTAACATTAAGACTACCGGCAATACTTTCGGCTAAATCAATAAACAGGTTTTTAGCATTATGGGGGATCTTATTATCTATGCTCATCTCTTCATAAAAGGAATGGTATACTTGATGAGTCTGGGAGGATACCGTATCAGTCTCTATCCCTATAAACAATACTGTCCCAGGATCTAAACCCGTCCCATATATTTGAAACCCAAATAAATTACCATATTTATCTAAGAACTTGTCGGGGTTATTTATAAGTATATGGACTGGATTGCATTCCATAGACTTACAATATGGACTAGTAGGCAACTTAGTCACAATCATGTCCTTGTCTACTGTCTGTCCCCAAGTTGCCCACCCCACACAAGACCAATATGGGCAAAAGTTATAATCTCTATTTGGGCATTTAGGGCTCACATACTTATTTTTACTACTGGGACAAATATATTTATCGTTAGACCCATACGTCCTCTCCCATCTAAGATCCCCACATACATTCCACGGCTTTCTACCACTTGATATCGCCTTACACGCATCAAATAGCAGAACACCCGAAGAATGTACGGATTCTAATACAGTCTTATTAATTAGGGTCCCCTGAGGATCTCCATTCCTAAGAGTCAACCAAATTGTACGAGGTTGATACTCTGGACTGAAGCACTTAGGTTCTCCTACTCCTAAATGGCACACACTATATTCTATATTTAAGTATCTACATCTTGATACATCTCCTTTACACTCGTATTGCGAATGCCAAATTAGGGTTTGGGAAATATGGTTACCTGTTCTTGTAGTCTTAATGCATACCTCACAGCTAGGAGTGTCGGTACCTCTACCTTCCTGAATATGAAAATACACATATAAAAACATTATTAAGAATACATCTTTCGTCGTCATCCTCAGTCTTCGTCCGTGCGAAGGCACCTCAGCTTCCAGGATGTAAGGGCTGCAGGGAATGGAGTTCTGCTCGTCTTCACAGGGGTCCCTTCGGGACTTTTCCTGGCTTATACACTCGTTGGTGAGCGGACAGGCTTTATTATGGCCTTCTCACTCACTTACCAAATCTCTGAAACAATAAAAATTTTAATCCACAAGGTTCCTCGTCACTCCGACTGAGTCGTGCGCTTTAACCGGATCTTGCAGGGATTCTCTGGATCTGCTGTAGCTTGCCAAGAATCGACTGCTGCTGGTTTAACCCTGGAGTGATGTATGCACGGAGTCACTTCGGCTACTTTTATCGCTGTAGGGGTAGACAAAAGAACAACATAAGGACCTCTCCACTTGGGCCCTAACGGTACATTATTCCACTCTTTAATCCACACTTGGTCTCCTGGGTGGTAACTATGAACTGGGGGATAAATATTAACAGGTAATCTATCTTGTACCCATTTCTGTACCTCCTCCATAGTCTTACCCAACTCTACAACCTGCTGCCGGGTAATTCCTTCTCCCAACTGACTCAAATCCCCCCTTAAGTTACCAAGTACGGGAGGTGGTCGCCCATACATGATTTCAAAAGGAGAGAGGCCCATCCTTCTGGTAGGTGTACTGCGGATTCGCAATAGAGCTATGGGCAAGAGAACGTTCCACTTAAGTTGGGTTTCCTGACACATTTTAGCCAACTGATTCTTAATAGTTCTATTCATTCTCTCTACCTTACCAGAACTCTGGGGTCTATATGCCGTATGAAGCCTCCACTTTATACCAAGCATATGAGTCAGTTGTTGTAGGCACTGATGAACAAAAGCTGGACCATTGTCCGATCCTATAGAGCAGGGTAGTCCATATCGGGGTATTATTTCTCGTAGCAGGAATCTCACAACTTCCCCTGCTTTCTCTGTACGAGTAGGACATGCTTCTACCCAGCCTGAATAGGTACACACAACTACCAGCAGGTAGCGATGTCCACCAGATTTAGGCATCACTGTATAGTCAATTTGTAAATCGGACATGGGGAGTCCCCCCATAAACTGGACTCCTGGTGGCTTTACTGGTCCTTGCCTTGCATTATTTTTAGCACACGTTACACATCTTCGTACAATGGCCTGAGTCAAGTTGGACAATCTTGGTATGTAGAAATGTTTTCTGAGAGATTCTTCTGTGCTGTCTCTCCCAGAATGTGTCCCGTTGTGATAGTTTTGGACAATTTCTACCGCTAGTGATGCTGGAATGACTATTCTTCCATCTTCTAACTGATACCATTTGTTCTCCAAATACTTTCCAGGTTCAGTCTTTAACCACTCCTCTTCTTGAGCTGTATAAACTGGAGTCCATTGAGACAGTGGAGTTGGTATAAGAGCAGCTATATGCCCCACATACTCTTGTCTTCCCGATTCAGCGGCACGCTTAGCTGCACTATCTGCCATCCGATTTCCTTTGGTTACATCACCATCTCCTCTCAGATGCGCTCGACAATGTATAATACCGACTTCTTTCGGCTCCCACACTGCTTCCAATAGTTGTAGGATTTCAGCTGCGTACTTGATTTCCTTGCCTTCTGAATTCAATAGTCCTCTTTCTTTATACAAAGCTCCGTGGGCATGAGTGGTTAAAAACGCATACTTGGAGTCCGTGTAGATGTTCACTCTTAAACCTTCAGCCAATTGTAACGCTCGTGTCAGTGCTATCAATTCTGCCTTTTGTGCTGATGTTCCTTTTGCCAGTGGCCGAGCTTCTATCACCTTGTCTATCGTTGTTACTGCATATCCTGCATAGCGGATCCCTTCTTTCACATAACTACTGCCGTCGGTGTAATATTGAACATCGGGGTTCTAGATGGGAAAATCACGAAGATCTGGTCTACTTGAAAATACTTCATCCATTACTTCCAAACAATCATGTTGACTTTCAGTAGGTTGTGGCAAAAGGGTAGCTGGATTTAAGGTATTTACAGTCTCTAAATGCACTCTTGGGTTTTCACACAACATTGCTTGATACTTGGTCATACGGCTGTTACTAAACCAATGATTTCCTTTGTAATCCAACAACGTCTGTACTGCATGTGGGACTCGTACATAAAGTTCTTTACCCAGAGTGAGTTTATCGGCTTCAGCTACTAGCAGGGCGGCTGCAGCTACGGCTCTTAGACAAGGTGGAAGTCGCTGGCCACTGCATCCAGTTGCTTAGACATGTAGGCAACAGGTCTTTGCCATGATCCCAAGTACTGTGTCAATACTCCCACAGCCATTCTTCTTTGCTCGTGTACATACAGGTAGAATGGTCGTGTGTGATCAGGTAGACCTAATGCTGGGGCACTCATCAAAGCCTTCTTCACATCTTCAAATGCCGTTTGCTGTTCTTGAGTCCATAAGAAGGGGTCGTGCTCTGTACCTTTGATAGCTGCATACAGAGGTTTTGCCAGTATCGCGTAGCTGGGAATCCATATCCTACAGAAGCCTGCTGCCCCCAAGAATTCTCGCACTTGTCTTCTATTCTTGGGTATCGGTATTTGGCACACAGCTTCTTTTCTCTCTGGCCCCATAATTCTTTGACCTTCAGAGATATGGAATCCCAGATATTTGACAGTTGGCAAACACAACTGAGCCTTCTTTCTAGACACCTTGTATCCTGCCTTCCAGAGAATGTGTAGTAGATCGTGCGTTGCTTGCTGACATATTTCCTTTGTAACTGCTGCTATCAACAAGTCATCTACATATTGTAACAATACACACTCTCCTGGGATGGACTCGAAATCCAATAAATCTTGACTTAGAGCTGAACCAAATAGGGTAGGTGAATTTTTAAACCCTTGGGGCAGTCTTGTCCAGGTCATTTGGCGTTTTGAGCCTGTTACAGCGTTTTCCCATTGGAAAGCGAAGATACATTGACTTTCTGCGGCAATTCGGAGGCAAAAGAAGGCATCTTTGAGGTCTAGGACTGTAAAGTAAGTAGCCCCGCCCGGAATTAAAGCAAGCAGGTTATATGGATTGGGTACAACTGGATGTATACTAACAACCGCATCATTGACTGCTCTCAAGTCCTGCACAGGTCGATACTCATCTGTACCGGGCTTTTGAACAGGCAGCAATGGGGTGTTCCAGGGGGAAGTACAGAATTTTAGGATACCATACCATATGAACTTATCCAGATAAGATTGGATGTTTTTCTTAGCCTTCTGCGGGATGTGATATTGTCTTAGGCTCACTGGATAAACCCCAAGTTTTAGTTCGATTTTAATAGGTGGAATATTGCGGGCCAGTCCTGGTGGGTTGTTCTCTGCCCAAACTCCTGGTATGTTGAATAAGGATTCATCACTCCTAGGGTTTTGGATAGTCAACGCTGTATAAAGTCGCCACTCTTCTTCCTTTGGTACGGATAATGTCATAATACCTGAAGGTCCATTAAACTTTAAGGATGTTGTTCCATTTGGTAGGAACGTAATCTGCGCTTGTAACTTAGATAGCATATCACGTCCCAGCAATTGGACTGGACATTCAGGCATATAAAGGAATTGATGTTTTACTATGTGGCCTCCCAATGTACAGAGTCGACTTTTAAGAACCGGTTTTGCAGCACTTCTTCCAGTTGCTCCTATTACAGTAATAGTTCTTCCAGATGGAGGAGCAACTAGGTTAGTCACCACCGAATGTTCAGCACCAGTGTCGATCATGAACGCACTCCTTTTTCCCCCTATTGATACATCGACCATAGGCTCCGCTCGACCAAGGGGGATGGAGCCCGGTCGGTATCAATAGTCCTCCATGACTGTGTCAGCCAATCCTACAAAGTCCCTACCTTCTCTATCGTGGGACCTTTGTGCTGCTGGATAGTACCTATCTTCCCTTACACTTCCTCTGTTCCCATTACTCCCTCTATTACCATTGCTCCCTCCGGGGCCTCCTCTACCTCTCGCTCTGCCTCTAAAGTTTACGTAACCTGCCCTGGGTAGGTCTCTCTCGTACTGCTCTCTTTGCGGACACTCGTTTCTCCAATGCCCTTCTTCCTTGCAATACGCGCACTGATTCCTACTCAAAGGCTCCCTATTCCATCTACTATCGCCTCTATCTGGGCCCCGTCTATCTACACCTGCGATCGCTACCGCTAGCATATCAGCCTTTTTACGCATCTTGCGCTCTTCCTCTTTCTTTGTCTCTGTTTCCCTGTTCATGTATACTTTATTTGCTACCTCCATTAGTTGGGTGATAGACATTCCTGCAAACCCTTCTAACTTTTGTAGCTTGCGCTTAATATCTCCGTAAGCTTGGCTGACAAAGGCGGAGTTTACCATTCGGGAATTATCTGCGTCTTCCGGATTAAAGGGGGTATACAAGCGGTATGCCTCCAATAATCGGTCATAAAAGACACTGGGCGCTTCATCACTTTTCTGAATCACCTCAACTGTCTTCGACATATTAATAGCTTTCTTTCCTCCGGCTTTCATGCCAGCAATTATAGCGTCTCTATAGGCTTTGAGTTGAACCATATCTGCGCCATTAACATTCCAATCGGGATCGGTATTAGGGTAATGTGTTGCGGCCCATGCTGCCCGATTGGCTTGATTTAAAGCACGGGCTCTATCCTCTAGCGCTTTAATGGCCGCTTGGTTAATCCTTGTCCTTTCCTCATTATTAAACAATGTCATTAATAACTGCTGGCAATCAGCCCATGTCAGATTATGTGTCTGAACTATCGAGGTGAACAGATCGGTCATAGCTTGTGGTTTCTCAGTGTACGAGGAATTGTGGGTCTTCCAATTCAAGAGATCGGTAGTCGTGAACGGGACATATACGAAGACTGGGTCAGCATGTGCCATTTGACCTGCGGCATCGAGATAGGCTGACCCAGGATTCAGACGAAGAGGCATCTGATAATGCTTAAGTTGTTGGGTACCGGTCAGTTGTCTGGTTAGTATAGGGCTACGTGAAGGGGCGTCAGATATGGGTTCCAGTCGGGGGGAAATAAGGCATGAGGATGTGGGAGCTTGATTTTGGGAAAAGCTAGTAAATAGAATACTCCCAGCCGAGCTAGAAGAAGCTTGACCGGAAGTTTGAAGTGGCGCCAAATCAGGATATTCAGATCTAACGGGGGTTGGTTCTGGTTCCGGAAGGGGAGGTTTAATACAAGGGGGGGTGGATTCTGTACTGGAGGAGGAAGCGAAAGTGGATGAGGGCAATGAGGGGAGGGGTATAGAACTTCCTGCACTCGCGTCACCTCTTCCTGTAGGGAAGTAAGGGGGCGGCAAAGGGATCTCGGACTCAGGGGGCGTGTCCAAAATGGGCCTAACCACAGTCCTAGTGGACAAACAAGTCCTGGCCACCATGAGGCGACATTGCTCCTCGTGGCATATCTGAATCCATTTTGGCGAGTCGTTTACGGCCTGTCTCCAACAATCAATATATGGAAACTGTCCGTAAAGTTCAGGCCTACCTGACACAGCCACGTGTACACGCTGTATCAGGGTTGGATCCAAACTACCACGTGGCGGCCATGCCGCAACCAAAATAGGCCACTCCCTAGTGCACAAAGTGACCAAACGTACAGGAGACATTTTAACCCCCAAATCACGTTTTAAATCCCTTTTTAAAATGCTTTACCATACAACCTAAGGGATCCAAAATCGTTGACTCCGACGCGCCCATACTTATCAATGGAACGTCGTTGACAACGAATACTATGCACGCGTTCTATTCAACAGTCACACCCGTTTCCTCTGGCAACAGCACCACGTGGTACGGTTACCAAGTGAAACGTACACAATAATACAATAAACACTCAGGGAATTCCCGTACACACACAGCTGTTACACCAGTCACTAAATAATCAATATTATGCCCTTTGGCGAAACTATACAGTCACCCACGCTATAATTCTCTATATATGAATTACCCGTCTATAACACACCCCAGTAACATCGTCTTTTACAAATAGCGGTTACAGTACGGTTAGCATAGGTCAAAGCACAATTTAAGGTCACAATACAATTATTAGTGGTTATGGTGTTAAACATGCAATGGACGACAATGATTAGTACTTATATACAGTGTCAGTAAATATACAGGGTTATGGTACCGTGCACTATGATACAGCAACACACTATTAACACTCTCGCTAGACGGCTGAGCTCGCGCTATCTAACAAGATATACACTTTACTAACAATCTTTAACACATTTACAATCCCAACTAAACTATTGGCCAGTACCTTGAATGGACTACCTAAAACTATGTACACCCGTTTTGGTTAGCCACACTGCCCAAGCACCACATATAGCGAACTAGAGGGCGGAATTTACAACAGAACCCTCTTAGTCTATTTACTCTATAAAAAATCTAGTGGGTTCCAAATTTACACGCCTTCCCACTTAGCCAAGATAGGTTGAGATCTAGCGAACCGAATTTACACAGGCGCCGCTTAGTCTCCCGGTCCCTCCGACCTAGCGAACGTAATATACACCCTAGAACGCTAGTCTAGACAAGACACCGGTGTCCGGCTAGGGCTATTTACACAGGACCCCGCCTGACTCCAAACCAAATCAAACGGTCTTACTAAAGAGCGTTCGATTGAGCGGTGCGCCTTCGCTCCTTCCCTCCGACAGAGGGGGCAGATTCCATACACAGATTTAAACCCCTTTTGGGCCTACCGCACAATCGGTATACCCCTAGTGGGTCTGCCGTCTAAAACAGCAGTTGTCTTACCTCCTCGTTCCTGAACCTGAGTTCACACTCATCGACGGGGACACCCCAGCATTTCTTACGTAGAGGCCGATGATCTCCTGGACAACAGACCAGTGGCGCCGAGACGAAGGGAGGTCCACGCAGAAGTTCAGGGGATGCAGCCGTAGAGAACGTGGGCAAAGATAGACCGTCTCACGCCTCTGCCTCTCAGCTACCGTTGAACGATGAGCTTCCCGGCCAATGCACCAAATGATACCGGAGAAACTGACGGAAGCCAAGCACAGAGAGATGGACACAGGTTTCTTCAGGAAGGAAGAGATTCTTTATTGGATCACCGATCGGGACTCAGAGGGACTAATGTCACCAAAATACAGCAAGTTCTGAGCCCCGGACAATAGTGCAGGCTCCTTATATAGGCACATAACTCCTCCCATATTAAGCTCCACCCGCACATTCTCTTGACCAATCAATACAAATAAGAATTAACTTCCTGCTTGACCGCATGGCCTGTCCAGCACAATGGAGGAGGGGAATACTATATCCTGTATTCTTGCACATGCTCCGTACACTACTGATCATATCTTGCCTCGTGCAACCAACTGATCGATACGTCAGCATATGCACGTACACATGCCACGTGGTAATCTCGGCCTACTAAATTTATTTTTACCGAGATTCCACCACACCAGTTGTAGACTACTGGTGGAGGCAAGAACACTTCACACAATTTCCCCAGAAATTTTAGCTTTTCTAGTTCATTATAGAGTGCTTACAACATGTCATATAAGAAAGACAATAGACAATACAAAGTAAATATAATCTCCAAAAGGCAATGGTATCAGCTTGAGAAAAGAAGTATAATACTTTGCAAACAGAAATGCTTCCCCTTGAAAGTGATAACGCTTACCGCTTATATGGAACCATGTGCTGGCTATGCGTTATGGGAGTCTGCACTGAGACAGAGTCCCAGGATACACAAGTATAGTGATGTCGCGAACTCAACATTTTCGGTTCGCGAACGGCGGACGCGAACTTCTGCAAACGTTCGTGAATCGGGCGAACCGCCATAGACTTCAATGGGCAGGCGAATTTTAAAACCCACAGGGACTCTTTCTGGCCACAATAGTGATGGAAAAGTTGTTTCAAGGGGACTAACACCTGGACTGTGGCATGCCGGAGGGGGATCCATGGCAAAATTCCCATGGAAAATTACACAGTTGATGCAGAGTCTGGTTTTAATCCATAAAGGGCATAAATCACCTAACATTCCTAAATCACAATGGATATGGATTGACACCTGACATGACATATTGACACCTTGACATATGGATTGACACCTATCCTAAGGATCCCTGATACACACTGACACAGAGCAGAATAGGGACTGTTTCCTCTACATAGGGTCACTTGGCAGATATGGATTGACACCTATCCTAAGGATCCCTGATACACACTGACACAGAGCAGAATAGGGACTGTTCCCCCTACATAGGTCACTTGGCAGATATGGATTGACACCTATCATAAGGATCCCTGATACACACTGACACAGAGCAGAAATTGAACTGTTCCCCCTACATAGGGTCACTTGACAGATATGGATTGATACCTGTCCTCAGAGACCCTGATACACACTGACACAGAGCAGAATAGGGACTGTTCCCCCTACATAGGGTCACTTGGCAGATATGGATTGACACCTGTCATTAGGGACCCTGATACACACTGACACAGAGCAGAATAGGGACTGTTCCCCCTACATAGGGTCACTTGGCAGATATGGATTGACACCTGTCCTCAGGGACCCTGATACACACTGACACAGAGCAGAATAGGGACTGTTCCCCCTACATAGGGTCACTTGGCAGATATGGATTGACACCTGTCCTCAGAGACCCTGATACACACTGACACAGAGCAGAATAGGGAATATTCACTAAATGCCAAACATTGTTATACAGGGGAATATTCAGTAAATAAGGATAAGGGTGGGTGGGGGCCATAAAAATAATGAGGGGGGACCTACTGTATGATGTTATATCGATCAGGTAGTGTAAGGGTTACGCCCGCTTCACAGTGACAGACCAAACTCCCCGTTTAATGCACCGCAAACAACCGCAAACAGTCCATTTGCACAACCGCAAACTCCCCATTTGCACAAGGTTGGATACCAAGCTAGCCATGTCCGTTCCTTCTCCTCACTGATGTCATTGAAGGTTGTGGCGAAACCGACCTCGCCACGTGTCCTTGGAGGGGGCTAATTGCCCGCCTCTTGCCTTTTGACTATGGACCAGACTTTATGGGAATGTGATACCCCAGATAGCCATACCATGGAGCATATTCATATAATGAAAGACTATGGGAAAGACTTTAGCTCCATGGCAATTGTACTGTGTGAGTAGGATCTGCGCGCTATTCGGTAGTTTTGTGCGCGCAGATCCCAGCTATCTGGGGATAGGTGAAATGTCTTTGTGTTATGTGTAAATGTGACTTTATGTATTTTAAAGTGTTTTATGTCGTTTTGCAACCATGTGGTTAATGGAGTCTGCCTCTAGTCCTGGATAATTGGATTACTTCTCCAATTAACTCCAGGGCAGAAGGGAGGAAACCAGGGTGCATTGTGGGGATGTTTTTCTGCCAGCCAGGAGGGACAAAATATACTTTTAGTAACTTTTGAACCCCTGGTCGGATTCATGCCATTTTTTTAATATGTTGTTCCCCTGAATGGATTGATTGTGGATATGTATTTTTATGTGAATGTGATGTATGGTTTTAAAGTTATGAAAGTTGTGTAAAAGTATATTTTGAACTGTATGCATAATGGGATTATGTGTCACACTAAGGGGAGGGGATGTGTGGGATGTAACATCTATGTCATTGGTTCTTTTATGCCTCCCCCTGGGTGTGGCCTGTATGTGTGAGTTGGAAATAAAAGCCAGGCTGGATGAGCCAGTCCAGAGTTCCTGTTTTACCCTCAAAGCGATGTGTCGTCTCGTTCTTTGGGGGAATTGGATTGTATGCTGACTGCCAGGAGTGTAAGCGGATTATATGCTTTTCTTGTTCAGCTGTTCCAGTGTTCGTGTGTCTCCAGTCGGGAGAGTGGTGTTTGCAGTAGCTGCCTGTGCATCTGGAAAGGGGATTATCGCCTAAACTGGGTTTTATCCTCTTGTAATCTTCCTCCACCCAGCCACGTACAACACCAAGGGTCCCTGAAAGTATGCTAATAAACTGAAAAAATAAAAAATCTCCCAAGAAGGAGATCTAAAACTGGCATAGGAAAGGTTAGACAACTATAATAAAGTGATACCTACAAATCCTAGTGAGCATAGGTGTATAATAGAGGGAAAAAGGGAAAGCAGAGTAATGCTTCCTAATACCGTGGTTAGTACCCTTTGTTAAAGTAAATTGAGTAATGGACAAAAGTCTTTATTGTATCATTTATAAATAACAAAGGGATACTATACTCATTCCCCTATAGTGGCTAATTGTGTAATAATGGTAATACTATTACCTATTATATAATATTGGCAGGGGCAAGGAAATTCCCTCTAAATAGATGGATATAGGCAGAGAGTATGGAGACCGGAGTGATAAAGTGTCAATAAGGTGATATATAGTTAAATGTATCACAGATACACAGCCACCCTTTCTCTTAGCTAGTTTCCAGAAATGCTGGATAGGTAGAAGGGCTATAAAGACTCCGAGAGGTCTAAGAAGAATCCTCTAAACTAGCCCTAATCTCCTTAAACACCTTCAAGGGTGTTCTAAGCTAAAGCTCAATCTAAACGTTTAGATGACTGCCTGATTTCCCATCACAGATGCTGGCTAGGAATAACACTGTGCAAGACAAAGAGTGGGTCTAAGTGCCAATAGAGCAGTAAAGTGTCCCTAGTGAATTGAAAAAGTGAATAACGAGCTGGCGCCCAAGAGAATAACGAGCTGGCGCCCTATCAGGGGACGTGTATATGGCATCAATTTTAGGAACCGGGAGATGGAAAAAGATGCTTGGTCGGTCCTCCTACTTCAAATTTGGGGCACTGCGCTTGCAATCTAATGTGCCACCAGATAGGAGTGGTGTGTTAAGTAGTACTATTCCTATCAGTTTAATCCCTGTTATGTGCCTTTTTTTAGGTTTGGTTTTTGAAACCACAGTGCAGCACCAGTGGCCCGAAAAATTAGGCATGTACACATGCCTGAAAAATTAGGTATTGTTGCAGCCGCTGCTGTAGCAGCGGCCAGAAAAATTGATGTTTGTTTCCCACGCAGAAAGTGCCCTAAAACATTGTGGCTTGAACCCTAGTTGGTGGCGGATAAGTCACGCAAGTCAACCGGCATTCAGAGCTAAAATACAGCAGCGTGTGGACCATTTTTAGCCCACGGCAGCTCATCTCATCAGGCCTTTTTTAGTCGAATGTATCGCCCACTGTCAGTCCCTTCGGGATCCATCCCTTATTCATCTTAATAAAGGTGAGGTAATCTAGACTTTTTTTGACCTAGGCGACTTCTCTTCTCAGTGACAATACCTCCTGATGCACTGAAGGTCCTTTCTGACAGGACACTTGAAGCGGGGCAGGCCAGAAGTTATATCACAAATTGGGATAGCTCAGGCCACAGGTCAAGCCTGCATACCCAGTAGTCAAGGGGTTCATCGCTCCTCAGAGTGTCGATATCTGCAGTTAAGGCGAGGTAGTCTGCTACCTGTCGATCAAGTCGTTCTCTGAGGGTGGATCCCGAAGGGCTGTGGCGATGCGTAGGACTTAAAAATCTCCGCATGTCCTCCATCAACAACATGTCTTTAAAGCATCCTGTCCTTGCCGGCGTGGTCGTGGGAGGAGGAGGATGACTTTCACCTCTTCCCCTGTTAGATTCCCGTTGTGCTGTGACATCACCCTTATACGCTGTGTAAAGCATACTTTTTCATTTATTTTGCAAATGCTGCATCCTTTCCGACTTGTTGTAATTTGGTAACATTTCAGCCACTTTCTGCTTATACCGGGGGTCTAGTAGCATGGACACCCAGGTTGTTCTCCTTCAGCCTTTTTATACGAGGGTCCCTCAACAGGCACGACAGCATGAAAGACCCCATTGGCACAAGGTTGGATGCCGAGCTACTTATTTCCCGTTCCTCCTCCTCAGTGATGTCAATGAAGGTATGTTCTTCCCCCCAGCCACGTACAACACCACGGGTACCAGATAGGTGACAACTAGCACCCTGGGATGCCTGTTGTGGTTGGTCTTCCTCCTCCTCCTCAAAGCCACATTCCTCCTCTGACTCCTCTTCCTCACAATCCTCTTCAAGCGTTGCTGCAGGTCCAGCAAGCGATGCTGATAAGGCTGTTTCTGGTGGTGATGGTGACCACAACTCTTCCTCTTCACGCTCATCTACGGCCTGATCCAGCACTCTTCGCAGGGCACGCTCCAGGAAGAAAACAAATGGTATGATGTCGCTGATGGTGCCTTCTGTGCGACTGACTAGGTTTGTCATCTCCTCAAAAGGACGCATGAGCCTACAGGCATTGCGCATGAGCGTCCAGTAACGTGGCAAAAAAATTCCCAGTTCCCCAGAGGCTGTCCTAGCACCCCGGTCATACAAATATTCATTAACGTCTTTTTCTTGTTGGAGCAGGCGGTCGAACATTAGGAGTGTTGAATTCCAACGTGTCGGGCTGTCGCAAATCAAGCGCCTCACTGGCATGTTGTTTCGCCGCTGGATATCTGCAAAGTGCGCCATGGCCGTGTAGGAACACCTGAAATGGCCACACACCTTCCTGGCCTGCTTCAGGACGTCCTGTAAGCCTGAGTACTTATGCACAAAGCGTTGTACGATCAGATTACACACATGTGCCATGCACGGCACATGTTTCAACTTTCCCAACTTCAATGCCGCCAACAAATTTGTTTCGTTGTCACAAACCACTTTGCCGATATCCAGTTGCTGCGGAGTCAGCCACTTTTCCACCTGTGCGTTCAGGGCGGACAGGAGTGCTTGTCCGGTGTGACTCTGCTTTCAAGCAAGTCAAACCCAAGACGGCGTGACACTGCCGTATCCGGGATGTGGAATAGTACCTGGGGAGCTGGGGGGGTGCCGTTGATGTGGAGCAAGATGCAGCAGCAGAAGAGGACTCAGCCGAGGAGGTTATGGAAGAGTATGGAGTAGGAGGAGTAGAGGAGGTGGCAGCAGGCCTGCCTGCAAGTCGTGGCGGTGTCACCAACTCCTCTGCAGAGTCACGCATTCCATGCTTGGCAGCTGTCAGCAGGTTTACCCAATGCGCAGTGTAGGTGATATACCTGCCCTGACCATGCTTTGCAGACCAGGTATCAGTGGTCAGATGGACCCTTGCCCCAACACTGTGTGCCAGACATGCCATTACTTCCTTTTGCACAATCGAGTACAGGTTGGGGATTGCCTTTTGTGAAAAGAAATTTCGTCCGGGTACCTTTCACTGCGGTATCCCAATAGCCACACATTTTTGAATGCCTCAGACTCCACCAGCTTGTATGGTAAAAGCTGGCGGGCTAATAGTTCAGACAAGACAGCTGTCAGACGCTGGGTAAGGGGGTGACTTTCTGACATTGGCTTCTTTTTTTTTGTTGTCAATCTTTGTTTATTTGAATATTTTTCAAAGTATTAAATAGTACAGAAAGTAGAAATAGAATAGCATTTAAACAACACATTAAGGTAAGTATATACATCCTTCAGGCTGCTACCCCCTCGAAGCGTACACATCAGGGGTTATGTGGCTGGGTATTTACGTGCGTTGGTGGCTGGACTTCAGTTTGCATGACCCCTAGTTGTCTAATTCGCTAAGGTTTACTGCGCCTCCTTTGGAGGGTCTAGGGGGTATGGAGGTATTACAGTTCTATATTTCACCCACTGTGTCTCTGTCCTACATCCCAGGGCCCCCCTGCCTTTTCCCTGTGTTTGTTTGTAGCGTGCGTCAGGTGTCCCGGTGTAGTCCGGGTCATGTGGGTAGCCCATCTTCTTCTGTATTAACTCGTCTGTTCTCTCTACCTATTGTCTGTCCCATGTCACATGCCCCTAGGGGGTGTTATGAGACTGTCCAACCCGTTCGTGCCTGGTATGTTTGCCTCCAGTTTACGCACCCTGAGATAGAGTCCCCACTATGTGTCCGAGGCGTACCTTGCCCTCTGTGCTATAGGCGCCTGAAGGAGGAGTGAGATGCCGTGCTGGTACCGTTGGTCGGATTATCACTATCAGAGTGTCAGCCATGGATTGAGTTATCGAAAAGGCGGATGTACCCTAATAGGTAGGGTCGATAGGTAAGCTCCGCTGTACGTACGTGAAGGAAGAGATAGAGGGGAGAGGGAGAGGCACAGTGAAATTAGTGATAGAGGGAAAGGAAGGGGGTGAGGAACAGGCTGGGATGGAACACCCGGTCCCGCGGGCCACCCCCGCCCATCACGCTGCGAGCAAGACCAGGTCCTCCACTCCTCCTCTTACCCGGCGGGTTGGTTTCCAGACTCGTCCCGGTTGCACAGGTAGTACGTCCACGTCCTCCAGATATCTTCGCGTTTCTCTAGTCTTCCACTTACCGCCGCTATTTCGGCTTCCACTTGTCTGATCTCTTCCACTCTCTGGAGCCAGGCTTGGAATGTCGGTGGCTGTTTCTGTCGCCACAATGCTGGGATCAACGATTTTGCTGCCATTAGGAGGTGTCGGGACACCGTTTTCTTATACCTCAATATGGGTAGGTCTGTTCTGTTGAGTAGGATATCTGCCGGGTCAAAGGCAACCCCCTCCTCCGCCACCTTCTGCATTGCCTCTTGTATTTGTTCCCAGTACTGTTTTATGAGTGGGCATGCCCAGAAAATGTGAAGGAGAGTGTCCACCTCCGTCTCGCATCTCCAGCAGTGTTCAGAGGTCTCCGGTTGATATTTATGGATCTTCTGTGGTGTGTCGTACCACTGAGTAAGTATTTTGTAGTTGATTTCCTGATACGCACATTGTGAGCTGAGGGCCGTGCACAAGGCCATCTTGTCCCATTCGGGTGGAGTATATGGGGTGTGTAATGCCTCTTCCCAATGCGCCTGGTACTTCATAGGAGGGGCCGCATCCGTCTGCTGCAGCAGGAGTGTGTAGAGGACTGATATACTACGATGGAGGCCTTCCCCTTTCGAGCAAATGTCCTCGAAAGAGAGCAGAGGTCTTGTAAGCTGTAGTTGGTGGGCAACCGACTCTCGAAAGTGGTTCAGCTGGTGGTACCGGAATTGCTCTATTATAGTTGGTTCGCGGTCTTGTAAGAACTTCCGCAGGGGTATCAGAGTTTGGCCCCTACACAGCTCCGAGAGACATATGTGTTGTCCCCTCCCCAGGAACTCCAGGGCCCTCACATCTTGTCCGAACAGAAACGCCGGGTTGCCTGTGACTGGGTACATCGGACCGGTCAGCGTTGTTAGGGAGAGCCGAAAGCGTGTCTGGTACCAAACCTTCAGAGTCGCCCCAATAAAGGGTTGTTCGCGTGTAAATTTTTTGGCCGTGTCTTCCGGCAGCCACACCGCTCCTGGGATATGTCCCCTCGAAGCATCTCTCTCCAGCGTTGTCCAGATCCTCTGTGAGTCAGTTTCATGCCAGGCTACCTTTCTCGCCAAGTGTGTGGCTTTGTAATAACCGACAATGTCTAGTAGACTAAGTCCCCCTATCTCCTTTGGCCTCATCAGGTGTCCTAGTCGTATACGTGGTCTGCGCCCCTTCCATATGAATTTTGTCAGAGCTGAATTAAGGGATCGGAAAAAGGTGTGTGGGAGGTCGATCGGGATGGTCTGGAAAAGGTATAGGATTCGAGGGAGAACATTCATCTTGATGGAATTGATGCGTCCCGTCCACGAAAAATGTGGTGTAGTCCACGATTTCATATCTATGGAGAGGCGGGAGAGCAGGGGTTGAAAGTTCAGTTGGAACAGCTGGTGTAAGTTCTTAGGGACCCAGATTCCAAGGTATTTGATGCGGTCTGTGCACCAGTGAAAGGGGAAGTGTGTCTTTAGGTCGTCTAGATCTCGTGTCGGAACCGTGACATTAAGCACCTCTGACTTGTCTAGATTGAGTTTGAAATTGCTAATGTTTCCGTAAGTTTTGAATTCGACTATAATGTTCGGGAGGGAGATTCGTGGTTGCTCTATGTAGAACAAAAGATCGTCTGCGTAGGCCGAGACCTTATGCTCCACCCCCCGCGAATCGGATTCCATGGATCGAAGGGTTAGATCGAAGTGCACATAGAAAAGGCTCCAGCGTGAGGACAAATAGTATGGGGGAGAGTGGGCATCCCTGCCGCGTCCCATTCGTAATTCGTACTGGTGTGGAGAGGCCCCCGTTCACACGCACTCTAGCCGTTGGTTCAGAGTAAAGAGCCCGGATCCACTTGCAGAAGGGTTCCCCAAAGCCCATCTTCTGCAGTGTGCTAAACATGTATCGCCAGTCCACCCGGTCAAACGCCTTTTCTGCGTCTGTTGAGAGTATGACCAGGGGACGGCGTGAAGTGGTAGCTAAGTGCATAAGGTTGAGGAGCCTAATGGAGTTGTGCTTCGCTTCCCTTCCTGGTATGAACCCACTTTGATCTGGATGTATCAGAGATGGAAGGATTGTCTTCAAACGGGTCGCTAGTATCTTGGCTAGCAGTTTGCAATCAGAGTTGAGTAAAGAAATCGGTCGATAGCTGGCGCATTGTTCAGGATCTTTGCCTTCTTTGGGTAGAATGGTGATATGAGCCATGAGCGATTCCTTTCCGAGTCTGCCGTCTTGTAAGAGCGAGCTTAATGAGGCAGTCAGCGGTGGTAGGAGGATGTCTCCAAATTTCTTGTAGTATTGCAGCGGGAGGCCATCCCGGCCGGGCGTCCTTCGCGTTTTGGAGGACTTAATTGCCCCCTGGAGCTCTTCTATGGTGATTTAATGATCTAGAGTGGATGCCACGTCCCGTGAGATTGTCTTGTGTACGTGGGTCGAGAGGTACGCCTCCATCTCCTCTAGCTGTCTGGCTGAGAGTGCCGGTTCCGCAACTTCAGAGATATTATAAAGCTTTGTGTAGTAGGTGTGGAATAGACGGATGTTCGGAGTGACGAGTGGGCCCTACGCGGAGTCTATGTATGTGGAACCTCTCTTGGCGTTTTTTGAGCATTTTCACCAGAAGGCGCCCACACTTATTGGAATGTTCGTAAAAGAATCGCCTGGATTTTTGTAGCATGGAGAAGTGTTGTTGAGTGATGAGTGCCGCCAGGTCCTTCCTAAGCGCGAGGAGCTCATGTAGGTCTAAGTCGCTAAGGGTTAGTTTGTGACGTAGTTCCACGGTCGCAATCCTGTACAGGATGCTCCGTATTCGTTCCGCCCCGACTTTCTTCTTGTGCGCCCCTATGGAGATGAGAACCCCTCGGATCACACTCTTGTGGGCCTCCCATATAATAGTCTGGCCAGTGTCTGGATGGGTGTTTTCCTTGAAGTAGTTAGTCAAGGTTTCTCGAACTTCGTCATCCATCAGTAGTGACTCGTTCAGGCGCCATGTTCGCTCCCTTGGTTTGAAAAGGGGGGAGGCCATGCGGAGGGACACCGGTGCATGGTCAGACCATGTGATGTGTCCGATGGTCGAGTCTTGGAGTAAGGTCAAGTAAGTTTGGGGGAGAAAGAGGTAGTCTATTCTCGTGTACGATCCATGCACCGCCGAATAATACGAGTAGTCCCTTGTCTCCGGATGGAGAGTCCTCCAGCAGTCCACTAAGTGGAGTGTCCGCAAGGCTTTCTTGATACATCTAATACGCGGATATGTAGTCGCACTCCTTCCCCTTGACGTGTCCATGCAAGGGTCCAATGACACGTTGAGGTCACCTCCCAATATTGTGGTGGAATCTCGGTAAAAATAAATTTAGTAGGCCGAGATTACCACGTGGCATGTGTACGTGCGTATACTGGTGTATCGGTCGGTTGGTTGCACGTGGCAAAGATACGATCAGTAGTGTACGGAGCATGTGCGAGAATACCGGATATAGTATTCCCCTCCTCCATTATGCTGGACAAGCCATGCGGTCAAGCAGGAAGTTAGTTCTTGTTCGTTTTGATTGGTTAAGAGAATATGTGGGTGGAGCTTATTATGGGAGGAGTTATGTGCCTATATAAGGAGCCTACACTATTGTCCGGGGCTCAGAACTTGTTGTATTTTGGTGACATTAGTCCCTCTGAGTCCCGATCGGTGAACCGAATAAAGAATCTCTTCCTTCCTGAAGAAACCTGTGTCCATCTCTCTGTGCTTGGCTTCTGTCAGTTTCTCCGGTATCATTTGGTGCATTGGCCGGGAAGCTCATCGTTCAACGGTAGCTGAGAAGCAGAGGCGTGAGACGGTCTATCTTTGCCCACGTTCTCTACGGCTGCACCCCTGAACTTCTGCGTGGACCTCCCTTCGTCTCGGCGCCACTGGTCTGTTGTCCAGGAGATCATCGGCCTCTACGTAGTAAGTGCTGGGGTGTCCCCGTCGATGAGTGTGAACTCAGGTTCAGGAACGAGGAGGTAAGATGACCGCTGTTTTAGACGGCGGACCCACTAGGGGTATTGGATACCGATTGTGCGGTAGGCCCATAAGGGGTTTGAATTGTGTATGGAATTGGCCCCCTCCAGTGGAGGGAAGGAGCGAAGGCGCACCGCTCAATTAAACGCTCTTTAGTAAGCCTGTTTAATTTTGGTATGGAGTCAGGCGGGGTCCTGTGTAAATAGCCCTAGCCGGACACCGGTGTCTTGTCTAGACTAGCGTTCTAGGGTGTATATTACGTTCGCTAGGTCGGAGGGACCGGGAGACTAAGCGGCGCCTGTGTAAATTCGGTTTGCTAGATCTCAACCTATCTTGGCTAAGTGGGAAGGCGTGTAAATTTGGAACCCACTAGATTTTTGATAGAGTAATTAGACTAAGAGGGTACTGTTGTAAATTCCGCCCTCTAGTTCGCTATATGTGGTGCTTGGGCAGTGTGGCTAACCAAAACGGATGCAGATAGTTTTAGGTAGTCCATCAAGGTACTGGCCAATAGATTAGTTGGGAATTGTATATGTGTTAAAGATTGTTTTAGTAGCGTGTATATCTTGCTAGATAGCGTGAGCTCTGCCGTCTAGCGAGAGTGTGAATAGTGTGTAACTGTATTATAGCGCATGGTACCATAATCATGTATAATTACTGACACTGTATATAAGTACTAATAATTGTCGTCTATATTGCATGTCTAACACCATAACCACTACTAATTGTACTGTGACCTTAAATTGTACTTTAACCTATGCTAACCATACTGTAACTACTGTTTGTAAAGACGATGTTACTATGGTATGTTATAGACGGGTAATTCAAATATAGGGAATTATAGCGTGGGTGACTGTATAGTTTCGCCAAAGGGCATAGTATCTATTATTTAGTGACTGGTGTAACAGCTGTGTGTGTACGGGAATTCCCTGAGTGTTTTTGTTGTGTGCGTGTAACTTAGTAACTGTACCACGTGGTGCTGTTGCCGAGGGAACGGGTGTGACCGTTGATAGAGTGTGTGTATAGTATTCGTTGGAAACTACGCTCCATTGTTAAGTATGGGTGCGTCAGATTCGACGATTTTGGATCCCTTAGGATGTATGTTAAAGAATTTTAAAAAGGGATATACAGTATGTGATTTTGGGGTAAAAATTTCTCCAGCACGCCTGATAACATTATGTAGTAGGGAATGGCCTACTTTGGTTGCCGCATGGCCGCCACGTGGCAGTTTAGGTCCTAATCTGGTACAGCGTGTACACGTGGCTGTATCAGGTAGGCCTGAACTTTACGGCCAGTTTCCATACATTGACTGTTGGAGGCAGGCCGTAAATGACTCGCCAAGGTGGATCCGAGTATGCCACGAGGAGCAATGTCGCCTCATGGTGGCCAGGACTCGTTTGTCCACTGGGGCCATGATACGGCCATTTTGGACACGCCCCCTGAGTCCGAGATCCCTATGCCGCCCCCTTACTCCTCCTCCACAGGAAGAGGAAGAGGAAGTGCTGCTGGAAATGTTACACCCCTTTCCCCGTTGTCCCCATCTACTTCCTCCTCCAGTTCAGAGTCCAGCCCTCTTGTTACAAAACCTCCCCTTCTGGTACCTACGTCCGTTAACCCCACATATCCTGATTTGGCGCCATATCAAGATTCCAGTCAGGCTCCCCCTAGCCCGGCCCGGAATATTTTATTCACTAACCTTCCCCATAGTAAAGCTTGCCCATCCCCATGCCTTACTACCCCTCGACTGGAACCCCTAACCGACGCACCTCAACGAAGCCCCATATTAACCCGCCAACTGACCGGTACTCTCAAACCCCGACATTATCAAATGCCACTTCGTTTGACTCCCGGCACGGCACACCTTAATGATGAAGGCCAACTACAATACGCTGACCCAGTCTTTGTATACGTCCCCTTTACGACTACCGATCTCTTTAATTGGAAAACTCATAACTCCTCATACACCGACAAACCTCAAGCCATGACCGATCTGTTCACCTCAATAGTCCAGACGCACAATCCTACTTGGGCTGATTGCCAGCAATTATTAATGACATTATTTAATAACGAGGAAAGGACTAGGATAAACCAAGCGGCCATTAAAGCGCTGGAAGAAGAAGCCCGTACACTAAATCAAGCTAACCCAGCAGCATGGGCCGTAGCCCATTATCCGAACACTGATCCCGAGTGGAATGCCAATGGCGCAGACATGATTCATTTAAAAGCCTATAGAGACGCTATTATTGCTGGCATGAAAGCCGGAGGAAAGAAAGCTATTAATATGTCTAAGACGGCTGAGGTGTTACAGAAAAGTGATGAATCGCCCAGTGTCTTTTATGACCGATTATTGGAGGCATACCGCTTGTATACCCCCTTTAATCCGGAGGCCCCTGAGAATTCCCGGATGGTTAACTCTGCCTTTGTCAGCCAAGCCTACGGAGATATTAAGCGCAAGCTACAAAAGCTAGAAGGGTTTGTAGAGATGTCCATAACCCAACTAATGGAAGTAGCTAATAAAGTTTATATGAACAGGGAAACGGAGACTAAGAAAGAGGAAGAGCGCAAGATGCGTAAAAAGGCGGATATGCTAGCGGTAGCGATCGCAGGCGTAGACAGAAGGGGAATGGATAAGGGCGATAGCAAGTGGAATAGGGAACCCCTGAATAGGAATCAGTGCGCATACTGTAGGGAAGAAGGGCATTGGAGAAGTGAGTGTCCACAAAGGGAACAGTATGAGAGAGACCGACCCAGGGCAGGATATGGTAATTATAGAGGCAGAGCGAGAGGTAGAGGAGGTCCCGGAGGGAGTAATGGTAACAATAGAGGAAGTGTTAGGGAGGATAGATATTATCCCGCAGTGCAGAGATCCCGCGATAGAGAAGATAGGGACTTTGTAGGATTGGCTGACACGGTCATGGAGGACTATTGATACCGACCGGGCTCCATCCCCCTTGGCCGAGCGGAGCCTATGGTCGATGTATCAATAGGGGGAAAAAGGAGTGCATTCATGATTGATACTGGTGCTGAACATTCGGTGGTGACTGACCTAGTTGCTCCTCCATCTGGAAGAATTATCACCGTAATAGGAGCAACTGGAAGGAGTGCTGCGAAACCGGTTCTTAAAAGTCGACTCTGTACATTGGGAGGCAGTGAAACATCAATTCCTTTATATGCCTGAATGTCCAGTCCAACTGTTGGGACGTGATTTGCTGTCAAAATTACAAGCGCAGATAACGTTTCTACCAAATGGAACGACATCTTTAAAGTTAATGACACTATCAGTACCAAAGGAAGAAGAGTGGCGACTTTATACAGCGTTGACTAGCCAAAACCCTTGCTCGTAATATTCCACCTATTCGAATCGAACTAAAACTTGGGGTCTATCCAGTGAGCCTACGGCAATATCATATCCCGCAAAAGGCTAAGAAGAATATCCAATCATATCTGGATAAGTTCATACGGTATGGTATCCTAAAATTCTGTACTTCCCCCTGGAACACCCCATTGCTGCCTGTTCAAAAGCCCGGTACAGATGAGTATCGCCCTGTGCAGGACTTGAGAGCAGTCAATGATGCGGTCATAAGTATACACCCAGTTGTGCCCAATCCGTATAACCTGCTTGCTTTAATTCCGGGCGGGGCTACCTATTTTACTGTCTTAGATCTCAAAGATGCCTTCTTTTGCCTCCGAATTGCTGCAGAAAGCCAGTGTATCTTCGCATTCCAATGGGAAAATGCTGTAACGGGCTCGAAACGCCAGATGACTTGGACAAGACTGCCCCAAGGGTTTAAAAATTCACCTACCCTATTTGGTTCAGCTTTAAGTTAAGACTTACTGGATTTCAAGTCCATCCCAGGAGAGTGTGTACTATTACAATATGTAGATGACTTGTTGATAGCCGCAGTTACAAGAGAAATATGTCAGCAAGCAACACATGATCTACTACACATTCTCTGGAAGGCAGGATACAAGGTGTCCAGAAAGAAGGCTCAGTTGTGTCGGCCAACTGTCAAATATCTGGGATTCCATATCTCTGAAGGTCAAAGAATAATGGGGCCAGAGAGAAAAGAAGCTGTATGCCAAATACCAATACCCAAGAATAGAAGACAAGTGCGAGAGTTCTTGGGGGCAGCAGGCTTCTGTAGGATATGGATTCCCAGTTATGCGATATTGGCGAAACCTCTGTATGCAGCTATAAAGGGTACAGAACACGATCCCTTCCTATGGACCCCAGAACAGCAAAAGGCATTTGAAGATGTGAAGAAGGCTTTGATGAGTGCCCCAGCATTAGGTCTACCTGATCACACACGTCCATTCTACCTGTATGTACATGAGCAAAGAAGAATGGCTGTGGGAGTATTAACACAGTACTTGGGATCATGGCAAAAACCTGTTGCCTATATGTCCAAACAACTGGATGCAGTGGCCAGTGGTCTTCCACCTTGTCTAAGAGCCGTAGCTGCAGCCGCCCTGCTGGTAGCTGAAGCCGATAAACTCACTCTGGGTCAAGAACTCTATGTGCGAGTCCCGCACGCAGTACAGACATTGCTAGATTACAAAGGCAATCATTGGTTCAGTAACAGCCGCATGACTAAGTATCAAGCTATGTTGTGTGAAAACCCAAGAGTGCATTTAGAGACTGTCAATACCTTAAATCCAGCTACCCTTTTGCCGCAACCTACTGAAAGTCAACACGATTGCTTGGAGGTGATGGATGAAGTATTTTCAAGTAGACCAGATCTTCGTGACTTTCCCATCCAGAACCCTGATGTCCAATACTATACGGACGGCAGTAGTTATGTGAAAGAAGGGATTCGCTATGCAGGATATGCAGTAACAACGATAGACAAGGTGATAGAAGCTCGGCCACTGTCAAAAGGAACATCGGCACAGAAGGCAGAATTGATTGCACTAACACGAGCGTTACAATTGGCTGAAGGTTTAAGAGTGAACATCTACACGGACTCCAAGTATGCGTTTTTAACCACTCATGCCCACGGAGCTTTGTATAAAGAAAGAGGACTATTGAATTCAGAGGGTAAAGAAATCAAGTACGCAGCTGAAATATTACAATTATTGGAAGCAGTATGGGAACCGAAAGAAGTTGGTATTATACATTGTCGAGCGCATCTGAGAGGAGATGGTGATGTAACCAAAGGAAATCGGATGGCAGATAATGCAGCTAAGCGTGCCGCTGAATCAGGAAGACAGGAATATGTGGAACATATAGCTGCTCTTATACCGACTCCACTGTCTCAATGGACTCCAGTTTATACAGCTCAAGAAGAGGAGTGGTTAAAGACTGAACCTGGAAAGTACCTGGAGAACAAATGCTATCAGTTAGAAGATGGGAGAATAGTTATTCCAGCATCACTAGCGGTAGAAATTGTCCAGAACTATCACAACGGGACACATTCTGGAAGAGATAGTATGGAAGAATCTCTCAGAAAACATTTCTACATACCAAGATTGTCCAACTTAACTCAAGCCATTGTACGAAGATGTGTAATATGTGCTAAGAATAATGCAAGGCAAGGACCAGTAAAACCACCAGGAGTTCAGTATATGGGGGGACTCCCTATGTCCGATCTACAAATTGACTATACAGTTATGCCTAAATCCGGTGGACATCGCTACCTACTAGTAGTTGTGTGCACCTATTCAGGCTGGGTAGAAGCATGTCCTACTCGTACAGAGAAAGCAGGAGAAGTTGTGCGATTCCTGCTACGAGAAATAATACCCCGATATGGACTACCATGCTCTATAGGATCGGATAATGGTCCAGCCTTTGTTCACCAGTGCCTACAACAACTGACTCATATGCTTGGTATTAAGTGGAGGCTTCATACGGCATATAGACCTCAGAGTTCTGGTAAAGTAGAGAGACTGAATAGAACTATTAAGAATCAGTTGGCAAAGATGTGTCAGGAAACCCAACTTAAGTGGAATGTGCTTTTGCCTATAGCTCTGTTACGTATTCGAAGTACACCTACCAGAAGGATGGGTCTCTGACCTTTTGAAATCATGTATGGGCGTCCACCTCCCGTACTTGGTAACTTAAGGGGGGATTTGAGTCAGTTGGGAGAAGGAATTACCCGGCAGCAGGTTGTAGAGTTGGGTAAAACTATGGAGGAGGTACAGAAATGGGTACAAGATAGATTACCTGTGAATATTTATCCCCCTGTTCATAGCTATCATCCGGGAGATCAAGTGTGGATTAAAGAGTGGAATAATATACCGTTAGGGCCTAAGTGGAGGGGTCCTTATGTTGTTCTTTTGTCTACCCCTACAGCAATAAAGGTGGCTGAAGTGACTCCGTGGATTCATCACTCCAGGGTTAAACCAGCAGCAGTAGATTCTTGGCAAGCTACACCAGATCCAGAGAATCCCTGCAAGATCCGGTTAAAGCGCACGACTCAGTCGGAGTGACAAGGAGACATTTGGATTACAATTATATTTAAAGAGATTGGTAAGTGAGTGTTTTGACGGCCATAATAACGCCTGACCACTCACCCACGTATTATAAGTCAGGATGTCTCGAAGGGACCCCTGTGAAGAAGAGCAGAACTCCATTCCCTGCAGCCCTTACATCCTGGAAGCTGAGGTGCCATCGCACGGACGAAGATTGAGGATGAAGACGCCGAAAGAAGTGTTATTGATAATGTTTATATATGTGTCTTTTTATATTCAGGAAGGTAGAGGTACCGACACTCCTAACTGTGAGGTTTGCATTAAGACTACTATAACAGGTAATCATATTTCCCAGACCCTAATTTGGCATTCACAATATGAGTGTAAGGGATATGTGTCTAGGTGTAGATACCTAGATATAGAATATAGTGTATGTCATTTAGGAGTAGGAGAACCTAAGTGCTTCAATCCGGAGTATCAACCCCGTACAATTTGGCTGACCCTCAGGAATGGAGATCCACAGTGGACCCTAATAAATAAAACTGTGTTAGAAACCGTACATTCTTCGGGTGTTCTGCTATTTGATGCATGTAAAGCGATATCAAGTGGTAGAAATCCGTGGAATGTATGTGGGGATCTTAAGTGGGAGAGAACGTATGGGTCTAACGATAAATATATTTGTCCCAGTAGTAAAAACAAGTACGTAAGTCCGAGATGCCCAGATAAGGAATATAATTATTGCCCATATTGGTCTTGGGGACTGACAGCAGACAAGGATATGATTGTTACTAAGTTGCCTACCAAACCATATTGTAAGTCTATGGAATGTAACCCAGTCCATATACTTATAAATAATCCTGAACAATTCTTAGATAGGTTCGGTAACTTATTTGGGTTTCAGATATATGGGACGGGTTTAGATCCTGGGACTATTGTTTATAGGGATAGAGACCGATACCGTAGCATCCCAAACTCATCAGGTTTTCCATTCTTTTTATGGAGATGAGTGTAGATAATAAGATCCCCCACAATGCTAAAAACCTGCTTATAGACTTAGCTGAGAGTATTGCTGGTAGTCTTTTAGGCTATTCCATGCATCCACTACCCTCTCAGTAAAGTAATGCTTCCTGATATTATTTTTAAACCTTTGCCCCTCTAATTTAAGACTATGTCCTCTTGTTGTGGTAGTTTTTCTTCTTTTAAATATAGTCTCCTCCTTTACTGTGTTGATTCCCTTTATGTATTTAAATGTTTCTATCATATCCCCCCTGTCTCGTCTTTCCTCCATGCTATACATGTTAAGATCCTTTAACCTTTCCTGGTAAGTTTTATCCTGCAATCCATGAACCAGTTTAGTAGCCCATCTTTGAACTCTCTCTAAGGTATCAATATCCTTCTGAAGATAGGGTCTCCAGTACTGTGTACAGTACTCCAAGTGAGGTCTCACCAGTGTTCTGTACAATGGCATGAGCACTTCCCTCTTTCTACTGCTAATACCTCTCCCTATACAACCAAGCATTCTGCTAGCATTTCCTGCTGCTCTATTACATTGTCTGCCTACCTTTAAGTCATCAGAAATAATCACCCCTAAATCCCTTTCCTCAGATGTTGAGGTTAGGACTCTATCAAATATTCTGTACTCTGCCCTTGGGTTTTTACGTCCAAGATGCATTATCTTGCACTTATCCACATTAAATGTCAGTTGTCACAACTCTGACCATTTTTCTAGTTTACCTAAATCATTTTCCATTTGGCTTATCCCTCCTGGAACATCAACCCTGTTACATATCTTAGTATCATCCTCAAAAAGACACACCTTACCATCAAGACCTTCTGCAATATCACTAATAAAAATATTAAAGAAAATGGGTCCAAGTACAGATCCCTGAGGTACCCCACTGGTGACAAGCCCAAGCTTCGAATATACTTCATTGACTACAACCCTCTGTTGCCTGTCACTCAGCCACTGCCTTACCCATTCAACAATATTGGAATCCAAACTCAAAGATTGTAGTTTGTTGATAAGCCTTCTATGTGCAACAGTGTCAAAAGCCTTACTGAAATCGAGGTAAGCAATGTCTACTGCACCACCCTGATCTATAATTTTAGTTACCCAATCAAAAAAATCAATAAGATTAGTTTGGCATGATCTCCCTGAAGTAAACCCATGTTGTCTCTGATCTTGAAATCCATGTGTTTTTAGATGTTCAACAATCCTATCCTTTAACATGGTTTCCATCACTTTCCCCACTACTGAAGTTAGGCTTACTGGCCTATAGTTGCCCGACTCCTCCCTATTACCTTTTTTGTGAATGGGCACAACATTGGCTAACTTCCAATCTTCTGGGACTACTCCTGTTATCAATGATTGGTTAAATAAATCTGTTAATGGTTTTGCTAGTACACCACTAAGCTCTTTTAATAGCTTTGGGTGTATTCCATCAGGTCCCATTGACTTATTTGTCTTTACTTTTGACAGTTGAAATAGAACCTCTTCCTCTGTAAACTCACGTGTAATAAATGACTAATTTATCCTTTTTCTTAACTGAGGTCCCTTTCCTTCATTTTCATCTGTAAATACCGAACAAAAATATTCATTGAGGCAGTCAGCTAGACCTTTATCCTCATCTACATACCTTCCTTCTTTTGTTTTTAATCTAACTAATCCTTGTTTTACTTTTCTTTTCTCATTTATGTATCTAAAAAAGGTTTTGTCCCCCTTTTTTACTGACTGTGCTATTTTCTCTTCTGTGTGTGGTTTGGAAGCTCTTATAACTTGCTTAGCCTCTTTCTGCGTAATCTTATAGGTCATTCTGTCTTCCTCACTCTGGGTTTTTTTATAATTACTAAATGCTAACTTTTTGTTTTTTACTATTTTGGCTACATCTGTGGAGTACCACAGTGGTTTCTTGAATTTTTTGCTTTTGCTGACAAGCCTAATGCAATTTTCTGTTGCCTTCAGTAGTGCAACTTTTAAATAATCCCATTTCTTTTGGACTCCATTTAAATTGCTCCAGTCTGATAATGACTCCTTTACACATATTCTAATTTTGGAAAAGTCTGTTTTTCTAAAGTCTAAAACTTTTGTTTTTGTGTGGTGTGACTCAGTCACTGTTCTTATATTAAACCACACTGACTGATGATCACTGGATCCTAAACTTTCACCTACAGTAATATCTGATACCAAATCTCCATTTGTTAACACTAAATCTAGTATGGCCTCTTTACGAGTTGGCTCCTCAACAACTTGTTTTAGAGACAATCCCAGTAGGGAGTTTAGAATATGTGTGCTCCTGGCACAAGTAGCTATTTTTGTTTTCCAATTTATATCAGGAAGATTAAAGTCACCCATGATGATAACTTCCCCATTCATTGTCATTTTAGCTATTTCTTCAACTAGTAGATTATCTAACTCTTCAATTTGTCCTGGGGGCCTATAAATCACACCTACACGAGTTACTGTGTGATTACCAAATTCTAACGTAACCCAAACTGACTCTATGTTCGCCTCACTAACCTTTATTAGGCTAGATTTTATGCTATTCTTTACATACAGGGCCACCCCTCCCCCTTTCTTGCCTTCCCTGTCTTTTCTATATAAAGAGTACCCTGGTATTGCTATGTCCCAGTCATTTTTCTCATTATACCATGTCTCAGTAACAGCGACTAAATCTACACTATCAGTTGCCATTATTGCCACAAGTTCATGGATCTTATTCCCTAAACTGCGAGCATTTGTAGAAATGACTCTAAGCTTATCATTTTTTAACACACTTGCTACAGGCACCTTCTGTCCTTGTTTTGGGGGACAATTGGATTGATGTTTTATCACCCTTTTGCCCCCCCCTCCTAGTTTAAATACATCCTAGCAAAACCTCTGAACTGCTCACTGAGAACATTTGTTCCCTTTTGAGAAAGATGCAAACCATCTTTTTTGTACAGTTTATTTCCATTCCAAACAGAGCTACCATGAGCAATAAAGCCAAATCCTTGCTCCCGACACCATTCACCAACCCACAAGTTAAAGTCCCTAATACGCATCCGCCTGTCATTCTGAGTGTTATGCACAGGCAGAACTTCAGAGAATGACAATGTGGAAGCAGCCTGCCGTATATCATTGGCAAAAACACTAAAAACTTCCTTAACCTCTGAAACCTCATTGCAAGCCAAGTCATTTGTCCCTAAATGGACAAGTACATCCAATTCCCCTTCCTGCTTTGCTTGCTTAACAATATTACCGATACGTCTCCTGTCTCTGTGAGCAGTAGCTCCGGGAAGACACCTCACAAGACCACCATTGTCCATCTCCACACCTCTTATGATGGAATCCCCCACCAACAACTGCTTTCTATTAGGCCTCACCATAGTCTTCAAGCCTCTCTGCACAACACCACACCCGCTTGAAGGACACTGACTGCTATTAGCTTACAGTGAAAAACTGTTTTTCTTTTTAAAGGCACGCTCTTGTGACACCAGATATGAGTGGCAAAGTGGACTGGCAGAAGTTGGCAGAGTACACTGGCAGAGGTTGGCAGAGTACACGCTGAAGGCCTGACACCCGCTTGAAGGACACTGACTGCTATTAGCTTACAGTGAAAAACTGTTTTTCTTTTTAAAGGCACGCTCTTGTGACACCAGATATGAGTGGCAAACTGGACTGGCAGAGTACACGCTGAACGCCTGACACCCACTTGAAGGACACTGACTGCTATTAGCTTACAGTGAAAAACTTTTTTTTCTTTTTAAAGGCACGCTATTGTGACACCAGATATGAGTGGCAAAGTGGACTGGCAGAGGTTGGCAGAGTACACGCTGAAGGCCTGACACCCAGACGCTTGCAGACAACTAACTGCTATTCAATCTATTACAGTTTTTAAATGCAAGCTATTGTGACACCAGATATGAGTGGTGGCACTGGGCAAGTGGGCACAGTATCCACTGTGAGCCTGACACAGAAGCTGGCAGGCAGGCAACTGCAATTACATTACACAGAAAAAAAAAAAAAGCAGACTGATGTTCTAGCCCTAAAAAGGGCTTTTTGGGGTGCTGTCCTTACAGCAGAGATCAGATGAGTCCTTCAGGACTACTCTCTTTCCTTGGATGAGGAAGCGCTTGACACATTGGATCCCTTACCTAATGCTGAAGGCTTGTCATCCGCTATACTGCAACAAGACCTCTCCAACCCTGCAACAAAAGGGGACATTATAGAACTTGTGAAGAATATCTGAAGCCTTTTTAACACTGATCTGGTTCTGCTCCAAGAGAAGCGTCACATTATTACTGATTGAGTCAAGGCCACAGAGGAGGATGTTGCCATCATTAGCTAGCAGCAGATTGAGCAGGTCCAGGATACTACACTGCTACAACACTCTCGTCACTGTCAAAGCGGCTAGAGGCACTGGATAATCCTATAGAATGTAAGCTTGTTTGAGCAGGGTCCTCTTCAACCTATCGTTCCTTTAAGTTTTCTTGTAATTGTCCTTTTTATAGTTAAATCCCCCCTCTCATAATATTGTAAAGTGCTACGGAATGTGTTGGCGCTATATAAATGGCAATAATAATAATGCTGGTTGGTGAAAAAAATTGAAAATCAGGGGAATTGCAGAAGACATAGGAGACAGATAGCTTCTGCACCTAGGGTACCTGATGCATCCCGCTTCAGTCTGGTTTCTGCGCTAAGCACTCTGTGGAAACGGCACTGACCAAAGTACCCAATGATCTACTTGCTGCAAATTCTCGTGGTCACTACTCTATCCTAATTCTCTTTGACCTTTCTGCAGCTTTTGACACTGTTGATCATCAACAGCTTCTTCTCATCCTCCGCAATATCGGTCTACAAGATATTGCTCTCTCCTGGTGCTCCTCCTACCTCTCCCAGCGCTCTTTTAGTGTTTCTTTCTCTGGCTCTGCTTCTTCTCCCCAACTCCTCTCTGTTGGTGTCCCCCAAGGTTCAGTCCTTGGTCCCTTACTGTTCTATATCAATACTGCCTTCCTTGGTAAACTCATTAGCTCCTTTGGCTTCCAATATAATTTGAATGCGGATGACACGCAAATCTACCTGTCCTCTCCTGATCTCTCCCCGTCCCTCTTGACTAGTGTCTCTGACTGCCTCTGTGCTATTTCTAACTGGATGGCTGCCCACTTCCTTGAACTCAACTTGACCAAAACTGAAATGCTGGTCTTTCCTCCCTCAAGTGTTGCTACTCCTGTGTCTCCCTCCCTCCAAGTCAACGGTGCTACCATCAGCTCCACCATGCAGGCTCCTTGCCTAGGTGTTCTCTTTGACTCTGACCTCTACTTCACGCCTCATGTTCAGTCTATCGCCAAATCCTGTTGCGTCCATCTCAAAAACATTTCACGCATCCGACCCTACTTAACGCCAGATGCGGCTAAGGTGCTGGTCCATTCCACTGTCCTTTCTTGCCTTGACTACTGTAACCCGCTTCTCAGTGTTCTTATGTTCTCCCAACTTGCGCAATTACAGTCCATAATGAATGCTTTCAAATCTCTAAATAATGCTGATCTCACCTAACTATCCTCCCTACACAAGTATGTCCTGTCTAGGCCCTTACGCTCTGCTGAAGACAAACGTCTATCTTCTGTCCGTACTCCCACCTCTGATGCTCACCTTCAAGACTTCTCGAGGGCGGCACCGTTCCTGTGGAACTCCCCCCTCCACTTCGAACATGGTTCACCCAAGAACTCAGGGCAATAGAGTAGCTCCATATGGTGGCAGCTAATAACACCATAGCGTATATGGAGACTTGGTCCCACTGGATCCTATCCACTGCAGCGGCAGACTTCACATCTCAATTACAATAGCAACTTCCTGAACAGGAGTATGAGAAGAAGGACACCCAGAGCGGTGATTCCCTGTAGCTGAAGGGTCTGACAGGGTAAGATGCAGACGGCACGGGGCTCAGATGGGGGAAAAACACCCTTACTGGGTATTAAAGAACTTCAACTCCCCACCCACTCTACGAGACCCCCAGTGCTACAATCACTGATCTAAAGTCCACCTCCCCAACCGCCATTTAAAGCTTGTACTAGTTACAAGTTAGTCTTCCAACGTGATCAGTAATCCCAGCTGACGAACCCCGGTGGGAAAGCTGAGAAGTGCCAAGAGTGCCACTCATGAAACCATGCAGCCAATTTATGGAAAATTCCGGAAACAAGAAAAAAAAAATGTTTTGCGCTGAACTCTTCCAATCTAGAGGAGAGGTTCTTAATGTGTTTTATATGTCTTCCTATATTGTTTATGGGATTGTGCATTTCTGTAGTATACTTGTATTATTCATGTCATCTCTATTGTCAGACACAAAAGGGAGGAGATTAGAGTACCATGGGAGAAAGATAATTCATATATTGACATATGCGTAATTAATGTAGCAGATCAAGGAGAATTGTGGGTACACAGAAAAGGTGGGAGATAACGTAATAGGAAATTCCAAACTAAATAAAAGTAGCACCTGTGTCTTAATTTTAAAGAGTATAAGACGGATGGATATTTTTGTACCAATGATTCTATTGCACTAAGTGTTACAGAAGAGGCAGTTTGGGCCCCATATAATGATAATTGCAGAAATCACAACTTATCCCGCAGTATCTATTGGCTACGTGGTAAGTGGGCTGAAAGAGTATTAGGGATGTGCATGGGCAAAATGTTCGGTTCGGCATTCCGTAATTCGGGACTTCAGATATGTTCTCCCTATAACTCCCTAATTCCCATGGTATAGATTACTTAGTATTAGTAAATTCTGCCCCTACTCGCTATAAGGCGAGTAGGGGCATGTCTAGTAAAATTCGGCTCGGGAGGGGGGACACTTAGGTTTTGTTTTTTTACCAGTGAGCAGCCGTGTTAAGTGTTACTTGATTGTTGTAAGTGTTGCAAATGCTTCCGGCTGAATCCTGGCTATCTGTGTATAGTTTTTTATTTAAACTGGTATACAGTGTAACATTCTTCATTCTTCCACTGGGTATATTAGTGCTTCGGCAAATCCGAAATTCGGAACTTTGGTTCGGCACTTCTGAAATTCGCCACTTTGGAAATTCAGCTATTCGGACATTCGGAAGTATCCGAATGTCCAAATGGCCTGAAATACGTCCAAATTGACATTCGGAACTAAACGAATTGCACATGTCTAAAGAGTATTATTCTGCAACTGGAAAGGAAGTTGTTATCTAGGGCAAGTATTGCCTGCCTTTACCATAAGAGGTGATCAACCTAATAGATGTTTTTAATATTAAAACCAGTACAACCAAAATGGTCCTTTCTATATTTCCCCAGGTAGGAGCGGGATATGCTTCAACTAAAAGAACTCAATTGGCCTAAGTATTCGATAATGCCTTGAAATATTCCAATGACGCCATCTCCAAATTAGATGCCTAACAAATCCAAATCAGAGTGATGGTCTTACAGAACAGAATGGCCTTGCGTTTTATCTTAGCATCAAAAGAAGGAGTGTGTGCTGAAGTGGTGACAGAAACAGACTTAGATGAAATGGGTGGAATTCAGAATAAACTACACCAGATTAATGATATATGGGATCCATTAGAACTTTAAAGATTGCTGGGTTCACTTCAGGAAAACTGGTGACTGGACTGATTGTGACTTTGCCTGTTATTGTATGCATTCTTTCTTCTGATTAAGGTCCTAAATGTAAAGTGTACTGGCATTACAATTCCCTAATTTAAAAGACCTGGAAACTCTAGATAATGCAGTGTATTATGATTCACATGAACAGAAATGAATGAACACATGGATCGCTATGCAACAAACTCCATCTTGTCATGGAACAATTTATTAACTGATTCTCCCCGTCCGCCATCTTATTCTTATATTCTTGCACTTTTCTGGCGATCTTTTCACTTTTTATACCTGGGGAACATTTTTCATGTGTTGAGCAGCTTTTCAACTATAATTCATTTTAGATCTTTTTGATTGCAACTGATATTTCTGGTTTATTATTTTTAGCGCTCTTTTACTGGTTTTGTATTTGTTATTCTTATATCAACCATGTTTGTCCTCTGTATGACTTTGTGTGCATGAAGGGTTAAGTGTAGACGTGCGTGTGTGTTTTTTTTGCTCCAAGTAGTTGTGTAAGAAACTGGCCTTTTCTATTCAAAGATCATAATGGAAACAGGCAAAGATGGGTTATTACCTCAGGGTGATTGGTCAGAAGTGATGAGAAGAGTCAGAAGCTTTGCATGTCTGTCTGCACGACAATGGAAAACGTGGGCTTAGAGGGACCAACATTTGATTTAGAAATTATGTCTAGTAGAAATCTAGATTTAAAAGAATTTTCCTCACATTAAAATCAAAGAACAACAGAATGTCTGTGCATACTCTGTAATTGTCAGTGACTGTACTTCTGTACTGTTTATAATTGAATCTGTTTGCATGTGACAAAGCTGAAACGTTTTTAAAAAAGAGAATTCTAGTTATTTAGGGACAATAAGGAAATAACTACTAAGAGAAATAGAGGCATGGAAAAGAAAAAATAAAGCGCATAATTTAAAATAGGTTTTGTGTTGTAACTCCGAACAGATGTTAATTGTTGTTTTTTTAGATGCATGTTGGAATAGTTTTATAAAAAAATAACGTTCCAGTTACACTAGTAAAAACAAGGTGAATCACATCTAATGTGTTCTATTTTAATCTTGTTTGGGTAAAAGCATAATGAGACATTCATTTATCAACTATAAATAACACACACACTCAATTAAGGTTCTTTAAAAGTTTTTTCTTATTTTATTATTTCATTTTATTAATAATAATCTCTCTTAAACATCCCTTTAAGGGCGAAATTAAATAGAACCATTTATAAAGAAAATGATTTGCGCGTGTTCATTTCATTATATAATTATCTTTACATCAAAGAAAGAGAACACAAAAAAAAAAGATTTTACTTAATTGTTAAAAGATCACAGCCTTTACAATAGAAATTTGCTATAATTACAGACATTACAATATCCCTTCTTTGCACAGAATTACATGCCCTCTTCCCTTTCTAGAGAGCTCTGTTAATCGATTGCACACTCTATGGAATTCATACAACACAGCAGAGATTCATGAAGCTGCAGCATTGCTTAAATTGATCTTAAAAATATATTCCTCCATACTGCATCATTTTTTTTTTCCATTTGTGTCACCCCCCCAGCAATAACTTAAGAGACAGCAGTACTTTGATTTATTTTTATAACATAGTAAGCGGTCATTGTTAATTTAACCTTTTAGTTTATAGAAGGTTATATCCCATATTCCAATCATTCATTGCAGAATACACAGAGAACTAAACAAGGTACACTCTCTTTAATACCACAATCATATATCTTCCAGACAGATATAAAATGTCCTAAAGACAGAAACCAGAATAATATTAGTGGACATTTGTTCTTGACTAAATTCCAAAAGCTCATCTCCAAAGTGAAAATGTGGTGTATGTCATGTACAAACTGAGTGCTCTAAGCTCTTTGACACGTCAGAAATGGAGATTTCCCATCAAACTATTATTTTAATAATTAATTCTCCCGACTGGGTTAACATTAAATTTCTTTGCAGTGAAAAACTTATGTGAGTGGTGAACATTATTTACTTTAGAATTAGCTGTGTTTCTAAGCTGCCAGTTGGCACAGCCAGACCTAACAGCCAAACACTGATTTTTTTTAGCAAATGCCCTAGGTAATATATCTTTTTTAAAGCCTGGTTTTCAAAGCCTGAAGAATTATCACCTGTCATCAACTAAACTAGAGACATCGAGAGTAACCGATTCTTGATTTTCAGTCCGTTCCCTTAAACAGACAGCCAAGCATCATACAAAAATGGGTTTGAAGGATTATTTAAAGGTTGTGCAGTATGTATATATATACGTATATATAAATTACTTCTTCTACATAGTTTTAACTCATTATGTGATGTGTCAAGCAGTAAGATTCTATTTGAACAGGTAGAATTAAATAGTTTAAGATGTAAATCCCACTCATACGTAAATCAGTAAAATGACTAATTTAGAATCCCAGACAGGCAGACCTCTAGAAAATAAATGGAGGAGGGAGTAAGAGACAGGAAATATTGGATAAGAGAAAAGGAACACAAATATTACAGTGGTCATATGATCCGTGATCTAATATGCATTCCACTAGCAACTCGTTACTTAAAAATGGAGAGGGGTCATCCTTAATATATCTGGCCAGGGCCTACCAGTGCCAATAGGGGGTGCTACATCTGATCTATAATTGCAAGTAAAATAATGCTTAATATTAATAGTGGCAATAAAAATATTCATGGGTCAAAAGTAAGGAAGCATTCAGCTAAAATATATATTTCCTGTTAAAGGAGATTTGCACATATTATTTTGTTGAATACTTTTTTAAAAAACTTGCATTTATTTCAGCAAGCTCATACATATTATCTTGCCCTGCAGCCAGTGTAAGTCTATAAAACTATAAAAAATGTATATAACATTATAATCAGAATGTTATACATCCTTTTTCTAATTCCTTATCCTTTCCTGTCACAATTTACTTTTGCATATAAGCAATTTCTGGTCATAAAATGCTGTCTGAAAAACGAAAGCTCAACTGAACCACCATATTGTTTGTTTTTAAATGTATTTATCCTCTATAACTTTGCTTTGGGTAAATTAACTAAGCTATGGGTGGCTAAAAAGTAGATATTTAATATTAAAATCCCTCTACACTTTGCTAGTCTTGTAGTTGTAGTTCCACAGTAGCAGATGATCCATCCTTTGTTCCCCTCTGAAATATTTTGGGTGGGGGAGGGGAGAAATAATAGTAACTCAAACAGATTAATATATTTCAAGCTATAGTTTAATTATTATCTGATAGTGTTTCAGTGTGCAGGTGGCCATTTTATAATCGTATCACTATTTACAAACCCTCTGTGTTGCTGAAAGACAAAAAGCAGCAAATAATGTGGGATAACCAAATAGTGCCCAAATATTATACATTCTCGTGGTATGTAGACTATTTCTCATGACAGAAACACCTTAAGGAGAATGTTTCTTTTTTAATTATTTTCAGGTTTGTTATTTTCAAACGAAATTATTTTTGTCTAGTCTAGTAATGGCTGAGCTCACTGAATGTGCCCTTTATTTCTCTTATACAATGGAGGGTTGGATGCTGCACCTATGATAAAAAAAAAATTAAATTAAATTATAGTGACATTTTTGGCTGCTAGCCAAATGTAGCAAAGCGTACACAAGCTCTGAAATATATCAGAACATTCACAGACTCTGTTTGCAAAGAACATACAATAGTAATGTATAAATCATTATTGTTTAAACAAAACAAAAAGGGCATTGATATTTTAGTCCCAACTACTGGGTCATAACGTTATAGCTGTGCATACCGGAAAGAATAATGGCAAGTGGTTATTTACGGTTTTAAAAGGACACTTTAAGTAACATAACCACTACATTTCAGTGTAGTGGTTTTGGTACGTAGAGGATTCCCTTTTTTCTTACAATGTATAAAACACTGCTGTTTTTTAGTGGAACTGCAATGTTTACATTTGGCTGAAAATGCGTGTAGTGGCTGTCGAACAGAAACCCCCTACAGGTGCTTACGTCCTGCAATATTCAATGGCTTCATGTTCAGCATAATCACGCACGACGTGATGATGCCAAATGCGGATAATTAATTCTCTAAATGAAGCACTGCTGTTCATTTTGTGTCCTTAGTGCTTTTGTATGAGAAGCAACACGGAAGGATCGAGCTGTAGTCTTGAATCTGAATTTAATTGCTTTTTGCAACTTTCTGTTTTCACACCTGACATATAAGAACTTTTCTAAAGTTAGGAGGGAGAGAAAAAAATAGCTTCTCTTGGGCAGTCTATATTCACCGGCAGACCATTACTGTACACCAGTTAACTACTCCTAGTCGTATAGTCATGTTAATATACTAGAACCTAACAGAATTAGCAATCTTGCCAATTCTAGTAGGTTTTAACAGATGATCAGCTAATATAAACTCAAATAAAAATGAAAAATTACACCTTGCATAGTCATGTTTTACATTATTTCATTGAACACTGAAAACTGCAATCCGTAATTCTTAGCAATTCCACTGGCAGTTAAAAGTAAAAAGGTCAAAAAAATACATAACCTTAAATCTTTTTATCCTTTGTTATTTTATCGTTGCAGAGAATAGCAAGATGAGTGATTCACAGGCAAATCCGTCAGTGCTGGAAAGGTTATTAAAGAGTTAACCTGTAGAAAAATAAACTCTGGCTAATATCTCTTATCAAAATATGCATGAAAAGAATGCACTTGATCATCCAAGTTCTTATATCCCCCATTAACTAGCTCTGGAGAAAGCCTTCTGGTACTAAGCTGTACAGCTATGAATGGTTTTCATACAGAGATATAACCTCTCTTGTTTTGAAATACACGCTGTTCTGATGAGGCCCATTTGGAAAAACAGCTAGCTTTTTAAAAGTACTGCGTCACATCTCACTACTGACTATTACTTGATTTGATCGCGGAGTACATACTTTAAATTCAATGGTGAAGAATAATCCGGGCAAATGATGGATTTTACAGGTTTATAGATATCAAATGAACAATAACTTATCATGGGAGATAAGTTATTGTTAATATAAATATATAAGTGATAAGATATATTATCTTAAGTGTATGCAGTTGTGTTACACCTGTGGTAATATAAAATCTTAGGGGTTTAACCAGTAAACTGCATTAAACCAAAACCAACAAATTGTCATGGTGCCTAGAGTCTGTATATGCAAAGTTTCAGTATGAAATACCGCTTATACGAAGTTTAACGTCTTTGCTACAGAGTTTAACTTCAGCTCCGGTGGTGTCATTTAGGTGTGATATGCCAACCTGGAACAAAGGTTCCAGGCTGCCTAATGTCAGTTACGTGCAAATTTTTCCCCACAGTGTGCCATTCATTGACAGAGTGGTCAGCTGATTCTCTCAGCCAATAAATGGCAAATCGATGGGCTTCTAGCATTCTGCTGCTCTGCATAAGATGGAAGCATGTCACAAGTGGGAAATGGAGTCACCAAAGTCTTTTTACGTAAGTTCGCCAAGCGCGTTTCACCCTGTCACGCGTTTGGAGAACTTTGGCAAAAACACCTGGGTGAATTTTTGTCAAAGAACATTAGCATACACAGCCTGGAGAGGATCCCCTTCTGTATTTAAATTACCATGGACAAGACCAGGAATTGGAGCGGTATTCTGCAAACACAGGAGACCACCCCTCCAGTAGTCAGCATCTTCAAAACCCAGCAAAAGGAAAAGAGATTGTCAGAACTGCTTGTTCACATATCAAGTGAGAAAAAGTAACCAATAGAAATAAAAAAGGAGCAGTAACAAAAATAATAATCTATGTTTATATTATATAGGTTTATATATTTATAAATAATTTTTTTATTTCATTGGTCAGTTTTCACTTAAAGGACCACTCTAGGCACCCAGACCACTTCAGCTTAATGAAGTGGTCTGGGTGCCAGGTCCAGCTAGGGTTAACTAATTGTTTTATAAACATAGCAGTTTCAGAGAAACTGCTATGTTTATCAATTAGTTAAGCCTTCCCCCTAATCCTCTAGTGGCTGTCTCACTGACAGCCACTAGAGGCGCTTGCGTGATTCTCACTGTGAAAATCACAGTGAGAGCACGCAAGCGTCCATAGGAAAGCATTATGAATGCTTTCCTATGTGACCGGCTGAATGCGCGCGCAGCTCTTGCCGCGCGTGCGCAGTCAGCCGACGGGGAGGAACGGAGGCAGAGAGGAGGAGGAGAGCTCCCCGCCCAGCGCTGGAAAAAGGTAAGTTTTAACCCTTTTCCCCTTTCCAGAGCCGGGCGGGAGGGGGTCCCTGAGGGTGGGGGCACCCTCAGGGCACTCTAGTGCCAGGAAAACGAGTATGCTTTCCTGGCACTAGAGTGGTCCTTTAATTTGTGAATAAAAATCAAGATTTAGGGTATTTCCCGCTAGCCGCCAATCTCTATTTTTGGGCCATAAGCAGAATTCTAAAAGACAAATCAAGGTCATCCATTGCGTGATTTGTTTGGTTTATGATTTGGCTAAATTTTGTCTCGGAGTTAGAGAATTTATATTATTAAAGGAACACTATAGTCACCTAAATTACTTTAGCTAAATAAAGCAGTTTTAGTGTATAGATCATTCCCCTGCAATTTCACTGCTCAATTCACTGTCATTTAGGAGTTAAATCACTTTGTTTCTGTTTATGCAGCCCTAGCCACACCTCCCCTGGCTATGATTGACAGAGCCTGCATTGAAAAAAAACTGTTTTCACTTTCAAACAGATGTAATTTACCTTAAATAATTGTATCTCAATCTCTAAATTGAACTTTAATCACATACAGGAGGCTCTTGCAGGGTCTAAGCAGGCTATTAACATAGCAGGGGATAAGAAAATCTTAATTAAACAGAACTTGCAATAAAGAAAGCCTAAATAGGGCTCTCTTTACAGGAAGTGTTTATGGAAGGCTGTGCAAGTCACATGCAGGGAGGTGTGACTAGGGTTTATAAACCAAGGGATTTAACTCCTAAATTGCAGAGGATTGAGCAGTGAGGCTGCAGGGGCATGTTCTTGTTATTGGTTTCCATGGAGATTATTGCACTTTTAAAGTCTGTCTCAGAAGGCTATATATACACCCAACAGGCCAGACAGAGAAAAAGCAATTCTGGTGAAAACTGCAAAAAGTAGAGCAATCGTCATGGAAACAGAGGAATGTTATTATCACTCACTTACCACCACTTATTACCTAATGTAATTAGTTTATTACTTACTTGATAAAAATAAGGAATTACATCTGCAGTATTTATATGCTTAGTTTATGGTGAATCATTGTTAATGGATGGGTCTGAATGTATTATAAAGTCCAAAGAGGGTATTAATACTATAGAACAACTAGCAGTCCTGTTAGTCCAATGAGAATTACAAACTATTTTTCCTATACTGCTTGGTCAGCCTCTGGGCTTTCCAAGCATTATGGGAAACGTAGTTCACAAAATACAGCAGTGCCAAGGCTTGCTATTGATTTGTAATCTTGATGAGTGTGGGATACAGACACAGACAGTACAATGTTGGGCTTGTTTCGCACAAAGCTCTCCACTTACTAACACTGGAAGGAAATAGGGACAAAGAAGGCAGAAACAAATTTAACTCCTTAGGATCTAAAAAGTGCACTTTTTTATGATTGGCTAAAATGCAACCCCTGCATTTCACATAATGAGAGCATTCAACATTTTTATTTATTTTTTGCATGGTTAATGCTTTATAGAGTGATAGACTACAATAATATTCCAGTGCTTGGATTGAAGCTTCAACTGCTTGTCCCAAAATACGTCCAGCTACAATAATATTCCAGTGCTTGGATTGAAGCTTCAACTGTTTGTCCCAAAATACTTCCAGCACATTGCCTTGCAAAGCTTTGCGCAGATGTTCGGCACTCAATGGGTTACAAAAATACACTGTAACCGTTCAAGCTATTTCATAAACAACATTACACATTCTTTCAATTTATATTCTACACATTAAAACTATCTCCTCCTAATGGGCTGTCAAAGTAGTAGAATACTAGAAAAAAAGTTATTTATCTCAAATTCAATTTTTGGGTTTTTTGTTTGTTTTTTTTTATTATTTTTTTTTAACTGCCAACAAAAATGCTGTAAATAAACGTGCCTGTTTTCTTAACGCGATGGCATCAGGGATCTAGACAAAAAAAAGATAATGCAATCTTTTCTATTTGAATGGAAATTTGATACAGTACACACACAAAAAAAAAAAAAAATCATTCAAATGAATACGTTGTTTATTACGATTAAAATAGCCTTCTCCCCAAACTGACCGACATGCTCAGGGCTAGAAAAACTGACTCGTATGTTATAGGGTTAGTTAGTGGAGGGGGAAGGGAGACAACTGTTGCTATTTTCACACAGGGCTGGGTGTGCAGGGGGACCTTTCCTTTTATACAGGAAACAGCCGCAGAAATAGTATCCCTACGGCCTCATACACCGCAACATTAGAGCAACATTAAAAGAGAGAGAGAGAGAAAACGACAGACAGACTGCACTGCCGAGCTCGACTAAAGAAAAAGTTTCTAGATATCACAGGGCCCGCGTTTCTGGTTTAAACAAAAAAAAATGGAGAGGCTTTAATAGTGTATTAGTTAAATGTTGTGCATATTTAGGGAGGGGGGGGGGAGAGGGAAGAATTTAAGGAAATAATCAGGATAGTTAAATAGCAAGGTAAAATGAAGTTACAACGTTTTTGATTAGCAGCAGTAGCAAATGGCATCCGTTACCCACAATGCAATGCAAGCTGAACCTGCTGCATCCAAATTGCTTGATTTACACCTCGGTTGAAATGCTCCGAGATGTGATCAGTACAGTTTGGACTGTCATATTTTTCTGAGATTGTTTCTATATTTTTATTTAACTTATTTCAAATTTTACTCTGGCCTCTGAAAAATTAGAAGGGACACTCCACGGCCCAAATACAAAATTAATCAAATAAATCACTTTTTAGTAAATAAAGCCCAGATAAAAAGTTGCATGCATTTAATTACACATTTTTTCATTGGAGTTATATCTAAAAATAACTTGCAGAACCTGAAGATCTCGTCTGCTGCCTTTGCAAGCCCTCCCCTGCCAGACTTTATGTGGCTGTCCAATCACAGACTTCCCAATGCAGCTCAATGAGAAGTCTTTGCAAGGCAGGTACTCGGAACCATTGAGATAACCAAACCAGGAAGTAACAGAACCCACTGTCTGCTTGAAAGCATAGGTTGTGTAACCAGGTTAATTTATAAAAGTGTCAATTTCTTTTGAAATTTGCAATTTTTCCAAAATGAAATCTTCCCAAAAAAATCTTCACACAAAGCTTTTCAGCAAGCTAAAGTGTTTTAGGGGTCTGGAGTGTCCCTTTAAGCATTTACCTATATTTATTTCTATTTGTGCCTGCCATTTAGCAAAGCAATTAGGTTTAAAACAGGACATGCACAGATGATGTTGCGGAACTTCTATTAGGTTTTTAAAAAAATACATTAAAATGCATCTTTATACCCAAATATTTATCAAAACACTTTATATAAAGAAAATTGTATATTCCGTGTCCGTTTGATAACTTCCCATCATACATGGAATATGTTTTAGCCTAAATATAGATACACAGTTCACTTGGAGATGAGCTTTTGGATGAAGTTTGATATAGCAAAAATGGTGGTTCAAGTCACATTTGATGGAGTTTTTCACCTTATTTAGCTCCATTACAAAGTCAATTTAGCCTATTAAACGTCTCTCTTTCAGGCACTTGGTTTTGCTATCAGTCCTTATTTAGACACACTCTGCAGCTTAACAAACTGCTCTCCGTTGCTTGATAGCTGATCAGGAGCCGCTGTACAAGCAAAACAATGCAAGAAAAAGCTATGTCATAGCAGCGACTCGTTCAGTAGTAACTGGACTCTCTTCCTGTAAATTGATACAATTCCCCATCACTACTGGTCTGTAGGGCTGCCATATAGGTCCAGATTATCTGTACAGGCAGCTCGGTATTAAATTTTGGTTGAAAACTCCAAAAACAAAATGATATATAAAGCTCTGAATGTGTGAGCGACTTGTATCATTGTAAACTCATATTGAACAAGGAGTGAGCCTTGTTCTAATAAAAAAAAACAAAAATTAAATATTTACTTTTTATTTTTATTTTTTTGCAGTTTGAAAACTTTTCATTTGATCTTTTTTTCCCTCTTACATTGCAATCAACATTTCAAAACACAGTACGATTGCTGGCACTCTTGACCAAAGCAAACAGCTGCATATATTACGTCATATTACCCACAACCAGAAGGGGCCTAATGGATGTGCCATGTTTTTTTATTCCTTTTCAATTTTTGTCTGTGCCCCGGATTCAAAATTTATGGACAAAAGAAATCTTTATTGAACTTACAAAAATATACATTAAAAAAAAAAGAAAGAAACTATAAATTTGAGAATAATAGATCTTCTTTGAGTTGGCATGCCTGTTTCTATGTGGCAACCTTACAGGGCAGAGTGTATTTAGTAGTCAATTACCTTCTGCAGTGGATTAAGAACAAAGGAGATATGATTTTCAATAATGCCCATTTCTTTCCCACCTTGGACGTGATATATTGGCAATTTAATGTTAACCTATAAACTCATATACGGACTTCCCATGCAGGGAATCAAACCCAACCTAAAACAGTTAGATTTAATCCTCATTAGCAAAGCTCTGACAAGGAACCTATGTGATAGTGATAAAAAAAAGTGCTAAGCTTGGAGTGAATCACCCACTTTTGATTTCTGCCTACTGGGCCTACTTTGGCAGCATTGGATTAAAAATTCTGGTCATCATTCATACTAAAATAAAACTATGTGATATGCTTCAAATAAAAAAAACAACAACCAAACTCCACATAATTAATGACAAAACTGCATTTTGCAATTTCCTATTGAGTCCCACACCTATTTGCAGACATCTTGGATCTGTGAGGTAATTTTGGTCAGATATAAACTAAATTATACTTCAGGCTATCCATTTCAACAATTCACATGCAAACTATGAATAATTAAATTATCTTAGTTCTTTTTTTTTCTTTTTTCTGCTCAACAATATAGAGAATTTTTATAAGGCCCATACATCTTCCTGGTAGCTGACCACAGGTTAAGATGACCAGATGCCCTTATTAAGGAGAACACCAACTATAATGAAATAAAAATGCAAACAAAAGAACCTCTAACGTTGGGAGGTATGAAACTAGTAATGGGTTGGGTGGGCAAGTAGAGGACATCGCTGCTTGCCCAAGAAATGGGGCCTGTCACTCTGCCGTAAATGGATGCTAGGCTTACAAACATTTTTATTTTAGTCAATGTCACTTAGGCATACCATGTACATAGTATTTCTAAAGCACTTTGCCCATGGGCTCAATGCCCTGAGAATACGCTGTGCAGAGCAAGTGGGTCTTTTGACGTGAGGATGATTCCCTGGTGTCTTTAAAGTAGGACACCAGGGAATAAATCCAGGATGGGGGGCAGGAGCCGTGATTTGGAACAATCCTGCCAAATCCAGGACTGTTTAAAGGCAATGCCTTCATGACCAACAATATGCCAGGACCTTCACAATAAAAAAAAGTGACTGACTCTCTTCACCCTGGTCCAGAAGGAATTAATGAGACCCTATCGCATAACGTGTTCAATACCGGTCTTTTTCTATGGGAAAGTTTCTATAAAAAGAAAACAGCAGTTCTTAGGTCATAGAAATTTCCCCATAGATGTCACTGGGAGAGCTGTTATTCAATTACCAGAGTTAATGAAATTTCTTGTAATGAAATCCTGCCCTAAATTGTCTGGCCACCCTTCCACAGCCCTACAAACAATTACTTGATGACTACTCAGCAGACAATGTCTGTATGTGTCTAGTGCTACAAGAAAGACACAAATACAGCCATTCTTGCCAATAGGGTCCTAGTACTTGTCTAGAAACAATGAGTGAATATTGTCTTTCAGTCATGCATATTTTAAATCATATGTCCAACATGTTTGCATCTTGGCTTCAATAGCAGGTGAAGTCTCTTTTAAATCATATTCAGACAAATTTCAAAAAACTTATCCCATGAAACCTGGCTTTTACTGTCCCCACGGCTGTTGTAAACAGATTTGGCTTAACAAACGTCCTTAATATTTTCAAATATTCGTACACTAATATTTTGCAAAACATTTACAAAAAAGTGCTTTCTGCCTTCATTATACCACAGTTTTTCTTCTTTAATTAAAGCATTGGCATGGATGGCTCTAAGTCAATGCAATGCTGAACATCATCTGGTGATGAATTAAAGACCCAAGGTACAACATTAAAGATAATCCATCATTATAGAATTACATCTACCCATATGTGAGTGGACATAGTTCGTTTCTACAAAAAGCAAACATGCAGTCTTTGTGATAGCCAATCTTTTATCTATGCATACCGTCCGGAAATCACGTCTTCAATTGATAGTGATCAGAGTGTATCTGTCTACTCCAGTTTCTTCGACTCCCACAGACAAGTGAGCATTGATGAGTTGAAGACTCATTTAATCAGCCTACGGCTTTCCAAAAATTGTATCTCCAGCTGTTTTGGGGGGAAAACTTAACTCCTGATAAGAGTTAAGGGTTAGAAGATATTGCATCACAACAGGGTCCCAACCTACTAGAGGAATCATAAGAATCTCTCTTTTTGCATATATTCTGTTTTGTGCAACATGCATGATCTGCACGTATGTATATGTTTGGAAACAACTAAACATTAAATATGTCCAAGCTTGATAAAAACTTTGTTCCTCACTGAAGATTTTCGTTAACAAAATATATTTTTTTCTTCAACGCAAAAGAATCAAGCTCTCACCTTTTCTTGGATGTACTTCTAAAACTAAGATTGGCAATTAAGATTTCCAAGCTGTTTAACTATGTCTACCATTACTGCTGTCAAAGACTGTGACAGACTTGACCAGTCTTGGCCATATTCATTGTTGGACTTTGGCTAGGTCTGGTTCCCGCAGAGATATATACCTTCATGTGATTTGGTTTAGGTAGACCTGCATGATATGTATGCGGAAAAACAACTCACAGGGCAGTCACTTATACTAAGCTGAACAAACCGTTCCTTTGGCTCTGCAAACTGAAGCTACAGTGATTGACAGACGTTCACATACATATGCGTAATACTATCTCTTCAGCCTTTAATACAAAAGCCAAATTAATTTTAGGCACAAATTATTCCTTTAACCTTCTTAAATACTAGAGGGTTGTGTAACACAATATGTTTTTAACTCTCTAGTAAACATAATTTAAAAAAAACTTAGCAGACTTTCCCCATTCTAGACAAATCCTCATAAACCAATCATGTTGCTGTATATCTCAATATGCGTGGTCCCTATGTTTTTTTACAATTTCATTTTTTAAGGCTATCCAGACAAAAGTTGTATTTCTTTTGCTGCCCAGGAGTGTTATTAGGTAAATTTGTAAATGGCTTCATATAAATATATATACACATATATAAATTTTATAACAGTGTAACTTGTGATCATCTCCAGTTTGTGTTAAAAGCAGATTTACACAACTAGTGATACTACAAAAGCCTGCAACATAACCGGTTACCTTTTCATCCACTAAGCAAAAGTGGTGCACTGGTAGTAAATAAGTTGGAAGTCAAGGCTAGGGACCATGATTCTGTACTTTATGAAGCCAAAAATTATAATATCAGCAATGTCCTCTTTGTTTGGTTTGAATATCACAGCTAAAATACCTCTTTTGTGGGTAAGGAATGCCTTCACCATTCTGAATATAACCATTAAACACTGCAAACCAGTAGCTCATCTGTGTAGCTTAGCAGCCTACAAAGCTAGGACCTTCATCTCCAGTTAGTGGAAAATTTCCTTTGTAATGGATGAAAAAAAAAAAAAAGCCAACATCCCAAAGGGTAATGATATTTGTACCATAACCATCATATTTATGTTTCCAATCAACTCAGCTGCTGTAGGGGTTTTTAAGTAAGTAGCTATAACGTTGGACATTTTCCATGATATATTTAGGAGCATACATGTGCTCGTGGGGGTCAGCAGGTGGATAATCTTGCTTGGTCCCATCAAACCAACCCCCTGTCTTTATAAGCCATCGAATATAGTTTAGATCCCTTTTGTCTTCATAGTCTCCCCACCGTGGAAAATCACCATTCTGTGCAGAAATCAGCTTAAAGTGGATTCCCTCAGGTGGGAAACACCAGGAGCAGTGCCAACCAGCAAAGTGTAATGGGCTTCCCAAAGACCACTGCACCAAAATATGGCCAGTTTTGTTTTCATATTGGCGAAAATTGGGCATAGTGTAGTATTCCCGCCTACGCAAGCGAATACCATCTGTGCTGTACACTGTTCGAAGCATTCCAATAGTGCACCCAGAAATTACCTCCAGGGTCCCAGGCTGCTTCCAAAAAAATCCGTAGAGCGACTTGCGCATATGGAAAGCAAAGGGTTCTGTCCACCCATCATATAACTTAAGGAATAAAACCCCTTCCCTACTGGGGATTTCATCTGCGTCGTCTATGATAAAGAGATCATCGTCTCTGAGATTATGTAAACGTCCAATACCATTTCGAGTAAGAAATGTCCGTAGGTAGTCATCTGCAATCCATCCATCCTGTTTGCCACCCTCTGGAAAATGATTCAAGAAGACGTAAACCACTTTGGATTTTATGTAGTCAAAAGTGCCATTAAGAAGCATTTGACGAAATAAAAGTGGCCTTGAGTCCCCATATGCAGTAAAATTTGATTCACATACAAGGAAGACATCAACAACCACATCCAACTCATGGAATCGTGCTTCCAGTAGATCAAACTCATGGTTGATGTTGATAGCATTGATTACACGCCTTGGTTTTTGCCGAGGTGTTAAGCGGTCCTTGGTAGGAAGATTGGAATGCTGAACAACAGTGGGTACACCACAGCTAGGCCCATGCCAACCTGGCAAACACACACATTCTACCCATTTTCTGCGATGTGTCTGTTGTTGTTGTTGATGCTTGGCTAAGCCAGAAGCTTGCTTTCGTGGTGAGGTGCGTTCTGGTTTTTCTGAAGGGGAACGCTCCAGGGATTTTGTACCGGGCTTGAAACATACACCACCTGATTTGGTCCGTACAAAATATTCTGTTGTGTCTTCTTGCAACACAAACTCAGCTAGATGCAGGTCATCTATGTTCAGCTGCTCACCTTGCCCCGAGGGAGGTGGTTTGGGCAGGTGAGCATGAATTTGAGGTGGATAGTAGGCAGGGGTGCGCAAGACCTCAGCACCATCATCATCTCTGACGACAATCTGTTGAACCAAGGGACGAGATTCCCAGAAGATGCCAGATATTAAGTTAGGACTTAAAGAGACCAACTCCCGAGAGAGGGAGACATAGGATAGGGCTTTCAGGAAGTGAAGAACGGAGATAACACACAGGCCAGCCATGCAAAGCAGCAGGAACATCTTGTGCCACCTCATCTTCATCCTGTATGTGGAGCACAGAAAAGGGAAACATTAAGAAACATGTAGAAACTAATATCATAACTTGGAAACATTAGCTATTGGTAACTGTTGAGTTTCTTATGGCCCTATGACAGCTATGTACATCTGCTAAGATCAAATGATTAATTTTCACTTCAAAACATCTATGTAAAATATAGCCTCTAGCATTTACACAATTCACCAACAGCACATTATTGCAATTGCCAAACACCTAAGTTCAACATTTTACATTCAAGCTCTATTTTAAGCCAAGCAACATGAAAAAAAATACATATGATGCATTAGCTGGTTAGATAAACTGGGCTTGCATAACATGACCATTTCTCTACAATTCACTATAAACAATTTTGTGCATATACTCTTGGTTTATATGCAGGAAAAATATTTTATTTTGGACAGTCTGATCTAAACCAGCTGGTAAAACATATAATAGTTACACATTTAGATCATGGGAACTGAGCATCTTAATAAGAGTAGAAACACTTGAGAAGGTCATTGGCAAATCTCCCTCAAAGGTTTTTTCCACCTCAACACAATTAACTGCAGATACTGTAACAAACTTTTAAAATGGAACGAATGCAATTAAAATACAAACAATGATGGTGTGCATTTGTCACAGTCGCCTTCTATGTTATAATGCAGAGCTGAGTCCTGTATCGATGTCTAGTAAATTCACTACACTGTAAAATGCTGGGGGTTCGTCATGAAGTTTTAAATTTGAAGCCAAAAAGAGGCTGGACAAGAAAAATATTTAATTTAAGGAATGTTTCAAATTCATGTATTTTTACCTAAATTTTGCGATTTCTTGGTTAATTTCCCATTTTACTAATTATCCTTAACAATACTTAACATGTGTATACATGCTCAAACATATATGCACTTACAGCAGCGTACAGCATCAAGCTTTAGAACCATCCTTTTATATCTGCTTCTTGTCTATCTTCGTTCATATTCATTTTGCCTCTTTTGTATTTCTCCAACCCCATCTGCCTATCATGCACATCTCAAATTTTGGCCTATCCATCTCTATACCCCCAATATATTTCTCTTTCACACTCATAACAGTTTACTGTCCTTCCCACCTATTGGCCCACACTTGGCTCTCTCTGCTGACTACTTCCATTTGTTCTCCGCCTGCTCTTCCATCTAGACATAGGGTGGGCAAATGGTAGATCCCCAGATGTTATAGAACTGAATCTTCCATGATGCTTTGCTATTCTGAAAGCTAACAAGCATCATACATTTGTAGTTCTATAACATCTGGAGACCTATCTCTTGCCAGGCCATGATTTGTACGTATATTGCCCCCAACCTTGTCCTTCTCTGGCTCCTCTATTCTCCTCCTTCACCCTTCTTTCAATCATTCTCCAGCCTTATAAAACTGTTACCCCCTTGTCTTTGCCCTTTTCCTGTCTGCAAATGTATCTTTGAATGGAAGAGCTCTTTTTTTACCTGGATAATGCCATAGGTGCTTATAATGTGTAGTGGTAAAGCCCCCAAAAAGTCAGGGACATGTATCAACCCTCAATCTTAAAGAGCCACTCCAGACACCTAAAACATTTCAGCTTACACACACCAATTTCATATAAACAGGAATTGTAGACAGTTGTCACTAGCACTCCAACCGTTAAACTAGAATATTATTTTATTAACGTTGGCATGTTGCTTTAATAGCACTGAACCTTTATCTATTCTAGGCGAAACAATCTCCAATCCAGGATTTTTAGATGGCTCTGAAACGGTGGACACTGAGTTGTGGATGCTTTACAGGAAATTGTACAGCTCATTCTGTTAGTTAAAATGAGAGATTTTACATTCGAGATCTTACATTTTGTCATTTAGTTTACATAAGAAAAAACATCTTGGCTAATAGAATAATTTGAAATAAAATTTTTGTTGTTATTGAAAAGGTCACAGGTTCATATTAAAAACCTTAGTGACAATGGCGTCTAATGAGAGGGCGGTCCGCCCCGGGGGCCTCCATGACTGCCAGTGTCATGAGTCAGCCCCCATCCATTCTTATAGTGAGGACCGCGGCCATATGGAGAAGCAGGGGGAGGAGTGTTGAGGCGCGAAGAGGCACGCAGCTTCACGCCAACGTGTGCCGCTGCCTCCACCTACGCGTGGTGTAGTGGTTATAGTGCCAGGAGTGCCATGGTACCTTCCCATTATAAGTAGTCAAAACATTTTACCTGTTCTGCTTCCAATGAAGATCTGGAAGGTCTCTGTCTGAGCTAGCTCAGGAGATCTAACAGAAGATACTGTTTAGGAGCTTCTAGTTCTCTGTAGTTGGTAGCAAAACTGTCTAAACAGTATTTGACTAGTTACAATGTGGTATGGCACCATGGCACTTCTGGAACCATAACCACTATGGTTCGCTTTAATGTCCATGTTATTGCAGGCTTATTTTCTAACTTCTCTTGCAATTTGCACTCTTATAAGAACATCTTAGTAAATCCACAGTTTTCTAGCAGACAGTTGGGGTGTTTTGGCCTCGCTTACTTTAAATTGTAGTTTAACGTGCTAGAAAAGCATTGATTTCAAGCTTAAGTTGTGGCAAATGCCTGCTCATACGCCCTGTGTCTCATGGATTCTCTGCGAAGCATCTGATTGGACACTAGTCAGCAGTAATAATGACTTAATAGACGGCTAAGCAGAGCTTAGGAAACTCACCCAGTGCTTTTTAAAATACTTTACGGCTAACCTTGGCACTAGATGATTTTTCCAACATATGTTTATTGGAAGAATTCTAAACTTTAACGTATAGATAATAGAGACAAACAACTGTAATATTTTATGGTGCCATTACACACAGACAAGCGTCAAGCAAGTGCTCTTACAAACTTCTTGATAACACGGTAAACCTGCTATTCCCTTGAGGTCAGCCACTTTATGGAATATAACTTATGGAGTAAAAACATTTTTTTCTTCTGCTTTTCAACAGATTTATCTTTTTTTCTGAACTATGTTGACATATTTTGTAATAAGGGTTTTTCCCTTTTCTAAGTTAGCCATAGAGAGAAGGGAAGTGTTAGCAGACCCAAAAATGGGTGTAGGGTTTAGTAACAAAATATGTTTTTTTTTTTTTTTTTACTTTTAATGGTAACTTAAACATGATTTTTTTTTTTTATTATTCTAATGTATAAATACTCTTGTTTTTTTTTTTTTTTTATAACCATCTTAGACTTTGTTTGTTATAGTCTTACTGTGATCACAGTTGCTTTGCACACCATACTAATTAAGAACCCTCACCTTTGACAGCTGAGAGGTCAGTAGATGGTTTTAAACTATATTTCCCAGGATGTTTTTATTTTTATGGACAATGTAGTTCAGAAACATCAGGGTTTCCGAGATTAGACAATGTCAGCACAGTAATTTAGAAGTGGACTTCTAGGGGCCATTTATGATTTAATTTAGAAAACCCTATGCATTATTTTTTACGTATCCATAATTTAAACAAAGATCTGGCAAGCTCAGTGCTTCAAGCAAAAGAAATAACCTAACATATATGTGCTGGAAATGGAGCTAAAACATATAAATGCAGCCTATAAACTTTTACTGCCGTTGATCATTTATAGAAAAGGGCAGTTCAGCTAACATTCTGAAGAATTTTGCTGAATTCCAAAGTCTACGATTGAATCATTTATGATTATCGACTGCATAATATGACACCAATACTTAACAAAGGTCAATTCCTTAGAATAGCAGCATAATAATATAAAAATCCTTACATCTCAATCTATGGGGAAAAAAAAAAGACGAATTACACTTTTATTACAGGAAATATGCTTAGTCCTCTCTACATTTGTGTTAAACTGCAATACAAATAATGATCTGCTATTATCTGCTGTAAAGATTTGTGGGAGTTACAGTAAAGGCATCAATTTGATGCTCTTGATATAAAAACAGATTTAAAAAAACTGGCACAAAAAAAAAGTGGGCACCATTGTGTAAGATTACTCAAGAACACATTCACTAGAATGCAGTGATCTAACAGTTATACAAAGAGATTTCACATGTAAATATCAAAGAGTCCGTCTGGCCTTCATAAGTGTGAACAACCAATTTGACAAACACTAAAGTCAAATCCTCCAAAGACATTAATAAACACAAACCTTTTAGTGGAAGGGTGTGACAGAGTCAACCTGAATCACTAATGTGATTTACAAAAAAAAAAAAAGAAGAAGAAAGATTTGTCAATGAAAAGACAATGTAATTGACCAGCTCCTCTACAAATCACTAGCTCTCTGGGAAATAAGCTTAATTACACTTAAGGGTTTATTCACTAAATGTCAGATTGCAGTAAATTGAAGACAGCCTGAATTTTACCATTGGATTTCAACTCGCTACTGCTCGGAGATTAGTGAGTAAACGCCATAGTACTCAACATGTGTATGCGAATGGATGCAACATTTTCCTTGACGCATATCAAGTCTTTATGTTGGTGGGCAGTGCATGAAAATTGCTTCCCACATTCCTTTGGAAATATCCTCTTGATCAATTAAAAGATTTCCCTCCTGTATAAATGTTACTTGTGTGTTTGTAAAATAGGTGCAGGGAGAATTAGTGGATCTGGCAATGAATTCTATTCACAGGATTTATTGACTGACGTATGAATTTCTGAGAATTTAAAGTGAATTTCAATTCTGAGTCCAAAATAGCAGAGTTGGAAAAATTCTCCTAGTCAGCTACGTCTCCAGTTTGGCTGTTTGGGCCTTAAGAATTACCTTAAAAGCTATTTTCTGACTCGGTAGACATATGCTACAAAACCTGGTCTCAACTAGAGCGTTCTTCCTAGAATTCAGCATTAAATGTTATATAGTGAAAATAGACTGTCACATTCTAGATGCTTGGTACTTATTGTTGCATCCAGTGAAACATTGATTTCAGAGCCCCCTCTCTCTGCAGTATTATATATGAAGTATATGAGTGAAGTATTACAAAAGTAAAAACTGCTATCCAGCAGTATATATCGTTCAAATGCTTTTGTAATTGTTTAGTTGCTGCTGTTGCCTTGGGATCATATGAATGCTATAATCTTCCAGAGTGTTTTCATGCACTGCCAGCAACCTGTAGAATATTAGGCATCCCATAAAATGTGGCCAGATTGCAGTGCTATCACAGAGCACATATATAAACGGCTCGTGCTGTTATACATGGATGCAAGTCTGAAATCAATTATACAATCACTGTTCTTCCTTTGGAACCTTAGGGGTTGATGGCAGTAGAGACATTCCATTGGTTTCCATGGTGACTGCTCCTCTTTTAGAATGTAACCCCAGAAATACCCTTTATACTTAAACGCAACAGTTTTTGTCTACATATCCACAGCATGAATTAGTGATATATGTCTAGGCTTGGCAGAACCACTATTCCATACCTCCCAACATTTCAAATGGATAAAGAGGGACACTTTAATGTTAGGGATGTGAGGGGGGTGGCCACGGGCAGGGCTATTCTGAGAAATTTTAGGTGGCTTACTAATAGCAATTAATGAAAATCAAATGGAATTTAGAAGTAGAACAATGTATCTTGTTTGCACAGACTAATTTCTAAATACATTTATTGCGGTTTAAAGACACATTACTGAGAGTACCATATTTCACGGGATAATGGTCGCAGATTTTATGCCTAATTCCTTTCCTTAAAAATGGGGGTGCGCCCATTATGCAGTGTGCGACCATTATGCAAAGCTTTATTTTTGGCACTATGATATATGCAATGCTTTGTTTTTGTTTAGTTTTTAACAGTTTTGTAACACTTGCTGATAACATTATAGTTGCTAATAATTCAGCCTCTTACCTTATTCCAGCGCCCGGCACCCTCGGCGCTGGTGACCTCTCCTCCCCCGCCAACATCAGCTCCCCCGTCTGACATCAGCGGAGTCGAATGCGCATGCACGGCAGTGTCCATAGGAAACCATTTCTCAATGCTTTCCTATGGACGCTCAGCGCGATGGAGGCATAATATGCCTCCAGTGTCGCAGATGCGCCTCTAGCGGCTGTCAGGAAGACAGCCACTAGAGGCTGGCCTTACCTCCAATGTAAACATAGCAGTTTCTTGGAAACTGCTATGTTTGCATCTGAAGGGTTAAAACCTGAGGGACCTGGCACCCAGACCACTTCATTGAGCTGAAGTGGTCTGTGTGACTATAATGTCCCTTTAAATTACTGAGGAATTCTGCAGCGTAGGAATGCTACATTCTGTGGGACAGCACTTTACAGGTGTTGCCTGTCAACATGAAGAGGTTATATGTATTCAGGAAAATGTGGTGCATTCTGCAACCCTTATTTATATAAACATGTGCTTTGCCAATTGGGCAAAGTAATTATTAGATAAATTGGGATTGTTAGCACCTGAATGCATGTTCTATCCATGTACTTAGTGGAGCAAAACATTTCTGGGATGGGGGGGTATCTATCAAGTTGTCGATTTATTAAGGGGAGTATGGCACCTCAGGAGATTGTGGCCAACATCACTGAACTGGTGCGCTGTATTATTATGACTGCCACGTACACCCTTTTCTTAAAGAGACACTATAGCACCCAGACCATTTCAGCTCATTGGAGAGGTTGAGGTGCAATGTCTCTGTTCCCTTAACCCTGCAATTTTAATCATTGCAGTTTTTGATAAACTGCAATAATTACCTTGCAGGGTTAACCCCACCTCTAGTGGCTGTCACATGAAGGACAGCCACTAGATGGACTTCTGGGTGGTTAGGCAACTTTTGGTCGCCTAACGCTGGATGTACTCATGCCCTGCATGAGAACATCCGGCGTCACTTAAACCCCATAGGAAAGCATTACACAATGCTTTTCTAAGGGGGAAGTCCTAATGCGTTGTTGGCGTATGTGTATTAGGGCCCCCCGCGGCTGACATTGTTAGAGGAGCGGAGGCGGAGTTTGAATCAGGTAAGTGATAAAGGAGTTTTTAGACACTTCAGCACCATGGAGGGGGAGGCAATATAGGGAGCTTTAGTGCTAAGAAAACTTCCTTTTCCTCGCAATATAGGTTCTCTTTAGCACTTATTATCTGCATTCTGATGGACAGCACATATAAAGCATTATTAGTAAAGGGCTGCTAACAAATTGGTAGAGTTGAGCAAAAAAAGGCTTTTGGAGCAATTTGTACTTTTCAAATTCCTTTTATTTGTAAATCTAGTTTTTTTATTGGTTTAACGTATAATCATATATCATGGCAAGGGTTTGAGACTCGCAGGTCTCGCACATAACTTAGGAGATAAGATATTAAATTTTAACTGTAAGAGGTTTAGACACGCAGGTCTGTTAACGTATCAGGAAGGAAGAGACATGCAGATCTCGACGCTTACAGCTTATAACCATGATGAGAAAGATTTTCACGCGGTCATGTGTTCAAATTCCTTTTAATTCACACCCCAACAAGTCGATCTGGGTTTTTATCTGTGTAGTATTATTGAATGAATTGTTGTTGTTTTTTTTAATGTTGGAATGTTCCTTTAAAAAGCAGGCACTGAATGCCATATCTATTAATAAACGCATTTATCTATATATATCTTTATCTATTAATAAACGCATTTACTGTTTTTATTTGCTTTTTTTTTTTTTTTATAAATGTATCTGTTTAGGTGGATATTAAAGACTTTTAAAAACATGCACATCACAACATTCCCTTCTCTTCAGGATGAATTTTTCTGGGTCCCCACATAACCTCTTTGTGTGCCAAAGTTTTATAAATTACATTTTCAAAATTCTTTCTGTTCCCCTTAGGAAAAACTCAGGTTACAGGAATATAATGGACTTCATACAGTGTAAGAGTCAGAGCTTTTTTTATAAGTTTCTATATTCCGATGCTCGAAAAAAAAACTGTTGATTGTATAAGTAAAGGGTTTCTCTAGTCTAGTGTAATGAATACAAAGTTGTATTCCTTACACTATAGTTCCCTCTGTTCCGCCCCCTTCATGCAAGGGTTAAAAAAAACCAACAACATTTGAACTCTTCCCGATTCCTGTGCTGATCTCTCTGGGCGCTGAATCAGCACTCTGCATCCTCTGCCGTCACCCGGCAAGTGCTGCAACCACATTAGAGCCTCCCCATAGAAAAGCATTGCTTCAATGCATTTCTTTGGCAATTTAACTGACACTGGATGTCCTCATCCAGAGTGTGAGGATGCCCAGTGTCAGTGAGGTGACCAAAAGTCACTTAACCACCAGGAAAAGCCTATGGTTGACAGCCACTACAGGCAGTTTTAGTCCTGGAATGTAATTATTGCTGTTTCTCAAAAACTGTAGTGATTTAAATGGCAGGATTAAAGTGACAGGGACATTGCACCCAGGCAACTTTAAGTAATTTGGGTGCCTATAGTGTCCCTGCTGCAATTGTATGTTTGTGCTGGCGACAGACGCCAATTCTGGAATGACACCGACAGAGGTAGAATTACACCTCAGGCATCTCCTAATGTGCATTGAAGTGGTCATGGTGTTTGCAGTAACCTTTTAATTACTGAGAATCCATTAGCATATAAATTCTACATGCACCAGGGCAACACTTTTAGTTTGCTGTCTGTCAACAGTAAGATGTGATATGCGTCCAGAAAAACATGGTGGATTTGGCAACCCAAGCCCAACGCATAACCACTACCTGCTCCCTATTTAGAGGAGTCTGATCAGATTGTTATTTGCATGACGATGGTCCATGGACCTTTAACTTTACTGCATTCTGTGCCTGTTTCCTCCTCTAACAGCAATCCATTTGTTTGATTGTGTGACATGATTATGCCAACATACATGTGCAGCAAATTATTTTAATGTTAATTTCACTTTTTCTTTTTTTTTCCACGAGACCTCAAAAAAACTGTTAAACTGATCATTCAGACTGGGAAAATAGCTCTCATACTGGGACTGAACAAACTGAATCCTTCTCATTTGTGCGCCAAGTGAATGGGCTGACTGATAAGATAAGGAATCATTATTTATTTTTTTCTTACTTCGAAATTACAGAGAAAAGTCTGTGTTAACACAGATGTCCAAGTTGCGTGAGGTGCCTGACTTGACAGATGTTCTTTTGTTTGCGACTGCGGGGTGTAGAACAAGTGGCGACTCATGAACGTGATGATACGCTAATTAACTTAATATTATCAAGGGTCTCAGGTCCTAATATTTCAAACATTATTATATGCAAAAGACTCAACTGTTTACTCTTTTTTAGTACATATTTCTATCCTTCATAATTTGCTGTACAGCCCCTGAATTGACTTGGAAGCGATCTGATTTAGAACACTCCATAATAAGGCAGATATACGTGCACTCATTCATCAGTTGTTTCCCCTGAATAAATAAATGCCCCACGAGCAAAGGGCAAAGTAGTTAAAATATATTTTAAAAAATAATACAAATTGAGGTATCTAAAACCCACAATTAACCATTTAGTAGTCCGTTTTAATTTCAAGTTCATTGCGATTTTTCTGTCTTTTCTCTCTCTGTCTCTCTCTGTCTCTCTCTCTCTCTCTCTCTCTCTCTCTCTCAGTAGCTCGCATTTTCTGCCGTCTAGCATCCAGAACATATTACACCTGTGTAAACCTGAACATGAAAGTGCATACTTTCCCTAAAATTAGCTTTTTTCTTAGTATTCTCGATTTTTAGACAAACTTTAACTTATAGGGATACTCCACTGCCCAAATAAATAAAAATCACTGTTTAGTTAAAGGACCACTCTAGGCACCCAGACCACTTCAGCTTAATGAAGTGGTCTGGGTGCCAGGTCCTTCTAGGGTTAACCCATTTTTTCATAAACATAGCCGTTTCAGAGAAACTGCTATGTTTGTGAATGGGTTAAGCCTTCCCCTATTTCCTCTAATGGCTGTCTCATTGACAGCCGCTAGAGGCGCTTGCGTGATTCTCACTGTGAAAATCACAGTGAGAGCCCGCAAGCGTCCATAGGAAAGCATTATGAATGCTTTCCTATGTGACTGGCTGAATGCGCGCGCAGCTCTTGCCGCGCGTGCGCATTCAGCCGACGGGGAGGAGAAGAGGAGGATCGGAGGAGGAGAGCTCTCCACCCACCGCTGGAAAAAGGTAAGTTTTAAACACTTTCCCCTTTCCAGAGCCCGGCAGGAGGGGGTCCCTGAGGGTGGGGGCACCCTCAGGGCACTCTAGTGCCAGGAAAACGAGTATGTTTTCCTGGCACTAGAGTGGTCCTTTAAAATAAACTCCATGGAAAAAATGCATGCATTTAATTATGCATTTTTTTTTTCATTGGTGATACATCTAAAAACAGCCTGCAAACACTGCAGTTCTCTTGTCTGCAGCCATTGCAAGCCCTCCCTTTCTAAACCCGCCCACACTTTCTGTGGCTGTCCAATCACAGACTTCTCAATGCAGCTCAGTGAAAAGTCTTGCAAGGTAAATTTCCTGACTTTTGAGTTGAGCTCCACTGAGCTAACCAAACCAGGAAGTAACAGGACCGATAACCAGGTTAATTTATAAAAGTGCTAATTTCTGCTGAAATATTTTTTATTGTAAATCTTATTTTGTAAAATGAAAAAGAGGACATACTATTCACACACTCCTTTAGAGTTCTGAATTATCACTTTAACATACTACTGACATTTATTGAGGTGAGTTTATGCTACTCCTCCTAGCATTGAAACCCTGTCTAAATTCGAAATATGGCAATCACATGGTTTATATAAAAGTGTGCTTGCATGTTTTCGGATGAAGGCGGAAAAACAACTATTTAAACATGTAATCACATGTTATGTTTGCATTTTCCTGCCAAAGTCTTAAAAAAGTCTTTCAAATGATTCTGCAATCAACCATGTAAGATGATAAGCATGGCTCTTTCACACATAAACACCGGTATGTTGAAGCGTGTTTAGCGGATACGTTTGCGCAATATAAAGTGTGTAGCTTATTAATCCTTGATGCATAGAGTTTACTGCAAATAAATTAATTACTGTTTTCCTTGTGGGTACAAAGTCCTAAAGGCACAAGTTTTTGAACTGGCAAGGCAAGGTTACCCATAGCGGGGAAGAGGAGAGGGGGCTGGTGGCTAGGCTTTAAAGTGAACCTACGTAATTTCTGGCTAATGCTGCTCCCTCCTTGTCTTTATAGTGTTTGATCTCTGTGTGAGAAGAACTGAAACTGTCATTAATACACTGAAACGTGGCCATGTCGTCACACATTTATCTTGTTAGCTATACTTTTCTAATAAACCTGACAGCAATCGGACTTATATAATGCACGAATTGCAAACTGTGTTTTAGCAAACTAAAATAATCTATGGACGATAATTGAGTGATTCAGTTGGTTCGTTCAGGATTCAATGTATTGATTCATTTCCATCATTGGAAACTGTCAGTAATGGTACTGCATCGAGTGTGCTTTTTGGCTCTAGAGAAGATGAATAAGACTGTCCAGAGTAGGTTCGCCTGTATTCATAGACACATAAAGTTCAGCCAGCTAGGGAATGATTAAGAGTGCCTGCAGCTCTAGTTCAACAACAGCTGTAAGTCAGCATGATGTTGAACCACGTCAAAAACTCGGTGGACCATGTAGAGCAAATATGGTCCGAAATGCTTAATGTGAGCGATCAGCGTTAACAGTCTGTGGTTTCCACAGCTATTGCTCAACATAGAGCAATTTGCACCATAAATCCATTTAAACATATGTCTCACTGCTCCTAAATTAAGAATCTAAATCTGATATTGCAGCATGTTTTTAAACTGGGTATCAGTCACGTACAGGTGCCAGCTGCACATTGTTAAAGTGGAAACTATAAGCACTAACACATAACCACTCAGTCTATTTTTGTTGTTCAGGTTGAACAAAACCGATACTGATAATGCAGAAGTGTAAATTCATTATTTTGAAGTCAGCTGGTGAGTGAGTGTTTACTTGGTGCCAGGGACAACCTCGGCTTTTGAGAAACTGCTAAAAAAATAAATGGTTTAACAAAAAACTGGGGGATGGCACCCACTGACTCTTGGCACCATAATCACTACATTGAGTTATAATGCTTATTCTGCCTAAAATGACATTTCAATGTGGTGATGTGAACCGCAAGCCCCTAGTTTTCATTGGCAGAAATAAGTAATTTTACCATGGGAAATACAAAGCCAAAATTATAAAAAAAAAAATTTGATTTATTATTAACAAACTATATAAAAGCTGCAAAATAAAAAAAATAAATATGGTTACCAAAGAGTATATTGAAATAAATACAAAATTAAGAAACTGTTGTGTATCTTAGGGTGGAACATTCCGCATTTTAATTGGGATATTCACTAAATCTGTAAACTCTGTCAGTAACCAACTTAGAATATTCACCCCAGGAAGGGGGATTATGAACTCTCTGGGTGTTAAGTATTAGTAGTAGCCAACAGTGGAGGCTGGAGGGAAAGGTGGAGCAGCAACCCCCCAGTTTTTTGTTGCAAATTGGTTTGTTTTTAAATTAAGAATTACATCTATTAGCATCATTATAAGGACTACTGATGATTACACTGTATCTGCTGTTTTCATTTCCCCATTTGATGACTCTAAATGCAGCTGGTTTTAAACAGGGAATGACATCTCATGGGTTTAAATGGGTACTAGGTAAGGTTTTATCAGGGGAAGGGAACTAAGCATCTACCGGATGGTGTAATCCAAGGTGCGTTTGATTTGAGCCAGAAAATTCTAGTCTAAACTGTGAATGCAGAGACTGACGGATTTTAGACACACACACACAAGCCTAAGGGCAGGCTGGTCAGGGAACATTAAACCAAAAAGCAACAACTCTCCACCATGCTATCTGCAGCAAGGCGTCCATCACCTAGTTATAGAGTGGCTCATTTTACCATCACAACCTGATCGCCAAACTATACTATGTAAGACAGGATTAAAATGATCATAAATCCACCTCAAGGTAATGCAGCATATTTTTGCCTTTTAAAATGCAATTACCGTGACAAAACAAGCTCTATGTACACACGCTCGATTAACAAAGGCTCAGTTGTCAAGTCATGGAGGGCACGTGCTACTTGCTTTTTCAACTAACAAAGAATGGTATAATGATTAAACTAAGAACGCTACACAAGAGTCTACCCAAGCTACAGTAACCTAGCAGCTGTTTAACAAGGAAGCATCTAGAATATTCAGAATATTCAGTTATTGAGACGTCTAAAGATAATTTAAAAAATTGTCCCCCTTCAAAATCTTATCATTTCCTCCCACACAATGCACAATGAAGTCACAGTTGTTTATGGAAAATATTTCACTAAAATACCGATTTCACAACACCAACAGAAGAGTAACACTGTGGGTCACAAAGTGTGGAACATTGAGTCGTGAATCACCAGAAACCAAACATTTCTTGCATGCATATGTATGTACAATGAGTGTATAGCCATGTGCTAGGTTCTACCACCTAAAGGTGGGACCAATGGCCTGATTCCGGTATAACTAGAAAAAAAAAATGACCTGTTGATAAATTGACAAAAGCAGCGGGGTTCTAAGACAGGTAAAGGCTGCTGTTTATAGGGCTCTTTTTGGTTTTGCAAAACTAACCACTAATTCTAAAGGGTGGATGGAATAATTGTGAAGGGTTCCAATCTGAGGGAAGGCTGTAGCCATACAGCAATCGTAATTAAAAGTGGATATAGAAACAAATAGAAGTCCAGAGGCCACAGGTCTGCAACAGGTCAGACATGCGACCATTAAATGATAGACTGCAGCAATGGGCACAGGAGAAAATGGCATGCAATTCTTCTACTGGCTGCCTTCAAACCAGTGGCGTACCTAACACGGTCGCAGGGAACACTCCAGGGGGCCAGCAGCAGCTGCGACCATGTGCCGCCGGCATGCCTTCAGGGCCAGTGCACAGCTGCACTAGCCCGGGGCCAGAGGTTGCCGGCAGGAGGGCAGCGCTGTGACAGTCTGAGCGGTCTGACAAGAAGTGCTCACTAAGAGAGTGGGAGGAGGAAAGGAAACACATGGAAGGGCTGGGGGGGAATGAGACACATGGAGAGCCTAGAGGGGAATGAGACACATAGAGGAGCTTTTGGGGGGAGGGTGAGACAAGAGGGGCTGGGGGGAGGAAATGAGACACATGGAGAGGCTGGAGGAGAGAGAATGAGACACATGGGAAAACCTGGGGGAGGAGGGAGGGGATGAGACACATGGAGGGACTGGGGAGAGGGAATGAGACACATGGAGAAGATGGAGGGGAGAGAATGAGACACATGGGAGGACTTTTGGGGTGGAATGAGACACATGGAGGGGCTGAGCGGCGGGTGGGGGCCCTAAATACCAATAGGGGGGGACCTAATGTCCTTTCCCCCTGGCCCCCACCCCTGAGCGGCGGGTGGGGGCCCTAAATACCAATAGGGGGGACCTAATGTCCTCCCCCCCGGCCCCCACCCCTGAGTGGCGGGTGGGGGCCCTAAATACCAATAGGGGGGGACCTATTGTCCTCCCCCCGGCCCCCACCCCTGAGCGGCGGGTGGGGGCCCTAAATACCAATAGGGGGGGACCTAATGTCCTCCTCCCCGGCCCCCACTCCTGAGCGGCGGGTGGGGGCCCTAAATACCAATAGGGGGGGGATCTATTGTCCTCCCCCCCGACCCCCACTTCTGAGCGGCGGGTGGGGGCCCTAAATACCAATAGGGGGGGGACCTAATGTCCTCCCCCCCGGCCCCCACCCCTGAGCGGCGGGTGGGGGCCCTGAATACCAATAGAGGGGGGGGGACCTATTGTCCTCCCCCCCGGCCCCCACCCCTGAGCGGCGGGTGGGGGCCCTAAATACCAATAGGGGGGGGACCTATTGTCCTCCCCCGGCCCCCACCCCTGAGCGGCGGGTGGGGGCCCTAAAAAAAATGTCCCCCCAGGTGACTAGGGGTCCCCAAACCCCTAGTCACCTCCTCCCCCCCCCCCAAAAAAAGATGATCCCCCTACCTAGCCCCCCCCTCCCTCAAAAAATAATGAGGGGGGAGTCAATAAAGCTAAAAACCTGTAAAAACCTGACACATTCCCCCAAAACACAAAACCCACTAACAATCCACATACACGATCACAATCCCACAAGCAGCCTCTCCAATGCAATACCACAAGCAGGTCCACACATATACACACCACCCAAACACAATTCCACAACTAGCCCCTACACACAGCCTACATGCATAAGTATCTTACACAACACCACAAACTACTCAAGATATAACAGCCCACATACAAGCAAATACAACGCTACAAAGCAACTGCAGCACCCATAAATAACACAAGCAGCATACAGCAACACACACACCTCAATTTAAAAAAAATAGGCATGCCAACATTTTGGTTTGACACAGAAAATACTAAAAGGTTGCCTACCTCTGCATTAGGAGATACAATATGAATAGATACATTAGGAAAGTTGATCATTGCCACAAACAAATTACAGTCTGAATGTCTGCGATGTTCTGAGAATGTTTGAATGTCATTAATAATTATGTCACTTGTTTCTTTGTATCATAATAATGCTTTCATTCTGCCATCTACTTGGCTCATCTACAGTATCGCTTGTGGCATAACTCAAACCAATCATCCACTTCTTGCATTCACTAACCCAGACTTTCCTTTCTTGCGAATGATCTGCTACCACAAAAAGTATAATCTAAAAACTTGACAAAAACAGAAATGGAATACAACATACCTAATAATTCTCATGTTCCTGCTTTCCTGCACATGTACTCCTAATTTAATTCCATAGATGACATATATCGTCTATATTTGACCTCCAGCAGATATCAGATAAACTCATTGCTCCAAACACGATCATTTCTACATTTACAACGTGACACTTGCTCACAGTTTTCATTCGTCCTTAGAAGTACTTGACAGCATAGAAAAGCGTTGTAAGTGATTGCATGCAAGCAACAAAAATGTGAAGAAAAAACAAGAAACATCCATATTACAAGGGGGAGTGCCATAGAAAATATCTGTGTTATGGCCCTGAAAAGTACAAAAGTCAATCTGATAAACTGTATGTTTAGACGTTATAGAATCCTTGTAGCAACCAAGTAAATCCAAGGTAAAGTATTAGTGAAGTATGAGGCACCAGTGGAACTATCATTATAAAGACCTGACAATGTAAGGTATATAAAGATTGCCTCGTCGATTGGTATAACAAGTATAAATGATAATTTTCACTTACATGGAAAGTAAAGTTTTGGGCAATAGTCTTATAGTCTTATAGAAAGTACAGTACAGTGGTTCATCTTTGAGATTTGTGAAGCAAACTACTGTTTGCTTCACTGTCTAGGGTAGGATTTTTGGTTTCGTACACAATTTCATTTGGAAATACTGCGGTTTTATTCACTATTTCTACTTTCCTGGATCATAATGGTTTATTCAGTGAGGCTGTCAGGAGACACACATCAGTGTGCGTACATACATGCACGTCACATGATAGGAAAGCACTATTGAGCATGGCAGTACATGCTATGGGTCAGATCTCTGATCCCATTCAGCACTACATCTATTTCAAAAGCCAAAATGAGCCTGCTAAAGGGACACTGTAGGCACTTTAGCAACTTTATCTTACTGAAGTTGTTATAGTACCTGCAGTGCTGCCCCCACTGTCCTACCCCCAAAACTCAATATTAAATTAAATAGAAGGATTGGAAGCGAGGCATCAAGTCACACCTCCAGGCCCTCTAGGTACGAGAGACATCACACGCGCATTCATGAATTTGCAAATATTCTCTGTGGAGGAATTGTTGGCGCATCATGGCGAGTGCCGTGCATGCGTCTACATTCCCCAATACTACTATATGAGGGGCATTAGATTGCTACATCATCCTGGAGGCACGCCTCTAGGATGACACAACCCGAGGAGGAGGTTTGCGGCATCGCTGATGGAGACTCGTGATGTTGCATTTTCTATAACTTGCTTCAATACTGGAGAACAGGACTGCAAAGTAGACCTGACGTTGTCTCTGTTGCCACAGCATAGAAAGAGCATAGAATTGTTACATTGCTGCTAAAAGCAAGTAATGCCAATGCAACAAAGAGGTAAGTAGCATTTTAAATTTACAAACTAATACAAAGGAAAGGCACAGGTATGGGTGAAACAAAAGCAGGGAGAGAAATATGGAAGGCATATATTAGAAAAAACGGTAGGTGAGAGAAATGAAAAAAGAGGTGCATGGAAAGGGAGAAGAGAGGCAAGAAGAGCACTGAATAAAGAGGCAGGGAGCATATGAAAGAGAGATGGGGAAAGTAACAATTAAGAGGGAAAAAAGAAACACTGAGAACAATGGAAAAGGGAAGAGCAACAGGAATAAACCTGAAACATAGTGACGATTAATGAGGAAAGGGAGAAGAGAGTACAAAATAAAAAGAAAGTCAGCACTTTCTGTATAAGAAATCCAGACGTGTATTACAGACTAGTTTGTGTGTTTATTTATTTTTATTTTTTTTACTTTTTACTTGTTCTTTTTTTTCCCCATGCTTTTCTTGTGTCAATACTTATAACATTTTCAATATTGTGGGGGCCTGGCCGCTGAGCTGAGCGGACGCAGGCAACATCAGCTCCTGCCACAAACGAGAAATTAAACCACATTTACCCGCACAGCCACCTAAACTTGATACCCACGAGCTGACATTCGTCTGGGGAGCCTGAGACCATCATAATGATGCCACACAAGTGGGTATCCCGCTCGATACCGCTCGGCCATCACATGCAGCCTACATGCATGGGCGTCCTGGGGAAGACGGACGCTCTCCCGCTGCCACCACACTCGGCTGACAATCTGCAGAGCCCACGTTCCCCCCCCATGGACCGGCGGGGGTTATCCCGGTCCACACCGACCTGGCTTACAAGATGCCACACACATCAATGACCCCAAGCGGCCTACTCCCTGCTTGCAAGATGGCGGCGGAGGACCACGTGCCCAAGCTGGCGCCCTACCAGCCATTGCAAGAGCGGCTAGACGCCTTATTTCAGCGCTTCTGGGAGACACTGGAACGGCGAGCGGCTCCCTGTGAAGGAGATGCGGAGGGGAGTGGGGAGAGGGGCGGAATAGGCCCTGCCCGGGTGCAGCTACACAGCATATACCCAACGGCATGAACCCATCTGGGCCAAAGGTCGTGAGGCTAACCCCTCCGAGGCCACAACGCCGGAGAGCCACATGCCGCTGGCGGTGGAAGAACACCAGGCTCCTCTGTAGCGCCCACAGAGGAAACCCAGAGCACCCGAGTCTGTGGTCCAAAGGTGCCAACCGTCAACAAGGCCTGGAGCGGGGGAGGGACCCCCGCCACACATACACCTGATCCGCTTACCGGTACTCCAAGGTGCCACCCCCCAGGAAGCCCAGCAGAGGTAGCGGCTAACTCCAACGACCAAACGAACAGCCACACCCCGCGTTCCCACACTCCACTGTATGCCGCAACTGCACTGATGACCCGATAATGAAGGGAAATTACACCTCAAACCTACTGCCGGCAGCCATTTCAGGCATTTGAACTTGGACTTACCCTCACATGTGGGACATTGGACTACCAAAATGATGGACCTAAAAGCAACGAGTAAGCTATCCTCTCATCCCCCACCTAGGTTCACGTTAATAGCATTCAGAAAGCCTCACTATACATAGTCTTACCGCTGCACAGGGTTGCTCTGCAAGGAAGGGAGAGAACCAGCCACTATATCAACCTACACAGTTAGCTTGCACAACGCCAGCTCGGTGTATATGCACCTGTACGTTTAGATTCAACCTGTTATCAGTTTAATTTGTTTGTTTTTGTTGCTAGAGACAGCTAGAGACATTAATTGACATACAAAAAATAAAAAATGAGGCATTAATTTTCTGGAAATGTAATCAAACAATGCTTTCACTGTATTAACCCTAACATGTAAATCACCCATGCATTTCCCTTTCTTTATTCTGTACCCATCACATATGCCTTAATAAAAGAAAGATTGACAACAACAAAAAAATTCAATATTGTTTGAGGGTCCAGGGACTTTTCAGTAGGAATGACTATATTCTTCTAACCTTTTCATAAATATTGTTCTTATCATTTTTGGTCATTCATGTACCCTGTGATCCCTTCATTGTATATTATGTAGTTGACACTGAGATGGGATCTGTGTGTACCCTGGTTTTGAGCCTTTTTGCCCAATCCTCTATAGAAAATATAAAAACTTTTTAATAAACATTATTTGAAAAGAATAGTTTTAAACTCTAGCAAATGAAAAAGTATAATATATGTTTACAGGAAAACTGCTCTACATAAAAATATGTAAAATAACACGGTTAAAGGCCAACTGGGTGCACCATAGAGAATGGATATAGGAAGATATTATGCAATAAAACTAGGCAAAGCATACAATAATGTCCAGGCATATAATACAAAATAGCAGATTGTGCTATAAATATGTTTAATAGAGCAGGTTAAGGGAACATTGTAATAAATTCATATGTATAATACATTTAATCTGGCTAAGTGCAAACTGGTAGTGAGATACAGCCATAGCCTTGTTTATTTTTAATGGATTTTATAAAAAAAAAATGTAATTTAAAAAAACTAAAAACATTTCATACTATAAATGCTGTTGCAAATGAGAGCAAATGTACTGAAATCAGAGCTAAAATATCTGAGACCTAATTTTAAATAATGATATTCCCTCTATAAAATAGTAATAATACACTGTAATTATTGCATCTTACTAATTACCCGAATATCTATAATCACTATATGATCTAGAAAACAGTTAAGGCAAAATTATTATAATAATATATTTTTTTAACTTGAATATTTTGGTTTCCATATTTCCTTGGTGAAGTAAGAGTTAACAGATTTTTTCCAAGTTATGATGGGCAATATCATTGTTTTAGAGGATGAGGCGTTAAATCTTCCATGCATTCAGTAGTCATAATACACTGATGTAATGTGCGTCAACTATTCACTTAAAACCTCCACTAGCTTTGTCAGTGATAATGCCAATGCCTGACTATTAATTCTGCATAATGTGGGTGGGGAGAAACAAATAAACTGCATAAATGTATGATTTGTACATAATACAAAGTATATACAATAGAAAGTATTACATAAATAGATGCCGACTCTTAAAGGGAAACATTACAGCTTGACATTTTTAACCCCTTAAGCACCAACGACAAAATAATTCCACCATATCAAACAGGTTTTTTAATGATCCTTTATTAAAATTGAATGCCCTGCTCATTTAATGTTGAAAAAGCTGTAAAGAACTGCAAATAAACTCAACATTTATTAAAAGCAAAAAGTATAAGGAGGAAGCGTGTGATGAGACGGTATTAATATAGCATTGATTTCTAAGGGGTTGATATTATGATTAATTTAACAAGCCGGTGTTTGTGATACCTGAAAAACAAAATAAAATATAGAAATACACACCCCTGTACACACCCCTGTACTTAGCTCTAATCTAGAATAGAATAACCCTGTCTTAGATCGCTGTTAATCATTGTTATAAGCTGGCCCTTTGGACTTGACATTCAGAATTATTATTATTATTATTATATTATTTATAGAGCGCCGTCAAATTCCGCAGCGCTTTACAATGGGTGGACGAACAGACATGTAGTTGTAACCAGACAAGTTGGACGCACAGGAACAGAGGGGTTGAGGGCCCTGCTCAATGAGCTTACATGCTAGAGGGAGTGGGGTAAAATGAAAAAAAAGGTAAGGATAGTATTAGACTAGTGACAGTTGCAGAAGAAGAATCAGTTGGGAGCTATTAAGAGTTTAATTGATGCGCTTTTATGAAGAAGTGGGTTTTTTATTTTTTTTTATTTTTATTTTTGTTGTGCATAGGAGGTTACAACATTGCTTGTACAGCCACATCAGCCCTCACAAGCGCGGTTTTCATAGAGTGATTAACATAAATGTGGTACATAGATAGCTTGCATATTTTTTGGTAATTTGGAGTTTCATACAAGTTTAACAAGATAACATTAAAACTGATTAGACATACGCGTAATATCGAGTCGGATTTTAACAACTACGTGCCATGAGGAACAGTGCGATACTGGTGCGATAGAGCAGTAGGTTATAGGCACATTGTTGATAATGAAGGACACAGTTAGACTATAGCAATGGCTTAGGATATGTGGGAGCGTAAGATTAGTGCCTTAGAGTTAACGCCTGGTTGTTCCCGTTATGGTGAGGTAACCGGGTTTTAGACATAGTAACATCAAAAATTATAGCTTAACATCAAAAATTATAGCTTAACATCAAAAATTATAGCTTAAGTTGGTAACGTTAATGCAAAAAGGACCTAACAGGCAATGCTAGTATCTAGTTTAGGAAAGGTAAATGACAAAGTAGAACATACATTGCATATTTATGCTGGGCCTGTGTGTCATGGTGGTAGAGTTAGGCTGGTACAATCATGTAAAACAGACAAGTAGCTGGTGATGGCTTTTTTCTAAAAGTATGATTATAACAGGTATGTGTGTGTTTGTCACCTGCGTTTGAGTGTGGGGACAATGTTAGACTTGTCGGTCCTGTGTGACATAGGTATGTGTAGTATTGTGTGGTTTATTAAGCATGTAAAACATTTTAAGCTATATATTTAAGCCGCTGAGCATAGGGCAACTGTAAGGTAAATACCCCTTTGGTTCAGCTCTGCTGACCGGGTGGCAGCAGGGATAGAGGCTACTGCAAACCTTCACCCTACGCCACTGGTGTGCTGAAGCAGATAGTCCATTCTGTGGCTCGCTGGGAAAACGTTGGTGCGCGCTGGCGGGCTGTACAGGGCCGCAGCTGTGCGGTTACGGGAAGTGGTGATCCTCCAGCCCCAGGCTGGTGAGCAGGCCTGCATCACTGTGCCACAAACCCGGTGACTGCCAGAGTCCGAGTTTCCTCCTCTTGTGGGAGTGCTGGGGGGTCTGGCGTTGTGCTGCCGGTTACAACGCTGGGACCTCAGCTGCTGTGGAAGATGCTTTCGGGCTTTAGCCCTGGTGGCCTTCAGCCCAGGTGGGCTACGTGGAGTAGGGGTACTTGGCTGTGCTGTTGCTGTGCCCGAGGACACCCTCCTCGCTCCCCGCTGCATGCGCCCCAACTCACCGGCTCGTGTCTTGGTTTGTGGCTGGGTTCGGGTGCCGGGAGTGTGGGTTAGTACAACCCTAAGGTGGTGGTGTTGGTGTGTGCGGCTAGCAGGTCTCCGCTGGGCTTGCCGCTGGAGTACAGCTCGCAGCTTGCGCTGTGCTTGTCGGTGGTAGGTTTTTCGCTTTTTCCGGGGGGGTGTGGGTCTCCGTGGTTGGCCCAGTGTGTCCACCCTCGGGGGGTCTCGTGGGCCTTTCGACAGGGCGCGCATAATGGTAATGGCGGGCCCAGCCACGTGTGTGTCGCTTGGTGCTTGTTGCAGTCGAGGGGGTTCCCTCTGGTGAGGTCTGTCCCCAAAAGGTGAGCCTCCCCGCTGTGCTTGCTTGTGTTGGTCTGCTTTGAGTTCAAGCTTTTGCCAGAATCTCTGTAGCAGGTCGTCCAGACGCTGCTCCAGTGTTTTTTGCCGCTCTGCTGTCTCCATCTCACAGCCCGCTGCCGCCATCTTGATTTGTGTGGCTTGTCCGTGTGTGCTGCGGCAGTGGGGAGAGACGGGTGAGTCCCGTTGTTTTCTCGTGACCGGGATAACCCCCACCGGTCGTGGGGGGGGTGGGGGAAGTGTTTCGCTGCGGTTCCTGGCACTGTCAGTGCCCCAGAGAGCGGCCGTCTCCCCGCGGTTCAGTCCCAGGTAGGCCGCAAGCCTCATTTCGTCAGGTTGGCAATGCAGGAGCTCGTGAGGGGCACCATTCGATTTGGTAGCCCCCCTGAGTAGGGGTATTGTAGTGGTTTGGTTGTAAGCGTTTGTATTCCGACCTTAATCCCCATTTTTCTCCTCCAGACCTCAAGAAGTCTTGAAGGCGAGCATCAGAGGTGGGAGTACGGACAGAAGATAGACGTAAGTCTTCAGCAGATCGTAAGGGCCTAGACGGGACATACTTGTGTATAAGGGAGGATAGATAGGTGGGAGCAGCATTATGTAGACATTTGAAAGCAAGAACCAGAATTTTAAATTGAGCTCTATATTTTATAGGAAGCCAGTGTAGGGACTGACAGAAGGGTGAGGCATGGGAGGTGCGGGCGGACAGGAAGATGAGCCTCGCCGCCGCATTCATTATGGACTGTAACGGTGCAAGTTGGGAGCACGTAAGACCATTGAGAAGCGGATTACAGTAGTCAAGGCGAGAAAGTACAGTGGAATGGACCAGCACCTTAGTCGCATCTGGCGTTAAGTAGGGGCGGATTGCGCAATGTTTTTGAGATGGAAATGACAGGATTTGGTGATAGAGTGAACATGAGGCTTGAAGGAGAGGTCGGAGTCAAAGAGAACACCTAGGCAGCGAGCCTGCGTGGTGGAGCTGATGGTAGCACCATTGACTTGGAGGGAGACAGACACAGGAGTAACTACACTTGAGGGAGGAAAGACCAGAATTTCAGTTTTGGTCAAGTTTAGTTTAAGGAAGTGGGCAGCCATCCAGTTAGAAACAGCAGAGAGGCAGTCAGAGAGACCATGTAGAAAAGAGAAGAAACAGAAGTGGTGTTCCTGTTTTTCGTTCTCCAACGTGTGCCCTGGCTGTGCCTTAACTGGTCTGGATTCCGATGCTAATTGCTAAATATTTAATCTACATTTAAAGAAAATGGAGGATCATATGAAAAAGGTTGATACGTTATGTTACGTTACGTTATGGGTGATTTTCAGTGGTTTATTCATCTATACCATTTACATTTCCCCTTTAAGCACCGTAATAGTGCTGTCATGGGGGCGTGGCCGCACCGAGCATGGTGAAGGACGCTTAGAGATAGAGCTCCTCACCTCCCGGCCCTTAAACAGCGAGAACTCAGCACCTCTTCTCTCACGGAGCACACCAAAATGGTCCGCAACAGGAAGACTGCCACCCTGGGAGGCTCCCCACACAAACCGGCACGCTGGGTGATTACGTGTCCACCCCAGGCTCCCGCGGTGGTCCCCGGCTGTTGGGAAACATGGCGCCTGACTCCCCGGGGGCAGAAAGCGCGTGAAGCGCCACCGCAGGAGACACACAGGAGGACACCCTGGCGATGATCCGGCAGGAGCTGGCCGCGATCTCAGGGCAAATGTTGAGGAAGGCTGATACTTCCAGCCTTTTGCAGGATCTCCGGATGGCCGTTCGCGAGGAAATCGCGGCCCTGCGCAATGACCTGTCGGTGGTGGAGGCCCGCGTGGAAGCCCTAGAGACAGAAGCCCAGGCGAGCCGCACACAGCACCAGGCGGCTTAGCTGGCCACTACCCGCCAGGGAAAACTGCTACTTTCCATCAGAAGACAGGTAGAAGACCTGTAAAACCGCAGCAGACGCCACAACATCAGGATCCGCGGCCTCCCTGAGCCAGAGGAGTCTCCCCTGTCAGAAACGGTCACCACGCTATTCCAGCAGCTCCTAGGCCGGGACTGCCCAGCGGAGATACAGTATGACCGGATCCCTGGGGCGGCCGAGAGCGGACGGCCGCCCCAGGGATGTCCTTTGCTGCCTACACTCCTACAGCCTAAAAGAAAAGATCATGGCGGCAGCAAGAGGCTCCAACAGCTTCCACTTCGTGGGCACGGAGGTGGCGTTCTACCAAGACCTGTCCAGCCTCACATTAGACGCCAGACGCGCCCTTCGGCCGCTGACCACGACCCTGCGAGACAGGGGGATTGTCTACAGATGGGGGTTCCCCTTCAGTCTCCAGGTGAAACAGGGGAACGCCTGGCTCCAGGTCCGCTGGCCGGAGGACGTCCCCAGGATCACCAGAGCCCTACGGCTGCCGAACCTCCGCATTCGCAACTGGCTGCTGGAAACCCCGCTGGCACCGCAGCAGGGCACAAGGGAAGAAGCCCGCCAGACAGCACTACGGAGGGAGGACGCCCGGACGCCCAGGATGTGGGGTGGCCCTGGAGGGGCTAAAGAATGAGCAGACTTGTGAGGCCTGCGCGGGCCGGGCATCAGCCGGGCCCTAAGGTACTGGGATACTGCCGGGAAGTGGGCCTTAGGGGGAATAGGCTATCTTAGGTGGGGAGGGAAATGGCAGCCGGACACTAGCCACATGGGCACTTGACCCTTCAACCCCCCGCCACGGCTTGCACCCTCAGGACTGCCTGCCCAAGGACATCTCGTGCTGATGGTTTTTCCCTCCCCCCCTCCCCCTCCTTGGGATAGAGTAGGGACAAGGAGTGTTTAAGGATTCCACGGGGTTGGCATGGGGTTCGATAGTCCTAGACACTGGGATTATGATGGATTGATGAACTACTGCAGCCCTGCTACAGGGAGCACTTGGGGGACACTGGAGGGGTGGGGGTTGGGGAGAGACGTGGAGACACGTGCGGGCTGACGGGGGGAGGGCACACGCACGGGGCGGATGTCGGGCTGACTGGGAGTTGAGGCGAGAATTGCAGTGCCGGGAGCGGGCTGATGAGGGAGGGAATAAATGAGGGGTTCGTGGGACCTCAAAAAGCCCACCTGAGCCTTGAACAGGGTGATACCAGTACCCGCGGGATTCCGGGGGACGGGCTGACCTACCAGCAGCATATCCACGTGGCCCACCAAATCTGTGGCCACTCACTCATCCCTTACGCCCTGGGGACCTCGGGGTGGGTTGGGGCCATGGGTGTCCTGGCGGGGTTCTTTGCGAACCATAGGGAAGCTAAAAGAGCCGGGGTGGCCATCCTTTTCGCCAGCCAGCCACCCTTCACTTGTACGGACAAAAAAGCGGACCCTCTGGGGCGATACTTATTCCTCAAGGGCACGATCGCGGATAGAAAGTACACCTTCGCCTCCATTTACGCACCAAACACTAAGCAACACAATTTCATCTCCAAAATGCTCAAACTGCTGGAACAATTCCGAGAGGGACTGCTTGTAGTGGCCGGGGACCTCAACTTACCCATGGATCCACAAGTGGACACCTCCAAAGGACGATGCTCGTTGCCTCCGTCGTGCCTCAGGACAACACAAGCCGCACTCAGAGACGCAGGCCTGGCGGACAGCTGGCGGGTCCTGCACCCTGATGACAGGGACTTTACGTATTACTCCCCGGTACACCGCGGCTACAGCCGCCTCGACTACATACTGATAGCACTGGAATACCTCTCACTCCTGCAAACTAGCACCATCCTGCCCACTACGTGGTCGGACCACTCGCCAATGCTGTCCCTCCTGACTTCGCCTCTTCATAAACCCAAGGGCAGACAATGGAAACTAAATGAACGGCTCTTAACGGATACAGTGGCCCTCGAGGAAACTAGAACAGTCCTGCGGCACTACTTCGATGACAACAGGGCAGGAGAGACCCCGCAACTGACCCGCTCGGAAGCTCACAAGTGTGTGGTCCGGGGACATTTTATTAAGACCTGCACAACGTGGAAGAAGGCACAGAGTGCACGAATCATGGAACGACATAAGAGGGCTGCCCAACTCGAGACGGAACACAAGGCCTCCCTATCGGAGACCACGTACTGGGAATTAACAGAGACCCGTAGGGAGCTACAACAATTATTATCGCAGAAATTGGCCCACGCACTCCGAAAGTCCAACCGACATTTTTATGAATACTCCAACAAGTGTAGCCGCATGTTGGCGAGGATGCTCCAACTAAAAAGACGGAGATGCCAAATCACCAAGATCAAAACGCTGAGCGGTCCCCTCACCCAGATCCCTGACAGGATTGTAGGAGAATTCAAGAAGTTCTACACAAAGCTTTACAACTTACCAACAGCAGTGTCGGATCTCGCGCGAATGACGGAGACAAAGACTGACGCAAGAATACCTGGAACAAAATGTGACTCGGACCATCACGCAGGAGCACAGGGAGGAGCTGGACGCCCCCATCACGTTGGAGGAACTATCGGCAGCATTGAAAACCTCACACCTCCATAAGGCCCCCGGACCGGACGGCCTCCCCGCACGGTACCTCAAGACATTCTGCTACCGGAGCTCCTTAACGGCCTGAACTCACTACTAGAGGACGATCGATTCCCTAGTGACACTCTCCTTGCTACAATCGCAGTGATACCCAATGAAGGAAAGGATCCCACGGCGTGTGCTAGTTACCGACCCATATCCCTGCTTAACGCCGACCTCAAACTCTTCACTAAGATCCTGACACAGCGAATAGGCCGACTAATTCTGACCCTGGTCCACCCGGATCAAACAGGATTCATCCCCGGGAGAGAGGCAAAGGACAACACCATCTGGGCGCTTAACATCATGCACCTCTTTCAAACCACTCAGCGGGGGGGGTCTCCTCCTCTCAACAGATGCCGAAAAGGCGTTTGACCGGGTGGACTGGCACTATCTGCAAGCCACACTGCGGGCTATGGGCTTCGGACCCCAGATCCTTAAATGGATTTTGGCTCTATATACGGCCCCGAAAGCACAGCTGCGCATAAATGGAGTCCTCTCCCAGACATTTGACATCCGGAACGGTACGCGGCAAGGGTGCCCTCTGTTACCCCTTCTGTTTGCCCTCCCTCTGGAGCCATTTCTGGAGGCGGTCAGACGGGACGGGGGCATTGAGGGGATAACCCATGGCGGCAGGGAACATAAGGTAGCCGCATATGCCGACGATTTGCTCTTTTTCATACGCAACCCTGCGGTCACACTGCCTAACCTCCTAGCCGAGTTCACTAGATATGGGTCGGTCTCCAATTTTAAGCTTAATCAGGACAAATCAGAGGCACTGCCTCTATCCCTCCCACGGGAGCTGGCGGACAGGCTAACAGCGAACTTCCCCTTTAAATGGTGCTCAAATAGCATCAAGTATCTAGGCATATGGCTGACGAGGGAACCCACGCAGCTCTAGCAGAAAAATTTCCTCCCCATGCTCCAAACACTATGCAAAGATCTACTAAGGTGGGGACGCATGTACGTCACGTGGTTTGGGCGCATTAGCGCGGTGAAGATGAACCTGCTACCGTACCTATTGTACTTATTTCAAACTATCCCGATCACGATCCCGCCGGCTTACTTCCGCACCTTGCGCCCCGCAATCTCTGGGTTTATCTGGGCGACTGGACCCCCGAGAATTAAACATACACAATTAACCCTCCCGAGACACAGAGGGGGAATGGGGTTGCCGTCCCTACGAGCTTACGACCTAGCGACCCACCTCCTGCGGATTATAGACTGGCACGTCCCCACGACGGACAAGCAATGGGTACACATTGAAAGAGTGCAAGCAGGTGGCCGAATTCCCCCAGTGACGTGGACACAGAACCCAATACAAGACGGTGATCTGAGGACCCACCCTTATATTGGGGCGACGCTGGGGATTTGGTCGAGGCTCAGGTACAAGATGGGGCTTACAACAAACCCGTCCCCCCTGACCCCGATCATCCACAACCCAGATATCGCCGGAGGCCTGACGCTGCGAGACATCGAGGGCTTCGGGGGAAGAGTGGCTCAAAACCTTTGCGCATGGCTCGTCAACAATACACTAAGACCGATGGAGGAGATGCTGTCCCAACCAGAGGCTACGGGCATCCTTAGATATCGATATCTAAGGCCCTGCTGGGAGGCATCTCCAGCACAGGGACTCCACACAGTTTGAAACCCTCTGCGCAAGCAAGGAGCACCTCACCAGGGGGTCTCGACTCTATACTCCCTACTCCAAGCAGCAGAACAGGACCCCCCGACCCGCTTCCACTCTAAGTGGGAACAGGCCACCGGAACGACTCTCACAGACCAACAATGGGAAAATATTCATGTCCTCTCCTATCAAGGAATACTCAGCTCCAAAATACAAGAGCTCAACTACAAGCTCCTGACCGGGTGGTACAGGACCCCAACCAGACTCCACGCAATGGGGATCGTGCCGACCAATACGTGCTGGCGCTGCGAGGCAGATGAGGGGACCGCACTCACAAGATGTAGCTAGGAAAATCGCTTTGAAATTACCACCACCTACTCCTGTAGGGGGGTCACACTTAGAATCCACTGGATATAATGGATCTTAAAATCCGGAAACCAAAGGTAGAGCAGGAACAAAGTATGGTAGAAAAAAGGTATTTATTCTTGGATACAATAAAAAGGCACTGGTCCAACACGTTTCGTTCAATCAGAACTTCATCAGGGACCTCTCAAGTTAAAATAATGATACAAATACCATACATAAAAATTCCCGCTATACCCTCCCTCGTCCCACAGTCCCAATATATAAGACACCTCTTGATCCCATTGGTGGTGTGGTGGGTGTGTTCGAACTTGGTTCCGGATTCATCAACAGCTTGCCGACTCACAGCTGATCGTCGTGTTCTTTTCCCGCTTCTCGGGTTTCCAAGACGTCGCCGGAAGTGATGTCTGCGTTCCAAATCACACTTCCGTGCGTTCCAGCTGTTATTTCGCGTCCACAAGTAAAATGGTCTTCGTGAGTCCCCATAATAATGGATGCACATGCGTAATGGGCAAAAAGCCATACTTAGACATAATTGGTCAGTATCTTGCTACTAACACTCCACATTGGAAAAAAGAAAAAAGTATCAATATCAAAAGATCAAAACATAAATTGAAATGATATCAAAAACACAATCACCTCATATTTAATTAATTTAGTGTCTATTTTCAATAGTTATAAACCCTTTAATCCAATGCATGAATATTAAAGGATATATATAGCGATAATAATCCTAATATGCACTCTAAATATAGAATAATAAGTGAAAAATATAAATAAAACATACAAACACTAATAATAATTAGCATAAAATAAATTTTTGACGAAAATACTCCATATAACTCAAACAATAATTATGATACTACTCTGTTATTGCATACTTGTAACAGTCTTCACTATGTTTTATAAATTTTTTATAGGTTCAGACAGCGTTTTCCCCTATTTGTGTATCCATTTGTTCTATTTTGGCACCTATGTGGAAAGTTGCCGTTGGGAAGCTGTCATTGAGTTAAGTTTATTTATTTATCTATTTTCTATATCGTTTTTGCACAGTCTATTAGAGTGTGTATATTGTTTTTTTTTAGATGAGGGGACCGACCTTCACTTCTGGTGGACGTGCCCCCGATTGCGGCCTTCTGGCGGCAGATCCACAACAAGCTCACCGAAATACTAGACTCCGACATGCCTTTTGAACCGCTACCCATGCTCCTCAACCACACGCAGGCTCCACTGGCCACCTACAAGAAAACTATAACGAGACACCTACTCAATGCCGCCAAAAGCCTCATCCCTCCCAGGTGGAAATCAAAAGACATCCCGACCTTGCCACAATGGATGGCGAAGGTGGAGGAGATCTTCGCGATGGAGTCCCTGATGGCTGAGATACGGGGAACTCAGGAACGCAACGCTTGAAGATGGGCGCCCTGGGTCGTGCATGTGGCCGGGCGGGGGCCTGGACGAACACCGCCGGGGCCCGGACAGGCGGCTGAGTAGGGACCTGTGGGGCTCTGGCCGGTGACGGGGTGGGACCCTTCCTCCTTCCCTCGTTTTTTTTTTTTCTCCACCTCCCCCCTAACTCGCTGACCACCTACTGACTGATGGACCTAGTAGACTCTCCCTTGGACAGATACCCACGCACACGCACAGCTACTTGCCTATGAACATCCACACAGACCACAACTGCAACACGCCCTTGACTACTGACTCACGTTTCCGAGTTTAGACACCCACTGATACAACGAACGACTGTTCCCGCGACTCCAAACAAAACAGACCCACAAACATAAGCCCCACGAACAAGAGACTGGCATACCCCTGTTTTCCCAGCCTGAAAGAAACTCTCGGTGACTTAGAGGACGGGAGACAATAGACACGGAGGGGAGGCCCGAAGCGACTTGTGGATCGGAGAGAGGGGGCATACATAAACGAAAGGACACTCGCCCACCACCGCCCCTCGTCCACTGAGATGCCAGGAGTGGGGGAACAGTCAAACCCTCACATGATAACACACACACATCAGCTAACTGTAGACAAGGTCCCCTGCCCTGCAAAGGGCTGGCCCGGGATGGGAGGCCAAGGGGCAAAGTAGTCCCCAGCAGCTTGAGGGGCAGAGAGCTGGAACCCTCCTCCGACCCACAGATGGGTGATAAGCCACTCGTCCCAGTCATTAGTGATAACGCTTAATTATCTCCCCCCTTTCAGGGACACAGTCACACAGAAAGCAAACACCCGGGTAGGGGTCGTCTCTGAAGCGCACCCTGGGGGGGGCCCGAACAAACAAGGGAACCCCCGCGGGAATAATGGGAGGCAGTGGGCGCTGTTACCATGACTGGACTATACATTGTTACTAGTAAACTGTTGCATCCCGAATTGTCGGCAACTTGTATACCATTATGTTCTTTGGAAAACGTTAAAATAAAGAATGTCAAAAAAAAAATAGTTCTGTCATAATTGTGTTCTTCTTTGGTATTAGCTCAGAAAGTTAACTTTCTAACAATGTACATTAGAACTGATTTGAGGTCACGTAAAATAAAGCTTACAAATACTCCACCCTACCACTCCCTTGTAATGGAGCTGTTTGAAGTCTTAGGATGTACTTAAATGTAGGGATGCACCGAAATGAAAATTCTGGGCCAAAACCGAAAATTCAGGATGCCCTTGGCCGAAAACCGAAAATTACTTTTTTCCCCCCAAATGATTTTTAAAAAGTTTTTTTCGTAAAATTTTATTAATATTAGACTTTTTAATTAAAGGACCACTTCAGCTCAATTAAGTGGTCTGGGTGCCAGGTCCCTCTAGGGTTAACCCTGCTTGCTGTAAACATATGGGTTAATCCAGCCTCTAGTGGCTGTCTCATTGACAGCCGCTAGAGGCGCTTCCGCGCTTCTCACTGTGATTTTCACAGTGAGAAGACACCAGCGTCCATAGAAAAGCATAGAAAAGCAAATGAAGGGGAAAGGAGGAGGAGAGTTCCCCGCGCCGAGGGAGCCCGCCGCTGGAAAAAAGGTAAGATTTAACCCTTTCCTCTCCATCCAGCCCAGCGGGAGGGGGACCCTGAGGGTGGGGCACCCTCAGGGCACTATAGTGCCAGGAAAACGAGTATGTTTTCCTGGCACTATAGTGGTCCTTTAATTTAATATGAAAAACTTCCCTTCTCTTTTAGTGGTTCCCCCTGTTTAATGTTCCTCTCCCCTCCCTCTTTTTTAGTGTTCTTTCCTCCCTCCTACCCAGTCCCATAGTGTTCTTTCCCCCATCCTCCCCAGTTCCATAGTGTCCCATCCCTCCCCTGTCCCATAGTGTTCTTCCCCCCCTCCCCTGTCCCATAGTGTTCTTTCCCCCCCTCCCCTGTCCAATAGCGTTCTTTCCCCCCCTCCCCTGTCCAATAGCATCATTTATCCCCTCCCTGTCCCATAGTGTTCTTTCCCTCCCCCCATCCTATAGTGTTCTTTCCCACCCTCCCCGTCTCTTAGTGTTCTTTCCCCCCTCCCCGTCCCATAGTGTTATTTCCCCCCTCCCTGTCCCATAGTGTTCTCCCCCCCCCACGTCCCAAGTGCAGTATTCTTGACTTTTCATGTTATCATTACTATCTTTCATTGTGATATATAATCATCTGAAATGTTAATGCAAGCATGTCTGTTAAACTATGCACTACAAAAACAACAACAAATTCTAAAAAAAACAAAACTAATTTTAATAACATAACATATAGAGTTATTCATTAAACTGATTATTGTTGGGAAAGCAAAGTAAATTTAAACTTTAAAGCTAAAATACCTGCATTGGAAAAAAAGTCAGCTGTACAAAGTTTGTCTACTTTGGGCTTAAATTCAAAATTCACTGTGAATTTCTGACAATTCTAACTTTAGTAAATAAACCTAGATTTAAGGTACTGACACCAAAATCTCTTTATCTTACATTATTTTGTAGTATAAGATGCTGCCATTGCAGCCTTGCATTTCCTGGGGGAAAAAACACTATTTACTTTGTAGTTCCCACGCCTCTAGGGGCTGTCATTGAGGCAGCCACTAGGAGTTTGAATTATTATTAGATTCAATAACTGAATTTATGTGACATTAGTGTCAACATGGAAACTATGCCTATCCTGGACACTTGCAATGCTATTCACTAACAGGATTATTCATTGAGAACACAAATTGAATTCACAGTGAATTTTAAAATTAAAGTTAACAGCCAGACTTGAAAAATTCTCTAAAAGTGCCATGCTTTCAGTTTGACTACTCTGGCTTTACATTGAAATTCACTTTGCATTCTCACGTTAGTAAATAATCCTGTAAGAATTGTTGGGAATTCAAAGTGAATTCAAGGTGAACTGAATTGCAGGCCAAAGTAGCCACACTGAAATGAAAAGTGATTTGGAGAATTTTTCTAACTCGCTAATATGGCCTAATAGCCACTTTGAATTCACTTGGAACAACAATTTTCACGTTAGTAAATAACCCTGTTAGTGCTCATCTAGTGTGTCTAGTGAAAAGCAATGTAAACTTTTGGAAAGTCATAAATAAACTACAAACTCCCCCAATCCACTCCCAACCCTCCACTGTCAAAGTGGATAACCAAACCCTGCAACTTCCCTTAGATGTAGCAAATGCCTTTAACAATTATTTTGTCGGATGCTCTACTGCCCTGATTGCCAAGCTAATAAATGGCACGCATCCTGAAACTACAAATGTGGATCAGGTCTCACTAAATTTGCAAACGCCCAATATAGACAAGTTCACTTTTAGACCTGTACCTGTTAGTGTCATTGAAAAACATCTTAATAATCTAAAAATGAAAAACCAGTCCGGACCTGACCAAATCCCAGCAATGCTGTTGAAGCTCAGTGCACCGGCAATTGCTAAACCCGTCGCAACTCTAATTAATGAATCCTTGGTGTCTGGATACTTACCCAAACTTTGGAAGACTGCAAGAGTAGTGCCTATCCATAAAAGTGGTGACACTACCTTGGTTTCTAACTATCGCCCTATATCATTGCTCCCGGTATTGTCAAAAATCTTAGAAAAATTTGTCCATACGCAACTATGTGAGTATTACCAACAATCAAACTATCTGACCCCTGATCAATCAGGCTTTCGCCAGAATCACTCCACTACAACTGCCCTCTTAAAAGTTTGCAATGACATCCAAACTGGCATGGAACAAGGAGACCTAACTGGAGCTATTTTCCTTGATTTTGCTAAGGCCTTTGACACAGTAGACTACGACATTCTACTGCACAAACTCAAAAACTCAGGTATGGGTGATCATTCACTAAACTGGTTTCGATTGTATGTATCGGAACGCTCACAATATGTGTCCATTTCTGATAGCGACTCCCTCCCTCTCCCAGTCACGTGTGGTGTTCCCCAAGGTTCCATTCTCGGCCCCCTACTATTTTCATTATTTATAAATGATCTGCCTAATGTCTGCAAATCCTCAAATGTACACATGTACGCAGATGACACAGTAATCTATGCGAGCAGTTCCGATCTACCGCAGCTTGAGGCTGTGCTCCAAGACCAGTTTACAGAGGTAGAAAAGTGGATTGCAAAAAACAAACTGTTCCTGAACACTGACAAAACTGTCACAATGATCTTTGGAACAGTACCTAAATTACACAAATTACACAATTCTCACCTATCCATCAAAACAATTTCAAATGGCACACTGACCGCAGTCCACTCTTTCAAATACTTGGGTATGATGTTAGACCCCAATCTATCTTTTGGCCTGCACATAGAAAACCTTGCATCTAAACTTTATCCAAAACTAGGTGCCCTGTACAGAAACAAATCCTGCCTAAGCCCTTCAGTAAAGGAAAAGATTGTACAGCAAATGCTGATGCCAATCATTGATTATGGGGATGTAGTATATGCATCTGCATCGCAATCCCACATTAATAAACTCAACACATTGTATAACTCGTTCTGCCGATTTGTGCTACAATGTAATTACAGGACCCACCATTGTGACATGCTAAAAGAGCTAAACTGGCTGTCGCTGGAATCCAGACGCACCCTTCATCTTTCCAGCCTTGTGTTTAAGAGTTTTTCTGGAAAACTCCCACCATACCTGAACGCAATGCTTTCCCCGGCTGTTCCCACTTCCTACAACCTCCGATCCAGTACCAGCACTTTACTTAGTCTACCTCAATATAAAAAGAAAGCCGCCCGATCCTCCTTCTCCTACAGAGCACCGCAGTTGTGGAACGACCTCCCGCACAAATTAAAATCTTCCCTAAGCTTAAAGTCCTTTAAGAGATCCTTCTCTACATACCTCAAAACAGAATGTACCTGTCATGGTTGATTATATATTTCCTACCTGTTCTATGTTAAATGTTGTATATATTGTATATTTTGTATTTTATTGTACACTAACTGTAACAATGCAATGATTTGTGGACCCAGGACATACTTGAAAACGAGAGAAATCTCAATGTATCTTTCCTGGTAAAATATTTTATAAATAATAATAATCAGTAAGGCAATGTTTATTTTAAAACCATCAGAGTACAGTGTGCAAAGTACACATGGTGCAGCTCACATGCTATATATGGTTTATTTAAGTTGCCACCTGGGGAGCATTTGTTTTGTGCAGGTGTGCAAATAGACTTTTGTGAATTAATCCTAAATTAGTCACAGGAAAAGATGGTCAGATACAGGAGGGCACAAAGGTTATGGTGGCATGTTGCTGTCAGGATCGGGACAGGGATCCAACACGCAGGGTACAAAGAGTGGAAAGGTACGTATACCGGGCCTTAGAATGGCCGGACTAACGTACCGAGAGTGATAGAGAATAGTCAGAGACAAGCCGAGGTCGAGGGAACGAGAAGACAGATAAGCGAGAGACAAGCCGGGTCAAGGGATAACAGAGAAGCAGGGTAGTACAACAAGCCGAGTCAAAACCAAATAGAGCAAACTAGAATACCAGAGCACTGAGTGACTAGACAAGCTAGAACCACGACAGGGCAATGAGCTGAAGAGAGAAGTAAGCTTAAATACCCTGGCTCCGGATGGTAAGCACGCCTCTGACAAGTGCCGATTGGATATCGGACACTTGAGTGACAGGTCGCTCGTGATAGCGTCATGACGTCACGTATTGAGCGTCCTGCTAGAAAAGGATGTGGATTCCTCGCGGCCGGTGTTTAAGTGGCTGGATGGACCGCGAGGAACGGAGGAAACAGCTCGCCTGGATGGATAAACCACCAAGTCTCTACCTCCCTTAGAGGTAGAGGCCTCAGGTACCCTGACAGTACCCCCCCTCTCAGATACGCCCACCGGGCGGAAGGAACCGGGGCGAGATGGGAAGCGGAGGTGAAATGCTCTGCGAAGGCGAGAAGCATGAACGTCCTCCTGAGGTACCCAACTCCTCTCCTCAGGACCATATCCCCTCCAGTTGACCAGATATTGCAATTTTCCCCTTGAAATTCTGGAATCAACGATGGAGCTTACCTCGTACTCCTCCCGACCCTCCACCTGAACAGGACGAGGCGAGGAGACCTTAGAGGAGAATTTGTTGCAAATAAGAGGTTTCAACAAGGAGACATGAAAAGAGTTAGGAATGCGTAAGGCAGGTGGCAGAGCAAGGCGATACGCAACCGGATTGATACGAGTGAGAACCCTGTAAGGGCCTATGTAGCGAGGAGCAAATTTCATAGATGGAACTTTTAGTCGAATATTCTTAGTACTAAGCCATACCCTATCCCCAGGAACGAAAACAGGAGCCGCTCTTCTATGCTTGTCAGCGTGTTTCTTGAACAACGAGGAACTATGTAAGAGAATTTGCCGAGTCTGATCCCATAATTTCTTCAGGTTGGCGACATGATCATCAACCGACGGTATCCCCTGAGAAGAGGAAACCGAAGGAAAAATCGAGGGATGAAAGCCATAGTTCATGAAGAAAGGGCTAGAGCGAGTTGAATCGCAAACAAGGTTATTGTGTGCGAACTCCGCCCAAGGAATCAGACCGACCCAATCGTCCTGGTGTTCGGAAACAAAGCAACGCAGATACTGTTCGATCTTTTGATTGGTACGTTCAGCAGCTCCGTTGGACTGAGGGTGATAGGCCGAGGAGAAGTTCAATTTGATGCCCATTTGAGAACAAAAAGATCTCCAGAAACGTGAGACAAATTGAGAGCCTCTATCAGAAACAATCTCCGAAGGAATCCCATGTAGGCGAAAAACCTCTCTTGCAAAAATCTCCGCTAATTCAGGAGAAGTCGGAAGTTTAGGTAATGGCACGAAATGGGCCATCTTAGTAAATCTATCCACTACCGTGAGAATAACAGTCTGTCTCTTGGAAGCAGGCAAATCAACGATAAAGTCTATGGACAAACAGGACCAAGGTTTCTCAGGAATGTCCAAGGGGTGTAACAGGCCACATGGAGATGCATGAGGTAGTTTAGTCTTGGCACAAGTCTCACAAGCTGCGACGAACTCCTCAATATCTTTTCGAAGTGAAGGCCACCAGAAATCCTTGGATATCAAAGAGTATGTCTTGCGAATCCCAGGATGACCAGCTATTTTACTTTCGTGAAAACACTGTAAGAGCTCCAGTTGAAGTTCAGGAGGAACAAAGTTTCTTCCCTCAGGAGTGTTTCCGGGAGCTAGATGTTGTGACTTCAAGATCTGGTCAAGTAGCGGAGAATGAATTTTGAGACTGGTATTAGCAATAATATTGCATTTGGGTACAATGGAGGACATAAGTGGTTCAACTGAAGCAGAGGGCTCATATTGGCGAGATAGCGCATCGGCTTTAGAATTCTTTGACCCAGGTCTGTAAGTCAGAACGTAATTGAAATGGGTAAGAAACAACGACCAACGAGCCTGCCTGGAGGACAACCGCTTAGCCTCTCCGATATAAGACAAATTTTTGTGGTCAGTTAGAATGGTAACGGGATGTAATGTACCTTCCAATAAATGTCTCCACTCTTTCAAAGCCTTGATAACCGCTAGTAACTCTCTGTCACCAATGTCATATCTGCTTTCAGTACCGGTCAATTTTTTAGAGAAAAATCCACATGGGTGTAATGGTTTATCAACCCCCAACCTTTGAGATAGGACAGCACCTAAACCAGTCTCTGATGCGTCTACCTCAAGTAGAAAAGGCAGAGAAGTGTCGGGGTGAACTAAAATTGGAGCGGAAGCGAAAAGCTCCTTGAGAGTTTTGAACGCAAGGAGAGCTTCAGTAGTCCAATTCTTAGTATCAGCCCCCTGTTTGGTCATATTAGTGATAGGTGCGATAATGGAAGAATAGCCCTTAATAAAGCGCCTGTAATAATTAGAAAAACCAATAAATCTCTGTATGGCTTTAAGACCTTGGGGTAAAGGCCACTCTAGAATGGATTGGAGCTTATCCGGATCCATCTTAAATCCCTCCCCAGAGATCACATAGCCGAGAAAGGTTACCTGGGTTTGATCAAAGCTACATTTCTCCAACTTGCAGTACAAGCCATGCTGGAGAAGCTTGTGCAAAACCCTCCTGACTTGCTTGTGATGAGTCTCAATCTCACTAGAATGAATGAGTATATCATCTAGGTATACAATGACGCAATCTTGCTGAAATTCCCTAAGAACCTCATTTATCAGATCCTGGAATACAGCTGGCGCATTGCATAACCCAAAAGGCATAACAGTATATTCATAGTGGCCATATCGAGTATTGAATGCCGTCATCCACTCATGTCCCTGCTGGATTCTCACCAAGTTATATGCCCCTCTGAGGTCTAACTTGGTGAAAATTGTAGAGCCCTTCAAACGATCGAAGAGTTCGGTGATCAAGGGAATCGGGTAGGCATTTTTAATGGTTATCTTATTCAAGCCTCGATAATCAATACAAGGTCTCAAAGAACCATCTTTCTTTTTAACAAAAAAAAATCCAGCCCCGGCAGGGGAGGAGGACCTCCTGATGAATCCCTTGTCTAAATTCTCGTGAATATACTCCTCTAGAACTGAGTTCTCTTTTGTAGATAATGGGTATACATGACCTCTGGGAGGCATGGTACCAGGGAGTAGGTTAATTTTGCAATCAAAGGACCTGTGTGGGGGTAAGGTATCGGCTTTCTTTTTGTCAAATACTGCCTTTAAATCTAGATACTGAGACGGAATTTGTGTCTCTGTAGGATTGTCAGAGTTAGTCGATGTGTTGGTCAAGCCGAGAGGTGAAACCTTCCGCAAGCATTTCTCTTGACAATTCTGTCCCCACGAAACTATCTCCCATGATTCCCAATTAATAATAGGGTTATGCCTCCTCAGCCAGGAGTACCCCAGAACTATGGGAATAGACGGAGAAGAAATGAGCAGTAAGGATATGTCCTCTCTATGTAGGATGCCAACAGTTAAGTTAATCGGTATGGTCTCATGGAAAATAACAGGCTCAAGTAACGGTCTACCATCGATGGCCTCAACAGCCAGTGGTGTCTCTTTTAACTGGGATGGAATAGCATGCTTGGCAGCAAAACCCTGATCTATAAAGCTCTCAGCAGCTCCAGAATCGATTAGTGCCATAGTCTTAACTACTCCCCTCTCCCACTTTAAAGAAACGGGTAACAGAAGCCTGAGCTCTTTGTAGTTGTGAATAGAGGACAAAGTAGAAACACCCAAGGCCTGTCCTCTAGAGGAACTTAGGTGCGAGCGTTTCCCGAACGATTGGGACAATTTAGGCGTAAATGACCTCTGACTCCACAATACATACATAAACCCTCCCTTCTCCTGTACTGTCTCTCCCTCTCTGTGAGATGAGTACTGCCTATCTGCATAGGTTCAGGAATACGTAAGTCCTCGAACTCAGAATTTTGAAAGGTAGGCGCTAGTTTAAAGGAGGGTCTACGGGTTCTATCTCGAGTGTTCTGCCTCTCTCTTAAGCGTTCATCAATACGAGATATAAAAGAGATTAAATCCTCCAAATTTTCAGGGAGTTCTCTAGTAGCGACCTCGTCAAGAATTACATCTGATAACCCATTCAGAAACACATCTATATAAGCCTGTTCGTTCCACTTAACTTCTGCCGCCAAGGACCTGAACTCTAGTGCATAGTCCACAAGTGTTTGATTGTCCTGTCTAAGGCGCAACAGTAATCTAGCTGCATTGACCTTTCTACCAGGAGGGTCAAAAGTTCTTCTAAACGCAGCTACAAAGGCATTATAATTATAGACTAGTGGATTATCATTCTCCCATAAAGGATTGGCCCATCTCAAAGCTTTTTCAATGAGTAAGGTAATAACAAATCCAACCTTCGCTCTATCTGTAGGATAAGAGCGGGGTTGTAATTCGAAATGGATGCTAATCTGGTTCAGAAAGCCACGACACCTCTCCGGTGACCCGCCATAACGTACTGGTGGGGTAATACGGGAAGAAGCACCTACAGTGGCTACCTCTAGACCTGAGACTGCAGGAGAAATAGACGGAGTACATGTCTCCTCAGGTGGATTACTAGCACGAGACAAAAGTGCCTGTAGTGCCAAAGCCATCTGATCCATCCTATGCTCCATGGCGTCAAACCTGGGATCCGAAGAACCAAGCTGACTGTTTGTACCTGCAGGATCCATTGGCCCTGTCGTAATGTCAGGATCGGGACAGGGATCCAACACGCAGGGTACAAAGAGTGGAAAGGTACGTATACCGGGCCTTAGAATGGCCGGACTAACGTACCGAGAGTGATAGAGAATAGTCAGAGACAAGCCGAGGTCGAGGGAACGAGAAGACAGATAAGCGAGAGACAAGCCGGGTCAAGGGATAACAGAGAAGCAGGGTAGTACAACAAGCCGAGTCAAAACCAAATAGAGCAAACTAGAATACCAGAGCACTGAGTGACTAGACAAGCTAGAACCACGACAGGGCAATGAGCTGAAGAGAGAAGTAAGCTTAAATACCCTGGCTCCGGATGGTAAGCACGCCTCTGACAAGTGCCGATTGGATATCGGACACTTGAGTGACAGGTCGCTCGTGATAGCGTCATGACGTCACGTATTGAGCGTCCTGCTAGAAAAGGATGTGGATTCCTCGCGGCCGGTGTTTAAGTGGCTGGATGGACCGCGAGGAACGGAGGAAACAGCTCGCCTGGATGGATAAACCACCAAGTCTCTACCTCCCTTAGAGGTAGAGGCCTCAGGTACCCTGACAGTTGCTCAGTTGTTGCCTTGTTCAAATACTGATATCTTACTGCACAGTTTCATCAATAGTGAGAGGTTAGTAAAATTTCATGCACATCTAGGTTAGGTGAGGCTCTGCCTACAGGTAGGTTTACTAAGGTGGTTTTAGTCATTCATGTGCCCCAGATGTTTAGTGTAATAACTAAGGCAAGAAGACAAGTGCTAGGCAATTGCTCAAATTACAGATGTTGAGATGGCCAGGGCCGGACTGGCCCACCGGGAAATTTTCCAGGAATCCAGGTGTACAGTTCGCACATGGCTGGCCGGGATTATAAAATAAAATCAAAAGAAAAAAAAACAATATTTCGGCAGGGGCGGAGCTTAGCGGACGGCTATTAGCAGGGCGACGGGGCAGAGCTGTGCGGCGGGGGCCCTGGTAACTGCAGCATGGGAAGCATGAAGGAGTCCCTGCTTCCCCAACAACCAGCCTCCAGGAGCTTCAAGGGATGTGGAGGTAAGAAGCAGGTCAGTGTGTGTGTGTGAGTGTGACTGTCTGCCTGTGAGTGTGTGTGTGACTGTCTGCCTGTGTTTGTGTGACTATCTGCCTGTGTGAGTGTGACTGTCTGTCTGTGAGTGTGTGACTGTCTGCCTGTGTGTGTGTGTGTCTGTGACTGTCTGCCTGTGTGTGTGTGTGACTGTCTGACTGTGTGTGTGTGTGACTGTCTGACTGTGTGTGTGTGACCGTCTGCCTGTGCGTGTATGCGTGGCTGTCTGCCTGTGTGTGTGTGTGGCTGTCTGTGTGTGTGTGGCTGTCTGCCTGTCTCTCTGTGTGTGGATGTCTAACTCTGTGTGTGTGGATGCCTGCCTCTTTGTGTGTGGATGTCTGACTCTGTGTGTGTGGATGCCTGCCTCTTTGTGTGTGGATGTCTGCCTCTGTGTGTGTGGATGTATTTGTGTGTGTGAATCTGCTAGTGATTGAGTGAGCTTCTGTGTGTGTGTGTGTGTGTGTGTATGTGCGCGCATCTGCTAGTGAGTGAGCTTCTGTGTGTGTGTGTGTGTGTGTGCACACTACATAGCACAATGACTTATGGGACTGGCATGGATTTTTTTCCAGGGCTGCTTCGTATCCCCAGTCCGGCCCTGGAGATGGCTCTTGGATTCTCCGCCAGATGATATATTGCCAGATGACGTACCTATTAATTTGCGGATAAGCTAGTCAAACTGTCTACTTAGTGTGTTTTGCCTAATGTAAATAGAATACAAACAGTGTATGCATATCTGTGCATTTGAGAATAATGCCACAAGATGTGATTTTGACTTGGCTAAGGAATGTTCAAAAATAATGTTAAAGAGAAACTGTCATTTCAGAGGGACAGGCAACTTCTAATAACTAAGAGCTAGCTATTGGTTTAATAATTCTTTATATCAATGTGCATTAAATGCTATGCTAGTCTGGCACAATTGTCCCATGATGGCATGCGCACTGTGTTGGGGCTCTCATTGCCAAGGAGTGCGGCAGAGGTAAGTGTAACTCCACTGAACATCTCACCCAAGTATACATTCTTAGGATATTTAATGGGATGAGTCTAAAGAACTGTCACCAATAGAAAGTTCTCTGCATAGCAGCATTGTCTGTACTCCGGAAGTGACAGTTTCCGATTATCCTAAGGTTGTTAAACTTTGGCCTCCCAGATGTTAATCTGTCTGTCTGTCTGCATGTGTCTGTGTGTATGTATTTGTCTCTGTATGTATGTGTGTCTGTGTGTGTGTGTCTGTCTGTCTGTATGTGTGTGTGTATGTATGTGTGTGTATGTCTGTCGGGGGGAAGGGGAGAGGGAGTGTGAGGAGGGAAAGAGGGAGGGAGGGGGGGCATGGATCCGTTTCGCACCAGGGACCCATGGGTTGTGTGTACACCACTGAGTGTACTACCCATTAATATTAGTGGGGTATAAAAACATTGCATCCTGCATGTTAGCCATCAATTGTATGCAATATTGCAGGGGGGTTGCAAATACTGTGAAAGATTTGTAACTGAAATCTGGGGCTTTAGTTATGGTTTTCATTCTCTTCCGGACATTCAAATCAAATTTTAGACATGATATATTTTATAGATCCAGTTTGTTTTGGCTATGTCTGCATTCTGTCTCAACCCTTCCTTGCTAATTATTTAGAGTTACAACTGGTTTTAGAGTTAAAACTGTTTAACAGCTTCTTCCAGTCTCTCTCTCTTTCCACTCTATTTCTTGCTTCTCTAAACTTCATCTTTCTTTTTTCCTTACCCCATCTTTTTCTTAATCTATTTAGAACTGAGAGATGATCTAACCTAGTTAATGATGACAACATAACTTTTTTATACTTTGGACCATATTCTTTATTGCTTTTAGAACATATTCCAAAGTGTTACATTAGTTCTTTCCTTGATCGTTTATGTCTCTGGTAGTCATACTCACTCTAGTTACTTCTAGTCTCATGCTTTTATAACCTTAGTTAGATTGTTCACTATGTAATTGTGATAATAATTTTTCTGTTTTAATCACATTAAACATTTGTTTGTTTTTAATTACATTTTTAACTGTAATGAAAGACAAATCCCCACATAAAAATCATGTACAATGCAGACATAAAATGAGGACGTTCAAAATCAAGATATGTTTATTTAGCAAATGGAGAACTGAGAAGGGACATTTAGAAAAGAATATATTATCATCTGCACATTTGCTTGTTATAGATAATATATATTTCATATCTGAAGGGGACTTTGCCATACACACATTATAGAAACATTATATTCCTTTCAAGGTGACCTGCCCCGTTTGATGGTTGATGATACTTTCTGCTCTTATTTGATTAATTCCCGGTAGATTTAAAATGCAAACCATCAGAAACTGTTATTTATATTAGTGTAACTCACTCTCATGGGAAGAACAAGCTTAAAAAACATAATTTGTCTGAAACGGGCTTCCCCAAACCTTTACTCACAGCCAACTAGTCAAACCATCCACTCAATTTGACAGGAAACTCTTCAAACTTTACTGTTTGCCAAGCCCAAACATTTCTTTGCATCTCCACAAGGAACTATGGAACTCACAAGATATTCCCTCATACCTCCAATACTCCGCAAATCAAAATAAATGGGATCCAATTCATTTTTTTAAAGAATGTAGACAAATTGTCTCACTTTTTTCTAATTTAGAATGCTGCCTGCCAAACTAAGGTGGCAAAGTCCTTCTGGAAATGAGTGTTATCATTCATCTACCTAGCGTCTGATTTTCCTAATTATCCATAGCATGTTCTTTTATTGTCAAAATCTTATGAGCATATCTTGATTACTGGAAAAGAAAGAAAAGGTCACCAAATAGACCTCTTAATGAGGAGGACACTAGAGCCTCATTGTGTAGAATGAAGCTGTAGTCTCCATGTTGATGACTGACTGTGTTCTAAAGGGATAAATTTAGAACCCACTATAATTTCTCTACACATTCAATCTCACTATATTTAATTACTTTATTATTATTTATGTATTACTTTGTGATCTTGACTTTAAAATCACCCTCAAAGACAATTACACAGATATTTTATCTACGAAGCAAGTCTCAGAATATTGATTGCTGGGGTCCAATTCTGCAGACGTTTCTCTTTCATTAAATTGATTTGCAACATCCTTATTTTGTGTGCTATCTACACGACTGGCTGCAGCTGTACCACTGTTTTATATCATGTAATTTAAAAATGCTAATTAAAAAAAGAAGTGGCATACACATGTGTGTATCAGTTTAAAGGAACAGTCAAACTACATTTCTCCAAAGTATAAGAGTATATGAATCTAATTTTCATGAACAAAGTATTTATGTAGCATTTCTAAGGACAGTTGTTTCTGATTCAGTTCTAGAGTGTTTCAGGACAGTTGGCTCAGAACAGACATTTCAATATTTTGTTTCAGTTTCTGCACAAAATGTGCGCTGTGCAATTTTATTTTGCCACAGAATATTTCATTATGAATCATTAAACTTCTTACTACCAAAGAATTTTAAAAAATTTAAACTTTCATTATTATGTATTATAATAACTACATACATATTAGTAATTTACATAAATTACTAATTCTTTAAAAATGACAAGGTTAATGAAAGTTTTGCCTTTTACCCAACTCTTATTAAATTCTTACCTTAAGTCTTGTTTTTTTTTTTGTTTTTTTTTTATATTAAATCCTATCTCATCATCCAGCTAGAGCAGGGATTCTCAACCCAGTCCTCAAGGACCATCTACCAGTCCAGGATTTAGGGATTACCTGGGTGTGTAAGGTGTTTTTTGTTTGTTTGTTTTTCAAACACTTTAGACACACCCAGGTAATCTCTAAATCCTGGACTGGTAGGGGGTCCTTGAGGACTGGGTTGAGAACCCCTGAGCTACAGAAAGGCTTGGACCGCAGACAAATGGTCAAACCATTAGTAAATGGTTCGACTACTGCAGCAGTCTGTCGAGGTTATTGTGCTTGGAGTTACCATTTAATGATATTAGCATTAATAGAGTATCATTTTGGATTCTGCACAGATTAAACCAGTTTTAATTAAGGTTCATAAAATTCCTTACCATGAAAAGTAATTAATAAAATTTTCACTTGTTTCATAAGTCTTGACAGCGTGACTACTACATTATTATTATTATTATTATTGCAATTTATATAGCGCCAACAGATTCCGTAGCGCTTTACAATATTATGAGAGGGGGGATTTAACTATAAATAGGACAATTACAAATAAACTTACAGGAAACAATAGGTTGAACAGGACCCTGCTCGATCGAGCTTACATTCTATAGGAGGTGGGGTGTAAAACACATTAGGACAGGAATTTGCAATCAAATAAGGTGGACTGCCCTTTAGGAGAGGGCAAGAGACAGGTATGTGAGGTATTGGTTAGTCTTGGAGGCCATAAGCTTTCCTAAAGAGATGGGTTTTAAGGCACTTCTTAAAAGATGCAAGACTAGGGGAGAGTCTGATGGCGGTAGGCAGGCTATTCCATAGGAAGGGAGCCGCCCGCGAGAAGTCCTGCAAGCGCGAGTTGGCCGTACGAGTGCGGACAACGGACAGGAGGTGGTCACGGGCAGAGCGGAGAGACCGAGAAGGGACATACCTATGGATCTGTGAGGAGATATAAGAGGGGCTAGAGTTGTTCAGTGCTTTATAGGTGTGAGTTAGTACCTTGAATTGACTCCTATAGCATACAGGAAGCCAATGTAAGGACTGGCAGAGGGGTGAGGTGTGAGAGAAACGACTAGAGAGGAAAATCAGTCTAGCAGCAGCATTCATTACGGACTGTAGGGGTGCAGTACGGCTTTTGGGAAGACCAATCAGGAGAGGGTTACAGTAATCCATGCGGGAAATTACTAGAGCATGGACAAGCTCCTTGGTAGTATCTGGTGCAAGAAAGGGGCGGATGCGGGCTATGTTTTTAAGATGGAATCTACAGGATTTGGCAACATGCTGGATGTGAGGCTCAAAGGTGAGACCAGAGTCAAGTATGACGCCAAGACATCGCGCTTGCAAGGATGGACTGATGTTGGTACCACAAACTTGAAGGGAGAGCGAAAGAGGAGGATCAGTATTATGAGGAGGAAAGACAAGGAGCTCAGTTTTTGAGAGATTGAGTTTCAGAAAGCGGGAGGACATCCAGTCAGAGATGGAAGAAAGGCAAGCAGTGACACGTTGCAGGACAGCAGGGGAGAGGTCCGGGGAGGAGAGATATAGCTGGGTGTCATCAGCGTACAGGTGGTAGTGGAATCCAAAAGAGGTAATAAGTTTGCCAAGAGAGGCAGTATAAAGAGAAAATAGAAGGGGACCAAGGACGGAGCCTTGGGGGACTCCAACCGAGACAGGGCGAGGGGAGGAGGTATCATTAGAAAAGGAGACACTGAATGAGCGTTGGGAGAGATAAGAGGAAAGCCACGAGAGGACAGAGCCACAGAGACCAAGCGATTGAAGAGTTTGAAGAAGGAGAGCATGATCAACGGTGTCAAAGGCCGCTGAGAGGTCAAGAAGAATTAGTATGGAGTAGTGGCCTTTGGATTTAGCTGCGATTAGGTCGTTAGTGACTTTGATAAGGGCAGTCTCTGTAGAGTGGAGAGGGCGGAAGCCAGATTGAAGGGGGTCAAGGAGAGAGTTGGAACTGAGGAAATGAGACAAACGGGTAAAGACAAGTCTTTCCAGAAGCTTTGAGGAAAAAGGGAGCAGGGATATGGGACGGTAGTTAGAAAGGGTGGATGGGTCGAGGGATGTTTTTTTTAGTATAGGTACTACAGTGGCATGTTTAAGGTCAGCAGGGACGATGCCAGAAGAGAGCGAGCAGTTGAAGATGTGTGTTAGAGAAGGCACGAGACAAGTGGAGAGAGATCTGATAAGGTGAGATGGGACAGGATCGAGCGGGCAAGTGGTGGGGCGAGAGGAGCAAAGAAGAGCAGCCACCTCTTGGTCAGTAGCTGGGGAGAATGTCTGAAGGGTAGTAAAGGCATGATTTATGTGTGATTGAGAAACAGAAAGGCAAGGAGGGGAGAATTCTTTCCTTAGCTGTTCAATCTTGTCAGTGAAGTAACATGCAAAGTTATCAGAAGTAAGGTTAGTTTTGGGGGTGGCCACAGCAGGGCGAAGAAGAGAATTAAAGGTGTCAAAGAGACGCCTGGGGTTGCGGGAACATGAACTAATGAGAGAGGAAAAATAGCACAGTTTGGCAAGGGCAAGGGCTGCACTGTATGAACACAATATGAATCTATAATGGAGAAAGTCTGATTGGGTACGAGACTTCCTCCAGGAGCGTTCAGCACAACGGGAGCATCTTTGCAGGTAGCGCGTTGATTTAGTATGCCATGGTTGGGGGCGGGTCCTCCTCGAGGTGCTGGTTTGGAGTGGCGCTGCAGTGTTCAAGGCAGATGTAAGAGTAGAGTTATATATGGAGATGGCCAGTGAAGGACAGGAGAGGGAAGGGATGGACAGCAGTTGTGAATCAATGTCAGCTGACAACTGTTGGAGATCAAGAGAATTAAGGTCCCTCCTGAGTTGAGGGGGGTTAGGCTGAGGTTGTTGGGTGAGGGGGTACGCAAGAGCAAATGATAAGAGGTGGTGATCAGAGAGTGGATATGGAGTGTTGCAGATATTAGTTACTGTACATGCATAAGTGAAGATTAGGTCAAGGGCACTACACTGTGCCCTATATAAATTCAACATGGATAGACTGCAGTAAATGATAATCGTAGGAGAAATAGTGCATAATTGCATATATTGACAAAAATATTTCAATTGTCTTATTACTTCCACATAGGAACATGAAGCACAAACCTTGACGCTCTGCATGTATATAACTCTAAACATCTCTGTGGATGTTTAACTAACCCTGTGAGACCACTATTATAACACAATTAAAAACATTCTTCATGCCGGTATAGGGTTTAGGGCTACTATAGGGGCCATTTGACAGGGTGGATTTGATTTAAATCAAACTGATTAAAACCATGGTTTAAGTTGCATAATTTGTTTTCAAAATAATAATAATAATGCAGAAATATATTTTATGACTCTGGTTTTCTGTGCCATAGTTAATTATATATTACATTTCTTTAACTTGTTAACTATTTGGACATGGGCTAAGACACAGCCTGAACACTGCATAAATTCAGCATTTTTAATTATATATCTGTGAACTTCTCGACTTTTGCTACAGATACCCCATACATCTCATGGCGCTCCCATATTGCACAACATTTTACAAGGTTTTTTTGAAGAAAGCAGTTGCTAGTAGTTGGTATTTGTTTATACGGGAAGATTTGGCTCAAGTGATCTTAGTGACATGTGGTTGAGAAATCCTGGCCTTAAAATGTGGTATGAAAAGAATGTACACAGAATAACCAACTACTGGCTACAGCTAGCTAGACAACTAAATGGTCATAGTACAAATGTGTCTTTCGTCCTCTGTTCCACATTTGGTTTTGGAAACTGATTTTGCATGTTTAATAGTGTATTTTCGGTTAGCGAGAGCAGCTCATTCATTTGTTTACCACAAACTTTGCAAATGGATTATGTTTCTACACAGGTGCTATGATTATTTTTACTTTATTTAAAGCTAAACACAGTGTGATATAAGCTCAGAAACGTAACATGTTTATTATTAATTCTATACTTAAAGGGACACTGTAACTGCTTCATCTCATTGCTTGTGTTTATAGGGCCTAGAATCTCTGGAACTGTCCTTACATTCAACGTTAAATGGGTTTAATGTTTTAATGCTAAGTGAGAGTTTCCAGCTTTAGCCTGAGCAGCAAAGGGTGGCTTTAATTGCTGGTGTGAATTTGAGATTATATTAGCCTGGTGACATCATTATCCATATTTTAATAAAGACAGGACCAAATTGTTATGGATAGATGGAAGTGTGTGATCCCTGCCTTAGCAATATATCCAGTACGGACTGTGCTGTAGGTGACCAGGGACACTTATCTAGTGTTCCATTGTTGGAAGATGTTTTAACACTGAATGGGTGAAGTGTGCCAAAGGACTCCAGGCAATGAGATGAAATGGTTATAGTGCCTACAGTGTCCCTTTTATATTAAGTTATTGTAAGCAGAATACATACATTTCTCTGTGTAATCTTCAGCTTGGCAGTGATTATTACCAGTACACACAATGTTGGATAACTTTGGTATCTCTTCTGAACTATATTCCTCATGATCCTTAGGCAGTCTAGTGGCTGAGTGAGGATCACGTTAACACAGTTCATACTCATTTGTGGTTAGTTATTACTGATTATCTCTTACAATACAGAAAAGACCAGAGAAACTTCTGTACTCTCAGTCACTTTATTTTAATAAATAATTTGGCTTTGAGATCCAATAGAATATTAAACAAGGATATAATGATACATTGCTTATTTACTAAATAGTGAAATGAGGTAACATGAACACTGTATTTCAAGATTAAGTTCAAATTAGGCGATACGTGCACATAGTTGTATAGGAGAAGTTTTATAACTTGTCTTTTTTCATCATTCAATTCGTATTTCACTTAGCCACAATGTTTACATAGTAAATCCCAATGTTTGGGTTAACAGAGAGTCCTTAATCAGAGACCTAATTGAGAAATTCTTAATTTCTGGGTCAGCATTTAAAATTGGGTCTTGGAATTAGATCACAGAATTGGATGTCGGTGTACCCATTGACTGACATATACACATTTAACTAACCCGTGATATATCCACGATGGTTTACGGTAGCTGCCTTGCCTTTTGACAGCACAAAGGGTTATTTTTACAGAGTTTGTTTGGACATGAATACAAATGCGGAATAAATAACAAAATCAATGCCCATACCTACATTGGGTTCTTGTCCAAAAACAAAGAAAACCTAAAGCTATAATAATGTATAGGTATTGCGTGTATTTAGTGCAAAATTATGTGATGCTTGCTAGGTTAGTAGTAACAGAAACTACCTGATAAAATCCAGTATGATTTAGTTGTGGCCGCTAAGACCTCTGTATGTGCCCTGCGAAACATTTTGCACCTTAAAGATCAAAAGTGAGAATAGAATCATATCAGCTCATTCAGTAAGAATGATAAATGCTGGGATACAGAGAATTAACTTTACTGTGGGGACTTTCTCATCCTGGCCTTGCTATGGTATTTATATATATTTATTTATGTGATCGAGATTGTGAGTTGTTGCATAATACAGGAAATGTTCTTTCCTGATGTTAATCAGTTGGTGGCTCATGAAATTTGTCTTGGTTTAAAGGGACACTATAGTCACCTGAACAACTTTAGCTTACTGAAGCAGTTTTGGTGTATAGAACATGCCCCTGCAGCCTCACTGCTCAATCCTCTGCCATTTAGGAGTTAAATCCCTTTGTTTATGAACCCTAGTCACACCTCCCTGCATGTGACTTGCACAGCCTTCCATAAACACTTCCTGTAAAGAGAGCCCTATTTAGGCTTTCTTTATTGCAAGTTCTGTTTAATTAAGATTTTCTTATCCCCTGCTATGTTAATAGCTTGCTAGACCCTGCAAGAGCCTCCTGTATGTGATTAAAGTTCAATTTAGAGATTGAGATACAATTAATTAAGGTAAATTACATCTGTTTGAAAGTGAAACCAGTTTTTTTTTTCATGCAGGCTCTGTCAATCATAGCCAGGGGAGGTGTGGCTAGGGCTGCATAAACAGAAACAAAATGATTTATTATTATTATTATTATTATTATTGCCATTTATATAGCGCCAACAGATTCCGTAGCGCTTTACAATATTATGAGAGGGGATTTAACTATAAATAGGACAATTACAAATAAACTTACAGGAACAATAGGTTGAAGAGGACCCTGCTCAATCGAGCTTACAGTCTATAGGTTTAACTCCTAAATGACTTAAGCAGTGAATTAAGCAGTGAAATTGCAGGGGAATGATCTATACACTAAAACTGCTTTATTTAGCTAAAGTAATTTAGGTGACCATAGTGTTCCTTTAACTCTTATGTTGGTTAGAGTCCAAGATCCCCACCAGCGTAGAACTAAACACAGAGACTATAGATTTTGTCTAATAAATGTAAAAGCTGGACATGTAGTTACACAAGTGGCACTTATTGTATACATCTCTTTTCCAGCCAAACGGAAATGACTATTTATACTGTAAGATATACAGGGAAAGGAATCCAGTTTCAGTAAAATAGAGTATGAGCATTTTATACAAGTCTTCTTGCAATATCATTTATTATGTGGCAAAGCAACAAAATAGCTGGAAACCGTTTTTAAAATTTTTTATAATCATGCCACTTTTTAGAAATGCCTGTAAAAACCAAACTGCTTGTTGGAAACTTTTGAATCATGTTGTGCTATACCCTATGCAACAAAAAGGTCATAGGTCACACGGCAGCCATTTTAATTATCCTCAATATTCAAAAATCTTTGTGATAACCAATTATGCAACAGATGTACACATTTCTGTGTGGGGTTATGCTGGGACATAGATTCGGATTTGTGCTACTGATAAACAGGTCTAATGCTGAGCCACTGATTGGCAGGTGGGGGAAGGGTCCACAGCATTATATAAACACCTATACATTTGCTGGCATTTCTTCAATACTAGCCCGAGTTGTGTAAGCTGTGACAGGTGCATTTTAAAAGGCAAAATAAAATAAAATGAAAAGTCACTGGTAACAATAATGTAATGGAATATAACACTGCTGTTTTCCTTCTATTTCTTGCAAAAAGAATCAACTAATTTCCTACAGTATGCTACAAGGTACTTGCAATATCCTACAAAATGCTTTTTATATTATTTACGGTATTTATTTTTTAGCATATCTTATTTTTTTTTATATAAATTAAGGTAAATGCACAAAATATACATGCCTGTCAGAATTTTTTATGTTTTCAAGAATATGTGTGTGTAGTGGATGCAGTGAGAGTATTTGATTAGTGAATGCAGTGTGTGTGTGTTTGTGTAGTGGATGCAGTGTGTGTTGATTTAGCAATTCTCACTAAATTGTAAGCGCTTCTAAGGTCAAGCTTAGTAAACACTTTAGCGCCCTGGAGTCTGTCAAATAATTCAGCAATAAGAGGAATGGGGAAGGCGTTCTTAATGGTGATTTTTTTCAATGCCCTGTAATCGATACATGGGCATCCTGCACCAGCAGGCAGGGGCGTATTAGCCGCGAGGCAAACAAGGCATTTGCCTTGGGCGGCATTTTCCAGGGGGCGGCAAAAAAAGCCGCCCCCAAATGCCCAAGGCAAATGTCTTGTTAGCCTTGCGGCTAACAGACATGCCGGCGGGCTGCTGGGTGATCGGGCGGCACTGCCTGGCGGGCGGGCGGCGAGGGAGCACTTCCCCTGAGCTGTCTGCTCAGCTCCCTCGCCAGCCGCAGAGTGAGTCTGGGAGCCGGAATATGACGTCATATTCTGGCTCCGCCTCCCAGCCTCACTCTGCGGCTGGCGAGGGAGCTGAGCAGACAGCTCAGGGGAAGTGCTCCCTCGCCGGCCAGCCGGCCGCCCGCCCGCCCGCCAGGCAGTGCCGCCCGATCACCCAGCAGCCACTGGACCACCAGGGAGGAAGAGACACCCCCCTCCCCAGCATTCCCAAAGGTAAGGAGGGGGGTGTTAAATTAAAAAAAAAAATGTGTTAAAAATTAATTTAAAAAAAAAGTGTTAAAAATAAAATAAAAAAAACGTGTTAAAAAAAAATTAAAAAAACAATTTGTTAAAAATAAATTAAAAAAAAATGTGTTAATGTGTTAAAAATAAATTAAAAAAAAAGGGTTAAAGGGAAACTCCAGTGCCAGAAAAACGATCCGTTTTTTTGGCACTGGAGGGTCCCTCTCCCTCCCACCCACCAATCCCCGGTTACTGAAGGGGTGAAAACCCCTTCAGTGACTTACCTGGGACAGCGGCGATGTCCCTCGCCGCTGTCTCCGCCTCCGCAACGCTCCTCCTAGTGATTACGTCGGCCGGTGGGCGAGACTGATCTCGCTCACCGGCCGAGGAGACCTAATGCGCATGCGCGGAAATTCCGCGCATGCGCATTACGTCTCCCCATAGGAAAGCATTGAAAAATCATTTCAATGCTTTCCTATGGGGTTTTGAGCGACGCTGGAGGTCCTCACACAGCGTGAGGACGTCCAGCGACGCTCTAGCACAGGAAACCTGTGCTAGAACCCAGGAAGTGACCTCTAGTGGCTGTCTAATAGACAGCCACTAGAGGTGGAGTTAACCCTGCAATGTAAATATTGCAGTTTATGAAAAACTGCAATAATTACACTTGCAGGGTTAAGGGTAGTGGGAGTTGGCACCCAGGGCAGCACAAAACCAGGATACACCACTGCCAGCAGGCGAGGATGATTTTCGTATATGGCCTTTATTCATTGAATCCCTAAAATATTCCTCCATTACACTACTCTCCTGAGGAAGTAGAGCATTGACTGCTCCCTTAGGTGACATAGCGCCTGGTAGTAAGTTAATGGAACAGTCAGATGGTCTGTGAGGAGGTAGAGTATTAGACTATCTATTAGAGTCTTGCTGAATACTTCTTTAATGTCTTGGTATTGTATAGGGATCTCTGGATTTTGAGGTGTACTAGTGGGTAATTCAATAGTGCCTGCTCTTTTGGTGACATGCAATATGCACCTTTCATAACAATCCTTACCCCATTCTAATATTTCCCCATTAGCCCAGTCAATATGAGGGTTATGCTTCTTAAGCCATGGGAATCCTAATATAATAAGACAAGAAGGAGATGCAATCACCTGAAATGTAATCTCTTCCTTATGTAATGCACCAATGGAAATATTAATGGGTAAGGTTTCATGCGTTATCAATGGTTGTGAGAGTGGTCTCCTATCAATAGCTTCAACAGCTAGGGGTGATAGTCTCTCTTTAATAGGTATAGTATTACCTTTGACAAATTGAACGTCGATGAAGTTTCCAGCAGCACCTGAATCCATCAGGGCTTTGCATGAAAAGTTATTTTTGTCAAAGGCGATAGAAATGTCAAGGAGAAACCTATTTTTATTCTCTTCAGCGGACGTTCCCATTACACCTAAGACCTGTCCCCTTAAGGTGCTTAGGTGCGGTAGTTTTCCGGACATATGGGACAATTGTTTCTCATATCATATCCCATGTCCCTTCCCACCGCAGTATAAACATAGCCCTTCTTTTCTCCTATATTGTCTTTCTGCTTCCAACAGTCTAGTGACCCCCAACTGCATGGGTTTGGGTTCGGACTGTACAGGAATTTTAGGGACAATAGGTCTGGAGAAACGGGGTGCTAAATGCATACTCATGCGTCTGGTCTTGTTTCTAGTAGCTTCTCTGGTTCTTAATCTATTATCAATCTGCATGACAAAAGTGATAAATTCATTAAGCCTTTTGGGTAAGTCTATGGTGGCAATCTCATCTAGCATAGTTTCAGATAATCCCTTTTTAAATGCAGAGATTAACCCACTATTAGTCCAGTCTACCTCAGAAGCTAGGGTATGAAATTCTATGGCAAATTCCGAGATAGACCGGTTCCCTTGTCTGATGTGCATCAGGGCAGTACAGGCGTCATCCTCTCTGCCTAAAGGTTCAAACGTAAGTTTGAATTCCGTAAGGAACTCCTGGTAATTGTGTGCCACACTCCTATTACTCTCCCATAATGGATTGGCCCAAGCTAAAGCTTTACCTTTTAATTAATCCATTAGGTAACCAATTTTAGCTCTGTCTGTGGAAAAAGATCCCGGTGAGGCCTCAAAATGATACTCCATTTGGTTATTAAATACCCGGGATTCTTGAATATTACCATCAAACTGCAGGGGGGGGAGATAGTAGGTGCCTTGTGTACTATAGCTGGAGGTACACAAGGTGGAGGTGAGGCCGCAGGTTGCAGATGCGCTGTTCGGGTAAGAAACGTACTGAAGGCCTGGGCAAATTGATCCATGCGGTGATCATTGTCCTCCAGTTTCCTTTCACAAGCAGCTATGTACTTACACAATTCTACAGGATCTATGGCCATGTCGTAATGTCAGGATTACAGAATGATAGGTAACGTATACCGGACCTTAGAATGGCCGGACTAACGTACCAAAGAATAGTCAGGAACAGCCGAGGTCAAGGGATACAGAAAGAGACACAACGATAAGGAAAAGCCAGGAGTCAGGGATGCCAGAAAACAGGGAAGTCAAAAACAATACCAAAGTCAAATAACCAGAATAACCAGAATCAATAACGTGCTCTCGGACAACCACAAGGGAAACCACGACAGGGCACTGAGCAGGATGAGAACTGGGTCTAAATACCCCTCCTCTAGATCTTATAGGCTGTAACCGGCCTTTGACCCCAAAGGCAGTTACCAGGTTCCCATTGCATAATTGCTGCTCAGCATGAACCCTTCTGTGGAGAGAGAGAGAGAGAGAGAGAGAGAGAGAGAGAGAGAGAGAGAGAGAGAGAGAGAGAGAGAGAGAGAGAGAGAGAGAATGTGTGTATTGGGATTAATGTGAGTGGCAAATTCAGCCAATCAATCAATGTCTTCAACTGATCTTTCTTTAGACCCGTTGAGCCTTTGAGTGAATTAAATATCAACACAAATACATATAAATAATAAATATATATTAAAACTAAAGAGAAATCCTATTATAAAGCCCACTCCAGTTGAAACAAATATAGAGAACATTAAAAACTGTCAACCACAATGGAAAGTGTTTTCAATGAATTGTTTAGTAGCCGATTGCTACATATGGACTGCTTGTTCGAGTGTCTTATGAACTAAGAACACATTGAACAGATTGCACATGATTAGCAGACTACCACCACCTAACAAGCCCAGTAGCACTATTGGGGGATATTGGAGAGTTAGTGAAATGGTACCCAGCCTCCTTTCCCAAATCATGCTACCTGCCTTAAGAATAACATAGTGTTTATGGCAAGTTGGGGGAATATGGGTCCCAAGAAGGAGTTGCTATTGTAGAGTGGAAATTTATACTAGGGATATGAATGGAGAGTGGGAATAGATCCTAGGATGGTGCTAGGCACCTTTGGCACTCCAGATGTTGTGAGCTACATCTCCCATAATGCTCTTACACCCACAATGCTGGCAAAGCATCAAGGGAGATGTACTATACAACATCTGGAGTGCCAAAGGTTGCCTGTTCCGTCCTACGGGATGGAACTTACGACAAGTGGAAGGATATTCTTTGGAACAGATGCAGATATAGGAGGAACAGAGATAGATTAGTAATCGATTACAAATGGCCATTGGAGTAACTAAATGACCTCTATTTGTTTAAATATACATAGAGATTTAGGAGAGAGCGCAGGTAACTTTTTCTTTGTTTTTTACTGTATGTATTGGGGCTGATGTGTACTGTGGTCGTTGCTGCCACCCAGGAGTGATGGGAGTGAGCGCGGGACTTATCTTTTTGTATTAGTAATCGATTACAGCAGCGTTCTTGCCTATCTATGTCCCATGTGCAGATGTGAATTTTATTTTACTTTTTAGGTTTTTAGTGTATATGCAAATATAAATACAAAAAGAAAGTTACATTATGAAAGCTTTTTTAGTATTAGACTTAGTCATAGTTGTAAAATAGGATAGAATTTGCCACACGGGCTCAATTGATGTTTTACAATATAGGCTGTGTTGGTAGCAACATATAGTTATTTTCTTAATTCAAAGTTTATTAGATGTACAGCTGAAATGTCATAAGAAAACAATATGTAGGGAAATAACAGTTAAGATAATCAAATACTGCTGAAGGAAAGAAAATGAGTTTTAAGAGAGTGAAAGAAAAAAATAAGAGGTGTGGATTGATCTTTTTAGAGCAAACATGAATCACTGACTTTACACACTCATCATCGATAAATTAATTCTGTCTGTACTTGCAAATGTGAGAGTCATTAGATTCTATGAGCGAACTCTACACTGGAATATATTAAAGGGACACTCCAGGCACCCAGACCACTTCTGCCCATTGGAGTGGTCTGGGTGCCAACTCCCACTGCTCCTAACCCTGCAAGTGTAATTATTGCAGTTTTTCATAAACTGCAATAATTACCTTGCAGGGTTAACTCCACCTCTAGTGGCTGTCTACTAGACAGCCACTAGAGGTCACTTCCTCCTTCATAGCACAGGAAACCTGTGCTAGAGCGTCGCTGGACGTCCTCACGGTGTGTGTGGACCTCCAGCGTCGCTCATTTCCCCATAGGAAAGCATTGAAATTATTTTTCAATGCTTTCCTATGGGGAGCGCTAATTAGGTCTCCTCGGCCGGTGGGCGGGATCAGTCTCGCCCACCGGCCGACGCAATGCAGAGGAGGAGCGGCGAGGAGGAGGAGACAGCGACGAGGGACATAGTCGCTGCCTCAGGTAAGTGACTGAAGGGGTTTTCACCCCTTCAGTAACCGGGGATTGGGGGGTGGGAGGGAGAGGGAACCTGCAGTGCCAGGAAAACTGATTGTTTTCCTGGCACTGGAGATTCCCTTTAAATACAAATCAAGACTCGATAAAAAAAGTCTAATGTTATGATGGGGTTTATTCACTAAATAGTTAACTGAAGTGAATTTAAAACCAAACTGCAAAATTCATACCATAATAGCCAAGTTGGAAATATTCACCAAGGCAAAACAAATTAAGGTAACCTGGATATTCACAAGATGTAGAATACTATATACAAATGGGGAGATCAGCATGCTGTATATGACAAACATTATTTGTCTGAATCTTATGGAAAAATTCTCCAGTTATAGTCAAAGCCTGTCTATTTTACTGAGAAATCTGCAAATCGGTTTACAATTTAACACAATTAACTGTTTAATAAATAAACCACATTCTTTTCTGAGATCTTATTGTAACCTTACGTGTCCACCACTTGTTTCTCATCCTTAGTCCTTGTTGAAAATATATTACGGAATGGGTTAGGCATCTCAAAGAAATGGCTTTCCACTTAGCCACAGTTTATTAAATGTTTACAACATATTTATGTTGTCATTTAGTTACACAGTGTCAACAAGTTATACAACTGAACACGACAGAAATTCCAAGCACACTGACACACTAAGAAACCTTGAAAGAAAAGGTTAAAAAAAACAAAAAAAAACTGGTTTTAAAAAGAGATCTGATTTTCAGTACAGTTTGAACTTGGACAGAACTAAGGGGCTATGTATAAATATTGTCACTTTCACTTTTGATGCAGTTTTGTGCAAATGAACCATTTACTTATGTATGAAACAGGTTTGTTTTTTCTGTAATTCAACAAAATAATTGTCATTCTGCCATTTTTTATTCCTCTTTCATTTTTTTGCTCTTTAAATCAAAATGATGCTCTTTTATGCATTGAGAGAACCACCATAAAAAAAATACAACAACAAAAAGTAAGCAGAACCAAACAGTAGGGAAGGGCACAAACAGGAAAAATGTGGAACAGCGTTAGGAAAATATTTGTAGAAACAGAAAAAAACAACCTAATTTTGGAGTGAATGCAGTGACGCCACTTTCTATATATCATAAGAGCTTTGTCAGTAAAAAAAAATATTAACTGCAGGAAATGTACATCTGAACTGAAAGGTTTAGGCAAATAGACAGGCCATTTTGTTCTAGGTCAGCTGTTTTTTTTAGTATTTTGATTGTCTATTTAATACACTATTGTAGTGGTTAGAGACTTCACTGACTGTTTAATTAAACACGTTATTGTTCAATTACATATAGATTTTCGGTATACATATGTGCAACAGTTAGTTGTATGTTAGGCTCGAGAAAGTTGTTACGTATCCCCAATAAACGCAGCTGGATATGATATGGTATGCCTGGTACTATAAATTTATAATGAACATTAATGTGCACGTCTACTATTTATTTATTTATTTATATCAGTATGCAATAGTTATCACATTTTTTAATGACAAAAAAAAAAATACGATCTTTGCTCATTCTACTTTACGGGCAGAACAGAACTCAAAATAATCAGCTATGGAATAATAAATATCAGGGAACAATATTTTACTATTTTTGAATATGCATTATTTTGCCATTTTCCTGGGTTCTAATCAATGCTGCAAGCCTATTCATATGACATATTTGTCCATATATTTACCATAATTATTTTACATATGCTACCAAGCAATCATCTAACACACATCTGCCTGTATATTGCCACATTCACGAGGCAACACAACTGACCTTGCATGTGTTTCATACTGAGCCACATATGCTGCCTGATAAGTTGTGATAGTGCCCCATATATGTCTCATGTGTCATCAAATTAGTCCTATATTCTTTGCTTTACATGGTGCACATTGCCACCTCATTGACTAAAACTGCCGCCATGCCCCATAATGCTGCATTACCCAGAAATGCCACATATTACCTGCAAATTTCCATGTGCTTTTTTGGCGCACATAACTGCTGCCATGTTGTCTCCAGACAATACGTACAAACACACACACACAATTTTCCTTTTAATTCACCATTCACTCAAGCAGCTTTGCAAGATCTCTGTATTCATTTTCCTTCCAGTTGCAATGCTGAATTCTGCTTTATATGACCATGAACTAGCAGAATCCCCTGCCATGTGCTGGATACAGACAATTGATGTACATGCGTCTAGGACTTGGGCAACTACAAGAGCTGCAAATGTGCCTATGAAATATATAAACAATGCTGGGGTATTATGAATCTCTCACACGATACATAATATTGACAGTGAAAGGGTTAAAGAATAATCCCTTCAGTGTCCATAGCGTTATAAAAACTGATAAGAGAAAGCTTATCATTGGAACATTGAGTGACCCTAGCAGTTTTGTATAAATGCACACAAGAGATAATGTTTTGCATAATTTACGTACCTTCTGCATATTTAATACTACCAGCAGACATTGCTGTAACCAGTCTTAAATCCCATAACTGACAAGGAAGTGATACCTGAGAAACTGACGGAAGCCAAGCACAGAGAGATGGACACAGGTTTCTTCAGGAAGGAAGAGATATTTATTCGATTCACCGACCGGGACTCAGATGGACTAGCGTCACCACAACAAACAGTCTGAGCCCAGAACTGACTGTGTAAATGCATGATATAGACATATAGCTCCTCCTATAGTTAACTCTAGCCACATATACTCTTTACCCTATCAGCTGAACAAAGCCTAACTTGAAAATAATTAACATTTATTGTAACTTTATCCATAAAAACAATAAAATAAATATAATATACTCAAGTGCTGGGTCCAAGACGCGTTTCGCCGATATAATCCGGCTTTTCACCAATTGAGAAAGCCGGATTATATCTGCGAAACGCGTCTTGGACCCAGCACTTGAGTATATTTTATTGTTTTTATGGATAAAGTTACAATAAATGTTAATTATTTTCATCAAGTGGACCAGTGATTTATCTATGCTGCTATAAAGAAGGGAACTGCCACCCTATAATTGACAGTATACCTGTATACTTGGAGCCCAGTTATAGGCTCCTAATAAGGTGAGAAGAAAATTGTTGTTTATACCCTATTTCTCAACATATTAAGGATTCCTGCACCAGGGTTAGCACTGCTTCCCTGTTTTTTTTTATTTTCTGTCTCCATTTTAAAGGTTTCCTCACAGCCTACAAGTATCCTATGTGTGTGTGACACATCTATACCACCACCAAGAAGGGAACTGCCACCCTATAATTGACAGTATACCATCATAACTGGAGCCCAGTTATAGGTTCCTAATAAGGTGAGAAGTAAATCGTGATTTTTATCTTATTTTCCAACATATTAAGGATTTCTACACTAGGGTTAGCATTGCTTCCCTGCCTCTTTTTTATGTCTCCTTATTGAGGTTTCTTCACATTCCATGAAGACCTAAGAGGACTCTAACAACATTTGTATTACCTCCTAAAGTCCATAGGAGTAAGTGTTCTATTTTATTTGTAAGCGCTCCACCTTTTGCACCATCTTTGCATGTAATTGCACAGCAGTGTTTCTTGTATATCAGTAATTATAGTGTTATGTCAGTGGTTATGGTGTTTTCAGTGGTTATGGTATTATCAGTGGTTATGGTATAGTCAATGGTAATGGTATTGTGTAATTGCTCAGAATTATCTGATTCAGTGGACTCAGTTACTGTTATTAAGAATTCTCCTCACAATTTTGACTGCTAATAATAAAACTGAACAATAATAAAAAAACACTAAAATACCCTTCCACCAAAAAGGGCCTCAGGGTACAATGAACCAGTTGGGGGGGTAGGTAGGCACAGAAATAGGACGGCTTAAAGCAAGGGGACAGGCATCTGAGAGCCAGGCACAATAGAGCACAGGTGGACATACCAGCTTCACCAGTTCTTGCTAAATAATTTAGTTGAGGGATGGTCAAATGGGTCAGATTCCATTGGGGATGGACAAACCAGTTTTGGTAGCCATCTAGTAACACAAACTGTTTAACAGTCAAAATATGGAAACTGGTCATAGAATTCAAGCATTATAGATACAGCCACATGTACACGCTGCACTAGATTTAAATCAAGACAGATTACAACAGAGGCCATTCTCTACTACATAAGGTAGTCAGGTGATTTGGAGCCAATTTAACCCCCAAATCCCACACATTATATCCCTTTTTAAAGTTATTTAGCATACATTCTAAGGGATCAACAATCTTTGAATCCGGCGCACCCATACTTAGCAACTGAGCGTCTAATTCAAAGAAACACAACAAACACACCTCCAACAGTCACACTTGTTTCCTTGGCAACAGCACCATGTGGCACAGTTACTAGGTCAAACTCATACACCAAAACATACAGGGAATTTCCATATACACACAGCTGTTACACCAAACACTAAATACCTATTACTGTACTTTTGGTGAAACTATACAATTACCCACGCTATAATTCTAAATTTTCAAATTACCCGTCTATAACACACCCTAGTAACATCGTCTTTACAAACAGTAGTTATAGTACGGTTAGCATTGGTTAAAGTACAATTTTAAAGTCACAGGTCAGTTAGTAGTAGTTATGGTGTTAAACATACAACATAAACGACAGTTATTAGTGGTTATTTACAGTATCAGTAATTATAATACATAGTTATGGTACCGTGCGCTATTATACAATTACACACTATTCACACTCTCGCTAGACGGCAGAGCTCATGCTATCTAGCAAGATATACACTCGACTACAATAAATTTTAACACATTTACAGTTCCCCAACTAATCTATCGGACAGTACTTTGAGGGACTACTATTTACATCCGTTTTGGTTAGCCGACGCTGCCCAAGCACCACATATAGCGAACTAGAGGGCGGAATTTACACAGAACCCTCTTAGTCTATCTACTCTATCAATAGTCTAGTGGGTTTACACACCTTCCCACTTAGCCAAGATAGGTTGAGATCTAGCGGACTGAATATACACCAGGCGCCGCTTAGTCTCCCGGTCCCTCCGACCTAGCGAACAAAATATACACCCTAGATACCCTAGTCTAGACAAGACACCGGTGTCCGGCTTGGGCTATTTACACAGGACCCAGCCTGACTCCAAACCAAGATTAAACGGGCTGACTACAGGGCGTTTAATTACGAGCGGTGCGCCTTCACTCCTTCCCTCTACTGAGGGGGCCAATTCCATACACAATACAAACCCCTTATGGGCCTACCGCACAATCGGTATCCAATACCCCTAGTGGGTCCACCGTCTAAAACGGTAGTCGTCTTACCTCCTCGTTCCTGAACCTGAGTTCACACTCATCGACGGATGCACCCCAGCACTTACTACGTAGAGGCTGATGATCTCCTGGACAACAGACCAGTGGCGCCGAGACGAAGGGAGGTCCACGCAAAAGTTCAGGGGTGCAGCCGTAGGGAGCGTGGGCAAAGATAGACCGTCTCACGCCTCTGCTCTCAGCTACCATTGAACGATGAGATTCCCGGCCAATGCACCAAATGATACCGGAGAAACTGACGGAAGCCAAGCACAGAGAGATGGACACAGGTTTCTTCAGGAAGGAAGAGATCTTTATTCGATTCACCGACCGGGACTCAGATGGACTAGCGTCACCACAACAAACAGTCTGAGCCCAGAACTGACTGTGTAAATGCATGATATAGACATATAGCTCCTCCTATAGTTAACTCTACCCACATATACTCTTTACCCAATCAGCTGAACAAAGCCTAACTTCCCTTACATGTTAGACCACATGGCTCACCCAGAACAATGGAGGAGGGGAAGTGTTTTCAGTTCCTGCATTCCTGCACTTGCTCAGTACACTGTTGATTGTATCTTAGCTACGTGTAACTGACTAACTGATACACCAACATATGCACAAACACATGCCACGTGGCAATCCTGGCCTACTAAATTTAATTTCTACCGAGCTTCCACCACAGAAGGAGGGTTCTACATATCAAAACTACTATATATATATGTATAGTATATATATTATATATCATACCTCCCTATTTAGTAGTGACAGTATCTATATATCCTCCTGTCTCGCTTTTCTTTCCTAATGTCCCTCTTTAGTAGGTATTCAGTATTCTTGATGTGTCTGACTTTATAACAGAGCTCCACAATCATAATTTATAATATAATAATAATAATAATACATTCAGTAATGTGTCTTTAAACTGCAATAAATGTGTTCAGAAACCAGTCTGTGTAAATAAGATGCACTGTTCTTGTCCATTGGAATGAAGAACTGATAACAGGGTAGTATAGAACTGCAGATATTAGGTAAGCAGGGTAGATTCCATACAGTCGTAGGGTATACAAGACTCACACTTTATATAATAAAGCTATGGACTGCATTTTAACCTTAAGGGTTTAATGCGTAAAAAAACACATACAAAGTGACAAGTCAAGTTGTAAATATTACCAGTAATTATACATATGATAGCACAGGCTATAATTACCTAGCTTACAAAGAGCACTTTGTATTCTCTCTGTAGGTGTTCCAAACCTAGCAACCTGATACTGCCACTCTAATTGCATATAAACACAACAAAATAATTTAATGATGTTATGCAAATATTAGTTAGCATGTTGTTGTAGATATGATCTGAATAGTTCATGCTTAATATTTTTCTTTGCACAGTTTGGTTTAATTCTAACACTTTGTTATTTGTCATATTTCCCCCTTTTATTATACAAATGCCAAAAATAATAATAATAATTCTTCATATATTCTACTAAATTGTCATACAGCAAAGTGGAAAAAGTTCATGCCCCAAAATAATAAAAGAATAATCAGTGTATTCAATGCCATTGGGCATGTGTAAAGACAAATAGCTTTGTTCACTATACACATAGTTGAAGTGAACTGCAAGCTGGATTGCAAAATCATGCCTGAACTAGTCAAATTGTAAAGATAGCTAAAATGGATGAATTAATTTTTCATACTCGGCTAGTTTGGCCTAATGTTTATAATTAAGTTTTCATTTCACTACGATTCATCCTATTTATTATATTTTGTTATTAACTGGGAATTGTGAGGACTAACAAGGGAACATAAAATATTTAGCTCAAAGCAACCAAATTGGAAAAACTCTAATTCAGCTTGTTTATCCCAAGTCAGCTTATTTGGCCTGAAATTTAGTGATCAAAATCATGCAATCATCACTGTGATGATTACATACATGAATATAAATGGTAGACATTCCCGAATGATGTCGCAAATTAAAGGGTAAAAGGGACTGTTCCCGTAAATTCCTAGCGCCATAACAATTGGATGTAGTTGTTATGGTGCGGGGATCGCCAAGTTCAATCTTTACCATCTCCACGTGCGCCTCATAAACCACAAACAATTGCTGATTTTAATAAGATTTCATAAAGCATGAATGCCAGATTACTCAACAGTGTGCAATATGCACGTGTTGCCAAGCAGTATGTTATAATACAATGGATGCTGGAACACAAAACAAGGGGTGCGGATTGGCATTAGTTTTAAGATGTGATCTTACGAAATGAATGTTGTTATTTTAGAATCTTTATAACGATAGATATCGGTTAGATGTGCATAAAGCAAATCACATCTCAATACTGGGTGTTTGACTCCACAACGTTTAACATGAAACTATTAGGCAAAGCTCAACATAGGACACAATTTCACATATACTGACCTGTACATAGACAAACACACTCTACAATAGCCTAACACTAATGGGAACTGGGGGCACTCAAGAACACTGACATAAACCTGAGATGAAGCACAAGGATTAGTTACTGTGCAACAAAGCAGCAACTCACGTAATGATTCCTTTTCTTCTGAAAATTGTATTTAACATTCTTTGAGTTGGTGAGAATCCACTGTCATTGTTTCTTACTGCTGTGGGAAGCAGATGGATTTTTTATGCAAGGAAGAAATTAAGTAAAACACAAGTAGAGTCCAAAGTACTCAACTAGCCTTGCAACCTGGTGTCTGCATATATTATTACCTTTTCATCTGGACTTTACTCTTCCAACAGACCATGGTCCTGTATTTTCAATAGCAAAAGCTTTCTTTAGGGAACACCCATGGTTTGAATGCTCTAGCCCTGTTCTTCCAGCATAGTTCCTCTTTGACATTTGTATCTCCTACATTTTTTTTCCTTAGAGCTCTGCCTGTCTTTTCAATCAGACTACACTCTTTGTTGAATGAGTAAATGGCATAGCTCCAGTTTACTAGTTGGGAGAATCACAATGACCCTGTCATCACAAACCCATGAGGATAATGGAGTCACCTTCATCTTAGGTATAGATTTGACAGACAAAGGAATGTTACACAATGCCTTCCAGGAGGTGGGACTAGTTGATGATGAAACTTTCAGTGAGTGCCACTCAATGGTGTTATAATTTGCTCTATCCACATCTATCCATAATATTTCTCATGGGTGTATGTTTACTGCATAAAAAAGTCTAACTACACTTGCAAAGCAGCGCTGGAGAAGCCCAGGACACAGACATTTGGCCGAGGAGTTGCTCTCCACCTTCTAACTCCTTGGATGCACTCAGAACCCCATAGGCACATCACTAGGTACTTCTTACAGTGCTTAAACTGATAACTGATTGACCTCCTTGCCGTTCACGCTTAGAGAGTGCAGTAACCGAGTAGGCCATCATGCAACAAGACTCTGTTCACTGCCCGTTCCTTCAAAAAAATTATTATTAAGCCGTACTCTTGTAAAATAAATTACGTTGGACATTCAGTGAAAAACTCTCTCCTGCAGGACCGATATTGGTAATCTACGGGTTTCGTGTTTTACAACACTTGATCAAGTTATATATGACTTGCACGATGTAGAGAAAGATTGCAGAAGCACTAAAAAAATTAGACTTTGTCCTCTTTAACACAAGCGTCCTAAAACTTCTCAGTCTGAGTAACCAGTCACGCCTTCAGTCACACTAAACAATAGATTGGGATAGTTCAAGCAAAGGCTAAAAAAAGAATGTCACAGTATGTTGATTACATGGCAGTGGGGCTTTTATTTATCTAAGGAAACAATGAGAAAGCATGCAACTTCTTTAGTAAATTTAGTAAAGTGTTTTTTAAGCCATGTGTGGGCAGGAATGCGATACTACCTGTTGTCTATGTATTCCCATTGAATATATTCACCATGACTAACATGCCATACAAACAAACCGATAGCAGAAATGAACATCTTGTGGGAAAGGTTCAACGGCTCGTGTCGGGCTGTATTCTTTCCGCGTTCCTCTTGGAAAAGAGTGACATGGTATTTAACTAATGTGGATGCTAGTTAATAATCTATCATATTGCTCCACAACATACAGTCCTGCAACTTACGTGACTCTCTTTTTAACAAGGTCATACTGTCTGAAGCATATGAGTAAGTCATGGAACTTACATGTCTTAATTCTCAAAAGTGACCTATTTCAGATATAGGGTTGTCAGACATAATTAGGACAGCTGAGTATGTGTATATTCTGTGCAGGAAAAGTGGAGTCAATACCGGACATTAACACAGCCGTCTGTGGGAGGATGCCCTGTTTCATCTCTTGATGTCCAATACTGAATTTGGAGCCATTTGTAACCATTTGTTTAAGAAACTAGCAATAAAATGTTTCTTGTGATAATGAAACCTATTAACCCCTTAAGGACACATGACGTGTGACATGTCATGATTCCCTTTTATTCCAGAAGTTTGGTCCTTAAGGGGTTAAAGAACAAGATGGAGGGTCCAGTTCCAGCATTGATGTCTGAATATCTACATTGAATTTTATTTTTTAGACCTCACAAAGGATTAATTGTTATACATAGAGAATACGTAAACATAATGTAAAAAAAAAAACCTGAGAATTGATAGTACCCCTTTAGTGTGAACATGTGAATAAGAAAGCCATATTTGGGCAAGTATACATCATCTTTACAATATGTTGGCACAAATGGATTTCTCATTACTGCACACAGTGAGCAGCCCAGTGCGTACATTTTCTTTGAAATGGAATGGGGTTGTAGCCATCTTTATTTATATTATTTTCAAGTTGATATGTTTAATTATGCCAATTTCAATAGGCAAAACATAAGGAAATGTGGTCATTTGTTTGTCTTCTTTTGATTAGGTATGATTGATTGAACAGGGCAAGGCTGATCACTGTACTTTTATCATGGGAGGAAAATATTTTTATAATTAGTTTTGTGACATTAATGGAAGGCGGGACTGGGCATTCCTTTGGCATTGTCAGGTATTGGAATGTCTCCCAAGCACCCATATTTTGGATGGGCAGTCCATTTAGACCCATATGCCTCCATCCCTCACCCCAACTCACTCTGTTAAAGTTAAAGTGTCCCTCTTTGTCCAGTTGAGAGGTATGCGATTGTAAGAAAACCTGGGCACGTCTCTGACAATGTACTACATATTATGGTGGAACAACATTACTATTCCGGTTCAGCATCATTCAAGGACTAGTTTTATGCAATACATTTCGTTATAAGGAAGGATTAGCCTTACCCCCTGGTCCATTAAACATTAACAGAATTCAGTATAAAGCTATTTTAGGTAGACTGGCATTTTGAACACATCATGACTGTTTTCCTCATGATTGCCTATGATAATCTTGCATAGATTTATCAATAATATTTGAGTATTACAGAAATAATGCATTAAGAGAAGAACACTCCTAACACCTACACACTTTAGCTTGCTAAGAGCTTTATGTGTGAAGCGTGTGTCCTTTTTTTTTTTGTTTTATTAAAGGATCACTATAGGACCAGGAACACAAACATGTATTCCTGACCCTATAGTGTTAAAACCACCATCTAGCCCCTCAGCCCTTCATGCCTCCATAAATATAGTAAAAATCTTACTGTATTCAAGCCTGAAGCTGTAACTCTGCATGCTGTTAGACTCAGAAAAACAAGCAGTGTGCTGATATCATCAGAAGTGGTAGCCTAAGCCAATCACAATGCTTCCCCATAGGATTGGCTGAGATTGACAAGGAGGCAGATCAGGGGCAGAGCCAGCATGATTCAAACACAGCCCTGGCCAATCAGCATCTCCTCGTATAAATGAATCTCTATGAGAAAAGTTCAGTGTCTGCATGCAGAGGGAGGAGACACTGAGTGTTTGGATGCATTTTAGGCAGCCATGACCCAGGAAGGATCTCTAACAGCCAACTTAGGAGTGGCCAGTGAAGTTATCAGTAAAGTTATCACTAGGCTGCAATGTAAACATTGTTTTTTATCTGAAAAGACAGTGTTTACGGCAAAAAGCCTGAAGGTAATGATTCTACTCACTAGAACAAATTTAAAAAGCTGTAGTTTTTTCTGGTGACTGTAGTGTCCCTTTAATTTTTTTAATGCAGATTTCAATAGAAATTGGCACTTTTATAAATGACAGCCCCTCTGGCTGTCAATCAGACAACCAATTCCTTTACCTCCTTGTTTGCTTAGCTCACTGGATGAAAACTCAAAAGGCAGCAATTGCTCAGGCCACCCGCATTGCAAAATCTTCTCATTGAGCTGCATGGGGAAGTCTGTGATTGGACAGTCACAGAAAGCCTAGGTGGAGTTAGAAGGAGAGGGCCTGTAAAGGCTGCAGACAGCAGATCTGCAGTGCAAACTGTTTTTAGATATATCCCCCAATGACAATATTTCACAAAGCTACAACTCCTTGCAATGAAGCACTCACAGTGCTCTTCCTGGGAACATAACAAAAACAGAAACTGGGAAACCATGGGACATGGGTCTCAAATAAGAACTGCTCTGTCATATTCAGAACAGTCAGGATATGCTCCATACCTGTTATGTCATCCAGGAAATGGAAGCAATGCAATATCACTGTGTTCACTGTTCTTGAATATATTTCTGAGTGAGAATTACTGAGTGTGTTGGGCCTGTTTGACTTCCCACTTACATAGACTAAGTCATTTCTCATTCAAGGAACAGAGGACAGCATACCCACACACAATAAAGCTGTTGTATGCAGCCACTGCTCACTGTTCTATTGAGTATGCCCATTTTACACATTCAACAAAATAGGGAAACACAGATACAATGGGTTGAGTCATAATGTGAAAGGGTTACCCGTATGGCAGCATGGTAATTGAGAAAGGCAATCAAAAAGATTTAAAAAGGTTGGCAGCCCAAAAGTTGGGTGCTGCCCATGCAATATTTATCATCAGGTCAGTAAATGAGTACAACATTCAAAAATCATTTTTATCAAGTTGGGGTATGACGAGAACCTTACTAAATGCACATTTATTTAGTTATTTACTAAATTGTGAAAAAGTTCAGAATTCAAATAGAATTTCAATGTTTAGGCCATAATAGGTGATTTTGGAAAGCTTCTACAATTTAGTTCTATTTTTGATTTGACTATGTGTGGCTCAAAATTTTTAATTCTTTGTAAACTGACTTTAAATTCACAGTAAATAACCCTGAAATGGTTGAAATTTTTTATTTCTTTAAAACATTTCATTTTAGAATTTGTTGGCTGAAACTTTTTTTATGCCTTTTTACACTTTTTATTTTAGCATGGAATTAATTAAAGTTAGCAGAACATCCAGGCTAGATTTGTGGTCGCTACAACAGAAACTCTGTATGTTTAGATTATTGACTTGCAAACTTTGTTATGTCACCTTGTAATAAATGTGTATGTATGAAAGTGTTATGACGCTTCTAAATCTCCTACAGATTAATGTAAAACTATATATATATGTTCCTATCTCTCTTCAAAAGGTTTTGCAATGTTGAGTCACCTGCAACATTGCATAACATAGGTAGATTGTTGATAATATTTAACCTAAAGGTTGCTCTTATCGTAGAAGGGGTCGACTTCATTTAGCTGCAATGCAAGGCCGGAAGATGTCCTTGTGCCAGTGCTCCAAGAGGGATGTTCTATATGACTTGATATTCTGTAGCTCATAAAGGAGCTGACCTAAAATTAGAGCTCATCAAACTATCCCCTTATTTTTTATTTTATTTTTAAAAAGCAAGCACAACTGCACCAAATTTGTGAAGCCCAAACCTGTTTCGAGTGAGTTCCCCAAATGTTACATGGACTTACTGCGAATTTAAAGTGAATTTAAATTTTTAGGCCAAAAAAGCGAAACAGGAGAAAAATCTTAAATTCATCCAGGTTTTCAGCTTGGCCATGTTGAAGTAAAGGTACCATAACCCTTTTGTGAGGGAGTGAGCAGTGCAATATGCCCTATTTGGCACTGTGGGGTAACGTTTGTTGTCAGCATTCAGTGTCACACGTGCTGGGGGTGTAACTAGCCCCCAGCACACAATTAAAATATCTGTATATGCACAGTGTTTCAAGCAGACACACTGCACATACTCACTCCTACCACCATGACCACTTCAAATCAGCGATGTGGTCATGATGGTTGGAGTAACCCTTTAAAGTTTTAAATTCATTTTAAATTCACTTTGTTTTCAGAGTTGTCACAGAGTTTGTGTTGGGCCAGTCAAACAGGCCCAACACACTCAGTAATTCTCACTCAGAAATATATTCAAGAACAGTGAACACAGTGATATTGCATTGCTTCCATTTCCTGGATGACATAACAGGTATGGAGCATATCCTGACTGTTCTGAATATGACAGAGCAGTTCTTATTTGAGACCCATGTCCCATGGTTTCCCAGTTTCTGTTTTTGTTATGTTCCCAGGAAGAGCACTGTGAGTGCTTCATTGCAAGGAGTTGTAGCTTTGTGAAATATTGTCATTGGGGGATATATCTAAAAACAGTTTGCACTGCAGATCTGCTGTCTGCAGCCTTTACAGGCCCTCTCCTTCTAACTCCACCCAGGCTTTCTGTGACTGTCCAATCACAGACTTCCCCATGCAGCTCAATGAGAAGATTTTGCAATGCAGGTGGCCTGAGCAATTGCTGCCTTTTGAGTTTTCATCCAGTGAGCTAAGCAAACAAGGAGGTAAAGGAAGTTTAAGCTGTTTAAGCTGTAGTTGTTCTGGTGGCTACTGTGTTCCTTTAAGGTCAAATAGCCTAAATTGTTTATGTATCCAGTTTGGTTGGCATTTTAAAATTACCCCGTAAGTGCAACTTGACAAGCAGACCTGACACAAAAAAAGTAACCTGTAGCTGGATGGATTGCTATATTGTTAAAGTGTAAGAGTGTGATTTGTAACCAATACACGTTAGTTTGTTTTAATATACAACAATGCATGATGATTTGTAAACATGGTTATCTTCTTGTTTTATTTTAGTTTTGAGGTACTGGGATCTGCTGTCTCTAAAGGAGAAGAGGATTTTTAATACATTTCTACTTACTCTATTATGTATGTGATTATATTATTGTTCTCAATGGGGAGAAAGGAGACTTATTGGAGTTCTGTGTGTATGTACCTATTTGGCACCTTCAATAAATCTTGATTTTTGTTTTTGTTTCCCTCTAATATTAACACACTCACACTTTTTTATTGTTCCTCTGACAGGGCTGTGTTAATGCTCCTTTTTCATTGCCCCGCTCCAAACATGCACCTCGAGAGGACACGCCCCCAGCCGTGACATACTAAATCAACACGCTACCTGCAAAGATGCTCCCGTTGTGCTGAACGCTTCTGGAGGAAGACTTGCACCCAGTCAGACTTTCTCCATTATAGATTCATATTGTGTTCATACAGCGCAGCCCTTGCCCTTGCCAGTCATACTTTTCCTCTCTCGTTAGTTCATGCTTCCGCAATTCCAGGCGTCTCTTTGACACCTTTAACTCTCTTCTGCGCCCTGCTGTGGCCACCCTCAAACTGACCTTACAGCTGAGAGCTTTGCATGCTACTTTAACGACAAGATTGAACAGCTAAGGAAAGAATTCTCCCCACCCTGCCTTTCTCTTTCTCAACCACACATAAATCATGCCTTTCCTACCCTTCAGACTTTCTCCCCTGCTACTGTACAAGAGGTGGCTGTTCTTCTCCTTTCCTCTTGCCCCACCTCTTGCCCACTTGATCCTGTCCCGTCTCACCTTATCAGATCTCTCTCTCCCCTTGTCTTGTGCCTTCCTTAACACACATCTTCAACTGCTCTCTCTCTCTTCTGGCATTGTCCCTGTTGACCTTAAACATGCTACTGTAATACCTATCCTGAAAAAAACATCCATCGACCCGTCCACCTCCTCTAACTACCGTCCCATATCCCTGCTCCCTTTTTCTTCAAAGCTTCTGGAAAGACTTGTCTTTACCCGTATGTCTGACTTCCTCAATTCCAACTTTCTCCTTGACCCTCTTCAATCTGGCTTCCGCTCCCTCCACTCTACTGACACTGCTCTTATTAAAGTTACTAATGACCTAATAGCAGCTAAATCCAAAGGCCACTACTCCATACTAATTCTACTTGACCTCTCTGCTGCCTTTGACACTGTTTATCATGCTCTCCTTCTTCAAACTCTTCAATCATTTGGTCTCTTTGAGTTTGTCCTCCCATGGTTTTCCTCTTATCTCTCCCAACACTCATTCAGTGTCTCCTTTTCTAATGATACCTCATCCCTTCGTCCTGTCTCGGTTGGAGTTCCCCAAGGCTACGTCCTTGGTCCTCTTCTTTTTTCTCTTTATACGGCCTCTCTTGGCAAACTTATTGCCTCATGTGGATTCCACTACCACCTGTACGCTGATGACACCCAGTTATATCTCTCCTCCCCGGACCTCTCCCCTGCCGTTCTGCAACATGTGACTGCTTGATTTCCTCCATCTCTGACTGGATGTCCTCCCGCTTTCTAAAATTAAATCTCTCTAAAACTGAACTTCTTGTCTTTCCTCCTCCCAATACTGATCCTCCTCTTTCGCTCTCCCTTGAAGTCAGTGGAATACACATCAGTCCATCCTTGCAAGCACGCTGTCTTGGTGTCCTACTTGACTCTGGCCTTACCTATGAGCCTCACATCCAGCATGTTACCAAATCCTGTAGATTCCATCTTAAAAACATAGCCTGCATCCGTCCCTTTCTTACGCAACATGCTACTAAAGAGCTTGTCCATGCTCCAGTAATTTCCCACATGGATTATTGTAACCCTCTTCTAATTGGTCTTCCCAAAAAGACTATACGTATTGCCCCGCTAGAGTCTGTAATGAATGCTGCCACCAGACTGATTTTCCTCTCTAGTCGGTCCTCTCACACCGCACCCCTCTGTCAGTCCTTACATTGGATTCCTGTAAGCTATAGGAGTTCGAGGTGCTAACCCATACCTATAAAGCATTGACCAATTCAAGCCCCTCATATATATCTCTACACAGATCCATAGGTATGCCCCTGCTCGGTCTCTCTCTGCCCGTGACCTTCTCCTGTCCGCTGCTCGTACCCGTACGGCCAACTTACGCTTGCAGGACTTCTTGCGGGTGGCTCCCTTCTTTTGGAATAGTTTGCCTACCACATCAGACTCTCCCCTAGTCTTCAATCATTTAAGAAGTGCCTTAACGCTTATGGCCTCCCAGAGTAACCTACCTGTCTCTTGCTCTCTCCTAAAGGGCAGAACTCTACTCTCTACTCCAGCTCTGCTTCACTCCAACCTATTTTGATTGCTATTTCCTGTCCTAATGTGTTTTACACTCCACCTCCTATAGACTAAGCTCGTTTGAGCAGGGTCCTCTTCAACCTATCGTTCCTGTAAGTTTTCTTGTAATTGTCCTATTTATAGTTAAATCCTCCCACTCTTCTAATATTGTAAAGCACTAGGGAATCTGTTGGCTCTATATAAATGGCAATAAATAATAATAATAATAATGCACGGTCACGCTGGGCAGCTGCCTGTTGGCCCCACATGCACAGGGGCCCCATAGCCTTGCCAACTTTTCAATATATTATTCCGTGAGATTTATTCAGAACCTTCCGATCTGCTTTGTTAAAACGTTTAGGTGGACTAATCATCTCACTGTCAGCTGTTTTCTGTACATGTGATCTTCCTGTTGCGAATACATATCTTGACCTTGATAAAAACAACTTACACTTACTGATTGTACATAAGCAAGACAAAATCAACACACAGAAGTTGCAAAGCTATAATAAACCCTACCTCAATAACTCCACCGCACTGAAGGTGCACCGGACAATACAACCGTAGACCCACAACTGCAAATAAATAAGGTATCAATGATTGATGGCTATCTTTGTAATTTTCAACATTCACCGCTGTACTACAACAATCCATAACGAACCCTACGTCGGTACAAACCTGAGTGGATGGAACTGTGGTACTCCACCCCACCCCCCCCCCACCCCCCACCCCTATTACTCTCTGTATCCCTTCCCTTGACTATTGATATAACCACAAAACCGATAAATAAAGAATGTTAATAAAAAAAAAAAAAAAGATTAACAGGTTACATACCAAAATTCTAGAGTTACCTTTTACCTCAAGGAATACACCTATTACGGTGTTTTCCGGTTTTGAATTTTTATTGTTTGTATAAAAATTAAAAAACATTGACGAACTGCGGCCTCAAGAAAAATAACAAAGAAAGAAAAGATGAGGCTTCCGAACATCAAATGTATTTCTAACAAAACCATCATCTTCTTTCTGTATCATTGAAATGCCATTGTACCTTTTGAAGCTCGGCTTTTGCACAAGCCCAAGTACTGCTTACAAGCTGTATTGTCTGTCAATGCAAAAATAAAGAATGATAAAAAAAAAAAAAAAAAGCTATAATAAAGTTCTTCTAATATTTCCAACAGTCCATGTACGTTACCTTCCCCTGCTACCTACAAAAGGTTTGTGTGGATTAATCACTGTTCTACAGCATGTTTTGTAATGTCTAAACACTGATTTAGCTGGAAGTAAGTACAAGTTTAATGTTATTGATAATTTACATTTACATTCCGGTGGGTTGTGTAGGCAGGGTCATAATTCTGCTAAGACAGCCCTGTCCACTGATACTATAATAGGTTTGTGGGATAATTACCTATTGGGCGCTTTTATATTTCCAGAAAGAATTTGTAGAGCTGCAGATCACTTATACACTCTTTTCAAATGGGTTCTTGTCTTGCATAGTTCCTACGTGCATAAATGTGTTTGTTTTCAGTTAATTATATAGCATAGGATGCTTTTTTTATGTAAAGTAGTAGCAATCACAAGAAATAAAATAAAATAAAAAAAATTTACAAGGGGAGAAAGCTGGGGGAACACAAATCTGATAAAACAAATGCATTGTGCTTTCTGGCAAAAGCAATGTTAAAACACAGAGAAGAAACCGTGTTGAAAAAACAAAGTACAGAAAGGAAGTTTGGGGGTGGGGAAGAAAGAGCAAAGTGATGACAATTTGAAAGAGTGAACTATAGCACATATTTGTTAACCAGTCCCAAGATGATAGAATCTTTAAAATGTAAGTTACTATTTAACCCCAGTTTTAAATTAGCATTTTTCATTCACTCAGCTCCAGTAACTTGCTGGAATAGTTTAAAATTTCACATCTTTTTTCCAAACAGAATGTATGTATGTGTACATGTATGACCCTATACTAATACAGCTTAAACCCCTAAATGCCAATACAACACATTTTAGCTGTCTCAAAAACATTTAGGATTTAAGATTTCCACTTGTAGAAGCTTAAAAATTGAATAAAAGAACAAGATGATACTTAATGAAAATGGATTTAGAAATAGTTATAACTGGCTAAAAAGTATTCAGTCAAACCACTGACTAAACTCCTTTTTAGGGTCCGTTGACATAAATACGTCAATACGTCAAAAAATATGTTTTTGCAAAGTACATCACCATTTGAGTGTGCATAGGGATTTTTTTCCTCTTGAAAACATATTTGCTGAAAACGTAGTTTAAATGATGCCTTGCAGATATCATGTAATGATTACTCACGTAAACAGATAGCAGCCATTGTCAATCTTGACCTTCCAGGGTAAAAACTCAAAATTGCACAAAGAGAATGGTATCCTATTTAAGAGGAGGGTGGGGAGGTAGTCCACACAGGCAGTGATCACAAATTAGTGACTGCAGTAAATTAAAACCCAGCACATTTCATTGGTATACATGGTTGACTTCCTCGGGAATAAAGTTTAAAAAAAAATAAAAAAAATACTTTGTTATAGTCGTCATGCGATCTTTGCTCTTCGGCGAGCCAATCATTTGCCTATAAAATGATCATTTCTTTGATTAACCCACTACTAAAAGCAATGCTTCATATAGAGTACAAGGCTTAGATGTTGTTTCTTTTCCTCTTCCTTTTTGTAAACCTCAAATTTAAAGCAAAGATGAGTCTTGCGTAAGTGATGACATTTTGATCATATTAATTACCCTATACTATTTCCATTTTGCTATGCAATGCCCTGACATTCTTGCCTTTCATTACTGATTATCCAAAAATATAAAGATCAATCTCAACAAGTGATTAGTTTAGAAAAGTACAAACATAGCATTATGACAACCACTCCTATGAGGACTAGTTGCATCGTGGGCATCAAAGAAGTGTGGGTTTTGTAAATTTATTGAAATGACCCACTGGAAGTAGAGCAGCATACACATGTCTTTGATTTACCTGTGATGTCTGGTACTGTGTCCCCCCAAACTAGTGCACCCTAGTAGCTAATGTGGTTGATTTGGATACTCTTGGTTACCCTATGATTGCTTTGTTTTTTTGTACTTGACATAACATTTATTTATTTTTTTCCTAACCTACATTATCTATTGTTTCTAGGAGCTCCTGATTCAAGTGACCTCACCCATGATGCAATAATTGGATTACATTGATGGATACATTGAGGGAGCTGCAAACATCTCAGTTTTGGGTACAATATAGTGCACTCACAGATCTACATAGAACCATAGTTAGTCAGTATTCTAATAGTTAATGGTGACATTTTCACATTATGTAAAATGTGGTTAAAGAATTTATAATACCTGTGAATTGAATATAAAACTGAAGAAGGCAATCCTCATGCAAGTCCTGTGATATTTTTAACCGTGCAGATGGCAATTCTGTCCATGCTAATCTATTAATAAGTTTACCCTGCCACATTCGCAATGAAATGTCTGATGCTGGCTAAAAAGTCCACACCATATAATAAGGGGTTTTCTGATTTTGAGTTACAAGTTTTAAGCGGTTTTATTAGTGTGTTTCATTTTGATGCTTATATGCTCACCCAATGAACTGGGGACATTCAGGGCCCTAAATGGTTTAGCCCCCCCCGCCCCAATGAACGATCCCAACAGGTGCTGATGACTAAACGTCAGTCACTTTCAGTCTCGCTAGCGTGAGGGAAGGGGAGGGATTCTGCTGTTCATAAGACTCTGTACATGGCAGCTAGATGCAGGTATATTAAAAATATGAAGTGCTAAATTACAGCTGTGTTAACCCCATGTGCAACAGGACAATGCCTACAAGACCTTAATTCACTATTCAAATGAACTGCAAGGATGCAATTTCAATTATTTATATAGAGCCAACGTATTCTGCAGTGCTGTACAATAGGAAGCAAGACACGTATTGAATTAGTAAGTAAAGAGGGCCCTGCAAACGAATGAAACAAGCTCACAATCTAAATATGCCATCCTTAGGGACACTGTAGGCAGTGTAAGTTCTTTATCTTATTGAAGTGGTTGTTATAGTATCTGGAGTGTTTCTGCCAACATCCATCCATACAGTGTTAAAATGGTTTAATGATAAAAGAGTGCCCCCAGCAGCCATCCCCTCTGTGCTGCTTATGGTACTAAGGAAGCATTAGCCTGAGCAGCAATGGGTGACTCTGATTGGCTGAGAGTGTCAGCTGACTACTTTCAGCATATCACAACTCACATTTCTGGTATGAATTGGTATGGCTAGAAGGAAGTGTGTAATCTCTGATTTAGTAATGCATTTAGTGGTGGTGAGCTACAGGTGGCTAAAAACCTTATTTACTGTTGAGTTGTTTAAAAATGGTTTAACACTGATAAAAGGGCCGTGGGACACCAGACAATATAACCAATTCAATGGGATAAAATGTTAAGGAGCCTACAGTGTCCCTTTAAGCTTGTCAACCAACTCATCCATCTTCCTTTAATTTAGGCTAGAGGTACAAAACGCAAGGCAAAAGTTCAGTTGACTTTCATCCATTTCATGGTACCAGTACTGATTTGGCCTCTGCAAAGCAGTATCTGCAATACCTGCTTATTAAAATGCCCTATGTTATGGTGAACTGTAAAAAGCTGTAAGTGGTCTATTTTCAATTGGTTTAAATAGGAATTGATGTGTTGAGAGGATTTGAAAGGCCCTCAATGGATTACTATGTCACACTGCCTGAGAAATGAGACACTGTATGGGGCAGTGATTGGGTTAATAGAAAGTGAGTTATTTCATAGGATGCATTATAGCACCTTCATCACAAGGTCATACAAGATCAGCATTGTTTTGGCCCATAATAGGGAGGGGTGAATTCCTCCTGCAGTAACTTATTGCGGATATTGTGCATGATAGGCTTATATTCAAGATTAAAGGCAAGATAATGTGCCGAATCTATATAAGAAAAGGCCATCTGTGCGTATACCTTGTATTGAACACCCCCAGGAGTCTGAAGATGCAATGTTGCAATATGCAGGATTCTACCAGGATTCTATACAGTTAAATCCCAATGTATGCCTTGATAAGACATGAAGCTCTATGGAAATGAATCTGCAACGATGAATCTATTCTCACAGGATATTGTGATTAATACCATATCGCACTGTTAGGCCAATGATGTCATGATCAGGATACTGAATTAAAGACATATAGAACAGTTACACATCATATTATATGTATGGATGTGTAGGTATGTGTGTGTGGGGGGTATATATGGATGGAAGATGTTCCAGCAAGGCTGATCAAACAAAATAACGACTAAATCATGACTGTAGACATTATTTGTATAATAAAGCTGCACTGATGATGAGGCATCATAATCTTCCAGGATGGAGCTGTAGAGAGACCATGGATGGTGTTTGTGGAGGTGGGAATGTAACAATTTTCTATCCCTCCCTTGCATTCTCATCTCCAGATCCACCCCTTTAGCCCCCATCAGGAGCCCCCTACTCACCCATTGCAGAGATTGAGTCCCAGGCGGCGGATCCTTGGTCTGCTCGGGGTTGGGGGTTGGTGATGAGATAGTCCAGGAGTCAGTAGCACACAGCACAGCCCGGGCTCCAGTCCAACAGCCCCCGCCTCATCCTGGGGAGACCCCCGGCCTGTGTCCCCATCCCCAAACCTGGGCTGATCACTGGGCTCCCGGGGCAGCCTGGCACAGACAGCTATAGCATGTGTGTCCTTGTAATGCCAGATTCTGCTATCAGCTACTGCAGCAAATAAACAAAGAAAGGCTCTCTATCAGTCTGTGGGTCCTGCTGCTGTATCTCTGCGCCTGGCTCCTGCACTCTCTCTCTCTCACACACGCCTTCTCTATCCCAGGCTGCTGAGACCCCCTCTGTGGAGAGTAGGGGGCAGCTGAGACCTTCTCTCTGAAGAGCAGGGGGCAGCAGAGACCCTCTGTGTGGAGAGCAAGGAAGCTGAGACTCCTTGAGTGGAAAGCAGAGGCAACAGAGACCCCTCAAAGGACAGCAGGGCTGTTGAGACTCCCAATGTGGAGAGCAAGGGCAGCTGAGACTCCCTCAATAGAAAGCAGGGGCAGCTGACTTCATCTATGGAGAGCAGAGCAGCCTCTCTATGTGTGTGGATCTCCTTCCAAACTGCCTCCTACGAAAGTGAGAGCCCTCACAGAGCAGAGAGACCCACTCTCTGCACTCTCTCCTTGCAGCAGCGTCTCTCTGTATTTATCTTGTTTGATGTGTCCCTCCCCAATGTGTGTGTGTGCCTTCCCTGTAGCACGCACAGCTATGTACCTGATTGTATGCTCAGTCTGTGCCCCTTTAAACCCTTCTCTAATGCACCGTCCCTTAACGCTCTCCCACACTCAGTCCCCTTCACACGCTGTCCTTTAAATGGCCCTGTCCAGTGACATCTCTAGCATCCTGTCTCCTTCCAGTATCTCTCTGCATAAAGAGCTTGCTGTCTGCAGATCACAACGCTCTCCTTTCTCTCCCAAGCCTCTCTCAGCTGGGTGATTCAGAATCTGCCTGTCTTTTCCTGTACCTAGCTGCCCCTGTAGTCTCAATATCCCCCAGCTATTCTCTCCCCCTCTCCCTCTATGTCCCCCATCTCTCAATGCCCCCTCCCTCTCTCTCCTTGTGTTTGCTTCCAGCCTATCTGGAGAGTGTCTGTTCTCCCTATTACAGTCCAGTTTGCAACGCCTTCTTCTCTCATGATAAGCAAAATCAAGTCAAATAAAAAAGGGACTCAAAAGGAAAACACCTCAGAGCCCGTTTAAAGCACAGTGAAGCAATCACCATAATTATATTAAACCGCCTCACTAATCCCCTCCCCCACATGCTTTAAACATACATGTACACACATGTAATGATGCAGTTTCAAAAAAACAAAAACGTTCAGCTTGTGGTTTCTCTTTGGGGATTTGGGAAGTTAGAATCTAAATGTTGTGAAATATTTTTTTAGCACCTACCCACAATTACAGATGCTGTGTATATTTAACCAAGAAAGATTTGGGATTTAAAGTAACACAGTGTCATTAAAGGCACTTTACTATGTAGCATCACTTCTCTTTGAGTTTATTAAACTAGTTTTTCCAGAATAGACTGGTTGAATGTGTCCTATTCTATAGGGTGGGCTGGACATTGTCACTTACACTTTTAAAACAGGAATTGTATTATTTGAAAGTAGCAGATTTGAAACAAGGCTGACAAGTTTTCCCGCTTCACTGTTAATGGGCTAGATAATGTACAACCCTCCACCAGTTGCTCCATCATTTTAAATTCAAATCTAGAGATTAATAAAGATGGAATGGCTAATGTGAAATGAACCGCAAAAATATCACGTTAAAATATTGTTTGAAATTAAGTGAAGGAGGATCTGATACCTTGGAAAATCTGCAGAAGAAGGATATCAAGAAGAAAGTATCCATTTTATTAGGTATGGAATGTATAATGTATTATAATGGTGTGAAACTAACTTTGGAGTTTCCCTTTAGGTCCAGGTTAAATATCAGGGCACCGTCTAGATAAGTTCAAATATAGTTCTGTATGTTTTCACTTCACCTTGAAGGCGACACAAACTTTTTGTATTCCTCCTTTAGTAGAAAAAGGGTGAAAAACATCGTTCGAGATTAAGACCGTAGTTGTTTAAAGCACATGGTATTTTATAGAAACCAAATATCTAAAAAGGTGCTCTCTATCTAATTAGTAGCAGCAATCCACCCTCAAGGAGTTCCCGCAACCTTGTGACAAACAGGCAAATATACAAAGTGGTGAAGTGTGCTTAGAGACAGTATTGAAAAAATGATGTTTACATACAGCCAGCAGAAGGAACTTTCGTAGGGTGTATCTTAACAACAAAACAGAAAAATATATTAGTGCAGCTCAATGTAATATACATATCTCAATTAAATTAGCAATGCCTGAGCAACACACACTTTGTGGACTGATATTTTTCCTAATTCCATTGTGGACTGGTATTTTCTTAATTATTTTTAATTAAAATTATTCACCGTTTAATAAAGTACATATTTTAATTTACTATATCCAGTCCCTGGAATATTATTAAATTTTTATTCCAGTTGGCTCCCTGGACATCCAGCATATCCATAGGTGGGGATTATTCCACCCAAGCCTATATATACCAGAGCAGGTCCATGCTCTGGGTATTGTAGGTAGGATACTTACCTATACATTGTCACACTGCATAACTGTATTGCACAATTGGAGTCTCTTGTTTATGTTTCTTTACATATACCATTGCTTGAAGCCAAGACTCCTGGATTCCATTATTGTATCCACAGACGGGAATTATACCGTCTACGCCTACAGAAACAGAACTATATTATCTCTATAAAGTGTGAGTACTCCTTTGCCATTGCTAATTTAATTGAGATATAAATTATACTGTGCTGTACTATTATATTTTTCTGTTAAGTTACACCCAGGAAAGTTCCTTCTGCTGGGTGTATGTAAACTTCAATTTTTTATATACTGTCTCAGGGCGTGGTTCACCACTTTGTGTATATTTACATGGTACTTCATGTTCTAACTGGTAAATGTGATGCTTTACTGTGAAGTAACCAATAGTCACTCATATTTCAAACAGATAGACTGTCCTTTAAATTGACAATCCAACAAACAAAATCATTTTTTGTCAATCTTTATTTATGCTGTGCAAAGAATAACAACAAGCTTGCTGAGCCACGACAGCAGTCACAAGCATAGTAAATACTGACAGTTAAATCATTGGCGTGACTTTCAGATATACTGCACATTTTTATAGCATATAAGTAGGAGAGATAATCAGTGGTGGGACAAAAAGACATATGAGAAACAAGCTGGATCGACTGACTATGCGGCTATTAAAAATGAAAATAAACAATTGTATAGAATGCTAAACAACTTATGTGTACCACTGGGTACTGATATAGGGTGATTGGTACAGGCAAAGGAGTAATACACTGAACAAAATTATAAACACAACATTTTTGTTTTTTCCCTCATTTTTCATGAGCTGAACTCAAAGGTCTGAGACTTTTTCTATGTACACAAAAGCCCTATTTCTCTCAAATACTGTTCACAAATATGCTGGACCGCCATCAGAAATTGTGGGGCCCCTAACACAGCTCAAGGTCTGGGCCCCCCAGGTGCCCGCCTCCAAGCCCCGCCTCCAAATCCCACCCACAGGAATACACACACAGACACAAAAGGACACAGACACACACAGAAAGATATACACATACTAACACACACATACTGAAACAGACACACACACATATACAGACACATACACATGCATAAGGATATACAGATACACACACACAAATAAATACTGACATACATACATACATAATGGCATACATACATATACATACTGATATACATACATACAGACATACACACACACACACACAAACATACAGATAGATATATACATATACAGATACATACAGACATACTGACATACACACACAGACATACATACATACATACATACTGACATATATACATACTGGCATACACACACACATACAAATAGACACATACATACAGACATACATACTGACATACACACACACACAGACATACATGCACATATACATACTGATAGATTTATACATACATACACACACATACATACTGACATACACAGACATATATACATACTGACACACACACACACAGACATACATACTGACATACACATGCTGACACTCACACAGACATACATACTGACATATATACTTACTGACACACACATACATACAGATAGACAAATACGCACATACATACAGACATACATACATGCATACTGACATACATGCATACACACATACATACTGATAGATATATACATACCAGGCCCGGACTGGCCATCGGGCATACCGGGCAAATGCCCGGTGGGCTGCGATGGCCGTGGGGCCGAGGCCGGCGGGGAGATCACAGGATCTCCCCGGCCGGCTCCTGCAGGGCCAGCGCTACCCGAGCGCCAGCCCTGCTGTGTGTCTCCATGGGCCGGTGGGGAGATCAAAGATCTCCCTTTACCGACCCAGAGACACTTCCAGGCGGCCGCTTGCTGGGGTGTGAGAGAGGGAGGTAGGAGAGGACCGGCGGAGCTCTATCCAGCAGCTCCGCCGGGTCCTCTCGCGGGATTCTGAGCGTTGCCGCGGTTACCATGGCAACGCTCAGATCTCGCGAGAGTGAACTCTAGCCTGCAGGCTAGAGTTCACTCTCACCACTGGACCACCAGGGGTCAGGCAGCATGGCTCTCCAATGGCAGAACGGCTCCCCCCTCCTCCCAGGCAAAACGGCTCCCCCCCCTCCCAGGCAAAACGGCTCCCCCCCCTCCCAGGCTAAAGGTAAGAAGGGAGGGGGGGATATAACTTTTTTTACTATTATTATTAATAAAAATTAATTATTAAAAAATTATTAAAATTACATTTAAATAAAAAAATCACACTCACACACACATCACCCCCAGACACACACAGCACCCAGACACACAGCACCCAGACACACACAGCACTCAGACACACACAGCACCCAGACACACACAGCACCCTCAGACACACACAGCACTCAGACACACACAGCACCCAGACACACACATCACCCACAGACACACACAGCACCCAGACACACAGCACCCAGACACACACAGCACTCAGACACACACAGCACCCAGACACACACAGCACCCTCAGACACACACAGCACTCAGACACACACAGCACCCAGACACACACAGCACCCTCAGACACACACAGCACCCAGACACACACAGCACTCAGACACATACAGCACCCAGACACACACAGCACCCTCAGACACACACAGCACCCAGACACACACAGCACCCAGACACACAGCACACTCAGACACACAGCACACTCAGACACACAGCACACTCAGACACACAGCACACAGCACCCTCAGACAGACAGCACCCTCGCTCACACACACACACACACACATATATATATATATATATAATATATAAATAACCCTCAGTGAGTTAACAGACAAAAAAATTAGAATGTGACGGCAGATAAAAACACCCTCCCACACAGCACCCCTCTTACATACACACACACTGCGCCCCTCACACATACAATACATCCAAATATATATATGTGTGTATATATATCTATATATATATACACACACACACACTACAGCACTACACACATTACGCTTCAGATACACGCTAGATCCCTTACCCTATATGCACTCTTAATCCTCTATACACACACACACAATCTCCTATACACACTCTGGGTCCTTTACACACTAGATCTCCTACACACACACACACTGCACCACCTACACACACACTACATTCCGTGTCAGCAAACACATACAACATTCTCTAAACACACACTCGCTACATCCCCTATAACACTATGCCCCCTATACACACACTCTCTACAGCCCCTAGCCACACATATTACACCACAAACACAAATGAAATTGACCTATTTACACAATACCACACCACACTCTACACACACGCAATCCCACAAGCAGGCTCCAAACACATGCACCATACACTTTCCTGGCCCTTTTGTCCTCTGGTATCCCACTTGTGGAGACACCAGAGACAATTTAAAAGCAAACACAGCGCAAGCATGTTATTAAATTTGCTTGCACTGCGCAGAACAAATACAGGGCCTTTTTCTAATGCCAGAGCTCTTCAGCGCGGCTCTGCGCATTGAACCAACATGCTCACTTTGAGAGGGGGCGTGCTTGTCATTAGTGATGACAAAACACACCCTCTCAGGCCCTGCCCCCTTCTTAGGGGGCCACTCTGATTGAAAAAAGCCCGGGCCTAATTTTTTTCCCAGTCCGGCCCTGATACATACATACATACATACTGACACACACAGACATACATACATACACACATACATACTGACACACACAGACATACATACATACACACATACATACTGATAGAGATATGCATACATACTGACATACACAAACAAACACACAGACATACATACATACTGACATACACACAGACATACATGCATGCTGACATACATACACACTGATAGATAGATAGATAGATACATACATACACATACATACTAACATACATACACAGACATATATACATACTGACATACACACACATACATACTGACATATATACATACTGACATACACATACACATACAGATAGACACATACACACATACATACATACAGACATGCATACTGACATACATACACACTGATAGATAGATAGATAGATAGATAGATAGATATATACATATATACACACATACATACTGACATACACACACATACATACATATTAACATCATATATGCATACTGACACACACACACACATACAGATAGACTCATACACACATCATACATACATACATACTGACATACAGACATACACACACAGACATGCATGCAGACATATACATATACACACACCTCATTTATCAGCCACCCTCCTCTTCCTTACCTTTTCGTTGCAGGAGGGTGGCTGGGGATTATGGGAGCGGCTGTCTCTCCCCCTACGCGGAGTAAGCTGGGAGGAAGTGACCGTCCGTCACTTCCTCCCAGCAGCACTTGCGGTGCAGCCACAATTTTTTTTAAAGGGGCCGGCCGCAGCGCTGACCACCATGCTTGGGCCACCATGCTTGGGCCACCTGATGGGCCCTGGTGCAGATGCACCTGCGGCAGTTTCGTCGCTCCACGTGGGGCGTCATGGTTGTCACCCACTGATGGCGACCCTGCAAATATGTCTAAATCTGTGTTAGTGAGCACATCTCCTTTTGCCGAGATAATCCATCCACCTCACAGGTGTGGCATATCAAGATGCTGATTAGACAGCATGATTATTGCACAGGTGTGCCTTAGGCTGGCCACAATAAAATACTACTCTAAAATGTGCAGTTTTAGCACACAGAACAATGCCACAGATATCGCAAGTTTTGAGGAAGCGTGCAATTGGCATGCTGACTGTAGGAATGTCCACCAGAGCTTTTGCCTGTTAATTGAATGTTCATTTCTCTACCATTAGCTGTCTCGAAAGGCGTTTCAGAGAATTTGGCAGTACATCCAACCGGCCTCACAACTGCAGACAACGTGTAACCAGGGCCAGTGCAATGATTTTTGCCGCCCTAGGCAAACAAAAATTTGCCGTCCCCCTCCCCGTTTGACATCACAATACCCCACCCATATGACCTACCATATGAGCTAGTGCTGCACAGTGTCTTTTCTCTGAAAAGGCAGCGTGTTTACATTAAAAAGCCTACAGATGCAGGCTATAGACACCAGAACCACTACATTAAGCTGTAGTGATTCTGGTGACTATAGTGTCCCTTTAATGTGAGGTAAATTAGAGATTAGTGCTACTAATAATATACTGAATTGCCTACTTACCACCAGATGAGGACAAGAGGATGATGATGGGCTAAGGCTGCAGTCTGGCTCCACTGGTCTGGTGTTAAAACAAGCTCTCTGGAGGCAGTGCTCAAAAATTAATAAACAGTAAGCAGCTGCATATTTTGGGGCCCCTTACACAGATCACGGTTTGGGCCCCCAGGGCCTGACCGTGAGTATGCCTACAAGGCCCGCATATTGGTCTTATGCCTACAAGGCCTACCCATGAGTTTGCTCACAGGGTGTGGAGTGTATGTGTGTAGGGGATGTGTTATATGTTATTGTAGAGAATGTAATGTGTGTGTGTTCTTATGGAATGTAGTGTATAGGTATACCAGTTTGTGTAAGGAATGTAGTGTGTGTGCAGGGCCGGACTGGCCTGTCAGGGTATTTATATCGGCAGACATTTTGTGCTATGATAGAAATTAAAATGTATATTGTCAGAGTCAATCTGAACAGACCAGACTCCATTTTGTTATTTTCAAGTTAACAAAGAGACACAAAATTTCTATCATTTCTGTAAAACTAACCACTTAGCCAGAGCTAAAGGAATGCATAGTATAAACAAATCAAGTGATAAGAGACTGTCTAAATGCTAATGGAATATAATCAATTCTAAACCCAGACATTTGTGACAGAGAAGATTAAATAATTTAATTTTACTTTCGATATTGTATAAGGTCCCATTGTAATTTTAGGGGTCAAAATTAGTTTCTAACTGTCATTTTAGGAATTACTACAAAAAATGCCGACACAATGTCTGGAAAAATCCCAAAGAAACCTTTGAAATGACAAGTAAATATAAAATATAGCAACCATATAGATAAGCCAAAATTACGTCAAAATAGCCACCAGGAAAAATTAACTCTTTCCTGGATAGGTATGTTTAGTGGGACGAGACTGCCCTCTATAGACCAAATACTTAAATTGTTATCTGGGAGGTAACCACGCCCCAGTGTCCCTATTGGTCTATTACCTAGTGACGAACAGGGAATCTTCTCCTTTAAAAGTTAAGACAAAGGGAAGAGAGAGGTATGCAGGGGTATGCAGCAAGATATGCAGGGGTATGCAGAGGAAGCAGTTGGAAGCATGCTAAGTCTAGAGACAGAGGAAGAGACCCATGACATTCAGTTCCTGAGACTACCTACTAATCTGATGAAAATATCTACTTAACTGGTAATTATACTGGCTTCATTTAATTAATCATAATTAATTAAAAAAATTCTAATAGCATGATATATGACTGGATAAATCACGATCAGATTTCGATATTTAGAAATCTTAGTTATATAACAAGTATATATTTATAAACTTTCTATTCTGCAGATAGAAATAGAATAAGTATGTATTTATGTGACATATCCCATGTTAGCATATCGTGATATTTATCCAGGTGTATTGATTTGCTATAAAATAATATAAAATATCTGTTTAGGCTAGTTAAAAATACAGCTTGTAGAATTTGGTAGATTTCTCTTATTTGATGGTTCCAGGAAGTGACTAATGAACTGGTTAAATTGTTATTTTAATTAAAATTACATGAGAATAGATCTTAATTACCTAGGAGGTCTAGCCAGCATTGAAAGGGTTATTCTAACTGTCAGCTAAAGTTTTTATGGCTTTACGCTGCAAGCTGTGTGAAACTTTTTCTTTGTCTCTGTGAAGCCCATCATAAATCTTCTTGACAGCTAATGTTGTAGATTCTAAGCTGTGTTAACCGTTGGAAAATATATTACCATTTGTATGGCATATTCATGTTATACTAAAATGTCATTGATTATTGTGACACATGTTACATATTATTGTTTAAATTGTTACAATAAATTGTATCTATTTTTATAACAAATTGTGATTTTATTTATATGGAATACATTTCACTTACGCGATAACGATCTTTGGGATCTGAGAATTGAAATAGTGGGCAATTCTCAACTGTTTACTATTATTATCCCATAAATATCCCCACAGGCCCACCCGAATACCGGGAAATTTCCCAGTGGTCCATCGGCACCTCGGCCTGGCCGGGCAGACAGCGGGGTGTGCTGGCGGATGCAGGGAGAGCTCTGATGGCGGCCGCAGGGGTAGCTGTGATGGCGACCGCAGGGGGAGCTGTGATGGCGGCCGCTGGGGAGGTGTGCTGTCACTGCTCCGCCATCCTTGCGCGCTACTTAATGAGACCGGGGCCAAAATATAACGTCATTAAGCTGCGCGCTGGGGAGCAGAGACAGCACAGCTCCCCCTGCGGCCGCCATCAGAGCTCCCCCTGTGGCTTTCAGCACACCCAGCTGTCTGCCCTGCACGACCCTCTGGCCAGTCGCCCACAGGTAATATGTGTCATTCTGTGAGTGTAGTGTATGTGTGTGTGTCTGTCTGTCTGTCATGTGGTGTGTGTGTGTCTGTCATGGTGTGTGTGTGTGTGTGTGTCTGTCTGTCATGGTGAGTGTGTCTGTCATGGTGTGTGTGTGTCTGTCTGTCTGTCATAGTGTGTTTGTATGTGTGTGTGTGTGTGTGTGTCTGTCTGTCATGGTGTGTGTGTGTCTGTCTGTCTGTCATGGTGTGTGTCTGTCATTGTGCGTGTCTGTCTGTGTCATGGTCTGTTTGTGTCATGGTGTGTGTCTGTGTCATCGTGTGTGTGTCTGTGTCATGGTGTCATTTGGGTATGTGACTGACTAACCGATGGAGTTACTTTCATACTGCACTTTGATTCTTGGGAACGTACGAATCAGCGCTCTGGGCTGCAGGCTATAATTCTCAAGTCCCTACCAGATTGGGATCATACGAACTAATGGGTATACGAAATACCAGCATTTGTTACAATTGGTGGCAAGCAACGGGATCGGAACATTCAAATGGAACTCCCGAACAAGGAAAACCCAGCAATACAAAAGGAAAACCCAGAAATGAATGGCCCAGCAATACAGAAGGCTAAAAAAGACAACGCTGAAGGATCTGCTGGAAGCTCAGGGTCGGTTGGCAAGTATCAAAAAAAGAGCCGTACTAATAGCCGAACTAATGGAGGGCGACCAAGCCAGCGGTGCAGCGGAATTCCTGAGGAAAGTCACATGGAGACTAAGTCTGTTGGGGCCAAATCCTCCACCAGAGATAGTGGCGCAAATTATGGGGCAAGTAAACTAGTCCCTAATGGCACAGCAGGTGAACCTGTTCCAAGCAGAGACAACCTTGCCACCAGGATCTACAAATGATGGGCAGCAGAAAAAGATTAATTATGCTGCATTTAAAAATTTTACTGACTGAGAAATTATACATATTTACAAGACTTTGAAAGACAATGTGCTCTGGAGGGTCTGGATAAAGAAAGTTGGGTTGCTATACTGAGCAGCAAATAATGCGGCCGAGCGGCAGAAGCTTACCGGGCAGTACCTGACTCGGACATTCATCTATGAATGGGTAAGAGACATTTTACTGGCCCAGTACGCTGTCACTCCTGAAGTTTACAGGAGGAAATTTCAGGGATTAATGGAAGGGGAGCAGAGATTCCTATGCCGAATGGATGTTCCGGATGCACCGGGCAGCCAGGAACTGGATGCAGGGCTGTCAAGCAACGACCTTTGAGGATGCTGTACAATTGTTGCTACTTGAACACTTTTTCGACCACACTCCACCTGAGACTAGAGACTGGGTGAGTGATCGGAAGCCAGGCACCGTGGAGGAAGCAGCCCGGTTGGCAGATGAGTACCATGATGGGAGGAAGGTGAAAACTAGCGTAGACCGACCCACCTTCAGGCCATCTTACTGGGTGGAAAGCACTCACCTGCACCCAGACCCGCTATCTTCACCCCAGCACCACCTCCAGCACCCATCCAATGCCCTGCATTCCTATGTCATAACTGCCAGCAATGTGGGTATTTTAATCAGAACTGCCCAAACTGAAACTGAGGGAGCTGGGAAAGACCAGCGCCACAACCAGCCAGGGCTGCTGCTTACTGTTATCACCAGGAGGTTCCTAATTAGTTCCCATTGGCCAAGGACACAGCGAGGAACAGTGGAAGGTTCTGCACGAAGCAAACCCGGTCCAGGCTGCAGGCGACAACAGGGAACACCATCGACAGTGGGTCACCATCGATGGACAAGGGGCCTGAGAGACACTGGTGCCACCCTCGCCCTAGTGCAGCTGCACAAGATAAGTGCCCAAGCCTGCACCAACAAAACGGTAACTGTGAGGGTGGCGGGAGGAGCAATCCATAAGCTCCCCACGGCCCGAGTGCACCTCAACTGGGGCTTGGGAGTCAAGCATTTGGCGGTGGACATCATGAAAGAACTACCAGCCAAGGTGTTACTGGGAAATGACCTGGGCTGCCTGACCTCCCAGCTCACCCACCCCTGCCCAGAGGAAATGTGCCTGGTGAAGCCATTGCACTCTGAGGATCTGCAAGTAGGGCCCTGTGTCCCTCCTTTAGCTAAAGTCCCCCTCCCATTTTAGGGTACCCCCAAGGGTTTCAACAAGAGCAGAGGGTAGACCCCACATTAGAAGGGTATCGGAAGGAGGCAGTGTCCCCCCAAGGAGATAAAGCCCAGGAAAGGTGAGAGTGGGAAAAGGGTTTAATATACCGGGTGACAGGGGGAACAGGGAATGGGGCTGCACTGATAGCTAAAAGTCAATTGATAGTGCCACGTAAATATAAGGCTGAGTTACTCAAGCTCAGCCACGACATTCCCCTAGCTGGACATCTGGGTGTCCAGAAAACTAAAGACTGGCTAACCCAGACCGTCTTCCGGCCAGGGGTCACACGGGACATGCAGAATTACTGCAGGACGTGTGACACTTGCCAAAAGATAGGGAAGAGGGGTGACCACCTGAAGGCCAAACTTTATCCTTTACCCGTAATAGAGGAACCCTTCCACCGGGTAGCAGTGGACTTGATAGGCCCCCTCAGTAAGCCCAGCACCTCATGAAAGAGCTATATTCTCACGGTAGTAGATTATGCTACTAGATATCTGGAGGCTGTAGCCCTTTCTAATATAGAGGCAGATACTGTGGCAGAGTCCCTCATGAAATTTTTTACTAGGGTAGGCTTCCTGTCAGGATTACTGTTGATCCAGCACACAGAATAGTATCACACCTAGGACTAAGGATAACGTCTAACTGGACCTTAGAATGGCCAAACTTAACATACCTGAGAATAGTCAAAATACTTGCCGAGGTCAGGGACACAGAATGAGACACAATGATGAGGAAAGCCAGAAGTCAAGGATACCAGAAATTAGGGAAGTCAAAACGAAGCCAAAGTCAAACACCAGAAAAACGCAATCAGGAACACACTCTCGGATAACCAGCGAGTGGATATGGAGCTTACGTTCGCTGGCAGTAAGTTCAAGTTTTTCAACCTACACCTGATGTAAGGAGGGTATTGCTGGTGCAGTGTCTGGTGCTTGGTTCTCCGGTGTTAGCACCCCACCAACCCCAGTTCCCGGTGCTTGCCTGCAGACCTGTTGCGGCCGTTCCATGGCAGGGTGTTGCTAATGCTTGGGGTCCCCTTGCCTGGTGTAATCTCCCCGGTGGGGTGGTGGTCTCCCGGGCGGGAGGGAAGCTTGGGTGGGGTGTTCTCTGGATAAGTCGTGTTTGAAGTTTCTGCTGTTCTTGACTCTCGTTTCCTTAGAGGTCAACTTCAGTACCTGGTGCATTGGAAAGGGCTATGGGCCTGAGGAGAACAGTTGGATTTCCGCTGACGCTGTTCACGCTCCTCGCCTTATACGTTCCTTCCATTCTCGTTTTCCTGCCAGGCCTGGCCCTCCCCGCCCTGAGGGCGTGTCCTCAGAGGGGGTACTGTAGCGGTACTTACCCTTTCCAGGGGCTGGCCGGGGTCCTCTGTTCAAGCCGCGCGCGGTCCTGCTGCTGCACGAGCCGCGCACGGCTCATCCACAGTCTGTGACAGGAAGGTGGGCAGTGACCGCGAGAAGCGGTCACGTGTCCTGCCTGGCTCTAAGAGTGCGCCGCAGGTATCGGGCGCCCTGTTAAAGGGACAGTGGGAGCCTAAATTGGCAAAGGCCTCCCATTGGTCCCTGTCATGCCACACTCCCCATACACTTACCTTTTGGGGCGTGGATATGACAGGGGCCAATCAAAATAGATGTTTAGGTATATATGCTCACCTTTTTCCCTTAGTTCTTTGCCCTATCGTGGTTTCTGTTTCAGTTCCCTTTAGCGCTTGTTGTGTTCAGTTGTGTTCCTTCGTATTGACCTTGGCTTTGTTTCTGACTACGTTATCTCTTTATCCTTATCTGTTCTGTTTGCCGGCTTGCTGTTTATTGTGTACCAGACCCCGGCTAGTCCTAGTTTACACTGTCTCTTTGTGCCCTAGACCTCGGATCGCTCCTGACTCTGTACTCCTCTCATATACGTCGAGTCCGGACATTCTAAGGTCCGGTAGACGTATCTCCCCTCTGTGTTGTCTTTTGTTGAGTTGAATCCTGCGTGTTGGGGTATATTTTCATTACATTACGATAGGGCCATGGACCCCACAGATTTAGCTCAGCAGATGGCTTCTCATGAGGCTAGATTTGTAGAGAAGGATCACCGTATGGATCAGATAGCCCAGGCTCTCCAAACGCTCTTATCTAGAACTATTTCAGTAACCGTAACAGATCCTCCTGCTCCTCTTCTTCCTGATGTATCTACTTTGCCTAATGCTTCGGCGCATTTAACACCCCCTCCTAGGTATGGAGGGGAAGCTAAGACTTGCAGAGGATTAATTAATCAAATAGAATTCCACTTTGAGCACTTGAGTGGGCAAATCATATCTGAGAGGCTAATGGACCTATGGTACATAATTTCAATAGTTTCCTTACAGCTTTTCGTAGAACTTTTGACACAACTAAAAGGTCAAAGAATGCCGCCAGAACATTAATGAGAATTAAACAGGGTTCTAGGTCTGTTGCAGACTATGCCATTCAGTTTCGTACCCTTGCTTCACAGGTAGATTGGACCAACAATGGGTTAACTACTGCATTTATGGAAGGTTTATCTGACACTATATTGGATGAGGTAGCAGCTCAGGAGCTTCCTATTGCATTAGAGGACCTTATTGACTACCTCATTGATATAGATAATAGGATTCGTGACAGGCTCTATACTAAAAACAGGAATAGACATTTGGTTACACCTATTAACCCCAGAGTTGATAAACCTGAGAGTGTTAAAGTATCTGAGGAGGAACCAATGCAATTAGGGGTTGCCAAACTCTCTGATACTGAAAAATTGCATAGGAGAAGGGACGGACTCTGCCTATACTGTGGTAGGAGAGACCATATGATAAAAGAATGTCCCATGCTTCCGGAAAACTCTCGCACCTAAGACTCTATAGGGGACTGGCCTTGGGTGTGATATCTAAGTCTCCTAAATTGCCTCCTAACCATTTGCTTCTCCCTGTTTCTTTGCATATGGGAGAGAGTTGCATAGCTGAGCACATACAAGCTCTGGTTGACTCCGGGGCAGCTGATAATTTCATAGACTGGTTTTGTTAAGAAAAACAACATTGCCATCAGAGAGAAGGAGATACCCTTGGCCATTGAGGCCATAGATGGCAGACCATTAAGTTCTCCAGTTGTTACCCATGAAACTGTACCGTTACACATGTATACAGGGGTTTTACACTTTGAAACCATTCGGTTCCAGGTCATCACCTCTCCCTCTTCTCACGTTGTGTTAGGGTACCCATGATTACGTACTCACAATCCCATTTTCGACTGGGAGTCTGAGCAAATAAAATCATGGAGCAAAGCCTGCCACGAGCCTTGTACTATTGAAGTCACCGCTTTGAATTCTATTAATGTTCCTACTACTCCCCCTTTGTCTACTGTTATACCCCCTCAGTACTTATTTCTCAAGACTGTCTTCGATAAAAGGGAGGCTGACAAATTACCGCCTCACAGACCCTACGATTGTGCTATCGATTTATTGCCTGGCACTATACCTCCAAAGGGCAGGGTGTACCCTTTACCGGTTAAGGAATACCGTGTCATGGAGGAGTATATTAAGGAATCACTAAAAAAAAGGGTTTATTAGGAGATCCTCTTCTCTGGCTGGAGCGGGGTTCTTCTTTGTATCAAAAAAAGAAGGTGATTTAAGACCGTGTATCGATTATAGAGGTCTAAATAAAATCACCATCAAAAATGCATACCCTATACCTTTAATTACGGAATTATTTGACAGGCTCAAACATGCTACTGTATTCACTAAATTGGATCTTAGAGGTGCATACAATTTAATACGTATTAAGAAAGACCACGAATGGAAGACGGCATTTAGCACTAGATCTGGCCATTACGAGTATACTGTTATGCCATTTGGTCTATGCAATGCCCCAGCAGTGTTTCAAGAATTTATTAATGACGTCTTAAGAAACTTTATTCACACATTTGTAATTGTGTACTTGGACGACATATTAATTTACTCTACAGATTTACACACTCATCACAGACATGTTACAACAGTTCTGAAGACCCTTCTTGCTAATGGTCTTTATTGTAAACTGGAAAAATGTCTATTTGACCAAACCGAAGTCCAGTTTTTGGGGTATTTGATTTTCGCTAAAGGTTTTCGTATGGATCCCCAGAAGCTCTCTGCTGTCATAGAATGGCCTCTACCACAAGGTTTGAAAGCCATTCAGCTTTTCTTGGTTTCTCTAACTATTATAGATGCTTTATTAAAGGTTTTTCATCTATTGTAGCGCCTATCACCCGTATGACAAAAAAAGATGGCAATACTCGTGTCTGGTCTCCCGAGGCACTTCAGGCTTTTGAATTTCTTAAAACTACGTTCACCTCTGCACCTATTTTACAGCATCCTGTCCCCTCACTGCCCTATATTCTTGAAGTTGATGCTTCCGATATCGGGGTAGGTGCTGTCTTATCCCAAAGAGAGTCGCCTGACAAGCCATTGCATCCTTGTGGCTTCTTTTCCAAGCAAATGTCCAAAGCAGAAAAGAATTATGATGTGTGTAATCGCAAACTCCTTGCTATTATTTTAGCACTTAAAGAATGGAGACATTTGTTAGAAGGAACTAAGGATCCCATCCTCATTTTTACAGATCACAAGAACCTATCCTACCTTAGTGAGGCTAAAAGATTGTCTTCTAGGCAGGCTATGTGGTCACTGTTTTTGTCTCATTTCAATTATATTATCACCTATAGGCCAGGTGATCGCAACACTAAAGCAGACGCTCTGTCCAGACAGTTCGAAACTGCTGACAAACAGGAGATCGATGTTACTCCTGTCATTCCCCCAGACAGGATAATAGCTACTACTATTTTGTCTATTTCCTCGTCCCTCTTGCAGGCCATACAAGCGAAACAAAGCATGGCACCTAGCGAGAGGCCTAATGATAAACTGTTCGTTGATGTTCCCGAGAGACGGGATATTCTGTCGTTGTATCATGACACTAAGACTGCTGGACATCCTGGTATTTCCAAAACGGTGTCAGCTGTTTCTCGGTATTTTTGGTGGGATTCCTTACGCAAGGATGTCACCGACTATATATGTGCTTGTACTACTTGTGCCTGTATGAAATCTTCTCGTAGAGTTCCTTGTGGGCTGTTGCATCCGTTACCCGTTCCCGAGAGACCTTGGTCTAACCTGTCAATGGATTTTATTGTTGAATCACCCCCTTCGAATGGTAACACAGTTATCCTAATGATAGTAGATCGGTTTTCTAAGATGGCTCACTTTGTGTCTCTTCGCAAGCTGCCCACGTCTAGGGAACTGGCATTTATCTTCGCTAGAGAGGTGTTTCGGTTGCATGGCATTCCCGTATCTATATATTTTTTTTTTGCGTGCATAAGGTTTACAGATATGCAGGTAATGCCACAATAGCAGGTACCGACAACTTGCATCTAACATATATATATGACATAAGTTGAATCAGCACAATTTTTTCTTTAAGTAAAACATTCAGGCTTAAAAAAGGCAAAACTGTTGGCTTGTCTGCAGGTAGGCAATATCAAGTTAGAAGACAGTAATATAAGCCAACAATAGGATTAAATCTGCAGCGTGTATACTAGCATAGCAATAAGGCAGCGGCATGGAAATTTGCACATTACAATTCAAAAAACAGGCTTAGACTTTTCTGCATGTCACATGGTGTAGAAAGCTTGTTGCCATAGTGGTGAGGCCAGGGCCGCCACCAGAAATTTTGGGGCCCCTAATTGAGCTCAGGGTCTGGGCCCCTGGGGGCCCGCCTCCAAAACCGCCCACAGAGACCGCCTCCAAATCCCGCCCACAGGAATACACACACAGACACAAACACATTCACTGATACAAAAGGACACAGATACACACACACACACACACTGATACATACTAACAGACACACATACTGATACGCATATAGGCATACATACTGACACACAAATACTGAGACATACACACATATACAGACACACAGGCGTACATAGTGACAGACACATACTAACATAGATACAGACACACATGCATAAGGACATACAGACACAGACACATTCATAATGACATACAGACAGACATTCATACTGACATACACACATTCATACTGACATGCAGACATACATACACTGACATTCATACACACATAATGACATGCATACAGATAGACATACATTCATACATACATACAGACATACATTCATACTGGCATCCATACAGACACTGACATCCATCCATACATACATTCATACTGGCATACATGCATTCATACAGACACACATTCATAATGACATGCAGACATACATACACTGACATGCATACACATAGACATACATGCATACAGACAGACATACACACATTCATAATGACATGCATACATACATACACTGACATTCATACACATAATGACATGCATACAGATAGACATACATTCACACACAGACACACAGTCAGACATACACAGACATAGACAGACATACATACACACAGACAGACATACACACACACAGACAGACATACATACATACACACACAGACAGACAAACACAGACAGACAGACAGACATACACACACACAAACAGACAGACACACACAAACAGACAGATAGACATACATACACCCAGACATACATACACACAGACAGACACACACAGACAGACACACACAGACAGACACACACAGACAGACATACACACAGACAGACATACACACACACAGACAGACATACACACAGACAGACAGACATACACACAGACAGACAGACATACACACAGACAGACAGACATACACACAGACAGACAGACATACATTCACACACACACACACACACACACACACACACACAGAGCTCATTTTCCAGCCACCCTCCTGTTTCTTACCTTGTCTTTGCAGGAGGGTGGCTGGCTGGGGCTGATGGGACTGTCAGTCGGCTGGCTCTCCCTCTTCATTGTCGGGCGGGCGCTCCCTCCTCCCGCGCGGAGTGAGCTGGGAGGAAGTGACCACTTCCTCCCAGCAGCACTTGCGCTGCGGCGGCAATTTATTTTTTAAAGGGGCCCGGTCGCGCTATACCACGGCCACAGCGCTGACCGGGCCCCTGAAAAAATGGGGCCCATCGGGTGGCCCTAAGGCCACCCGATGGGCCCCATCAGCATGCGGGCGCCACAGTTCCGTTGCTACACGTGGGGCCCGGGCGGCCGGGCCCCCCAGGGCCGCCGGGCCCGTGACAACCGTTATGGTTGTCACCCCCTGATGGCGGCCCTGGGTGAGGCATGCGTGTGTGCAAGTATGAATGAGTAGGTTTGAAGTATGGGGTCATCTGATATAGAACTGCATGGGCTGCACACGGGTAATAGAGAGGCAGGAAGATTGGCACAATATGTGCAATGGAATTGCTTTGTGTGAAACAATAAAGGTTGCAGTGTGGTACACAAACATTGGGAGTAATGTAGGTTATGAGATGGAGATTAATGTGGCACGCAGATCCATATACTGCACAATATGGAGCTTACGCTCGCTGGCAGTAAGTTCAAGTTTTTCAACCTACACCTGATGTAAGGAGGGTATTGCTGGTGCGGTGTCTGGTGCTTGGTTCTCCGGTGTTAGCACCCCACCAACCCCAGTTCCCGGTGCTTGCCTGCAGACCTGTTGCGGCTGTTCCATGGCAGGGTGTTGCTAATGCTTGGGGTCCCCTTGCCTGGTGTAATCTCCCCGGTGGGGTGGTGGTCTCCCGGGCGGGAGGGAAGCTTGGGTGGGGTGTTCTCTGGATAAGTCGTGTTTGAAGTTTCTGCTGTTCTTGACTCTCGTTTCCTTAGAGGTTAACTTCAGTACCTGGTGCATTGGAAGGGCTATGGGCCTGAGGAGAACAGTTGGATTTCCGCTGACGCTGTTCACGCTCCTCGCCTTATACGTTCCTTCCATTCTCGTTTTCCTGCCAGGCCTGGCCCTCCCCGCCCTGAGGGCGTGTCCTCAGGGGGGGTACTGTAGCGGTACTTACCCTTTCCAGTGGCCGGTCGGGGTCCTCTGTTCAAGCTGCGCGCGGTCCTGCTGCTGCACGAGCCGCGCGCGGCTCATCCGCCGTCTGTGACAGGAAGGCGGGCAGTGACCGCGAGAAGCGGTCACATGTCCCGCCTGACTCTAAGAGCGTGCCGCGGGTATCAGGCGTGCTCTTAAAGGGACAGTGGGAGCCTAAATTAGCAAAGGCCTCCCATTGGTCCCTGTCATGCCACACTCCCCATACACTTACCTTTTGGGGGTGTGGATATGACAGGGGCCAATCAAAATAGATGTTTAGGTATATATACTCACCTTTTTCCCTTAGTTCCTTGCTCTATCGTGGTTTCTGTTTCAGTTCCCTTTAGCGCTTGTTGTGTTCAGTTGTGTTCTTTCGTATTGACCTTGGCTTTGTTTCTGACTACGTTATCTCTTTATCCTTATCTGTTCTGTTTGACGGCTTGCTGTTTACTGTGTACCAGACCCCGGCTAGTCCTAGTTTACGCTGTCTCTTTGTGCCCTAGACCTTGGATCGCTCCTGACTCTGTACTCCTCTCAAATACGTTGAGTCCGGCCATTCTAAGGTCCGGTAGACGTATCTCCCCTCTGTGTTGTCTTTTGTTGAGTTGAATCATGCGTGTTGGGGTATATTTTCGTTACATTCACTTACTGAGATTCCTGTTCTTCAAGCACCTGCAATCCAAACCTCAGAGATAGCATTAGCACATATATTTCAACTGTCAAAAGTAAAGACAAATACGTCAATGGAATACACCCAAAGTTATTAAAAGAGCTTAGTGGTGTTCTAGCAAAACCATTAACAGATTTATTTAACCAATCATTGATAACAGGAGTAGTCCCAGAAGATTGGAAGTTGGCGAATGTTGTGCGAAGTTGGCAAATGTTGTGCCCATTCACAAGAAAGGTAATAGGGAGGAGTCGGGCAACTATAGGCCAGTAAGCCTTACTTCAGTAGTGGGGAAAGTGATGGAAACCATGTTAAAGGATAGGATTGTTGAACATCTAAAAACACATGGATTTCAAGATCAGAGACAACATGGGTTTACTTCAGGGAGATCATGCCAAACTAATCTTATTGATTTTTTTTGATTGGGTAACTAAAATTATAGATCGGGGTGGTGCAGTAGAGATTGCTTACCTAGATTTCAGTAAGGCTTTTGACACTGTTGCACATAGAAGGCTTATCAATAAACTGCAATATTTAAGTTTGGATTCCAATATTGTTGAATGGGTAAGGCAGTGGCTGAGTGACAGGCAACAGAGGGTTATAGTCAATGGAGTATATTCGAAGCTTGGGCTTGTCACCAGTGGGGTACCTCAGGGATCTGTACTTGGACCCATTCTCTTTAATATTTTTATTAGTGATATTGCAGAAGGTCTTGATGGTAAGGTATATCTTTTTGCTGATGATACTAAGATATTACTTTACTGAGAGGGTAGTGGATGAATTGAATAGCCTTCCAGCTGAAGTGGTAGAGGTTAACACAGTAAAGGAGTTTAAGCATGCGTGGGATAGGCATGAGGCTATCCTAACCATAAGATAAGGCCAGGGACTAATGAAAGTATTTAGAAAACTGGGCAGACTAGATTGGCCGAATGGTTCTTATCTGCCGTCACATTCTATGTTTCTATGTTTCTATTTGTAGACGCCATTTGGCCAAAATTTCCTGGTATAGGATTTGAATGTTCCCAGCTACAACCTTAAAGGGACACTCCAGGCACACAGACCACTGCTGCCCATTGGAGTGGTCTGGGTGCCAACTCCAACTACCCATAACCGTGCAAGTGTAATTATTGCAGTTTTTATAAACTGCAATAATTACCTTGCAGGGTTAAGTCCTCCTCTAGTGGCTGTCTATCTAGAGGGACTTACGGCTTTTTAGAACACAAAAAGACAAAATGACGCTGGATGTTCTCACACGATGAATGAGGACCTCCAGCGTCGCGGGAATCCTCGTAGGAAAGCATTGAATAGAGGGACATCGGGACTAGATTCAGGTAATTCAATAAGGGGTTTTTAACCCCTTCAGCAACATGGGATGGGGGATGGAAGGGAGGGGGGCTCTGCAGGATCCTGCAGTGCCAAGAAAACTGTTTTTTTTTTCCTAGCACTGGAGAGTCCCTTTAAGAAGCTGGGTCATATTTGTTCCAACTTTCACAAAATGCTACTAGAGACATCACAACATCCTACTTGTGTCAACTTTCTGTCCTAATGAATACATTTCTGCAGAAGAACAAGGTATTGCTTCAATAAGAAAAGAGGAAGTTGAGTTTTTACATAACATTTCCTTGTCGCCATGTGTTATCTATGCATCATTTTATATTACATAAGCACTTTATGTTCAGTGTTAATTAAAAGCAGGCCACTCTATAATGCATCTGTGAAAAATTATTGTATATTGCTTTAAGAGATAAAGGTCACAGGTTCAAAAAAATAATAATCCAGAACTCAAGATTATTAGTAATACTATAGGTCTATGAAAGAACATGAGCAAATTAAACAGTTACTGGCAGTTACTTGTAGAGGAAGTTTACCCTGTGCTTATTATCATTGTACTATGTGAATAATGTGTCAAATTGTCTGACAACTTGAAATGAGTTGTAGAAACTTTGTTGAAATCATATCAGCCAAAGTATCAAAGTAGCATTGAATTGGAGAAAGGTTACTACTTTGAAACTTCAAGAGGTGCTGGATTGAAATTTTATTGTAGACAAGGAGAATGGAGCATATGGTCTACTCTCTCCACAGCTCTGTCCATTCCCTAGCATTCTAATGTCAACAATGCACACAGCCATATCCCTGCATTCAAAGCCAACATTACACATACACCACAGCATTCATATATGTGCAAAATGGCCGTCTAGGGCCCAGGAGTTAGACAGGGGCCCCAGAACTATGAAGTTACATGGCCTTATTTACCATGTGATGAATGAAGGGGGAGGGTGGCAAACTGGTAGCCTATCTAGAGCACCATGGGATCTTAATCCTTCTCTGGACATTCAAATACACAACTGCAGTCAAACACCAACTCTACACACAAATACCCGGCTTTCATTCACACACACATACTCCATACAAAAACATGCTTACATTTAGGCACACAGACACTGCTCACAAATACAACCCTGCAAGAATGGGTAAATGATAGATCAACAGCAAAGAATTGTGGGAATTTGTAGGACAGTTGAGGATATACCTTTTGGTTAACCTTGCCCTAAAGGAGTCGAAATTATTCCTTCGCACCTTTCTATCTTGGTTCTGCAACGGTTTGGGATAGCTAACTTGACAAAGACCTCTGTGAAGGTCGAAACATTGCTGCTCTTTTTGCTCCAATAATTCCTGCCTATGGCTTTCACACTTGAGTGCCTGGAAACTTATTTTTTGTAGTTTCAACAGTGACAATGTGTAATTATCCAGGAAATGAGTCATGTTAACGTTTCAGGGATCAGACCCGGTTGTCTACCAGACAGCCACTAGAGGCGTTTCCTGGCCATTCACAGCGTTTAAAAGAGAGGAAGTAGAGGTAGTGTCAATAAAATATGGATATTATATGGGTAGAACAACACAGAAGACTGATAATACAGAATGTAGTGAATATATATAAAAAAAAAATGGCAGTGGGTATGAAGCTCTTCTCCACAGATGATATTGTCATTTGCAATTTTTTATGATCACTTTTAGTACTCAAAGAGTGCAGTTTTGTCTACCAGACATGGTTAATATGTAGGGATTTCCCATATATGTTGGTCATATTAATCAATAAAGTGTTTATTTAAGTACCTTTAGAGATGGGTCTGTGAGCAATGCCTATAATAAGAATATTTAGTTGATTTGGAGCATGACTGTGTCTGGCTTTACAGTAACACGTTGTTATTGATGTTCCTCCAAATGTTGTTTCATGAAATACAATAGAAATCAAGATGCATATTCATTCATTTACCCCTATTTGTTTCTATGTCTCCCTTACATGGGCAATATGTATATGTCTGCAGTTTATTAGGTTGTAATTCTGGCATTTTAACATTTTTTCATTCTTATTTGCAGGAGTTGAAACTATAAGATGTTCTCTTTCTGAGGTAAGAATGCTCTCCAGATATTCTTCCATCAGCCATAAAATTAAAACCACTGACAGGTGAAGCGAATCACATTGATTATATCGTTACAATGGCACCTATCGGGGGTGCGATTTATTAGGCAGCAAGTGAACAGCAAGTTATTGAATTTCATGTGTTGGAAGCAGGAGAAATGGGCAAGAGAAAAGATGTGAGTGTGCTTGACAATGGTCAAACAGTGATGTCTAGACAACTGGGACAGAGCATCTGCAAAACAGCAAGTCTTGTTGGGTGTTCCCAGTGTGCAGTGGTAAGCACATACCAAAAGTGGTACAAGGAAGGACAACCAGTGTACCGGCATTAGGGTCATGGATGCCCAAGGTTCATTAATTCACACAGGGAGCAAAGGCTGGACTGTTTCACACAGAAGTGCTACTGTAGCTCGAATTGCTGAAAAATGTACTGTTGGCCATGATTGAGAGATGTCAGAACACACAGTGCGTCACAGCTTGCTGCTTATGGTGCTGCGCAGCCACAGACCAGTCAGGGTGCCCATGATGACCTGTCCACTGTGAATGAGCTTTCAATCAGGACATGAGTGACCAAACTGGACCATGGAGCAATGGAAGAAGGTTGCCTGGGGTGATGAACCACGTTTTCATTTGCACCACGTGGGTGGCTGGGTACGTGTGCATTGTTTACCTGGAGAAGATATGGCAGCAGGATGCACTATGGGAGGCGACAGGTTGGTGGAGGCAGTGTTATGCTCTGGGAAATGTTCTGCTGGGAAACATTGTGTCCTTGCATTCATGTGGATGTAAATTTGACAAAAAAACACCTACCTAGAGCTTCCATCTTCTTCAAACTCAGTCACAAGGGAAGTGCTTGGCCCCTTTATCTCCCTCTGGAGTTGGTTTAATCCTCTGTTGAGCTAGGTAAAACAGAATACCTATTGCTATGCAGGTATTTACAGCAAGTGTATTTTTTTAGTCTGTAACTGCAGTGAAAATATAAATGAATTATGCAGTATCTATTGTATGAAAGCAATTATCTGTTAGACAGTCTCACATATTACAGTGGCTCTGTTCTCTCTGCCACTTCCTCTAACAAATTAGCATTTCATTAAGATAAAATATTTATGAAATGCTCATAATGACTGTATTGGAATTATACTGAAATTCCAACTCTGTCTAAACATTGTGTAAGACAAAAAGGGCCACATTGTCTTATGTATTTTCATACACTTGACAAAGTTTAACAAAAAGGTGGAGCTACTGCCATTAAGCTCTCAGTCATTGGCATGTGTGAGATGTCTTTACTATTGACTTTAAAGGGACACTATAGTCACCTGAACAACTTTAGCTTAATGAAGCAGTTTTGGTGTATAGAACGTGCCCCTGCAGCCTCACTGCTCAATTATCTGCCATTTAGGAGTTAAATCCCTTTGTTTATGAACCCTAGTCACACCTCCCTGCATGTGACTTGCACAGCCTTCCATAAACACTTCCTGTAAAGAGAGCCCTATTTAGGCTTTCTTTATTGCAAGTTCTGTTTAATTAAGATTTTCGTATGCCCTGCTATGTTAATAGCTTGCTAGACCCTGCAAGAGCCTCCTGTATGTGATTAAAGTTCAATTTAGATATTGAGATACAATTATTTAAGGTAAATTACATCTGTTTGAAAGTGAAACCAGTTTTGTTTTCATGCAGGCTCTGTCAATCAAAGCCAGGGGAGGTGTGGCTAGGGCTGCATAAACAGAAACAAAGTGATTTAACTCCTAAATGACAGTGAATTGAGCAGTGAAATTGCAGGCGAATGATCTATACACTAAAACTGCTTTATTAAGCTAAAGTAATTTAGGTGACTATAGTGTTCCTTTAATGCAACATTTTTTGAAAAAGGTATCAATACCAGATTTTATCTTTATTACATATAATTACTATGATAACATCTGATATATCGGGTGGGGGGGGGCCTGAGGTTCATGGCGGCTGGACGTGCCTCGTGTGAGCTCCGTGCTCAACACACTTACCGAACCAGAAAAAACTTACCCCAGCCAGCCAAGTCCCACACAAGCGCCGGAACTTTAAGCAGACATATCCCAGGAACCAGCCGAGGTGCCCCGGGTCTGCCGCCCGTGGGTGCACGAAGTGATCACCGGGAGTGAGGCCTAGCAGCATCGCCGGACGGGTGAGGCGGCCAATCCCCCGCTCTGCGCGACCTAGTGCCCTCCCAAGTGAGTTACACAGCCCCGTTCCCCCCCCTCTGGACCGGTGGGGGAGATCCCGGTCCACACCAGCTTGTACCTGGCACCAAGTGAAAGCCATCTAATAGACTTAACTAACCGAGACACTGCCCCAGCAGCCACACACAAGATGGCGGCCCGACTTACCCGGCAAGATGAACACTCCCAGCATTCCAAGCCTGAACCTCTGAGCCCGGCGCAGATCACACACAGGAGGCTGGATGAAATATTTAGCCGCTTCTGGGCCGAGCTGGAGGCACGCCAATCAGCGGCAAAGAAGCAGTGGAGCGGGCCCCACACGAACCGACCGACCGCCAAGGCCGCAACCAATGGCCATCCCATACGCCTTCCTGGGCCGAAGACCACCCGGAGCAAAACTCCTAGGCACCGATCACAACGCAGAAGGCTTGGCCGCCGAAGGCTTGGCCGCCGAAGGCTTGGCCGCCGCAGACGGCGGCAGAACACCCAAGCTCCTAACGGCGCCCAAAAAAGGGAAGACTCGGCCTCACCGAGACACCGAGTCAGTGGAACGCAGGTGCAGGCCTTCATAACGACCTGGTGCTGGCTGATGACCATCAAACACCGGCACCCCGCTGCCACCCCGTGGACTCACCTGGATGAGGGTGTTGTAGCGGATTGGTACCGGGCTGTCCCACGACATGTATGAGAATAAGTGTATTTGGTCATATGGCTGGTTTAATGTGTGTGAACATGTATAGAAATCATGGTATCCGGTTATAGTGACAGTTAAATGTATGTAAAGAATTGTATTCCTCTAGTTGTTCGGTAGAATCATTCAAATAAAACAAGGGAATGAAACTACCGAACAACCAGACCACCCCGTGTAAAGTGTGCCTTCAATTACCGTTTGCAACAATGTTGCAAACGGGTAATTACCTATTCCTGCAGTGTGATCTTTGTTCTCTGGGTGGCCGCCATTCGGGATGCGAACACGTGGCGGCGGCCATCTTAAACTGCCGAACAGCGGTGTTTTGCCGTCGAGTGTCTGGAACCAAAATCGGACACTTGACTAGGCAAACACCGCTGAGACCTCCAGACTCCTAATACTTCGTGGGGAAACTACCGAACGGCCCGCCGTTCGGTAGAAAGAACCCCACAAACTAGGGGATTCATCCGAATCCCAGTCAGGCCACTTAGCAGTAATATTTCACCCCTTTGCATTCGCCTGTTTGTGACCGACCGCAGGGCCAGAATACATGGAACTGTTTTCGGATACTTTACCTCTGCGGTCGGTCCAAACTTCAAAGTCCCATAACTCCCGAACGCTTCATCCGAATGGGCTAATTTTTAAGTATGTTGGTCCCCCAGAATAGAGCTATCTGGGGATGTTGGATTTGTGGATGTACCCCAAGTATTTAGGGTACATCCAAAACTCGGGGAAAACTGTGTACACGATAAGGGGATTATGATGCTAGAGGAGGGGAGGAGATCTGTGGGAGGTTACTACTTAAAGATTGGATAATGTCTTAAGTGATAGAACCTCCTCCCTTGCATGGGAGAGGGCTTTATAAGGAACTGTGGAATAAAGCTTGTCAGTTCTACTCCTGAAACTGTGTGTCGTCCAGTTATTGGGATTGCGATGGGGATACTGCTGTATTATTTTACCTGCTGGAAACCTTGCCTGTGGACTTAACATCACCTTGTTCCTGAGCCTCACTGGGATCTCTAGTGGAGAATAGCTGTGCAAGATCGGCTCTCCGCTACAGGTGTCACCCTACCTAGCGAGGGCATCGGCTGAACATGGACTCTCAGCCCCAAAGACACTATCCGGTCAGACCAGCCGAGATAAACTCACCGTGCAACCGAGCATGTAACTTAATGTACGGACCTAACTGATCTATCATAGCTAATTTAGCCTAACTTTTTTTCCCTTTTTTTTTTCCACTCTTCACATGTTTTTGATGTGTTATCTAAATTTTCTGGGCACTGCATGCATGTATAACCGGCCCATGGGTTGCCCCACGCTCACACGTACCAGACTATTTACCTACTGGGGCCCACATGAGCGGAGGGCTGACCTCGGGCTAATCCCGACACCAGCTAAATGGACACAGCAGACTCACCAGACCCAAGATCAGAAACAAGTTATTAACATGTTATAAGTTATGCTATACTAACTCTGTCTTACCTGCTTAATTTTTGTACCACACATGACAGCTAATGCCAGCGAACAACTACTCACATAATTTTTATTTTACACATGAGCCAGTTATTATCCCACGGCATACCATAGTATTCTAATATGGCTACCTTAGCATAGCAGAACTAGCATTGCTAAACGGTGCTCACATAATATTGTTCACGGTCACAATATGTTAGCCTGTCCATAACGCCACTTATGCATGCAGGCCCTAAGGTCAGAGATGCACTTACACTACTATTGTTTAATCGACCACCCTAGTAGCCTCGCTGCTTAAGCACACGACACAACATACTTGTTGACATTTTACTGTGCCCTAACCCACATACCTCGCTAGCCTTTTTTGACGTAAGTTAAACTTATCTTCCATATATAAAGAAGTGGAACACACCCAGAATACGTGGAATATATATTAATATACAAATTGAATAACCTGTATTAGGTAGATTCTCCAGGCATGTGTTCTGTATAAACAAATCAAATAGCTAACATAGCGTAAAAAAGTAATAATATAGGGTCTAAATATATGTGATGTAGATGCACTCACAAACAAATGAGAGAATCAGGCCTTTCACCCACTCAGGGGTACTTTGATGAAAATGAGAAGCAGTGTCTTCCAACCAGATATGTAAAATAAAAGAATCAAAATATAGTGAAGCACGTTATAAAATAGTATAACACATTTTATTGGTCGCACTTACACTTTAGTAGTAAAAAAATGGCATGTCTCCAAATAATTATGGACCTCCTGGTGTTGAAAATCCAAAGTTCCACAGTAGGAGTCTTGGAGCAGTAGTAAAATTACAACAATACATAAAATAAACAGAGAAAAATAAAAAGTCCACAGGGAATAAATCCAACGCGTTTCGTCCGTTTTGAATGCTGGACTTCTTCAGGGATTCTTACGAGATTATTCCTTGCGAGTATATATATCTTGTGGAATCTCCGGTTCATCTCGGGCAGCTGTTGGTTTTGCGTGCGTTCCAAAGGTGGAACTCAAAAGGGCGCCAAATGTCCGGGATTCCTGAACTGGTGTTTCCGGGTATGAAGACGCATGCGCGTGATACGCGCATGCGTATACAGAGAGTACCGCAACCTGCGAGGGACATAAAACATAAGGCGAAAAAACGCCTGAGAGTCTAATACTAATGAATGAAAAATACATAATAACGCTGATGTGATATTACCCAAAACCCTCAATATATATTAAGGGGCATATCTATAAAAATAGCAACCAAAAAAGGAGAAGAAATTGGGACGATCTTATATAATAATTCCAAAACCAAGCTTATAATGGTGTAAAAAATTGTACAGTTACACAACCAGTACAATAAACATGTACTATTCTGGGGTATCACGCCAACACAGTATGCATACCTATATCCAAATACAACCATACATTAGAAAGAATAATATATACCAAGTTTTTGATGTATTTACTGTTAAAAAAATATGAAAAATATGAGAGAAAATTTCACCTTATTCCCATACAAGGATCTGTTGAATAATATACATATAAATACATATACACAATAGAAAAATTATGAAAAGTACAAAGAAACATTAAATAAGCCCTTGTAGGTCAATTTCCTGATTTAATCCCAACTCCAAAGTTTTGAGGTTAAAAATCCAGGAGGCTTCTTTTTTAACTAACTGCTGCATTTTGTCTCCTCCCCTCCATCCTAACTGTACAGAATCAATTCCAAAAGCCTGGAAAGAATTCCAACAAAACAAAGGGCATGAATTGCAGTGTTTTGGAACACTATGATCGAGTTTATTTTTCTTTATATTGTTAAAATGTTCCAAAATTCTTATATGTAATTTTCTAGATGTACGGCCAACGTATTGAGCCCCACAGCCACACTGCAGCAAATAAATGACAAATGAAGAGGAGCAATGGATATGTTTTTTTATAGTATATGTTTTTTTAGTATAAGTACCCACAAAATCTTTAATTTTTCTTTTTTGGTGTTTGCAAGTCGAGCAATGACTACAGCTGAAGAAACCCTGTATCGGAGTTTTTAAAAAATTATTACAGGACGGTGTACTAGGAAGCAAACTGGGTGCCAATTTATTTTTAAGGTTAGTAGATTTTTTGTAGATAACCATTGGGAAATCAGGTATTACGTGTTTTAGGATATCATCTCTTTTCAGGATGTACCAGTGTTTTTTAAGTACTTTTTCTATCTGTTTTGCTTTAGAATTGAACTGAGTTATAAAAGCAAATTCAAATTTATTATTCGCATCCTTATTTTTATTTTTATTCCTATTTTTGTGTATAAACCTATTTCTATTTTTTTGTTGAACTGTTATGAGGTCATCTTCCTTGATATTTTCATTTATACTTATATTTTTTTCCTCCAGAAATACTGTTCTCTCGGTGTTTAGTATCTCAATCTCTGTCTTTTCCATATTTTCAATGTCATAACCTTTGTCTGCGTATCTTTGCTTTATAATTGTAGATTGTTCAAGAAAAACCTGATTGTCTGTACAATTTCTCCTAAGCCTGGTTAACTGGCTTTTGGGAATATTGGAGAGCCACGGACGGTGGTGGCTGCTTGAATATTCTATGGCTGTATTACAGTCCGTAGGCTTAAAATAGGTTTTCGTTTTTAACTGATTTTTTTCTACATATATAGTTAGGTCTAAAAAATTAATAGTAGAAGTGTTGGACTCATGGGTGAATTTTAAGTTATAGTCATTAGTGTTAACCTGACTCAGAAATAGATCCAGATCCTCTTTTGTGCCATCCCAAATGATTAGCACATCATCGATGAAGCGTCGCCATAGGACCAAACTGCCCCCGTTCTGATAGCCCAATTTGATGTGTTGCTGTTCCCAGTGGGACACATACAAATTGGCAAAACTGGGGGCAAATTTGGTACCCATGGCGACGCCGCATCTTTGGAGAAAAAATTGTTCATTGAACCAAAAAAAGTTTTTTGTGAGGACAAATTGAATACAATCAACCAAAAAGTCAATCTGAACATCCTGTAAATCCTGTTGAAGTTCGAGTAAATTTTTAATGCAGGCAATGCCTTTTAAATGCGGAATGTTTGAGTATAGAGCAGTAATATCTGCAGTGGCTAGAATATATGAAGACTTCCATTGCATTGATTGTAACCCCTGGAGGATGTGTTTTGTGTCTTTTATAAAGGTGTTTTGTAAAGGCACATATGGCTGTAAAAAAAAGTCCACATATTCTGATAAATTGCAAGATAAGGAGTTAATTCCGCTAATAATGGGACGGCCTGGAGGTTGCTTAATATTCTTGTGAATCTTTGGCAGAAAGTAAAACACTGCCACTTTACAGTTGGGATTGTAAATATATTTAAATTCGTCTTGGTTAATCACCTGTATAAACTTATCTTCCAGCCTAGACATGTGTAATTAGCTTGTTCCCACTCGCTAATAGTTTTTAGTTTATTTTACTCACCTAGCGTGGCACACTTATAAATAAATGTCTATATACAACCCATGACTTCAACTCCTTATGTTGGAGAGATTTCAGTTGCATGCTAGCTTATACTATGAACACTAGACAACCTTTTGGAACCTTAAAGTACACTAAGGGATAATCAATTGCTACCAGACACAAACCTCATGACACAGCACTGCAGCATGGTTTAAATGCTTATGCCAAGTCACGATACTACTTCATATATTCAACTCTGAGAGCCAGTACTGTCAGGATGTTGCAAATATGGTCGTTTTCAGACAGACTGTTATTGTTTGGACAACTCTGCCTACTTTATTCTAGCACTGTTAAGCATCAACTATTCTATTTATGTTATTCTAATTCACTTCAGTTACCAAGCTTGTCAGTGGCGGCTCTAGACTTGGCGAGGCCTTAGGCGAAACTCATACATGAGGCCCCCACTAACACCATTATTGGAAAAGAATTGCAGTTGACTTGTGTGTGTATAAAAAGCTGTAGATATATTGAAGGGGAAGCTTGCAGCACTGGATATAGAGAACTAGTCTTTGTATACATCGTTGCATTGTCTACCTGTTTGTGCCTGAGAGTGTGTGTCTGGCAGTGAGTATCTTTATACATGTATGTATGTTTCTCTGAGCATGTGTATGTTTGTGTACTGCCTGTGGCTTTTGGCATTAAGTTCATGGCGACGCTATGTTTTATGACAGTGTGCAGAATGATTGCCTTTAGGGGGTGACAGGGTGAGTAAAGGAGTAACTGTGGCAGGGTGAGTGTAAAAGAGCAGGAGAGTGCCAGAGTGCGGAGAGTGGTGCCTGTTTGTTTACAGGGAGAGATAGTGTGTGCGGAGAGAGGTGACAGAGTGTGTGGGGAAAATGACATAATGTAGGGAGGTGGCATAGTGTGAGGGGGTGGCATAGTGTGAGGGGGTGACAGAGTAAGAAGGGGTGACATTAGTGTGAGAGGGTTACATTCGTGTAAGGGGTGTGACAGAGTAAGAGGGAAGAGACAGAGGGGGGTGACAGAGTGAGAGGGGGTGACAGCGTGAGAGGGAGAGTGACAGCATGAGAGGGAGGGTGACAGAGATAGGGGGGATGACAGAGTAAGAGGGGGCGACAGGGTGAGAAGGGGGAGACCTAATGTGTGAGGGGGAAACCTAGTGTGAGGGGTGGAGACCTAGTGTGGGGGGGAAACCTAGTGTGAGGGGGAAACCGAGTGTGAGGGGAGAGACGGGGTGACAGGGTGAGATAGGGTGAGGAGGGGGTGACAGGGTGAAGTGGCAGGGTGAGGAGGGGGTGACAGGGTGAAGTGGCAGGGTGAGGAGGGGGTGACAGGGTGAAGTGGCAGGGTGAGGAGGGGGTGACAGGGTGAAGTGGCAGGGTGAGGAGGGGGTGACAGGGTTAAGTTGCATGGTGATGGGGGGTGACAGGGTGAAGTGGCAGTGTGAGCGGGGTGACAGGGTGAAGTGGCAGGGTGAGGGGGGGTGACAGTGTGAAGTGGCAGGGGGTGACAGGTGGGGTGGCAGGGTGAGACAGGGTGAGGGGGTGACAGGGTGAAGTGGCAGGGGGTGACAGGGTGAAGTGGCAGGGAGAGAAGGGGGTGACAGGGTGAGATAGGGTGAGGGGGTGACAGGGTGAGAGGGTGACAGGGTGACAGGGTGAGGGGGTGACAGGGTGAGGGGGTGACAGGGTGAGATAGGGTGAGGGGGTGACAGGGTGAAGTGGCAGGGGGTGACAGGGTTAAGTGGCAGGGGGTGACAGGGTGAAGTGGCAGGGAGAGGAGGGGTGACAGGGTGAGATAGGGTGAGGGGGTGACAGGGTGAAGTGGCAGGGAGAGGAGGGGGTGACAGGGTGAGATAGGGTGAGGGCGTGACAGGGTGAAGTGGCAGAGGGTGAGGGGGTGACAGGGTGAAGTGGCAGAGGGTGAGGGGGTGACAGGGTGAAGTGGCAGGGGGTGAGGGGGTGACAGGGTGAAGTGGCAGGGGGTGAGGGGGTGACAGGGTGAAGTGGCAGGGGGTGACAGGGTGAAGTGGCAGGGAGAGGATGGGGTGACAGGGTGAGATAGGGTGAGGGGGTGACAGGGTGAGGGGGTGACAGGGTGAGATAGGGTGAGGGGGTGACAGGGTAAGATAGGGTGAGGGGGTGACAGGGTGACAGGGTGAAGTGGCAGGGGGTGACAGGTGGGGTGGCAGGGTGAGGGGGGTCAAAATGTACCTTTTTCCCTGGTGGTCCAGTGGGGTCAATCTGTCCCTGGTGGTCCAGTGTCCTGGATGGCTCCCTGGTGGTCCAGTGGGCTTTCCGGTCTGCAGCTCCGCCGGATGCAGAGCTGCAGACCACATGGGGAATGTCTCGCGATCTCCATTCAGAGCGTTGCCGTGGTAACCCGCGGCAACGCTCTGATTGGCTGGAGATCGCGAGACCTCAGTCTGCAGCTCACACCCAGCGGAGCTGCAGACTGAGGCTGGCTCTCTCCCCGGGCGGACTGACAGGAGGGTCTCGCACCCGGCGGCACAAAGGGCAAGCCGCCGGGCCCCCTCCTGTGTCGGGTCCTCGGTCATAGACCGAGAACCCGACATGTCAGTCTGCCCTCAGGCGATTTAGGCGGCCGCGAGGCCCCTGACTGCGCGAGGCCTTAGGCGGTCGCCTAAATCGCCTAATTAGAGAGCCGCCTCTGAAGCTTGTATCATTATGTTGTTCACATGACGTTTTAGAACACAAAAAATATGGCAGTCTTTCTTCGGAGTGCACTACATACCATCTTGTTATTATTAACCTGTGTTACCCCATAATGCCTCCTCTTTCTATTCTGTACCCCATAACGCATGTGCCATAATAAAAGAAAGATTTACAAAAAAAAACATCTGATATATCAATCTCAAAGGAATGTAACACCAGTTTCAACAACCTGAGTTGCACTCCCAAATGTAATAACAAATAAATAAAATAAAATATTATAACACTAGCACATCTCTACTAAACAAGACAAATTAAAATGGCAAAAAAAGGATTAAAAACCATTAAATGAGTTCTTGAAAAAACCCTTTTAAAAGTAGTCATAGCAGGCAGTATAAAATCAATGCAAAAGTCCTTAAATCGCCAACTAGTCTGTTGCTCATACAACTAATGCACTTCTTTCCGCAGTGTACTCACAGGATACATTATTCAAAAGTAAAGTAATAAAAGAATGCTGTTTAATGAAATCCGTCCAGTCTGTGTCTGATCCATGTGGATTTACTATGCTCTATGCAGGGAACCCTCTGGCTACACGTTTTGCCATAATGGGAGCCTTGGAATGAAGCCTCACAAGGGACAGACAGGAGAAAATTCAGCTCCTACGCGTTTCGTGAGTCTACACGTGCTTCCTCAGGGAGCATGAGTGATCACTGAAGTAGCAACATGTATATATATCCCTCAGTATGCTAGGGTACTAATAATAACTAGTATTGTTATAGCGCCTGTGACGAACGCACCCTACTCCAAGAGTGTGCGTGACGTAGTTGTGGTGGTGAAAGGGTTAAAGTACACTATTTGTCTTCACTAGACCGACAATAATGACAAAGTCCCCCTTTTTAACACCCCCCACACCTAAACATAATAATATAACTATTACTATTTTAACGCTGCCACACCAAGACAATTTATAAATGGGGTGCCTTGGTCCCCCAGGTAAATCAACAATAAATCCCACCAAATATTACTTAGTACAATATTTAAGGAATTACAAAAATACTAACTAGTCTCTTCAGGTAACGTGATTCTTAACCAGACAAAGGCAGAACTTAATAAATGAATGTTTATTATGAACAAGGAATAGTCACAGTGCATATAACAATATATGATAAACAAGTTATTTACACTAACAACAGATAAAAACAAAAAGGATAAAATACAGAAGTCCTAATTACTCACTGTAGCGGAGTAGCAGTATAATCACGGTATCTCCGCTGGTAGTCACGATAAAGCAGGTAAAACAAAGGCAGTGTAATAATAATCCCTCTTCCCCAAGGGCTAGACGACACCAAGTCTGGGAGCCAACTGTCAACTAACCTCTGTAGGGGTCCCAGCTTCAAAAGATGTAACCCCTGTTGACCTCAGCAATAAAATCTCTGTAATTTGTGCCATTTACTACACAAATTACATTAAAGGATAATATTGCAAGGGTGTAATAATAAATTATACACCTTTGCCGTGACAGCGCCTTTCTCACAGTGGGACTCAAAGCGTTTATTAGCATACGCTCTCAGAATTAACCGAATCAGAAGCTGAATAATAGATGTTATTATTACCCAATTGATGGTACTCAGTGTATCGACCTCGGAAGAATGAAGGGCTGAGTTGACCCTGCCGGGATTTTAATAATTTTCACAGATGCATTATAGAGTGGCCTGCTTTTAATTCACACTGAACATACAAATTGGCAAAACTGGGGGCAAATTTGGTACCCATGGCGACGCCGCATCTTTGGAGAAAAAATTGTTCATTGAACCAAAAAAAGTTTTTTGTGAGGACAAATTGAATACAATCAACCAAAAAGTCAATCTGAACATCCTGTAAATCCTGTTGAAGTTCGAGTAAATTTTTAATGCAGGCAATGCCTTTTAAATGCGGAATGTTTGAGTATAGAGCAGTAATATCTGCAGTGGCTAGAATATATGAAGACTTCCATTGCATTGATTGTAACCCCTGGAGGATGTGTTTTGTGTCTTTTATAAAGGTGTTTTGTAAAGGCACATATGGCTGTAAAAAAAAGTCCACATATTCTGATAAATTGCAAGATAAGGAGTTAATTCCGCTAATAATGGGACGGCCTGGAGGTTGCTTAATATTCTTGTGAATCTTTGGCAGAAAGTAAAACACTGCCACTTTACAGTTGGGATTGTAAATATATTTAAATTCGTCTTGGTTAATCACCTGTATAAACTTATCTTCCAGCCTAGACATGTGTAATTAGCTTGTTCCCACTCGCTAATAGTTTTTAGTTTATTTTACTCACCTAGCGTGGCACACTTATAAATAAATGTCTATATACAACCCATGACTTCAACTCCTTATGTTGGAGAGATTTCAGTTGCATGCTAGCTTATACTATGAACACTAGACAACCTTTTGGAACCTTAAAGTACACTAAGGGATAATCAATTGCTACCAGACACAAACCTCATGACACAGCACTGCAGCATGGTTTAAATGCTTATGCCAAGTCACGATACTACTTCATATATTCAACTCTGAGAGCCAGTACTGTCAGGATGTTGCAAATATGGTCGTTTTCAGACAGACTGTTATTGTTTGGACAACTCTGCCTACTTTATTCTAGCACTGTTAAGCATCAACTATTCTATTTATGTTATTCTAATTCACTTCAGTTACCAAGCTTGTCAGTGGCGGCTCTAGACTTGGCGAGGCCTTAGGCGAAACTCATACATGAGGCCCCCACTAACACCATTATTGGAAAAGAATTGCAGTTGACTTGTGTGTGTATAAAAAGCTGTAGATATATTGAAGGGGAAGCTTGCAGCACTGGATATAGAGAACTAGTCTTTGTATACATCGTTGCATTGTCTACCTGTTTGTGCCTGAGAGTGTGTGTCTGGCAGTGAGTATCTTTATACATGTATGTATGTTTCTCTGAGCATGTGTATGTTTGTGTACTGCCTGTGGCTTTTGGCATTAAGTTCATGGCGACGCTATGTTTTATGACAGTGTGCAGAATGATTGCCTTTAGGGGGTGACAGGGTGAGTAAAGGAGTAACTGTGGCAGGGTGAGTGTAAAAGAGCAGGAGAGTGCCAGAGTGCGGAGAGTGGTGCCTGTTTGTTTACAGGGAGAGATAGTGTGTGCGGAGAGAGGTGACAGAGTGTGTGGGGAAAATGACATAATGTAGGGAGGTGGCATAGTGTGAGGGGGTGGCATAGTGTGAGGGGGTGACAGAGTAAGAAGGGGTGACATTAGTGTGAGAGGGTTACATTCGTGTAAGGGGTGTGACAGAGTAAGAGGGAAGAGACAGAGGGGGGTGACAGAGTGAGAGGGGGTGACAGCGTGAGAGGGAGAGTGACAGCATGAGAGGGAGGGTGACAGAGATAGGGGGGATGACAGAGTAAGAGGGGGCGACAGGGTGAGAAGGGGGAGACCTAATGTGTGAGGGGGAAACCTAGTGTGAGGGGTGGAGACCTAGTGTGGGGGGGAAACCTAGTGTGAGGGGGAAACCGAGTGTGAGGGGAGAGACGGGGTGACAGGGTGAGATAGGGTGAGGAGGGGGTGACAGGGTGAAGTGGCAGGGTGAGGAGGGGGTGACAGGGTGAAGTGGCAGGGTGAGGAGGGGGTGACAGGGTGAAGTGGCAGGGTGAGGAGGGGGTGACAGGGTGAAGTGGCAGGGTGAGGAGGGGGTGACAGGGTTAAGTTGCATGGTGATGGGGGGTGACAGGGTGAAGTGGCAGTGTGAGCGGGGTGACAGGGTGAAGTGGCAGGGTGAGGGGGGGTGACAGTGTGAAGTGGCAGGGGGTGACAGGTGGGGTGGCAGGGTGAGACAGGGTGAGGGGGTGACAGGGTGAAGTGGCAGGGGGTGACAGGGTGAAGTGGCAGGGAGAGAAGGGGGTGACAGGGTGAGATAGGGTGAGGGGGTGACAGGGTGAGAGGGTGACAGGGTGACAGGGTGAGGGGGTGACAGGGTGAGGGGGTGACAGGGTGAGATAGGGTGAGGGGGTGACAGGGTGAAGTGGCAGGGGGTGACAGGGTTAAGTGGCAGGGGGTGACAGGGTGAAGTGGCAGGGAGAGGAGGGGTGACAGGGTGAGATAGGGTGAGGGGGTGACAGGGTGAAGTGGCAGGGAGAGGAGGGGGTGACAGGGTGAGATAGGGTGAGGGCGTGACAGGGTGAAGTGGCAGAGGGTGAGGGGGTGACAGGGTGAAGTGGCAGAGGGTGAGGGGGTGACAGGGTGAAGTGGCAGGGGGTGAGGGGGTGACAGGGTGAAGTGGCAGGGGGTGAGGGGGTGACAGGGTGAAGTGGCAGGGGGTGACAGGGTGAAGTGGCAGGGAGAGGATGGGGTGACAGGGTGAGATAGGGTGAGGGGGTGACAGGGTGAGGGGGTGACAGGGTGAGATAGGGTGAGGGGGTGACAGGGTAAGATAGGGTGAGGGGGTGACAGGGTGACAGGGTGAAGTGGCAGGGGGTGACAGGTGGGGTGGCAGGGTGAGGGGGGTCAAAATGTACCTTTTTCCCTGGTGGTCCAGTGGGGTCAATCTGTCCCTGGTGGTCCAGTGTCCTGGATGGCTCCCTGGTGGTCCAGTGGGCTTTCCGGTCTGCAGCTCCGCCGGATGCAGAGCTGCAGACCACATGGGGAATGTCTCGCGATCTCCATTCAGAGCGTTGCCGTGGTAACCCGCGGCAACGCTCTGATTGGCTGGAGATCGCGAGACCTCAGTCTGCAGCTCACACCCAGCGGAGCTGCAGACTGAGGCTGGCTCTCTCCCCGGGCGGACTGACAGGAGGGTCTCGCACCCGGCGGCACAAAGGGCAAGCCGCCGGGCCCCCTCCTGTGTCGGGTCCTCGGTCATAGACCGAGAACCCGACATGTCAGTCTGCCCTCAGGCGATTTAGGCGGCCGCGAGGCCCCTGACTGCGCGAGGCCTTAGGCGGTCGCCTAAATCGCCTAATTAGAGAGCCGCCTCTGAAGCTTGTATCATTATGTTGTTCACATGACGTTTTAGAACACAAAAAATATGGCAGTCTTTCTTCGGAGTGCACTACATACCATCTTGTTATTATTAACCTGTGTTACCCCATAATGCCTCCTCTTTCTATTCTGTACCCCATAACGCATGTGCCATAATAAAAGAAAGATTTACAAAAAAAAACATCTGATATATCAATCTCAAAGGAATGTAACACCAGTTTCAACAACCTGAGTTGCACTCCCAAATGTAATAACAAATAAATAAAATAAAATATTATAACACTAGCACATCTCTACTAAACAAGACAAATTAAAATGGCAAAAAAAGGATTAAAAACCATTAAATGAGTTCTTGAAAAAACCCTTTTAAAAGTAGTCATAGCAGGCAGTATAAAATCAATGCAAAAGTCCTTAAATCGCCAACTAGTCTGTTGCTCATACAACTAATGCACTTCTTTCCGCAGTGTACTCACAGGATACATTATTCAAAAGTAAAGTAATAAAAGAATGCTGTTTAATGAAATCCGTCCAGTCTGTGTCTGATCCATGTGGATTTACTATGCTCTATGCAGGGAACCCTCTGGCTACACGTTTTGCCATAATGGGAGCCTTGGAATGAAGCCTCACAAGGGACAGACAGGAGAAAATTCAGCTCCTACGCGTTTCGTGAGTCTACACGTGCTTCCTCAGGGAGCATGAGTGATCACTGAAGTAGCAACATGTATATATATCCCTCAGTATGCTAGGGTACTAATAATAACTAGTATTGTTATAGCGCCTGTGACGAACGCACCCTACTCCAAGAGTGTGCGTGACGTAGTTGTGGTGGTGAAAGGGTTAAAGTACACTATTTGTCTTCACTAGACCGACAATAATGACAAAGTCCCCCTTTTTAACACCCCCCACACCTAAACATAATAATATAACTATTACTATTTTAACGCTGCCACACCAAGACAATTTATAAATGGGGTGCCTTGGTCCCCCAGGTAAATCAACAATAAATCCCACCAAATATTACTTAGTACAATATTTAAGGAATTACAAAAATACTAACTAGTCTCTTCAGGTAACGTGATTCTTAACCAGACAAAGGCAGAACTTAATAAATGAATGTTTATTATGAACAAGGAATAGTCACAGTGCATATAACAATATATGATAAACAAGTTATTTACACTAACAACAGATAAAAACAAAAAGGATAAAATACAGAAGTCCTAATTACTCACTGTAGCGGAGTAGCAGTATAATCACGGTATCTCCGCTGGTAGTCACGATAAAGCAGGTAAAACAAAGGCAGTGTAATAATAATCCCTCTTCCCCAAGGGCTAGACGACACCAAGTCTGGGAGCCAACTGTCAACTAACCTCTGTAGGGGTCCCAGCTTCAAAAGATGTAACCCCTGTTGACCTCAGCAATAAAATCTCTGTAATTTGTGCCATTTACTACACAAATTACATTAAAGGATAATATTGCAAGGGTGTAATAATAAATTATACACCTTTGCCGTGACAGCGCCTTTCTCACAGTGGGACTCAAAGCGTTTATTAGCATACGCTCTCAGAATTAACCGAATCAGAAGCTGAATAATAGATGTTATTATTACCCAATTGATGGTACTCAGTGTATCGACCTCGGAAGAATGAAGGGCTGAGTTGACCCTGCCGGGATTTTAATAATTTTCACAGATGCATTATAGAGTGGCCTGCTTTTAATTCACACTGAACATAAAGTGCTTATGTAATATAAAATTATGCAAAGATAACATTCAAATATATTAAATTCCTAAGTGGAACAAAAAGCTGAAGCAAGAATGCATTCTGCAGCAAGCCATCATATTAACACATTAAGCAGCAATAGTATAACATACCAAAGTACCATAAAACATTAGCATAAAAACAAATACTAGCTTAGTGGTACTTTTATCTTTATCTAAAAAACAAAAAAACAAAAAAAAAAAACCTTATTCGTCCAAACTATGTGTAAATGAAAATTAGAAAAGAGGGAAAAGTGCAAGGAAGGATTAGTACATTTCTATTTGATACACAATATATTTTCGCAGTGTAATGCATATCAAGCTAACATTCTAACTGTCTAAAAGTCTACAAGGTATCTATCTCTCCTGTAGCTACATAAATTGTAACAAATACTTAGAAAAAGAGTATATAAATGTAGCTAAAATATTTTTTTCTAAGCAGAAAGCATTTGGTGTAAAAACCTTGGTTGCGTAGAAAACTGTGCATTATCTTTCCTGTAGATTCATATACATAATGTGGACTTTCTCAGCACACATACTCAACATCCAAATTGTTAAAAAAAAAGGGTTAAAATAAATATTGTAACTAATAAAAAGAAGATTGGCAAATAAATATAATATATATACTTCCACAGTTGTAATCAAAATTATTCAAACCCCTAGTAAAAACAATGTCAGATTCTCAGCTGTTTGCAATGAACAATTCAAACAAATGTAATTAAAATAGCTCAACACGAATGCTTCAATTGGTTTCCCCAAATTCAACTGGAAATGCATATTGTAATGACTTATCTAGACTCAAAATAGACTGAGTAGACTCCTTCACAAGAGCACAAATATGCAAACAGGTGTTGCCTTAAGCACACCTAAAACAACTATTAAAGGGTTTCATTAGTTGCCCCAGGTGTGCTTGAGCTGGAACACTTGAAAAACCTGAACTGGCTAGGGGTTTGTTGAGTGTCACGCTTGACTGCATGTTAGATATATCGCCAATATAAAAGAATGGTCCACAAAGTTAAGAAAATAAATCATCGCCCTTTAAAAACAAGAAACAGCATACAAAAAGATAGTGAAGGCACTGAGTGTTCCTAGAGACACCTTTGGAAGCATAGTTCTCAAGTTCAAAGTTGAAAGAACAGTGGTTACCTGGACGAGGCAGAAAAAGGAAGCTATCAATGACTGCAACCAACTTTCTGAAAAGCATGTTGTGAAAACCCCTCAAGTTACTGTAGAAGACCTGCAGCAAGACTTGGTGGCAACAGGCACTGAGATTTCAATGAGCACAATAAGGTGCGTACTAAACACAGAAGGTTTCCATGCCAGAACTTCAAGATACACCACTACTGACCCAAAAGCATAATAAAGTCAACTCCAATATGCTCAAAATCATATAAATAAGCCACAGAAGTTTTGGGATTATGTCCTGTGTAGCTACATAACAAAACTGGAACTTTTCAGCCCAATAGATCAGCGTTATGTGTGGAGGAACTATAATGAAACATATGCTGAAAAGAACACTGCACCTACAGTTAAGCATGGGGGTGGCTCGGTGATGCCCTGGGGCTGCTTTGCGTCCCCTGGCATTGGAAACCATCAGTGTGTGGAAGGCAAGATGGATTCATTGAAGTAACAGGAAATCCTAGGAGAAAACATCATGCCGTCTGTAAGGAAATTGAAGCTTGGGTATCATAGGACCTTCCAACAAGATAATGATTCCAAGCATACCTCAAATTTCACCAAGGCTTGGTTGCAGAAGAAATCCTGGAAAATTCTACAGTGGCCATCACAGTCACCTGATTTGAACCCCATAGAAAATCAATCGTGGGATTTGAAGAAAGTGGGATTTAAAGAATATTACTGAAATGGCGGCCATTGCTCACGAGAAATGGGCTAGGATTCCTCAGGAATGCTGCCAGAAGCTGGTGTCTGGCTATGCATCTTGTTTGCAGCAGGACATAACAGGAAAATGATGCTCTACTAAGTACTAAAGATGTTTGCCATGAAGGAGTTGAATAATTCTGAGACTGGAGAAGTCACTAGAAGTTACATTTTCAGCTGAATTTGGGAAAAGCACTTGAAGCATTCATTGTGCTGACCTATTTCAATTGCTTTTTCTTGATTTGTTGATTGCAAACAGCGGAAAGTCTGTAAATATTTATAATAAAGCTGAATTTCAATGAGGGTTGAATATTTTACATTACATTACAGCTGTGTGAATATATATATATATATATATTTCCTGGCCATATCCATGGTAACACAACAATGGGTTAGCTCCACTCATTCTCAGGTAGACAGGAATCTAATTAAAATAAGTGTATAAGTTCCCCCTCCTACCTCTCAGTCCTCAGTCTCTTTGTTCCTTTCTTATCCCCATAGCGCAAGGTGTTTTGGGACCAATTCAGGTATTTCCAATTATTATTTTTTTGGCTGACCTTGGGAAATAACCCCCGGCCCGTAGAGAGGTCAGCCTCTCATCCTTAGGGAAGTTTCAGAATACAGCCCTGTTTCCCTGAAGAAGCCCCTTTAGTTACAACTTATTTTGACCCTAGTGTTAGCAATTAATATATACTCTAGGACTACCCCCACCTGCCTGGATTTATAAAGTTTCCTGGTGATCTAATACTATCTATAGATACTGATCTGAGGCGCTTTCCCTTTAAAATATATCTTGAGATGTTATACATTTAGTGTTATATGTGTTGTGTGCTGCTGTCCTCCAGTTTCCCCTATGTGTAACACACAATAATACTCAGTATATTAATGAACGAGTTAGTGCACAATTTTAAAAAAGACTCTTCAATTAGAGAATAAAAGTGGAAGATAATATATATCACTCCTTCACCACGATAATACAACCTTCAAAGAGCATATAACCATGCAGAAAAAGTCTGCTTTTACACTGCTTTTAGCACACAGAGTCCAAAATTAGACAGTCCAGATCTCAAACACCCTTTTTCTTTTTCAGCACTGCAGGGGTTAAACTTGAATCTGGGGAAAAGAAAAACTTAAATGGTGTGATGACATTAGGTGAGGAGCCTCCACGAAGTACACCCTATGTGGAGCTCTCACCTTATTAGTTTACATACTTGTATCAATTGTGCAATGTATCCCACAATATAGATAGCAAATCTTCTGAAAATATTAATCCAAATCTTAATCACCCTTTTTCCTTTTCGGCACTGCAGGGGTTAAACTTGAATCGTATTGATTGATATACTTGTATCAATTAGGCAATGTATCCCACAATAGAGAAAACAAATCTTCTGCAATTATTCCGTTCTTCAAACTTTATTTAGTTTAAAATTAATCTTAAAAATAAAGATAAATAGTCCATAGAAAAGAAGTATACAGCTTGTCTAGCCGTATCAAACCAGCCCACTGTTCGCGAGGTAGTTTTGATCAATTTAGCAGGTCCACCGTCCACCGTCCACCGATGTTGCCGCTTGATTCTCTTCTCTCCTGAACACTGGATACGTAGTATCGGCACCACGTGACTTGCGCGTTTCGCCCTGGGTGGGCTTTCTCAAAGTCTGTGGATGCCTAGTGCCGATTTCATTTAAATGCAGTGTTACAACTATCCTTAATTACAGATATCCTTTAGGTTCTCCTTATTCAATTTAACCCATTATTGAAACATGATGGTACTATCTTGACAACGCTATTTTGTAAATGTTCATTTTGCTTAACCCCTTAAGGGCACATGACATGTGTGACATGTCATGATTCCCCTTTATTCCAGAAGTTTGGTCCTTAAGGGGTTAAGGGGTTAAAAGACATATAAAGCTTATAAACATGTATAATTACACCTTAGCAACATTGTTTTATTAATATCCACTTCACTTAAAGGACATATAAAGCTTATAGACATGTATAGTTGCATCTTAGCAATATTACTTTATAAATGTCCATTTCACTTAAAGGACATATAGAGCTTATAGGCATGTATATATCTTGATAGAATTATTTTGTGGATATTCATTAAGAAACAAAAAAAAATAATTAAGCTTGCCTAAGGGATTATTCCTGTAATTCTTAGAGAACAGGATTTTAAAAGATACTATTCCCAAGGAAAATTATAATATTTCCTTAAAGTATGTATATTCATATATGTGAGTATACACACACACACACACGGATTCCTTGAAATGTAGAAAATAAAATAAAATCTTGCATTTTTGATTTTTTTTTCTCTAAAGGTTTTTCACAAGAGGAGTTGCCATACATCATCTTTGGAGATCTTCTTTTCTTCTTTTTTATTTTTCTCTATATCCTCTCATTATTATAGAGAAGATGACCTCAGTTATATTCTACTATTTATAGGACTTTATACTGCAGCTTTAAGGTATACTGCTCATAAATGAATAGTATAAAATATATAGTGAAAAATAATAAGAATAAAAATGTTGTATAAAACATATAAAAATATGTAGTCGAACTATCTAAATATGTATGCTTTAAAAATTTAGAAATTATGATGGTTATACAAAAATTTTATATCTTGGAATATGTACGATCCGGGATTGTTATAAAAAATTAATACGTTCAAAATCTATATTCAAACCATATGGTGTTAAAACACCCAGGTTAAATATCCATTCCATTTCCCCAATAGCCAATCTCTTTCTGTAATCTCCTCCTCTTATATCCTTCTTCACTTGTTCGATTCCACAAAAATATAATTGGCTTGGGTCCATGTCATGTTTCAATTTGAAATGTGTCAAAACACTGTGGCCTTCAAATCCTCTTTTTATATTGTATATATGTTCATATAATCAAAAATCACAAGTTTAAAGGGTAATCCAGACGTGGACCCCTTGCTCATGGTGCCTAGAGAGATATCAGCTATGCCTCACTGATGATGCCTAACAAGGCTGAAACGATCGTCTGGGGTTGCTGTGTCTCTCGTGCAGAGGGAACTTGCTGGCATTTCGGATCTGGACTGCCCGTATGGGTGGGACCAGTCTGATATGTTTCAGAGATGTTCTCTCTGTAATGGCACAAGATGAGCTAAAACCAGCTTGAGATCTGAGCGGGGACCCACCGAAGGGCACGCTATTTCAGCTGCTGCCTGTTCTCAGTATTCTCTTGCGCTCTGTTTTTTTTCTGTAGTGTGGTTTTTGAATATGGTGGTGTGTTTTATGTAGTGTTGACATTTGGATGCAGGGTTGCATTTGTGTGTAGTTTAGGTGAAATGCTGAGATGTATGCACATATACTCACATATAAACAAACTGGCACACATACACAGACAATAGGCCACAGTTTATTAGGAGATTGTTCTCCACCACCATAACACCCAAATAAGTAAAGGGACAATATCCGAATGGACTTTACCGTATACCTGGGGACCCATACAACAACCCCCTGTACCTAGGGATGTTATCATCTGTTTCAAGACATGAAATGATAAGGATGTTTTCCATCAGGCGGTTAGGGGACTAACTCCATACATCTCTGAGGAACACCCAAACTATTGAACTGTAGCTCAATGCTACAATGTGAACCTCAATAAATGGGGGTAACTATTATCTCTTATAGCCAAAAAAGATGGGCTTCAATACGGGCTGACATCATTGTCAAAGGATGACATGTTCCTACAATCACAAGGTCTTGCTCTTGTCATCTCAAGTGCTTCTACCAGGCCTGTTCATCAGTGGGATGTGACCAACATCGCAGTCTTTACCCCATCTGGCTCCATGGCTCCAGGCTTAACCTATATTGCGGTCCGCATTACCCCAACCAGGAGCACAAAGAGTTGTCTCCACTCATGTTCCTTGTGTTTTCACTTGTTTTCTTTAGTCAATACTCTGATGATTTTTTGAAGTTTTAATTTTTAAGTGAATCATATACCTATAATGAGCTTTGCAATACCAACTGCTGTTCCCCTCATATATACATGACCCATTGTATTCTTTGGTTGTGTCCCACAGTCACACACTGACTCCCCCCTCCCTCCTTGAGTTCCCGGGTTATGGACCTTCTCAATCCTGGAGAAAAATCTCCATGCCAAAGACTTGATTAGATAAGCACGGAAACGTAGCAGTCCCTCTGATTGCCCAAAGTTCTCGAAAGTAAACATTCCTTACCTTAATGGAATATCATAATCAGTGGATGCCTTCTATGTTTACTTAATATGTTCTTAGTTACAAGGCTCCTGCCTTATTAATGCTAAGTATGAGTGTGTTAGAACTACTTTTCGTTATCTCATAAGAGACTTTGGCACAATATAAGAAAAATACAAAGCATGCATTACCGTCATGTCCCACTAGCATTTTATTATGATATTTGTGCATGCCTATGTTTCCCACCAACCGTCACAACTTGTCATGTCATTGTCATTACCTGTTACACCTATGCCCTTAATAAAAAATGATATTCAATATGCATTACATGGTGCATTCCACTTTTTTCCCTTTTCTACTTCTCATTTACACATAGTGTGGCCAAATAAGGGCTTTTTTTTTTAAGATAAAAGTGCAGGAATGCCGTTCCTATGCGTTCCTGCAGGACTCGAGCATTTTATTTGTTGGTTTGTGTTCATACACCTCTTTATTTAATAAATGAGACTGCACCACAGAAGCTTTTTCTGTTTTGCGCTTTTGAGATATCTTTGGGTAATGCTGAAATATTTTTTTTATAGTGGCAGAAGCACTTAAAACTGGCACTCTAAGCACCAAAACAACTTTACCTGAATGCAGTGGTTTTGGTGTGCAGATCATGGCCCTTACAGTCTTACTGCTAGTCTCTGCCACTTAGGAGTTTATGCAGCCTCCCCTAGCTAAGACTCACACATCCTCCTTATATACTTATATATCTTGTTATAGTTTGTAGCTTCCCTTATTGTACACACTGTGCTGTTAGATCTGATTGAAAACTACACCATTTTTTCATGCAGGCTGTGTGAGTCACAGCCAAGGGAGGTGTGGCATGGGCGCATAAGCAAAAATAAAAGTGATTTAACTCCTAAATGGCAAAGAATTGAGCAACGGCATGATCTATACACCACATCTGCTTTCGTGAGCTGAAGTTGTTTTGGTGCTTAGAGTGTCCCTTTAAGGAGTCAAGAAGGAATTTTTTTTCCCCTTTTTATGACATAGTTGGCAACAGCTTTAAATTGGTCACCCTCAATTGTGTCAATATCATTCAAAGACAAATTGAAGGTTCAAGGGACACTGTATAACTGTATGGGTATTATAACCATGTTATCTCATTGAATTGGTGAGAGTGCCTGGAGTCCTCTGGCTCGGTCTCTCTATTTACTGTTAAACCATTTTTGAGCAGTTTACCAATAAATAAGGTTCTCTGACCACAACCAAGTTCCTACTGGAGGGATGGATAAGGCAAAGTTGACATACTCCTATTAGCCATACCAATTCACAATGGGAACTGTGATAGACTGAAAGCGGTTAGCTAACATCTCAGCCAATCACAGTCACCCATTGATTGCTCTTCAGGCTAATGCTTTCTTATTAGCTCAAGCAGCACAGAGGGTATGTGCTGCTGGGGATTATCTTTAAGCGTTAATATTGTACCAGCATGGATATTTTAATTATTTTAAATGAATTTTTTTTATATTCTTTATTCAATTTTTTTTTCCATCATATAAAAGACAATACAAAACATTAGACAAATAAAATGATTGCCAATAATAATACACATTTCATTCTACCTGTGAGGGAAAAAAAGACTGAGCTAGGACAAGGATGTACTTATCTAATCTTTATATACCTTGTATTTAAAAACTCTAAGGTGCATATTTTACTCAGATTTTACGTAAATGTTAATACTAGGTCCAAACATTTTTCTCTTGACAGTTTATTCCTGACCAAGGTATTATTTCTCCAGGATATGCCCAATTCCATCTTTAATTGTAACGTCAGTTGTTTTACCCACTGAGAATAGCTAATTTTTTTAAGGTTTTAAAGGTTGTTTCCAGTTTCTTGCTAAGAGAATCTTTACGGCCAAAAAGCTATGTGTGGTCAACTAATATTGGAATGTTGTTAATTCCGGCCAACCCAAGTGTAGTAATACTGTCATCTGAGTTTTATTAATTTTAATCTTATCACAATCATATAAAGTTTTATAAACCTTATCCCATATTTTTTTTTCTTTTTGAACAACCCCACCATATGTGTAGATAACTTCCAACTACAGTACCTTCATACATCTCCAACACAAATTTGAAACACTAGGATCTATTTGATTTAATCTTGTTGGCACTAAATACTACTTTATAAAACGTTTCAATCAGGATTATACTATTAACGTTTTTCTTTTTGTTTTGACTAGTATTTCACCCCATACACAAATATCAATATTAAAATTACACTCAGTTTCCCATGTTTAAAACTGTTTTGGCAGAATAATTTGAGACATTTATCTGATCAACATATAACATTTTAATAAACGTTTTACAGTTTTTCTTATTTCAATTTTTTTTTTACTTTATTCCTCATCAAAATTTCTTCAGACCAGAGACCAGTGATTTAACTTTTAAATAATGAAATATTTCAGATTCTGGTAAATTATATTCTAGGACTAATAATTCAAACGTTTTCATTCTTCCCTCCTTCATTATATTATTTATGTCTTTGATTTTCTTTTCTCTCCACAGATCTAGTTTTAAATCATCTGTAAGAGATTCCAATATCTCCAACTCCATGAATCCAAGTATCTTTCCAGTATTTTTTATCTTTTTTTCTTAATTTAAACCACACTGGAAAAATGTGGGTTAAAATTAAATTTTACTTTTTTTTTCAATACCAGATATCCTTTACTCTGCCAAACAAGTTTGTTTAGATCGATCTTATTCAATGACTGATTTTCCACGATAAACCATCCTGTTTCTTTCGCTTCCTTTTTAGTTAGTATTTGAATATGGTGGATTATACTGGCTTTGTAATGTTTTTTTGATATTGGGGAAATTCATACCCCCATGCACAAGGCTATTAGTCAACTGTTCTGAATTAATGCTGGGTCTTTTCCCTCTCCATACAAAGTTTCTAAAACTTCTCTGTATAATCTCTAGCCATCTGTCGGGTATCTTTAGGAAACATTTTAAAAAAAGTAGGTCCACTTGGGAAATATGTAAGCATTGATGATATGAATTTTTCCTAGCCAACTCAATAGCAAAGTATACCACTTTTTAAGAGTTAGATTTGTTAATCTAATCAGTTTCAAGAAATTATCTTCTACTATTCTATTTGTTTTATCCAATAGCATTATTCCTAAATATTCAAAACTAATTTTAGCTTCTTTAAAGCCATATATATCTAGTATCAATTATTTTATATCAGCATCACAGTTTTTAAACATAACCACAGACTTAGCTATATTTATCTTATAATTAGATATTTCACTATATTGCGCTCTCTCATCTATCAAATGAGCAACAGAAACAATTGGATCGGTCAGGATCATTATAGTGTTGTCAGCATACAAACACAACTTCAGTTCTTTAGAGGCTGTTGGAATCTCCTTAATACCAGGATTTGCCCTTATTCTCATTGCTAGAGACTCCATAGATAGTATATATAGTATTGGTGAAAGAGGGCAACCTTGGCGGGTGCCATTACCTAACAAAAAACAATTGGAACACCACCCTAGCCATTGTTTCTTGATATATAGTTTTAATTGCTGCCCTCATCCAACCACCAAAACCAATAGACTCCAGCACCCCAAACATATATCCCCATCCGCCCCTGTCGAAGACCTTTTCTGCATCCAATGACAGGGTCAGAATGGGATTCCCCGATCTCTCCCCCCAATCCAATATATTAATCAGACGTCTTGAATTAGCACTTGCCTGTCTAGTGAGAACAAAACCAAACTGGTCTTCATGAACCAGGCTAGGAAGAAGTATTCTTATCCTGTCTGCCAAAATTGCTGAACAGCTTAGAATCTACATTTATTAGGGAGATCGGATGGTAATTCTTAAGTTCTTGAGGGTCCTTATCCTTTTTTAAGATCGGTAATATATTAGCATATAACATTTCTTTTGGCCCGGAACCCTTTTCCACACTCTCATTAAAAGCATTTACTAGATGTTCCGATAATATATCACTATAAACCTTATAAAATCTATTAGTCAGACCATCTGGGCCAGGGGTTTTAAAATTGTCAACATTTTTAATGACCTGTTTAAATTCTGGTTTAGTAAGAGGTTGTTTTTGTTCCTGTGTTATTTTAGGAATTTCTATGTCCTTTAACCCCTTAAGGACCAAACTTCTGGAATAAAAGGGAATCATGACATGTCACACACGTCATGTGTCCTTAAGGGGTTAAATATTTGGATATTTGATGTCCCTCAGGTTGTTTTGGTATATTATTTAGCTCTTCATAATAGGTTTGAAAATTTTTGGCTATAGTTTCTGTATAGTGTCTGATCTTTTTTGATACATGTTATCCTGTTTTTCCCTGCTTTCCCTTTAAGCTTATTCATTAACCATGTCGTTATTTTATTGTTATCATGGTAAAAATTAATTTTCATTTTCTCTAAACTTTTATTAATTCGTTCCATTCCTATTTAGTTAATTTTATCTTTAAGATCATTTAATTGTTTTATCGGTCTTCACTAGTTAAATGTTTTTTTATTATTTTTAGATAACTTATAATATTGTATATATAGCTCTTCCCTTGAGGTTCCTTTTTCTCTTTGAATTTTACTTTTAAGTTTTATCAAATATCCTCTTACTACAGCTTTAAAAGTACACCAGATCACTGCATAAGACATTCCTTCTGTTTTATTTTCTTTGAAATACAGTTCTATTAAGTTTCTAATATATTTTTGATCTTCCATTCTAGAGAGGATATTATCATCCAGACGCCAAGTATTAAAAGGTTTATATTTTTTTAAATCTTTTATATCAAACAAATTATATCCATGATTTGCCCATGCATTCTCCTTTACTATAATTTTCTGGATTTGTTCTACAAAACTATTCTCTCCTAAAACCAGATAAATTCTAGATAACGAACGGTGTACTCTAGAACGATGTGTAAATTTGTTTTCTTTTACATGATAGACTCGCCATATATCCAACAAGTTATTTTCTTTCATAATATTTCTTAGAATGTTAGATTGTTTCTTTAATTGGTTACTTATTTATCTGTTATTTTTAGTTTTTCTTTTTATCTAATACCATATCCGGGACACAATTAAAGTCCCCTGTAATAACTAATATTCCCATTTTAACTTTTCCTACTCTATCCATTATCTTTTTTAGATACTTTGTTGGTGATATATTTGGCAGATAGAGGTTTACAAAAAAAAAAAAAAAAGTTTCTTTCTCTTTCCTTTCCCATCTCTTTGTGTTCCTCTAAATGGCATCCTATTAGCTTTTTAATCTTTTCATTTTATTTGTTCTTTTGTCCATTCCTCCAAATCCCTTGACTCAGCAAACATTTTCTTTGTATCTTTCCAGAATACTGTTATTGTTTTGTTAGGCCCCCACTGTTATCTTATATTATGTTGTTTTTCTCCAGATTATTGTAAATGATCTTGATATATTATGATATTTTTAAATATTTCTTCTATTATCTTCTTAGTTCTACTTGCGTGGATTATTTGCTGTTTTGTTTGTAGAGAGTGTAAGGAGACCACCATATCCCTCGGGAATGAATCCAGGATATTTTGCGGTTTTCTCACCCGATATGTATTTTTTTTTATTATTTTTTTTTTTAGTTAATCAGTTTTTATTGAGGCGTAAGCAAGACAAATTTGGGCTCGCAGGCCCGCAGTAAAGACAATATGTAAAGGTACAGTGTTACAGCGGTATACCCGATATGTATTTTCAATCACCATTTCTTAATTTTGTAGGTTGATATTTAGTGCTGCAAAAAAATTCCCCAAAAATGATTTTATCTTCTCATGGGTAATGTCATCATGTATATTTTTTAGTCTTATATTTTGTATTCTTTGTCTGTCCTCTATTTGATTCAATTTGTGTTCTAAGTTATTGATATCCATAATCATTCTTTCTTGCTCCTCAATTGCTGCTTTATACTGGAATTCTATTTTTTTCATATTTTTCTTCCATTTTAATTACTTTCATACCAATCTCTTCTATTTGTTGTTTTAATTGACATGTACTATTACTTATTTCCTTTTTGAATGTGTGAAAGAATTTACCTTGATTCCAAGGTTAACGCTTATAAGTGTCATATTAGATATCCTATATTAAAATTGGCTAACTTGGACTCAGGAAATGCTTAATGCTCAAAATTAAGACCATATATGTCTAGTTCCGGGAGCAGATAGCCGCCACCTGAGCTGTCTCTCCTAAATCAGTCTGTTTCTTCTCTTTCCCGGAACTTATCTGTTATATGTACATGCCCTTCATCCCTATGTCGTATCTGTACTCCTTCCCTGTTATTTCACTCTCTTCCTACTACTGTTCTTTGAGTATTTGCATGTAAGCACTTACTTTTTAATGTATAAAAGCACAAACTGTTAAAATAAACGTCAGAGGCTTATCTTGATAACCAACACGCGTCTGGTGTCTAATTATCGCTTCTCCAAGTGCACTTGATACAATTAGGGTTCCCCTGAATATAACAAAGATCAAAATTGGATCTATGACAAATGTTTATATGATTTTCCAGATTTATTTGAATAAATTCTTGTAAATTAGACAAAGAGTCCCCCCCCCAACCCCATACCCTCCTTTCCTTTTGTATTCCCTTTTTATTTAATGTTCTCCTTTCTAGTTCATAAAAACTAATGTAGTTCCAATCTTAGGCTTCTTCAGTTGTCATCATCCTTAGGTTTTTGTTTTAACTTCGGTATAGACTTTTAATTTCACAATTGTTATAATAAAGTTTGTGTAACGGATCACCTGGCACCCCGACTTAGTACCTCCTTTAATGGATGCTCCTAGTGCTTCCTGAGGACTCCAAGCACTCTGGCAGACACCACAATCACCGAATCCGAGAAACCTTTAAATTCTCCCAAGCGTATGAATGCTGTAGACCATTGAATAGGAACCATACGAATAGGCTTGTACTCCTAGCAGTCAACTGGAACAGCATGCAATAAATCCTTCCCCCCAATAATGAGACGACACATCACTTTGAGGGTAAAACAGGAACTCTCGACTGGCTCATCCAGCCTGGCTTTTATTACACTAATCCACATACAGGCCACACCCAGGGGGAGGCATAAAATAACCAATCACATACATGGTTCAGCCCACACATCCCCTCCCCTCAGATAACATTAAACTCAATTATCCGGTACACTTTTTCAGCCAAGTTCTGGATGTACCCCAAAACCCGGGGGTACACCTTTAAATCCAGCATCGCTGGATAGCCCTTATTCAGGGGGACAACATATCCAAAATTCAAGTCATTCGGATGAACAGTTCGGGAGATATGGGGTTCCAAAGATTTGACCGACCGCATGGGTAAAGTATCCGAAAACAGTTCCATGCATTTTGGCCCTGCGGTCGGTCACAAACAAGGGAATGAAAACAGGCGAATTGCCTGTGTTATAGAGCCTGGAGAGGGTTTGAATGAATTCCCTTGTTTATGGGGTTCTTTCTACCGAACGGCGGGTCATTCGGTAGTTTCCATACGAATTTCTGGAAGTATGGAGGTCTCAGCGGTGTTTGCCTAGTCAAGTGTCCGATTTTAGTTCCAGACACTCGACGGCAAAACACCGCTGTTCGGTAGTTTAAGATGGCCGCCGCCACGTGTTTGTTTCCCGAATGGCGGCCACCCAGAGGACAAAGAATACATTACACTGATTGCCAATTACCCGTTTGCAACATTGTTGCAAACTGTAATTGGAGGCACACTTATTCCTGGGTGGTCTGGTTGTTCGGTAGTTTCACTCAATATAATAAATGGAGTGATTCTACCGAACAATCAGATGAATGCTGCATACATATCCCAGGTTAAACTTAATACACATATAATATTACAGGCAGTACACTAGAATATGTATCACAGTCTTAAAGGGACAGTAGTCCCAAAAGTCCTAATATGTCCATAGATGCTGTTAAAAGGGCCAGTAGCAGCAATATACAGTACAATATGCCCCAAATAACCCAGGGGCCATAGTCAGCAGGTAGGAGGCTAGCAAACAGGCTTCTCCAGGGCCCAGTGGCGAGGTTGGTTTCGCCACAGTTTGCAACTGCCTTTTCCTTTAGGTTTTCCACATATATAATTAAGCAAATTGTGAACCTTTCACTTTCTGTTTATATACAGAATTATATACTCTGTTTATATACAAATGAAGTTTGAGAGTATTTTATATTTTCAAATTACATGACTAATATATCTTTGTAGAATCCCATCACCAGTTTTTTTTACTCATATGGATTTTTTAATTATACTTGCTTTTGGACCTACAAGCTTTGATCTCTTGTTATCCTGCAACAAGAGTTCTTGTTATGAACCTATATCTTTTGTCTCTTCGATCCCCTCTGCTTGGATACCACTACCTCGTGGCTGCTTTTCGTCTGCTGGTCCGTCAGCCCCCTAAACCCCGCCTCCTGGTGTGTGACCACGTCACGTCATGACATCCTCACCTCCCGGATATTTTAATTTATGCTCTACTGGAAGAGCATAACATTTTACCTTTACATTGTGCTGGCAGATTTCATAGCAAATGTCTAGGTTTGAAAAAAATACATTTTAAAATAAGTCTTTCTTCTACCTGCCAGTCAAATATTTGGCATAAACTTGATGCTGAAGAACTGCTTGACAAGGGAGAGTAGAAAAGACCTCCCACAGCCAGTCCTTCTACTCTTAGTGCAGGCGCTGCCAAAAATGTTATGGTGGGGAAAAATTGTGATTGAAAACCCTTTCCACCTGAAGTCTATGGATAGTTAATACAATGTTAAACAAAAATCTGCACAACAATCACGTCATAAGACTTGCTATTCCCACAGAAAAGCAACTTTGTGATACATGATGTAGTCAATGTACTTGGGGGCGATTTCGGCTATTGAAAAAATTCAAGTTCACTTTATAAATGGTTTAATGCTGAATCGCTGGATGGTGTCAGAAGACTCTAGAGAACCTAGAACCCCTTAAGTGAGAGTTATAATGTCTTCCACGCCCCTACAAAAATTATGGAATTGAGTCTCTTATTCAACTAGATTACCTTGTTACTATATAATCTACCAAAAGACAGTTATAGTTTTATATTGTACAAGCCTTTCATATACTCATTTAGTAGAAACACCAGTCATTTAGAAAGGTATAGTAGTGTAAATTAGAAAATCTAGACCACACAACAAAACAAATTTGTAGAAAGTTTCATGGGGAATTTCCTACAATATTTTTAAAAATACTTTATAGGTCTCTCTTTCACAAAAGCCTCACTAATACAGACAGACACAAATTCACATGAACACAGACAGAAAAACTACATTTAGGTTGAGAATATCTAATGTATAAAAGACAATTACCTGGTAGTTAACAAAACCATGATTACGTAGAAGTCAGATTGATCAACTTATTTCTTCAAGATTACTTTATATATTACGTAAATATTGTCTTCAGTTGGTTATTATAGGTGAATATATACTTTCATTGCATATACTAAAGACCAAAACCATATGCTGCATAAATAATAGCAAAAAAGAAAAGAAAATTACAGTATGAATACATTTCCCCTATTTTTGGTTAATCATGGCAGCATATAGTTTGAGCAATTAGTGTACACTGATCAGCCACATTAAAACCACTGACAGGTGAAGTGAATAACATTGATTGTATTGTTACAATGGCACCTGTCAAATGGTGGGATTTATTAGGCAGCAAGTGAACAGTAAGTTATTGAATTTCATGTTCTTGCCAATTTTTCCTGCTTCTGATTAACTTTCACAAGGGTCAAATAGTGATCGCTTGATAACTAGGTCAGAGCATCTCTAAAACGGCAAGTCTTGTGGGTTTTCCCGGTATGCATCCGGTTAGTTCCTACCAAAAGTGGTGCAAGGAAGGACAACTGTTGAACCAGCATCAGGATCATGGGTTGCTAAGGCTCATTGATGCCAGAATACACAGCGCATTACAGTTTGCTGTGTATGGGACTGCATAGCCAACATAGGCGGACGTGAGCATCAGTACTGGACCATAGAGCAATGTAAAAAGTTTGCCAAGTATGATGAACCACATTTCCTTATAGATCAAGTGGATTGTTGGGTGTGTGTGCGTCGTTAACGTGCGGGAGAGATTGTAGCAGGAATACAATACTTTGGGAAGAAGGCAGGCTGGCGGAGTCAGTGTTATGCTCTAGGCATGTTCTGCTGGGAAACTATGGGTCTTGTCATTCATGTGGAGGTAACTTTGACACCTAACCAACTATCTAGTGATTGTTGCAGACCACGTATACCCTTCATGGCAATTTGATGGCAGTGGCCTCTTTCATCAGGTTAATGCAACCATCCATAGTGTAAAACTAGTTCAGGAATGGTTTGAGAAACATGACAAAGAGTTCAAGATGATAACTTGGCCTCCAAGTTCCCCAGATGTCAATCTGATTGAGAATCTGTGGGATTTTCTGGGACAACAAATCTAATCCATGGAGGTCCAAACTCGCAACTTGTAGGACTTAAGGGACCTGCCAGACACCACAGGTCTTGTGGAGTCCATGCCTTGCACCATGCATTAGAGCTGTTTTTTGCAGCACAAGGGTAACCTACACAATATTAGGCAGGTGGTTTAATTATTGTGACTGATCAGTGTATAATACCATGAGTAATAGCGAGGAAAAGAAAATTACAGTACATATGCATACATTTTTATTATTTAACTTGACATAAGATAATTCACAAGCTTGCAGGAAGAAAGCAAAAATAAACAAGAAAAACACACAAAAAAGCCTAACAGGAAACAACTAAACATTTTCCTGGGAAACCCCTAGAAGATATCAAAAGTTCTGAATCAATAGATATATGCCGTCAGCCCACATGGCTGAAGGTGTCAACTAACCCATATACATTATGGGATAATGAAGGGTAGGTTACTTTGCTAAAGCATTATTAATAGGTCTACAGCCAGGAAGCAAATAGTAAAAAAAAATTCAATGCTAATAAGGCACAGCCACGAACTGGATGTACAATCATAGTAACAAATATGACTGTATTGCTATTCAGACCAATAATATTCTTAAAAAACTGAGACAAAGTATAAGCAATTAACATGCAACAGACTCCAGCAAGCTTAGGTAATTGGTATTATGCGATGTGTGGGTGTTCCAATAAAACATAAAGCATCTAAAATTATGGAACATTTTTTTTTTGTCAGCAGACCAGAATATTAGTAGTAGATTTGCAGACGATTAGACAACCTAATCCATACCTTGATGTAACTTGTACAGCAATTATAGAGACAATATGTGTTTTGTAATAAAGAAATATTCTGGCTAGATACAAGTGGACTGGGAAGTACCGCCCTGACAGTGAATGATGTTTTATTCTAATCTTAGCACAAATAAAGTGAAGTCTTAAGGTCTTCACACTGGAGATAAGCAATGGGTCAATTCACAGCAAACTCTGGTCCCAAGATGGGGAGATGTTAGTGTTTTTTCTATTACCCAGATAGCACTGACAGACTGGCATGCTAAAGCAAAGAAAGGAGGGGAAATAAAACCTTAAAGCAACAGAACAAGGGCTTGTTTGCCGAAGAATTGGGCCAAACATTATGTCCAAATGCAAAGGTGTAGCATATGAGTGAAGGAGTCTTCCAGATCCCACCTTGTATCTCCAGTTGGGAGACATACCTGCCCATTTACATAATACTTTCACCTGTGTGATATTTTATTTCCCTTCATTTGCCCTGAAAAAAAAGTGTATTCTAGGAGCATCTCCAAGGCTGTAAGTTTTGACAGAATACAATGTTTGACATTTAAGGAATGAACAAGGAATTATTTATTTCGGGCTAGCAAGACTAGAACTAAACAAAGAAAACAAAAAAGCAAGCAGAACAGCATGTGGTTCACATGGTAATCTAAGACGTTAGATGTAAATTGGAAGGTCACTTTATCGTCTGGTATTTTCATTCAAAAGCTCTCGGATATGCAGAACTTGATTCTTGCTCATCTTTTTGGCAGTAGTATACCAAGGATGCTCACTGAAAAAACACAGCATCTCCTATGGGGCGACCTTATAACCTGCACACTGCAAGCAATCTGTTTATCTATAAAGTTATTATGTTTTGAAGAAGGGTGGGTGGGGATTTGTTTATTATGTTGCTTAAAGGGACACTATAGGCACCCAGACCACTTCAGCTCATTGAAGTGGTCTGGGTGCATAGTCCCAGGCAGGCCTCTTAATCCTGCAAAGGTATTTTTTTTAGTTTTTAATAGACTGCAATAATTACCTTTAAGGGTTATCCCCACCTCTAGTGGCTGTCTACTTGCTGACAGTCATGCAATCGATCTGGCTTTGAGTAAAGAAAGATGAAACCACGATCCTTGTAACATTTCATTCTACAAATACCATACAGTAGCTTAAAAATAATGAATAGATATCAGATTGATTATACAATCATACACACACACACACAAAAAAAAATAATAGTCACACCACTATTCCTTTATCAAATAATCGAAAGCCCTAAATTCGACCTTTAGAGAAGCAAGCATTATCTTCCACATAAGTGTTGCTGATTTTCAAATGATATTAATAATGGGATTATGATCCTTCTGCTGCCTTGAATTAGAACAGACTCCATTAAACAAAGAAATAGTTAACACAGATGTCCGAGGCAAAGTATGCTGTGCCTAGGAACAGACTGATCGATGTAACAAATACAATACAATGTTCCTTTCAAACTACACATTCCCAATCCATGTGTTGTATATCTACCTACTGCATATCAGTGTTACAAGGGACACACTAGTCACCAGAACAACCTCAGCATATTGTATTAGGTATTTGTTTTGGTGAGTATAATCAATCCCTTCAGGCTTTTTTCAGAGAAAGTGCAGTGTTAACATTACAGCCTAGGGATACCTCCACTGGCCACTCCTCAGATGGCTGCTAGAGGTGCTTCCTGGGGACGTGCAGCAGACTGGAGTAAAGGTAAGATTGTGCTTTATTTATGTGGGCAAGTGGGGGCCCGATGGTGGTTTTAACACTATAAGATTAGGAATACATTTGTGTTCCTGACCCTATAGTGTTCCTTTAACTTTCGTCAGATTTAGTTGACTAAAACTAAAATAATTCAGATGATTAAAATACAACTGAAACTATACTGAAATTTGCCGCCAAAATTAACACTGGTGGGTAAAACACATGGGGGAAGAAGGAGAGGAAATGAGACATATGGGGGGCTGAGGGAATGAAGACACATGGAGGGGCTGGGGGATAAAGACACATGGAGGGACGGGGGTATGAGACACATGGAGGGACGGGGGTATGAGACACATGGAGGGACGGGGGTATGAGACACATGGAGAGGCTGATGGGAGGAATTGAGACACATGGGGAGATGAGATGCATGGAGGGGCTTTGGGAAGGCATGAAGTGACAGAGTGGCTAGGGGAGAAAGAAACAAGGTGGTCGGGGAAGAGACACAAATGAGGCTGTGGAGAGAAAGAAACACACAGAGTGCCTGGGAGGTGGTCAAACAGCCACAGAGGGGCTGGGGAAAGGGCAAAAGATACAGACAAAGGTAGGGGCAATGGAGACAGACAGGGGCTTGAGTGGGGAGACACCCAGAGGGGCTCATAGGACACAAAGATACACAGAAAAGCTGAGAAAAGGGGGCAAAAGAGAAAGACCAGGGTTTGGAGGACACAGAGTCACAAAGGGTCTGGGGAAGGGGCAAGAGAGACCCATAGAGGCTTTAACTAGACCCATAAGATTTTAGTCATGTTGATTTAGCCTACTAATACTAGACAAAAACAATTCAAATGACTAAAATATGACAAACTAAAATGGATTTTTAATCAAAAGACTATGACTAAAACTACATTGAAATTTGCCGCCAAAATGAACACTGGCGGGTCAAACACATGGGGAGGGAGGAGAGGTAATGAGACACATGGGGGCCTGGGGGACAGACACATTGGGGGGGGGGGGGGGGGGGCTAGGGAAATTAGACACATTTGGGAGATAAGATGCATGCAGGGACTGGGGGAATACAAAGCGACAGAGGAGGGAGAAAAAGACAAGGTGCTAGGGAGGAGGAGACACACAGATGGGACTGTGGAGAAAAAGAGCCACAGATAGGTGCATGGGCGGGGATACACCCAGAGGGTCTGGGGAAGGGGCAAAGCAGATATATAGAGGCTTTAACTAAAGCCATTAGATTGTAATCGTGTTGACTAAATTCTATTGGAGATTTAGTAGACTAAAACTAGTACAATTCAGATGACTAAAATACGAATAATACTAACATTGCTTTTTAGTCAAAAGACTGACTAAAACTACATTGAAATTTGCTGTCAATATTAAAGGAGCACTATAGGGTCAGGAACACAAACATGTATTCCTGACCCTATAGGGTTAAAACCACAATCAAGCCACCCTGTCCCCCTCATGCCTCCCTAAAAATTGTAAAATCTTACTTGTATTCAAGCCTGAAGCTGAAACTCTGCATGCTGTTTGCCTCAGAAAAAAACTGCTGTCTGCTGACATCATCAGAAGTGGTGGCCTGATCCAATCACAATGCTTTCCCATAGGATTGGCTGAGACTGACAAAGAGCCAATTTAGGGGCAGAGCCAGCACAATTCAAACACAGCCCTGACCAATCAGCATCTCCTCATAGAGATGAATTGAATCAATGAATTTCTATGAGGAAAGTTCAGTGTCTGCATGCACTGTTGTAATGTAAGACACCGAATGTTTGGATGCAGTTTCTCTTTCAACTAGGGGGGACCTGGCACCCAGACCACTTCATTGAGCTGAAGTGATCTGGGTGCCTATAGTGGTCCTTTAAATCCAAAAGCATAAAATCAAAAGTATTCATCCAATTTGAAAATTTAGCTCTAAACCACACAACACAGTATATGTTGTAACCTGGTGTATTAATACAAATATGTAATGTCATCAAGGCAGAAGAACATTTCTAATGATTTGCTTTCTTTGGATTCTGAATCAATTATAATAATAACTGCACAGATTATCTCACAAACAATGTAGAAAATTGGTTAACACTGGTTATAAGTCAATAATTTGCTTCAGTGATTTAAAGCAATATGAAAGTGGCAAATAAGTTTTAATATGAATAGCATGAAAACATTGAAATAGAAATAAGAGAATGTTAAAACAAAGAATTGATTTTTAAAAATCCTACAATTTTTTGCTTAACTGAACATTTTCTATTTTGAATATGTCCTATTTCTAGAAACTATATTGTGTTCAGTTTACAAATAAAAAGAATGTTAAAGGCTCCAGTAGTTATGTAGGGGTTAAAATACAGTACATAATGACACCTGGTCACAAACCAGTCCCACCCAGGATGGCAAATAACCTGCCAGTGCAATTTTCCTAATAGTTTTACAATTAGGAAAATGTGCACATGAAGAAATAAAAAATAAAAAAAACCTTAAGGGGGTATTAATGTCAATAAAATACATCTGAACAGTGAAGGAATACCTATGTTTATCTTTCCTGAGCTACTCTAGAAAGGATTTTTTTTCTACGGCAATATTTACATAAAGATCTTTTAAAAATGCTCAAAAGAATATGCAATCAATTTAGAAAAATGGTGTTAAAATGCAATCAATTTAGAATAAGGGTGTTAAAATGCAATCAATTTAGAATAAGGGTGTTAAAATGCAATCAATTTAGAATAAGGGTGTTACAAGTTTAACACTTGGTTTTATGGAGAGACAAACATGATCAGAATTTGTAAACAATACCATATACTTTATTGTATACACATATTTACACATTTGTGTAATCGCCTAGATCTGTTTTTGCACATAAAAAGGGGCGGAGGGGGGAAACCAAACGTGATGACAGAAAACGAATCTTACTATATATTTATACTGTTTGTTTTATATAGTTGAAAAGCCAAGCTACAACTTACAGAATGATCTGAATGTTACTGTAACTAACAATCAGGCTGTGTTTGTAGCATGTACTGCGCTTGCCTTGATATCACATTGATTGCTTATTGAGGGAGTATGTCCCATCTGTCAGGAATTAAAGCTTTATCTTATCCTGTGAAATCAGTTAAATGTAACGTATGAAAGTGCTATGAGGTAATATTTATTTACAGCATACATGTTCCACAATCCAGGCGTTTCATTGTTAGTCAGTGACAAATCTAGAATGTTCGCTCTATTGACACATCAGAATTCTTGTTTGTAATAACTTACTTTTCATCCTTCGAATAAAGTAACTTTTATTTCAGTCCATGTGAAAGCTAGAATGAAACACACTGCTTGTGGAACCGTCACCTTGGCTCACGCTCTAAAGTGCAGTTTGAGGCTATTGTAGACTAGAAAACATGGGATAGTCTCAAGATACGTTGTAAAATCCCTTACATATTTACACAATTCTCAACATTTTAAGGTCACCTGTCACCATGTATCAGGTACACTATAATGTTAGAGATCAAGGAGATTGGTTATTCCTGTAAGAAACACGAACTTGTATGTTTCCACATTTTAAGGTAGTAACAGATGAAAAAGGCATAGTAATCAAGTAACTGACAAATGAACATGTATACATCTTTCAGAATACGTTTTCCTTGAAAGTATATTTCTGAAGACCCTTAAAAAAAAAAAAAAAAAAAGGAAAAGTTGGTTTTAAGCAATAGGCTATTTAAGAGATGTGGGCATTAGTTTATCTATTAGGGGCTTACTGTGCACTGAAAGCCTCTGGCATAAAAAATTGCCCAACTTTGAAAACAAATCCGGCTTTCATACATTATTAACTGTTACTAGTACTTTAAATATATATATATATTTTTTTAAATCAGTGCTATATGTAGCTATATGACATGTTCATTTATAGTCCCGTGTTGTCATCCTGTGTATTTTCACAAGGGATATAACAAAGTTATCTTGACTATTCAGATCTGTACGGTTTCCAGTCTTTTATCAGCCTTGTGAAAGAATGCCATTGGACAATTTATAGACCCAGAGTGGTATGAGAATCTCTGCAGGAAGCAAGGCATGGCCTGCAGTAAATAGCCCATATATCATCAACTTGTGGGCAGCAGGAGAAAGGTATTCATGCAACTTAGGGGTTTTACAATACTTTTCTTACTGTTGTGCCATTCTCTAATAAGGGAATGAGTTGTCTGAAAGAAAATGCTGTTTGACAACAAAAATTTGGATGGAATTTCTTTTTAGGATAGTTGTGTGGTGTTCCTTGTAAAATAAAATGTGTGAAGAGTCCCCCCCTTTCCCCCCCCGACCAGGAGGTAGACCTCTTGCAGTGATTAACCAGAGAAAGAGCATTTGGAGGATTGTTAGGCTAAACTGTTCATTGTCATTGTGTGATGGTTTGTCTCCAGCAATAGAAGCCAAATCATTCATTGTTCACTTCACTGAGCAGTAACTGGAGCTCCTGGGTCACCATGCTCAGCGTTCCAAAGCCGATAGAACTCGGTGAAATCAACATAAGGTTCCACTCTACCGTCCTCATCTGGTTGCAGGGAGGGAGATGGGCGAGAGCGGAAGAGACCACTATCCGAGCTAGAGCTGCTGCTTTGAGTATGAGTGTTGGTCGACTGGAGAGTAGCACTTGGTGATTGTCTAAAAGATGTGACAGTAAAAATGATAAAAATGTAAATAAATTAAAATATACAGCTTCAGTATTAACACATTACTAATTTCAGAGTGTCCTGGGTCCTATCCTATGCTTCTGAATGATCTCAATCTTAAAAGATTTTCAAACAATACACTAAGCCGTTATAGCATGAGTGGCCAAAAGGTAGATCCCCCATATGTTGTAGAACTACAACTCCCATGATGCTTTACACACCTTTAGAATGACAAAGCCTCAATGGGCACCCTTGCATTATAGTATTGTTATAATGAATGGTACTGGGGAGGGCATAATTAATATTTGCAATGAAATTAGGTGTTAATGTGTATTACTAAATTGTTAGGTGCTTTATTTAAAAAAAACAAAAAAAAAAAAAAAAAAAACTAACACTACGCAAGGGAGGGAAAGAGATTGCCAACTGACCATTTGCATCCAGAGTACAAGGAAGGTGGTCAAATAATTTTTATATGGAGCAGGCAGGAGATGGACAAGCTGTCCATTTGCTGACAGACCAGCCAAAGTGTGGTCAGCATTTCAATCCACAGACAAAGCAGTCAAGGGGTATTCAACCTGTTCACCCACAGAGTGAGCAGGTTGGAAGTGGTTGCTAATCTAGTCAGGGCAGGAATGGAGTGTGCAGCCTGTACACATGCAGACATTCTGAAAACCATAAGTCAAATTGTGTACTATAACGAATACTAGACAGAACATTACTATTTTATTATTTATATAGCGCCATCAGATTCCATAGCGCTGTACAATGGGTGGACTAACAGACATGTAATTGTAAACATACAACTGGATGTACAGGAACAGAGAGGTGGAGGGCCCTGCTCAATGAGCTTAAATTCTAGAGGGAGTGGGGTATAGTGACACAAAGGGTAAAAGTAGGGGTACGAAGTAAGTTGTTGGAAAAGTATTCACTGAGGGCTTAGTAGGTCATTTTGACAGTTACAGGAGAGGAGTCATGGGGGTTAAGGGATAAAAGCCTGCTAACAGTTTAATTGACGTGCTTTCTTGAAGAAGTGAGTTTCCAATGATTTTTTAAATGAGTGGAGACTGGGTGAAAGTCTTAGGGAGAAGGGAAGGGGGTTCAACAGAAGACGTGCAGCCATAGAGAAATCTTGGAGACGAGCATTAGAGGTGGGAGTACGGACTGAGGATATACGTAGGTCTTTGGCAGAGCGCAGGGGCCTCAACGGGACATACTTGTGTATTAGGGAGGATAGGTAGGTTGGAGCAGCATTATGCAGGGACTTGTAAGCAAGCACCAGAATCTTAAACACTTTTTGAAAAGAAGGTTAACTTTTAATTATCTATTGTTAAATATAAGCCCTGGCTCTGAACCCTAAAACACAATGTTCTGATCAACTCTCTCCTTTGGGGTAAGGCAATAAACTGAATGCACTGTATTCTTCTCAACACAAAAGAAAATATCTTTGTACAAACGTGTACAAACGGTTGCTACTAAGGGCTGTTTACTTATACCTGTAAAAATAGTGCACATAAAGTGAGTCAAATATTATTCACAAGATGAAAAAATGATTGCACGTAATTATGCAAGATCAAGATTTGCAGTATGTGCCTTTTATGAAGTGTACAGAAAAGCCAAAAGTACTCTCCTTCACCTTTAGTGCTCACTTATTCTTCCATACTGGTGAAAATTCTATTTACCGACGATACATAAGTTCTCATAATCCCCCTCCCCTTCAGCCTGCCCCATTCCTACTCCACCACACGACAACCCGCACCTGACTGTACAAAAATAATTCATGACAATTAAGATCCTTGATGTGGTCAAAGCCCTGATCTGCAGGGCCGGTGCAAGGATTTTTGCCGCCCTAGGCAAAAGAAAAATTTGCCGCCCCCCCCCCATGTGACATCACAATGCCCCACCCATATGATCTGCCATATGAACTAGCGTCAGTGCTGCACACTGTGTTTACATTAAAAAGCCTGCAGGGACACGCTATAGACACCGGAACCACTTCATTAAGCTGCAGTGGTTCTGGGGACTATAGTGTCCCTTTAATGTGAGGTTAATTAGAGATTAGTGTCACTAATAATATACTAGATTGCCTACTTACAACCAGATGAAGATGGTGATGGGCACTGGCTGCAGTTTTGCTCCACTGGTCTGGTGTAGAACCGGATCTCTAGAGGCTCTTTGTAACTGCGGTCACAAAATTCAATGTTCTGGGAGAACAGGAAGCACCTCAAGGTCTGGGCCCCAGGGCCTGACGGTGAGTATTCCCATAAGGCCCACCCATAAGTCCACCTGTATGTCCCACCCATTAAATTCGCTCACCGGGAGTGTAGTGTGTAGGGGATGTGTTATGTGTTATTGTAGAGGATCTAATGTGTGTGCTTATGGAATGTAGTGTATAGGCATACCAGTTTGTGTAGGTGATGCAGTGTGTTTGTGTGTAGTGGAAGCAGTGTGTGTTTGTGGTTGTGTGTAAGGGATCCAGTGTGTGAATCTGTGTTTGTATGCATAAGGGATGCAAGGTGTGTGTCTGTAAGTGTGTGCATTGAGTGTGTGTAAGAAATGCATTGTTTCTGTGTGTATGTAAGTGAAGCAGTGTGTGTGTGTGTGTGTGTGTTTGCATGTGTGTGTAAGGGATGCATTGTGTGTTTCTGTGTATGTATAGGGATGCATTGTGTGTGTGTGTAGTGTGAAAGAGCTCTCCATGCTGTCCCTTAGTGGTCTCTCCTCACCCCCTCTTCCTGTGTTCTTCTCACCTCACCCCCCCCTCCCTGTGTTCTTCTCACCTCACCCCCCCTCCCTGTGTTCTTTTCACCTCACCACCCCTCCCTGTGTTCTTCTTACTCCCCCCTCCCCTCTTCTGCTTACTCCCCCCTCCCCTCTTCTTCTTACTCCCCCTCCACTTGTCTTCTTCTTACTCCCCCCACCCCTCTTCATACTCCCCCTCCCCCCTTCTTAGCCCCCTCCACTTTTCTTCTTACTCCCCCCTCCCTTGTTTCCTTCTTACTCCCCCCTCCCTTGTTTCCTTCTTACTCCCCCACCTTCCCTCTTCTTCTTACCCCCCCTCCCCTCCCCTCGTTCTTCTTACCCCCCAGTTCTTCTTACCCCCCCAGTTCTTCTTACCCCCCCAGTTCTTCTTATCTCCCTCCCCTCCCCCAGTTCTTCTAACCCCCCCACTCTCCCCCAGTTCTCCTCCTAACCTCACCTCCCCTGTAGCGTGGCCGAGCTCCTCTCCGGTCAGCGGTACAGGAGTTTCTGTTTCCTGTACCCGGCCGGACTGACAGGAAGTGCACACTCAGTGTGCACTTCCTGTCAGTCCGGCCGGGTCGCGGACCGGAGAGGAGCTTGGCCACGCTACAGGAAGGGGAGGTGAGGCAGTGCGGCAGCCGCCTGAGCGCTCTCTATAGAGCGCTCAGGCGGCTGCAACATTTAAAGGGCCCTGCTGATCTGCTGTTTTGACAGTTTGAAACAAACAGTCCCTCCCTCTAGTTATGGTTCCAGCACATGGAAGACCGCTGTTCCATGGAGGAACTTATATTTGAGTACACCCATTAGCATTAAATATATCTCAACATTTGGAGCCACTGGCCTTCTTTTCACAGACTCAAGAGATTTTCATACCCTCATACAATAGGAAGCTGTACCCACCAAATCTGATTCCTTCCTGCCCCCCTAAAGTCTACCCATCCCCCTACCTTCCTTCACCTCTAATATTAGGAGTACTCCAATATCTATGTAAACGCAGGCGCTGTAATTATACACTTGAAACAAGCTTTAAGAGGCTCTCATGATTCACGTTTAAGTTGAATTAGTAATGAATAGGACTGTAGATATGTTTTACCTGGATTTCCTTAGCACTGACATGCAGCATTTCAAAATAAAAAGTGCAGCAAATACAGGTTTCAAGCACCATAACCACTTTAATTCATGATGCTTGGAATAATCCTTCATATTGTTATCCAAACATGAGATATATATTTTTTAATTCTTTATTTTTCTTGTGCATTAGATTACAGTACAGAGTAGTCTGTAGCGCCACGACAGCGGTTACAGGCATTTCAACGGCATACATGGTCATGGCAAAGAGAAACTGCACTTTTTTTTTTGTAGATAAATAAGAAACGCTAGGAACTTTGTTAAGCTTATAAACGTAGTAAATACATGCTTGCTTTGCACGTCTATTGTGTTGGGTCACGAGTGGGTCGACAGGCTGAAAATATTAAACATACTATGATTCCACCGTGCGCAGTGGTGATTAGGGACAAATAAACATTGCCTGACTAGTGAAGATTTACACATTAGACATATTAGCATAATTGCACACATTTTTGCTAAGTGACCAAGAGTTTCTAGATAGTAACAAAATTAAACTAAGTTAACTGAAAACAGGTTGAACATATATGCCTTAGGACTTAGGTAATATTCTCATTATATCTAGCTGCTTTCTGGCATTCCAGGTTATGTTAAGCTCGGCTAATTTTAATATATATATATTAAAGGAACACTATAGTCACCTAAATTACTTTAGCTAAATAAAGCAGTTTTAGTGTATAGATCATTCCCCTGCAATTTCACTGCTCAATTCACTGTCATTTAGGAGTTAAATCACTTTGTTTCTGTTTATGCAGCCCTAGCCACACCTCCCCTGGCTATGATTGACAGAGCCTGTATGAAAAACAAAACTGGTTTCACTTTCAAACAGATGTAATTTACCTTAAATAATTGTATCTCAATCTCTAAATTGAACTTTAATCACATACAGGAGGCTCTTGCAGGGTCTAGCAAGCTATTAACATAGCAGGGGATAAGAAAATCTTAATTAAACAGAACTTGCAATAAGGAAAGCCTAAATAGGGCTCTCTTTACAGGAAGTGTTTATGGAAGACTGTGCAAGTCACATGCAGGGAGGTGTGACTAGGGTTCATAAACAAAGGGATTTAACTCCTAAATGGCAGATAATTGAGCAGTGAGGCTGCAGGGGCATGTTCTATACACCAAAACTGCTTCATTAACCTAAAGTTGTTCAGGTGACTATAGTGTCCCTTTAATGTCGCTTTTCAAGTATTTTCTCCTGTTTAGCTGGAGAGGCAGGTGAGGTATACGTTTAGCTATGCCAAAAATGCATGAAACAACACAAGATCTGCACTAGGGCCCAGGGACAGTTAGTGTTAGGTAAACAGTCTAGGTAGGGAGGCCGTTAGAGTGCCATTAATTACTAGGCTAGGAACATGTAGAGACATATATAGTGACATGACATATATAACCACGGGTTATTTCTGCAGGAGATGCCCCTGTGGGGAACTTGAGAAAAAGCAGGTTCCATGTGTATTGGTCCCCGGATGGTAATTATGGGGGTTATAGTCCAAGTCCAGCCCAGAGAATAATGCTTAAAAACTTTAAAAAAAATAATGCGGTTCAACTCGGGCAGGGTGCCATGGTCACTAGGTACTTGCAGGGTTGTAAGGATAGTCATCCGAGTAAGTAATGTGGCTCGAACAGTCCATGCCAGGGTTGGTGCAAATCAGCCGATGGATTAAGGGCATGATGGTACCTGAGATGCACTGGTGGTACCTCTGTGGGATTGCGCGTTAGAGGACCTGCTTGGGTTCATTTAGGCCATACACAGTGCTGGCAGGCTGTTTGCTCTGAAGGATGCATATCAGTCAGGGAAAGTATTGTTGCATTGCGCCGCATAGAAAAGACATGGTTGCAGATGCAGCCATTGAAGTCGTCCTTCAGGCAGATAAAATGGGCCCCAGGAGAGTGATGGCGTCCTCCACAGACGCGAAGGTTTGTATTTTATTTCCTTCTCCCACCCGATATATGTGTAGTTAGCAGCCCCTTAATCTGCTCAATGTAATCCCCAGGGCAGGTTGCTGTGTTGATCCGGTGGTATTGGATGGTTTCTCCTGCGGCAAGTCACCCATGTGGCTGGCGTGCGGCGGCCATTTTAGGGAATACCGCCGGGGAGTTTCCCATAGCAGGGTGGTAGTTTTCGGCCCCGCTTGTCATGACAAGGGGGGGGGGGGGGACGCCAGACACCGGCCGGAGACCCGGGAGAGCGGCTGTCTCGTCCCGGCTCAAGCTCCTCATGCCTCGGGCCTTCATCGGGTCACTGTAGGCATCTTGAAGGGTATCCCCTCGTACCCCAGGATCTGGGGATCAGTGTGAGTGTTGTTGCGGGTGGCTGGGGAAAATTTTGCCTCCAGTTTGCGCCGTTTTCTCGGCCCCAAAGCGGGAGCTCAGACAGAGCGTGTCTGATCCTGTCGGCGGTCCGGCCCCGCCCCCAAACATGAGATATTAACCTATTAAACTGGAAATAGTTCACCTTGCAATGCTGTTATCATTATCTATGTATTTCTCAAAGTATATAACAAAATCAGTTCTGATATAATTGTTAAACTAATGTGAAAGTTATTATGCTAAATATGAAATCTTCACCTGGTTGCACATATTTAAGATAACCAGCAATAATAAGTAATTATTTAATTAAAATCTGTATTTTTGAAGCAATTTATAAAATGCCTCCCATGTGGTTGTTCACTAATGTACACATTATGGAAAATTGCACTAAAAATTCCCCTTTTCGCATTTTATATGGTGGCTTTTAAAAAATATTTTTAATTTATTAAGTTGCAAACTAAACGTATTTCCGAAACGTTTATGATCTACTGAGAAAAAAAACAACAACATATAATCTGTGAGGGTAATGTTCAGAAAACAACAACAACAACCAGTGATATTGATGTTGAAATGCAGTGAGTATGGCCTACAACAAGGATCTCGAACTCTGACCCTACTGATATTTATGACCTACAAATCCCAGAATTATTTGAATGCAATAGATGGATAGAGAAGAATGAGAGTTGTAAAACCTGGGAACCAGAGTTTGAGATGCCTGGCCTAAAAGCTAAAGGGTTAATATCTCATCTACTACAACAGGGAGGTATGGGAGAGCCTGTCCATCTACCTTCTGAGTATCAGGGTATTCTGGGTAACTAATATTTATTGTTGTTTATTTTTATGCTTTTTTGTAACACTGAACATGCTAGTTCTGGTGCCAAATAAGCTGCTGTTGAGGAGCCAAATTCCTAAACGGTGTGTTAAAATGTGCTTTATTTTACAGAAGAAACAAACAGCTCTCAACTGAATTTCAATGCAATACTAATAGTAAGTTTATTTACTTCCTGTTTTGCCCATACAACTTATGTTGAACATTTCCCAATATACATATATATTGTCTATCCTTCTATCTTTCAATCACAGTTATCTTAAAAAAAAAAAAAAAAAAAAAAAAGACCTTTATATCTGCAGGGCCTATGCCACCAGCATAAAAATTACTCACCACTGCCAGGCATAACATACGTACTCACTAGGAGTGAGTTTCTACTTGCCAGGGCTAAATTTCCACTTGCCAAACACTAATAGCGAATGGAAATTTTGAGCCATGATGTCTGCAGATACTTAGACTGATGATGGTAGTCATGCATATGTTGCATGTGCTATTGATACGGTTAAATCTACAATTACATTAAACTAAGGACAAAGGAAAGACTAACCCCTCCCCTTCTTTTACTGTTACTGGCAAGGCAATATGTCAGTCAGTTTTCTGCTCATGATCTATTATTTAAGTTTTAACATATCAACAATACATTGCAGTTCTTGTCTTTCTCAGTTGCGCATCTTTAAACGTACTATTCATCATCCATACACCGCTCCACGTTATATATATCAACTATCATAGAACTCTCCCTGCATTACACCTACCATTACAAATTTAGATGCCCTGTTACACAGAATAAAGACACACCCCTCCCTCCACACGCACTGTCCGGCTCCAATTTCTTATTTTCTGTAAAGTCATTGACATGGGGAATTGCAGTTGGAAGGAATAAAGCACTGGGGCCACTGTAACAATGACAGTCATTATAGGGAGGGGGTGAGCAGGCAATACATTTATCCCATGTGTATAGCTCCCAGGTGTGTTATCTCTGAAGGTCTTCTCGATCTTTGTTACTTCCTCCATGCACACCAATAGAAAAAGGATGATTTCTGGAGGGAAACACACTCCAAAGCTGCAGTATCACCCTTGTCTGTGTACACTGTTGTATGTGAATACACACAAGAGTTTGCTGTAAGCAGCAGCCATCACAGGAAAATATATCACATATTTACTATGTAAACTGATATTAACAAGGTACATGTTTTACAAGCTCTATACATTCTTGAATGTTTCCTGGAAATCATCATGATGAAATGTGTGCTGCAGGTTATGTGGGAGCAGTGAAGTAAAGTGATAGATGCTTTATATTACATTTGGGAATCATGTGGGACTGTATACTATATGATAGTCTCACAAAAATATAGCTGCCAAATAAGTGCCATTGGAGCTATGCTTTATTTGTCTTTAGTGTGTATATGCTGGGTGGAGATTAAGTACCCTGTGACTAGTTAGATTTACTTCCCATACTTTGGGGCTTGCTTTGAGAGCCTGTTTACTTCTGTTGAGCCCTGATAAATAAAAAAATTATACTAGCGTCATAAGGTCTCTTACCACCAAAAGAACATCTATGGCTAGAAAAAAAAATGTATTCCTGACACTACAGTGTTAAAACGACAATCTAGCCCCCCCTGATCTCCCTAAATATAGTGAAATCTTACCTGCATTCAAGTCTGCAGCTGATGACTGCCCCTGATCTGCCTGCTTGGCTGACATCATCAGAAGTGATTCTCTGAGTCAATCACAATGCTTTCCCATAGGACTGGCTAAGACTGTCAAAGAGGCAGATCAGTGGAAGAGCAAGCACAGGCCAAACACAGCCCCCTGGATAATCAGCATATCCTCATAGAGCATTAATTAATGCATCTCTATGTAGAAAGTCCAATGTCTGCATGCAGAGGGTGGAGGAGACACTGAATGGCAGTCACTGCCCGAAGAAGCACCTCTAGCAGTCATATGAGGAGTGGCCAGAGGAGGTTTTCCTAGGCTGTAATGTAAACACTGTATTGTTACAGTGTTTACAGTGTTTACTGCAAAAAGCCTGGAGGGAATGATTATACTCACCAGAACAAATACAATAAGCTGTAGTTGTCCTGGTGACTATAGTGTCCCTTTAAAGTCACCTATAGTACTTTGAGAGAATATACAATACAATCGGAATAGAATCATATCAGTAGGCAAAAGAAACTGACACTCTCAGGTCTGCACACCAAAAGCTGCTGACAGTGGGACTGGACACAACCTATAACGGTCTACAGCAGGCTTCCCCAAACTCCAGCCCTCCAGATGTTGCTGAACTACAACTTTCATGATTCTCTAAATGAAATAGATAGACTGAGAATCATGGGAGTTGTAGTTCAGCAACATCTGAAGGGCCAGAGTTTGGGGAAGCCTGGTCTACAGGAATGGATCCCTGTTGGATGCACCAGCTCTGCTGGTGGGAAATATGCAGTATATCTTTGCCCACTTGTTTATCTATACATACTTTTACTGCAGTCAGAGGTAAGTTTCATGTCTATAGTGGCAGATAATAACTTATCTTGTATTGCAGGAAAAGGAAATAACTGGTGGTTTTGCAAACTAACAAACCAAAGATCCCTGTGAGATTTACAGATGTTATGTTGTTTTTTTGTTTGTTGTTTTTTTACTTAAATCAAATTTCTTTAAATAAAATACTTCTGGATGAAAATCTTAAATTTTTGTTAAATGTATTCCATTAATTGCAGTTATTTGCACTTGTGTCTGCACAAATAACATGCACCTTCTCACAGAAAGAAATGTTATAAAATGAACAAACAAAGTTCAGAAAAAGATCTTAAACCCATTGTTATTCTACAAATCTATGTACACACAATAAACAGCTTACCACAAAGAATTATTCCAAGTACAATGACCAATTCCGTTATTGAAGTGGTCATGGTGCTTTGCAGTCATATTTTCAATATGAAACTCTGCACTTACTAATATGTTTTATATTGCTGTCAGAGGTGTAACTCCACCTCCGGTAACAGTATTTATATGTCATGAGCCAGCCAAGAACAAGAGTTCCAGGCTGGTTAATGTCAATTTTGTGCATATTCTTTGTACAGAGGTTCATTCATTGTAGCTGACATTCTCTGCCAATGAATGACCGGTGGGACTGGCATCTAACTTCTGCAGAAGCTAGATACATAACACCCGGCATCAGAGAAGGCTTGGAGCCTGGCAGGGACCCATGTAAAAGGGCAAACCCAAAATGACACTCTTTTTTATTTATTTATTTTTTTAAAACAATACATTTTTAAGGATTCAAGTAACACTTTATGCTGCTGTTCTTTTTTTTTTTTTTCTTTAAACATACTTTGTTTAACTACTTCAGTTAACAAGCATTGATGTTTCAGCAAATATATGAATGTTAGTTCACCTTGCAATAATTTCAGCATTATCTGTGTATTGCTAGTGCTACATAACAAAATCCATTCATATAACTGGTAAACTAATCTGAAAAGTTATTTTTCTAAATATGAAATGTTCATCTGTTGAGAAATATTAAATATAACAACCAGCAATTAATCTTTAGGTTTAAAAAACATGATTTAAATCAAATGCACCCTGATAGACTCACATTGAAATATTACTGATAATTTAATTCTTCAGTCTGAAAAGACTACAAAAACTGAATGTGTGCTCAAAATAAAAATAAATTCATTTTTTAAGTCCTCCTAGAGAAGAGATATGGAGAGGGATTTCATTTTCTTGGTTGGTTTGTGTGTTTAAAGGGAAACCATAGTGCCAGGCACCATAGCTTCCCTCTCTGTCTAGCACCCTCTGTCAATCCCTTGGTGCAAAACCCCTTCTGTCGCTTACCTGGGTCCTGTGCAGAAGTCCCTCAGCGCTGGATCGGGTCCATCTTCTCTCCTCCTCGGCTTGCTAGCGGGCGAGACACAATGTGCATGCGCGGCAATGGCCGCGCTCACATTTAGGATTTCACATTAGGAAATGATGGTACCAGGAAGCAGTAGGTAAATAAATGAAAAGGTATATATATAATAATGTACTATTTATTTAACCAAATAAAAAGACAATAACACAGTGATAAAATACTTTTAGGAGTCCCACTTGATGCGTTTCGCCTCTCCAAGGCTTCGTCAGCACTGTCTGAAGAGATATATATACACACCTTTTAATTTATTTACCTACTGGTTCCTGGTACCATCATATTGTTAGGTAGGGATTATACAACCCACGCCGTTTACACCAGAGCAGCTCCTGCTCTGGTAAATGTAAGTACATTACCTTATTTGTCATCTGATTTTCCATCAGTACTTACTTCACCATTGGAGTTTTTTCCTGTATTTACCTCCACATATATCCTGCACATTGCACCTTTTTGAAGCATCTGTGGCGACTGCATCACTATATATCCTTAGACAGGGATTGTTCCGTACATGCGCAAAACAGCTGAGCTCTAAGTTAGCGCAATAAAATGTGAGTAGAAGTGACCTAAGATTATCTACTTATCACATATGCACTTTACATACTGTGCTGCACTAATATTTTGCCTTTTCTTCTCATTTTGAGGTCAATTGTGTATAATCATTTGAAGACTATGTACGTATAACATTTTACACATATGCTGGGCATGGTTTACTCTGTTTTTTCTTGAAATGTTCTGGGTGCCAATAGTGTCCCTTTAAATCACAAGTGCATGCAACTGGAAGGTGTAATTATCAGGGAAATATTATTGGGGTGTGCTTGCCCAAGTCACTGTTGCCAGTAAGGTGTATGAGGGTGCAAAGAAGTCAAAGGACATAGGAGTGATGGAGTGAGTACATGATGTTCAGGCATCAACATATACTATGAACTACCCAAATAATGTCCTCCCCATATATGAATACCTTACTGGGTTTTGTTTAAATTCAAAGCAGGTATTTTAAAAGAGACAGATTTGGTATTTGTTCGTATGTCTATTAGCTGCCTACGAAATGGCTACTTGATACATATAATAATGTTCTGAACAGACTTAAAATGTTTATATACATGTATGCATGCGTAGGAGAGTTGTTAGTCGTGTGTGAGCGTATCCATGCATGATTGTAAATGTGTATTTAAGTGGCTACACATACGTATGTATGTGTAGGCAAGTGGTTAGTTATGCATGTGTGCTTGAGAGAGAGAGAAGCTAGTTATATTTGAAAATATGTGGTTAATTTGCTATGTGCAAGAGAGTAACTTATTAGGTAACTGCAAAATATGGTTAATTGAGTATGTGTATGAGAGAGTACTTTGGTGAATATAGTGTGTATGACAGTACGGCTAATTAAGTGTGAACAACTTTTCATAATTTATTATGCTTGTCTTCTAGAGTTCAGGGAAACAGAGTTCAGATGTCATTCCGTCTAACAAAGGGTAAATATTCAGTTCCTCTGAGGAAAAATGGAGGGGGCTGTAGAACACTTTAAGATAAATTGTTTATCTTTTATTAACAGAAGACAGTTTAGTATAATTTCCGGATTGCTATCAAACTGCACAACTGACGGGAAATACTTACAGGGTTGAAGTGGTCCCATCCAAAGTTGAACTGCTACCGTGTGTTCCATTCACCAATGTTCCTTGTGATGGCATCACCAATGAGAGTGTGACACTTGTTTTGCTAGTGTTCTGTGCATTGGAGTATGGCACAGAAACAGGATATATCCGGCCACCTTGTAACATAGAGGAAATGGGCAAAGGTAAATTCTAAATACAAGAACATGTTTGAAGTGAAGTGAAGATACAAAAAGAAAAACAGTTTGGTACCTTGAGTAGGTGTGAGGGTGGGTTGTGTAACCTCCTCCAAAGGGTAGCCTAGATTTCGTACAAGCAGAGTCATATCTTCATGTTTTGAGCAGTACTTTGCACGTTCCCCACCACTGACAAATGTGTCATGGTGAATTCGCTTAACCCTCTCCACAACTGCTTGTGCCACGTCATCCAACGATACCTGCTTGGCAAACTCTGTAGCAATCATTGCTGCTATCTCCTATGGTTATTGACAAATGGGAGCAACATGAAGAAAAACGTATCAAATAGGAAGAAAAACTAACAAACTTCATATTTAAAAGTACAAGCAACATTCACTTGTAAAGGCAAAAAAAAAGAAAGAAAGATATTGCAGTCTAGTAGAAAAGATGCAAGTATTTAATTATCCATTTTTATAATTGGAGTTATATCTAAAAACAGTTTGAAAATGCTACAGTTCTCCTGCCTGAAGCATTTGCAAGTCCTCCCCTTTTCCCCCAGACCAGACTTTCTATGGTATAGTTTTAACGCTAACTACCAAAAATGTATTTATATTCAAGACCTATGATGTACTTAACTACGAGGACTGAATATATTTTTCTATAGTTGCACTGGATGTGTAAAAATGACAGGCCCCAAAAAAATTTCAACAACATTTTATGTTGTATTAAGTATACATGTAGGATATTAAAAGAAACCCTTAAATTATGGTGAAACAAACACACAAAGCAAATTCTAGGGCTTTTTTTTTAGTTCAGGACTTGAACAATTGCCTATGACCTTAAGGGGTTAGCTTTAGATTTCTCTAAGTTTAATATACATCTTTTAATACATGCAAAAATTACGAAAATAAAAAAGATAATGTATGTCAAATAAATGCCACACTAAAAGTAAACAGTAATAGTCACTCTGAATTTAGGCTGGATTGAATGTATATATTTCTAGCAATTTAAAACTTGAGAATGGAAATATTTAATTCTTATAGCCAGATGCCATTGGGATCATTCTTTAGAGTCCAAGATGGGATTCTGAATAAATATGAATGTGCTATAATATGGTTGACCAGTAGGTGTCTGCAGGCCTTAAAGGACCACTCTAGTGCCAGGAAAACATACTCGTTTTCCTGGCACTAGAGTGCCCTGAGGGTGCCCCCACCCTCAGGGACCCCCTCCCGCCCGGCTCTGGAAAGGGGAAAGGGGTAAAAACTTACCTTTTTCCAGCGCTGGGCGGAGAGATCTCCTCCTGCTCTCCTCCTCCGATCCTCCTCTTCTCCTCCCCGTCGGCTGGCTGCGCGCGCATTCAGCCGGTCACATAGGAAAGCATTCATAATGCTTTCCTATGGACGCTTGCGTGCTCTCACTGTGATTTTCAATGAGACAGCCACTAGAGGACATAGGGGGAAGGCTTAACCCATTCATAAACATAGCAGTTTCTCTGAAACTGCTATGTTTATGAAAAAATGGGTTAACCCTAGAAGGACCTGGCACCCAGACCACCTCATTAAGCTGAAGTGGTCTGGGTGCCTAGAGTGGTCCTTTAAAGTGAACATGTCATGACAATTTCAGCAGAAGGGTGAAGTTTCTTAGCATTTAAATCAACCTTTGCTCAAAGAACAAACGGTTTTAAGCTCTAAAGTTTAGACATGTTAATTAATGGGAACCCAAGGCGGTGATCATACACAGGCTTATGCTACTGAGTTTGGTTCATGGTCTGCATGGTACAATGAGACGTCAAGTCAGCTAGCCAAAATTTCTAAGACACAACACAAAAATGACAGAAAATCTTCCCAGTAAGAGGGGAGCATGAGACTAGCAAATATTGCTGATGCACGCCTTCTCAGGAAAGAGGAAGTTAGCTAGAACTTAAAGGGACACTGTAGGCACCCAGACCACTTCTCATTGGAGTGGTCTGGGTGCCAACTCCCACTACCCTTAACCCTGCAAGTGTAATTATTGCAGTTTTTCATAAACTGCAATATTTACATTGCAGGGTTAACTCCACCTCTAGTGGCTGTCTATTAGACAGCCACTAGAGGTCACTTCCTGGGTTCTAGCACAGGTTTCCTGTGCTAGAGCGTCGCTGGACGTCCTCACGCTGTGTGAGGACCTCCAGCGTCGCTCAAAACCCCATAGGAAAGCATTGAAATGATTTTTCAATGCTTTCCTATGGGGAGACTTAATGCGCATGCGCATTAGGTCTCCTCGGCCGGTGAGCGAGATCAGTCTCGCCCACCGGCCGACGTAATCACTAGGAGGAGCGTCGCGGAGGCGGAGACAGCGGCGAGGGATATCGCCGCTGTCCCAGGTAAGTCACTGAAGGGGTTTTCACCCCTTCAGTAACCGGGGATTGGTGGGTGGGAGGGAGAGGGACCCTCCAGTGCCAAAAAAACGGATCGTTTTTCTGGCACTGGAGTTTCCCTTTAAGGAACGGACAAGCAGTTGGCCATATGCCTTGGCTTGGTGTCCCAACCTTGGCTCAACTTGTGGAGTGATGGAAGCAGAAAAAAAGGGAAATGCAATGGCAGAACCTCTGAAGCAACAGAATAAGAGATTAGAGAGAAAACATTCTAGTCAGCTTTTAAATATGCTTCTTGTCTTTTTACAAATGGCCAACAGCAAATTAAAATAAAAAGAATCTGAGAAATACGCAACTTTACCAACTTAAAAACAGGATGCAGAATGTTATGTTTGCGTAACACAGTTTGTAAGACATGATTTCAAAAAAACAAAGACATATTAGCTCTATTATCCTGTTTTGATACTCCCCCTTTTTTTTTTTTCCCTTTTCTCACTCGTTTTTTTTTAATGAATTTCGAATCACGAGGTTTGTGGACTTATTACATACAAAGACGTTCTGTGAATATTTATGCAAATGAACTAGTAGGAACGCAACACTTGCGTTCCACGAAGAACGAATAGGAGGACAAGTAGAAAATCACACTGGGTATCCGGTCACGTGGGCGTTCCACAAACCGATCACGTGTGCGTCCCACGAACAGAACTTCCGGGTTTACGGATGCCGGTATGGATACACTTTAACAAAACACACGTCCCACGCCCGATCACACAGATGCCGACAATCAAGCAATCTACCCCCTATAAAAGCAGGAAAAGTGCCATTTGAAAACTTACACCAACTGAGGAAGCCAGCTCCTGGCGAAACGCGTTTTGGTTTTATAGACTATTTTATATATATATTATTTTGATTCAGTTGAATCTTTGTTTTTTATCTGTCAAGATTTATTTGAGTTTATTTTGTTTAATAAATTTCTTCCTGATTTATGGAAAATTGACCCATTTGCATCTTTATCTCCTATTTGGAAGTTGAAGAAAACAGGAGGATACAAGAAGAGGGCAGTGGATCCCCTTATAAAGATCCCAAGGCGTTACACACTAGAGCCAGGTGACCCTGTGGCTCTATATTTGTGAGTGTACATTTTATATGCACATTGTTCTCTATTTTTACATATATGTGTTACATATTGGTCTGCACTATGATGTGGTTGTCTGTTGTTCACAGGCTATAATACAGTATTATCTATACACACCGTATCTACAGTTGTACAGGTATTTTAGTGCTCCACTTATTTTTGTATTTCTTTATTTGTTATTTGTGAAGATTAAGGGAATCCTTCACTTAAGTGTAGAGCCTAATTTTACCTTTCTGGTGGAGTGTGCACTTACTTTGTTCATATATATTAGCTCTATTGTCCAACACAGATACTGCATCCATCAGTTGCTTTTCAAAATCATGTGCGCTGAAGCATTTTGTGTCAGGTGATTTATAAGAGCAACTGACAGTTGCAAAATAGTGAGCACTGAGTTATATAACCGACAATCTGACCTAAGGTGCATAAAGATGGCGGTTATAAAAGGGGAATAGGCAAGTGATTTAGTCACAAACATCTTGGGAATTATTCTCGGAGCAGGCCTCTCGAAGGAGAGTCTGATGTCGGGGAGTTTGGGTCTCTCAGATATTTGGAAACTCTTATTTTTGCGTCCCATTATGTCAGCTGGTGGGGGCAATGAAGTTGGCGTTCTCCTGTATGGTATAGCCAGGGTAAACCGTTATTTTAATCATTGTTGTTACGGAGCTGCACAGAAACGTTTAGTCTGCTCATCAGCCACGCCCCCTTCGAATCAATGACATTTTTATGCCATAATTCTCACTTCAAAACTATTTTTTTTTTTTTTTTATATTACAAGATTTAACGTTAGGGACATATGTCTCGTAGGCTGCCAGATTAGTGAAAGTTACTGAACAGCAATCTATCTTAGTTCAATAACAAGAGAGGAGCTGTAGAGAAAGAGATGGTGAGTATTTCACTTCACAGCATCTCTCTGAGTATTAGTAAAATAAGTGAGATTATGAAACTGGGCAGCAGGGGCAATTCGCTGCCATTAATTCACACACTATTAATTCTTCCTATGCAAATGTCATCAGACGGTCTGTGGAGTGAGAGACATGCGGTCTCAACAGCCCCTCTTCTCTACGTAAGGAGAGCAGCTGAATGTACCCTTAGAATGTAAATACGTTTGACCAGGACCCTCAACACCTTCTGTTCCTGTAAGTGAAACTCGTCTTGTCGCAAGTCCTTGCTTGTTAGTGCACCTATTTTACAGCGCTGCAAATTTTTTGGCATTTATAAATAATAATGCGGTAGCTGTTGCTCCGCAGTATAACTCCTACAAATCTCAGGCAGGCTAGGAGATGTTTGCTCTGATGATGCCCTAATAACACATTGTGGAGCATCAGGCAGGCTGTACAATATGTTTTTGTGTAAAGCAAAAGTGTCCAGTAACAGAGTCAATAACATGATCTAGCCATTGAAATATGAGGGGGGATTCCCATTCCCACACTGGTCGAGTAGGAAACTGGGGAAGATACGATCGATGAAATGTTTAAAAACAAAAAACAGACGTAAAAAGTACAGACTATTACCTGATTGGCTTGTCCAGGACCATGAGCAGCTTCAAGAGCTTTGGAAAGTCCTTCTGACATTAGCACCAGAAAGCCTGTTACTCCATCCAGTGGCTGACAGCCATGGATCTCCGGTTCTGCTGTGATTGGCTTTGATTTGGCAGTGCTGGTCAAAGTAAAAGAATAATCGTACTGGATTTTAGTAATTTAGCTTGTGGCAAATACTAAATGAAACTATTTTAAAACCTACACACCTATGATCAGAGGGAAATCAATACAATGTTGTATAATTACCATTTGCTTTGCATTGTAATATGCAACACAACCAGACTAATGATATAGCCCAACGATCATCCAGATAATTTTTGGCTAAGCAAAACGACAATGATTGGCTAATACAGATGAGCTAACATGCAGAGTTTGAAATGAAACTAAAGGATTTTGCCAGGGACTCTAGGCAACCAAAGCACTAGAGCAAGCTATAGTAGTAATCCTGTTTATAGCGCCTCTTTTAAAAAGTAAAATGTTGTCTTTTTTGTGCTTTGACTGTGAGCTAAAATTTACCTCAAATGGCTGATGAAATCAGAAAGTACTCTCACCTGAGCAGTTCCATGTCACTATAGTTGTATTTGACTTTGTAATCTCCAATGCGGCGTGTGCTTTGCTGACCTCCAATTACACCCACCTGTTTAATCTTGGATGTATCCAGTCCTAAGGCACAAGATCGTTGTCATAAAAATAAAAAAGGGTGGAAAAACCTTAATATACTTTAAACTATATGATGCAGTTATTTTGCAAAACATTGGTTAAATAAAAGCAACAGGATGCTCTCAAATATCTCTGTGTATGACACGAGCTATACATTTGGGCTTAAATATAAAATACAAAGTAAATATTAAATATAACGCAATTTACTATCAGTGAATAAGCCACTTGACGTTGTTTTTCTATACAGTTCTCAAACAAAATACATATAAATAATAATAATTGCGATACAGCTCTTGAAAACTCATTCATAGTATGATGATTTCAGTTTCCCCTTTAATTTAATGCATTTGGGTTTTCAACAAAGATCTGATGTTGAATAATAATAAAATGGTCTCGAGACAATGGGCTGTGTAGGAAACTTTATATATCCTGTCCATTATTTACCAGGTTTTGCTACTCTTATAAAATAATGTATTGACTTGATACTACTGGTTTTAGGTTTATTAGTAATTATTTTATAATTGTATATCGAATATATACATATATTAGTAGATGTGTTATAATCCTGAATATACAACATTTTGGGTTAGATATTTCTAACATTTTAGTCTGGTGATAAAGTTAGATGTAAATTTGCATGTCATTTTATTCAATGCATTGGGGCCTTTACCCTATCTTTCTTCATTCTGTTTTTTGCAGATGCAACATTTTGGGAAGCAAACTGTGAATATTAAACCTAACTGACCATGTAATGGTGTACACCGTCTCAATTAATTCTACAGCCTCTGTCATAACTTTCTACAAGACAAGCTGGACATGCCACTAGAAATGGATTACTGCACATTAGTAGTTATATAAATCCTCAAACAACATATATAACAATGAAACATGCCGTTTTTATACTGTATCCACAGATTCAGGAACTTGAGCTTAATGGATTGGTTGCAGTAAAAAGCCTTTTCCCCATTCATTGTACTACTTGTAAATTGAAAGGGAGTTAAGGTAGATAAAAAGTAAATTGTACTGTTTAAAAAAAAAAAGAAAAAAAAAGCAAAGTCTGGTAGTGAGGACCTTCAGAATAACTAACTTTAAACACAGCTTCCACAACTGCCCACCAAAAGGTAGCACATACCCAGCTGAGAGAGCCTGAATATCTCATCCTCATTTTCTGTTGTGTGATCAGCATTAAGCTGTGTGACCTGGAGGCCATCCACAGTAGATTTACATAGCAAAGCCCGGTTGGTCCCTGAAATCAAACATTAAAGAATGTTATTTTTATTCTCTTACAGTGATTCTTGAAGTGCTTCTCTTTGGTATTAGTTAAAGCAAGTATACCCGTCAGAAGGTTTGTTGTAGGGAAGAACAAAAAAAAAACAAGGTATCTAAAGACTGGTAAAGGGCATCCGTCATGCCCCAAACAACATATGATCATTATTTTACCTATACATTGTGCTAGGAGCTTTGCTAGCAGAGGTATAGATTAGGAGAAAAAAAAAAAAAACAATTTAAAAATAGTCTTTTCTCCCAGCTGTCAATCAATACAGGAGCTCCCTCTATTCTCCACCCATAGCAACCACAGAACATATGCTTTGATTGCAATGAAAACAACCTGGCCGGCACTTCTAGCACTGGCTAGGGAGTATAGGAATGGAGTAAAGTGACTCTGTTCTGACACTGGCAATGAAGCCAGTGTGCCGATGTCACTGATAAAAGTTGCCATGCTTGGAGATGCGTCTCACAGGGAAAATCAAAGAAGACTTCGGGAGGAGTGGGGACGGCCTAGGTGGGTGTAAAAAGGATACTACAGCTGTATTCCAGGCACTATCGCTCCCGCTGCCTCCCCCCGCCCTCTGCGCTGGGTCGTAACTCCGCCTCCTCCTTCGTCCTGTGATGAGCGGCTCTAATGTGCATGCACGGCAAATGTCGTGTGCGCATTAGACCTCCCCAAAGGAAAACATTGAATCAATGTTTTCCTATGGAGAAAAATCTGTGATATATGGTGTATTCACTAGAAAAGGGAAAAAATTCCGGTAAGTTCATTTTTTATAACAGGTTGAAATAAGCTAGGTTAATAAAGCTAAATTCCCTTTTATTCCAGAAGCTGTGTCCTTAACCCCTTAAGGACCAAACTTCTGGAATAAAAGGGAATCATGACATGTCACACATGTTTAATACCATTTCCTAGAGATCACGTGCAACTGAAGAGCCCATAAGCCAGTTTCTACCACATACATTATGCCAGCACCTGAGGTGTTAAACTCAAACTGCAGAGAGGCAGATGCAGGCCTAACATGGGAACTACAGATTATTTTTTACAGATAAGAGGAGAGCTGAATTCTGCAACTCTGCTATTTTAATCTTAAATTTACAATTTACTTGTCCATTTATTGGTTTAGCAAAGTATCCTAATAGTTCACAACAAGAACAGATTAAAAATTTTGTAGTCACCTCGTAAAGTAAGACGCTTTTCAAAGACTACTTTCATTAGACATACAAACTCAATTGGAAAGTTCTGAGCACACAAACAGCCCCTACAAATATGTACCACTTTCCAATTTAAATGTTTTAGGTCAGACTTTAAGGCATGTTGTAGCTCATACGTAAAAACTTATAGGCATCAAAACAACTTTAGCTTAAAGGGAAACTCCAGTGCCAGGAAAACGATCCGTTTTCCTGGCACTGCAGGTTTCCTCTCCCTCCCACCCCCCAATCCCCAGTTGCTGAAGGGGTGAAAACCCCTTCTGTCACTTACCTGAGGCAGCGGCGATGTCCCTCGCCGCTGTCTCCTCCTCCGCGACGCTCCTCCTCTGTATTGCGTTGGCCAGTGGGCGAGACTGATCCCGCCCACCGGCCGAGGAGACCTAATGCGCAGCAATGCCGCGCATGCGCATTACGTCTCCCCATAGGAAAGCATTGAAAAATAATTTCAATGCTTTCCTATGGGGAAATGAGCGACGCTGGAGGTCCTCACACAGCGTGAGGACGTCCAGCGACGCTCTAGCACAGGTTTCTTGTGCTATGTGTCAGGAAGGGACCTCTAGTGGCTGTCTAGTAGACAGCCACTAGTGGTGGAGTTAACCCTGCAAGGTAATTATTGCAGTTTATAAAAAACTGCAATAATTACACTTGCAGGGTTAGGAGTAGTGGGAGTTGGCACCCAGACCACTCCAATGGGAAGAAGTGGTCTGGGTGCCTTGAGTGTCCCTTTAATGTATAGATCATGTATGTACCTGCAGTCTCACTGCTCAATTCTCTACCATTTAATTAAATCTATTTTGTTTCTACCCACCTCCCCTGGCTGTGACTATCACAGCCTATGTTTTCAATCAGTTGTTTACTTACTTTAGATGTTTTATCCCCTGCTTTAATTGAACTTTAATCACACATACGAGGCTCTTGCAGGGTCTATAAGGCTTTTAGAGCAGGAGATTAGAAATTCTAAATTAAACATACTGCACAATGAAGGAAGTTTAAACATTAGATCTCTCTTTACAGGAAGTGTTTAGAAAGGCTGTGCAAGTCACATTAGGGCTGCACAAACAAATTAACTCTTACATGGCAAAGAATCGAGCAGTGAAACTGCAGGGACATGACCTATATACCAAAACTGCTTAATTAAGCTTAAGTTGTTTTGGTGCCTAAATTGTCTTATTTGAAAAACATCACGTGCTCAGCTAACACGGATTGTTGGCCCCTTTTTGAAAAAAAAAAATGCATTTATTACATTGGCAACCTACTCTTCAATTATATGTTATGTAACAAAATATATTCTGTATAACAGATTCTTTACATAATGGTTCTACACAGGGGAAGACGGGGCAGCTACAGTGAGGATTACTCAATCTCCCCCCCCACCCGCCCACAGTTTACAGAATTATAATACAAAATACTCCCATTTGTCCTGTATGAAGACTACGCAACAATTATTTCATACTCAAAAATGTTGATAAATTATTTTTTCTACAGAAAGAATCTACTCTAAAGAATGAGATGACATAGACTTCCTCCCACTCCCTTACTGTAGAGAAATACACACCCACATTAGCAACGTAAAGTTTGCAGTTCAGAATGAGCACCACAATGACCATTACTCCTCCGTAAATTTCTTTCTCTAGGATGTTTAGGCGCTCCACAATCTTCTGGTACTGGCTGGGAAGCTGCTGTTTCACGGCACCCTAAAGAAATGAAAACATCACTCGAACCATATTACCGCGAATATAATGCATCGTCTGTCTAAAGAAAGAGCAAAATCTGTAACCAATATTTAATTGATGAGAAGATCCTGTGTCTGAAGTCTGTGCTAGGCAGAAATTGCAGGGTTTGCAAGCGCTACAGACAAGAGATCAAGCTGTTTTTAGATAAACCCCCAAAGGGAAAATGCAGAAATAGAATTGAATCGTTTTTTAACATCCACTGTGTAAGGTAGTCGTTATCAAAGTAATAGCTTTATACTAACTGTTTTTAACACAGTTTAATTTTTTGGTATGATAGAGATAAATGCCAATTATTATTACACATATGAATCCCAATTTAAAAAAACACCCAGGTCTTTAGATCTAACTACACATTTATTGTACTTTATGGCACCATTTTGTACATTTATTGCATCACCTAAGAAGTGTGAGACAAACACGTGTGTGCATTAATTTACTATGAAAATATTTACGGTTTCAGAGGCATTACCATAGACTAAAAATGGCACATTTGAGATTAACATTGGTGATCATAGCCTAAAAACCATTAAGGACAAAGCATATTTTAGAGCACTTGATCCCATTTCCCAAAAGACTCACAGGACACATGCCAATTGCAGCTAGTTGAAGTGATATATAGGTTTGTAAAAATGCAATACGCCACTTGCAATAAGGTACTGAAACCTTACCCCAAATTGCAAATGCCATAGTAGACCAATTCTAAAGATGAGGTTTTGCTATTGCACTTACAATCCAGCTGGTCTTGGCTTTTATACAAATGAGTATTTTAAATTATGTTTCTAACTTTTAAACATTAAGACATACTCAACAACTACTACTTAAAGCCAACATCATTAGCTTCTAAACCTAATAAAAAGTTATATAACATCTGTAACTTGGAGAACATTGGTAAAAGCAGTTTATTGGATCTTTTCAAGCAGGGTTTGTTAATTCCCTTCTCAGATTATAGTCTTGCACGCTCATTGATCCAATGATTTTTGAGGTATATTAACCTCTTGGCTTGTGACCGAAAATTATAACTCTAAATGCATTCCTTTTATTAGTGAAAATTGTTGCCTATAGCATGTGCCCATAAATAGTCTTTTCAAAACCATACTCCTTGTTTTTTCAATTTAAATGAGAATGAGATGAATGCATAGACATAGTGGAAGTCAGTATTCATTTGTCGTTGCCACACAAAACTTACAAAGCTACAAAATGTAACTGTCACATGCCAAGCAGACTACTGATGGAAAGTAAGTGAACAGAGAGAGGACTCGCAAAAACAAACAAAAAAAATGTGTTCATCAGATACCTTTACTGCATGGCAAAATCTTAAAACAGTGGTTCTTAGCCTTTCATAAAAGAGAAACAGGGAACCAAATTACATTTAAGTGCTTGTTAACTAATTTTTCATCTGCAAAAGTACTTCTTCAAGTGCAATATACCGTATTTATCGGCGTATAACACGCACTTTTTCTCCCTGAAAATAGGGAGAAAATCATGGGTGCATGTTATACGCCAATATCTCACATTTACTTACCTGTCTTGAAGCGTGGGCCGGCTTCACAGCGCGCACCGCGGTACTGGAACTTAAATTCCAGGTTCCGGTTTCCGGCGGGACTGAAAGGAAGTGTGCACACTATTGTGTGCACACTTCCTTTCAGTCCCGCCGGAAACCGGAACCTGAAATTTAAGTTCCAGTACCGGCGGGACTGAAAGGAAGTGTGCACACAATAGTGTGCACACTTCCTTTCAGTCCCGCCGGAAACCGGAACCTGAAATTTATGTTCCAGTACCGCGGTGCGCGCTGTGAAGCCGGCCCACGCTTCAAGACAGGTAAGTAAATATGGGACAGAGGGAAAGTGCACTAGGGGACACTATGGTGGGGGGGGGGGGCACTATGGGAGGGGGAGGGGGGACACTATGGGAGGGGGAGACACTATGGGAGGGGGACACACACTATGGGGGGTGGAGAATACTATGGGAGGGGGGGAAGAATACTATGGAAGGGGGGGAAGAATACTATGGAAGGGGGGGGAACACTATGGGATGAGGGGGGAACACTATGGGATGAGGGGGGAACACTATGGGATGAGGGGGGAACACTATGGGAGGGGGGGAGAATACTATGGGAGGGGGGGAGAATACTATGGGAGGGGGGGAAGAATACTATGGGAGGGGGGGAAGAATACTATGGAAGGGGGGAACACTATGGGATGAGGGGGGGAGAATACTATGGGAGGGGGGGAGAATACTATGGGAGGGGGGGAGAATACTATGGGAGGGGGGGAGAATACTATGGGAGGGGGGGAGAATACTATGGGAGGGGGGAGAATACTATGGGAGGGGGGAAGAATACTATGGAAAGGGGGGGGGAACACTATGGGATGAGGGGGGGAATACTATGGATAGGGTGGAAATTTCCTGGAATTTCCTTCTGAAAATGAGGTGCGTGTTATACGCTGGCGCGTGTTATACGCCGATAAATACGGTAACTAACATTTACATAGACCCAGGAAGGCAATGCAAAACAATAAACAATGTATTTTGGGTAGTTGCATGGGGCAGGAAAAAATACGGACCCAATGACATAGCATGATGTCACATATCTGGGTCCAGATTCACTGGTTAGTTACCAATAATGTAAAATTAAAGGTTTTTTGTTTTTTTTCCCTTCTCTACAAATAAAAGTATCTGAAGGAGTTAGGGAATGTGGCCTTCAGCCATTTGTTTCTCCAGATCTCCAAGATACATATTTCTTTCCACATAATTTTCTTTCTTTGTTGCCGGCAATTTATTGTGTCCTGTTATAAACATTTTTCATGGTCTTATATCAAACGTAAACATAAAATTGCAAGATTCCCGATGAACGGGATCTATAGTGTGTCCATAGAACCTTATATAGGGGATAACCCTTGAATGTATAACAAATATTTAGACTGAAGGTGATCCCAAAGCCTAAGTAAGCCTGGGAGCACCAGAAAAAGGTTCTATGAGTCTTGCCCATTAAGTAATAGTAAAAACACCTTTATTATAGGGTATAAATTCCCCACGAAACAAAGGAAACATATAAAAGATACTAACACTTCTAATAAAAACACTCAGGGGAGATTGTGATCTTATATCTGGAAAAGGAGTAAGCAGATATGCTTAGAGATTGTGCACTGTTGTACTTAATGCACATATAAGTCCATGTAGCATAGAATTTCTGTAAGAGTCTTAGTAATAATATGCAAATATAGGTGGGTATACCTCCTAACAATAAGAAAAACCAAGAACTCTATGAGAAAAAAAGAAAGTTCTCAACAGCCCTTCATAGTAAAGCTACAGCCTAATATGATACATGAAATAAGTGGATACATTTAGACAGTATAGCCTTCATCAAAGTGTCCACTAAAGTATCCAGGGACAAGCAATTCTAGATAGTTAATTGTAGCTTCCTGAAAAAAATGAGCGGTGAGCTAACTTTGCAAAGAGGTCTAAGCTATAAAGGACTATCTATTGCAAACAAACTGCTTAAATTCCATATCGTTAACCTCCATAAATCCAATCTATCTCCCCTCACCCAGAGAGCACACAACCAGTGCTGGTGATTTAAATTAAAAGAACATAACCTAACGCACGTTTCGGCGCTATGCAAGCGCCTTTTTCAAAGGTAAATGTGATACTGACACTGACTCACTTTTTATACCGTGTATGGACTGCAGGCATCCAATCAGAGAATGCGCCGTATTAGCCTCCCGCGCGCCAAAATTAGTGGGTGATCTATGGAGCTGATTATTCAAATTAGCTCCGCCCCTAGGCGTCATATTGGGGGCGTGTTTAAGTGCAGATTTTGCGAGCACTATGTTCATCACTATTAGGTATCACATATAAGAAAGTGCACTGTTTAAAGGGGCTTACTCATTGAAAGTCTTTATATGCATAAAAATAGCTATATACATGTACACTGTAACCAATTAGGTGGCATTGCATATTTTTGGAAAATGATAACATTATATGGTTGATTCCTATATATACTCACTTGTACTGAGAGGATATGTAGCAGCTTAATGTGAGAAGAATATATTACATAGCAGACTTGAAATATTAGATTCTTGACAGTCACTTTATGTTTATCTATTCTTCTCATAAGTTGTTATAATATAATCATTGATATGATTCAATATGATATGTGCTAGAAGAGAAGTTGGAAAACACAACCAGTTATCATCTTAATATAGTTCAATATGGTGTACTGGAAACTAAGCATAATAAAGAAAGCAATTTATGTTACTAGTGGCAGGTGATTATTCATTTGAGTTGTATAATACATCTCTGTTAACATACACTCTGCCAAGCTTAAGAAGCTCATACATAATTTAGCTTGCATATGTGTGAGATATAGAGTGGTAAACAGTGAGGGTATATATAGAGATGGAATATCTACATATCGGTATCAATGTCATGGGTCAGTATCATAGCATGAGTTATATTACATATTATACCTATATTTATCTCCGGTGTTAAATAGTGATGAGAAATGGGTACAAATAGACAAACTCATATATATATATACATATTTACAAGTGTGAACGTTCTTGTTATGGTCAACCAATAAAAGGGGTAAACGTAAACCCTTCATTTAATCCTTTGGGTGATAAGGTGTCTAATTTCTGGATCCAGTAACATTCCCTTCTTTTGAGGGCCTGGTCCAAATCACCTCCTCTTCTACCCATTTGGATCTTTTCGATTCCCGCAAATTTTATACATCGGGGTGTATCCATATGGTGAGACCTAATGTGTCTGGCGACTGGGGTCTCTCTGTTTGAGGTCACTGAATGGATATGTTCCATTATTTGTCTCTTAAATGGGCGTATAGTTTTACCGGCATATTTGATGCCGCATTTACATGTCAATAAATAAACCACCCCAGAGGTATTGCAATTAAAGAATTGCTTTATGGGAATTGTAGTGGTATCAGTGGAGTCTGTAATTGTTTTGGACCCTTTAGTGATGAAACCGCATGCTACACATCTCCCACACTGATATGTGCCTTTCACTGTGATCCAGTTATTTAGTGTGTTCTTAGATGTAGACAAATGGCTGGGTACTAACTTTTCTTTTATGTTTTTACCTCTTCTGGCCGTGACAGACGCCTTAGGAGAAATGGTGTCTTTCAGGTGTGGGTCCTGTGTCAATAGTGGCCAGAATCGGCTTAAAATTCGTTTTGCTTCTTCCCAGCCTGCATCGTAATTGGCTATACATCTAATTTGTTTGTCAGTTCCAGATTTAATATCATTTTGCAGCAGAGTTTCACGGTCACAATTTAGTGCCCTTTGGTAAGCTTGCTTCAGGCATCTAATAGGGTACCCTCTTTCTCTGAATCTTTGTTTTAGTTCAGTGGCTTTGATCTTAAAGTCCTCAATCGATGAGCAATTTCTTCTTAGCCTTAGATATTGACCCACCTGAATACCCTTTTTAGGGGGATGGGGTGGTAGCTCTCCCATCTAAGCATATTATTTGTTGATGTGGGTTTACAAAAGAGGGTGGTTTTGACCTCCAGACTTTCAGTTATTGTGAACGTACAGTCAAGGAAGTTGAGAGTTTGATCACCGAATTCCATTGTGAATTTCAGGTTGATGTTATTCTCATTAAGTATTCCTACAAACTCCTCAAAATGTTCTTTAGTCCCTGTCCATATCACTAGGATATCATCTATGTACCGTTTCCATACATAGATTTACATTCTTTTTTTCTCATAGAGTTCTTGGTTTTTCTTATTGTTAGGAGGTATACCCACCTATATTTGCATATTATTACTAAGACTCTTACAGAAATTCTATGCTACATGGACTTATATGTGCATTAAGTACAACAGTGCACAATCTCTAAGCATATCTGCTTACTCCTTTTCCAGATATAAGATCACAATCTCCCCTGAGTGTTTTTATTGGAAGTGTTAGTATCTTTTATATGTTTCCTTTGTTTCGTGGGGAATTTATACCCTATAATAAAGGTGTTTTTACTATTACTTAATGGGCAAGACTCATAGAACCTTTTTTCTGGTGCTCCCAGGCTTACTTAGGCTTGGGATCACCTTCAGTCTTATATCAAACGTATCTGACTATTGTAACCAATAAGCCAATACAATTTCCCTATAATTGTGAACAGCAGAAAAAAAGGCATGGTTAAAGTCCACAACAGGAGTTACCATGGTAAGTAAACCGAGATAGATAGCTGCAATAACTGCTGCCATTTACCGGAAAGTGACGAGTAAACTGAGGTGAATGAACTATCACTTTCCCAGAAATTATGCTACTGAAAATCATCAATAACTTGTGTAAATAGTTTATTTTCTTCATGTGATTCTCGGTTTTCTTTTAAACTTATATTAAAGTGAACCTGTCAAAATAAAATAAAATAAAAAACCTAATCTTAAATTGCCCCAGAATACATTCAGTACAAGACACACAATGTATGCAATGTAATATATTGAGCTATACTGACCTCACCTCCGCTCCAGCACCATCTACAGAGCTATGTGGGTATAAGACTTCTGTGTAACACCCACCTCCAGTTCATCTTCTGGAGAATGTTTCTCCAACCAGGGCAAGCATCCTCATTGAAATTGACACACTGACATCATTGCCAGCATGCCGGCGTCTGACCGGAGTGACATCAGTCACATAATTCCTATACTCCCTAGCCAGTGATAGCAGCATTGGCTAGTGCATTTCCATTTACTGTGGTTGCTATGCTTGAGAGTGCAGAAGAACCTCTTGTGGGAGGTCATATCTGCTCTCCCTTGTCAAATCATTGACATAGACTTTATGATTCAGTTAGTAATCACAAAAGAAAGAAAAGGGTCTAGGCACTCCAATGCTTAGATAGGCAAATTTTTGGGAACTAGTGTCCAGCAGAAACGTTTCGACCAAAGAAAAAGACCCTTTGGTTGAAACGTTGGTGCTGGGCACTGTAGTTCTAATAAATTTGCCTACCTAAGCCTTGGAGTGCCTGGACCTTTTTCTTTCTTTTGTGACTACTAACTATCTTTTGAGCCTTGCTGCTGGCTCCAGGTTTGGTTACACCGTGGCTTTTATATAGTATATTAGATTTAATTAAAAAGTGTGAGGAAGAGCAATTTTTACACTGGTTTTTCACCTAATCCATACATTTGATAGCAAAATGTATATATAGCATTTCATGCTCTTTACAAAGAACATAAGTAGTTTTGGACAGGATAGGTCCCCTTTCATTGGCTGAAACCAGTCAGCTGATGTTCTCAGCCAATGAATGGCCGACATGATAGGCTTCTGGATTCTGTAGCTCTGGATGTTGTATATTCTGCTTCAGAATAGACCAGGAGCACAACAAGAAGCAAGAAGGCATTACCGGGGAAGATGGCCTGTGTACTCCTGGCATCATAACCACTACTCCAAACATCTAACCACTGGTGAGCTGAGGTGGTTTTGATGCTTGAAATTACTTTTTAACCATGTTTTCATAAAATCTTCTGTTCACGAACTTTAAAAATGCTGTAAAATGGCAGCTCCCGTTTATATATATATATTAGAAAAAGAAAAAAAAAAAAGCATAACAAGCATAAAAACATCCTGGGAAGTTATGATTAAAGCTCTCCAATGTTAGTTTGCAACAAAATGCATGATGGTGTCATTTAGCAGAATAATATAATATAACACAGGGATGCGCAATTCCATTTCGGGCGCTGGGCAGGTAGTTATTTTTATTTTTAGCCCTGCTTCAGGCTAGCAGCAGAGTGACTGGTCAGGTCCTCGGTTAATGATTGGGAGGGGGCCCGGCGGCTTGCCCTGTGTGCCGCCGGGTGCGAGGCCCCTCTGGTTTGCCCAGGAAGACAGCCAGCTTACTATGTCACCCCCTCACTCTGCCACCAGTCACCCTCACTCTGCCACCCATCATTCCCTCCCTCCCACGCTCTTTCACCCACTCCCTCCCGCGCTCTGCCACCTGTCACACCCTCACTGTCATTGCCTTCCCACCCCACACTGTGTCCTACCCATACTACATCCCTATCACCCCACACTACACCCTTATCCTACCCCACACTATGTGCCCTACACACACTACATCCCTATCCCACCCCACACTATGTGCCTTACACACTCTACATAACCTACAAACTACATCCCTATCCCACACTACAGTGTGTTTCCTACATCCATATCCCACACACTACATACATTTCCCACACCACATTCCATACACATACTACAAAACCTACACACTACATCCCTATCCCACACCATACCGTGTTTCATACACAGACTGCATAACCTACACACTACAACTCCTTCACACCACACCGTGTTCCTTATACACTACATACATATCCCACACCACCCCATGTTCCCTACCCACTACATCCCTATCCTGCACCACACCGTGTTCCCTACACACACACTACATAACCTACACACTACATCCATATCCCGCATGGCACCATGTTCCCTACACACACTGCATCCCTATCCCACACCACACCGTGTTCCCTACACACACTACATCCATATGCCGCACGACATCATGTTTCCTGCACACACTGCATCCCTATCCCACACTACATAACCTACACACTACATACCTATCCCACACCAGACCATGTTCCCTACACACACTACATAATCTACACACTACATCCCTTTCCCACACCTCACTAAATTCCATAAACACACTACATAACCTACACAAATACACACTACATCCTTATCCCACCTCATTCTATGTTCCTTACACACACTGCATAACCTACACACTACATAGCTATTTATTAAAGTTCTTTTAAAAGGGGCGCTCAAGGCACCAGAGCCACTACAGTTTAATGTAGTGGTTCTGTAGCAAAGAGATTGACCCTGTAGGCTCAGCAGTGTAAGCACTGCCTTTTCTGTAACCAAGCATGTCAGTGGATATAAATGGCCCGATGAGGTTGCCTCAGTTAATTATAGTTCTATTTTTAGATAAAATAAGCTACAATTCTCATTTGGAATTGATTCTGTTTAAGTTCACTACCTACTTGCATTTGTAATTGCATTGAAGTATTGTTCGGCCTGTCTCCTAAATTACTATCAACAAAGACCTTATTTAAATACGTTCTTGAATTTAAAAATAAAATAAAAAATTGTATCAGGACAAGTAGATTGGACAAACTATTTAACCCCTGGACCAGTGATTTTTTTTTACAATTTCAACACCCCTGTAACAGATACAGTTTTTTGGTAAAATATTCATTTCTGTATGCCGAATGACAAACACGTGGGAAAGAATGTTAAAAATACATACCTCTGGGAGTTGAGATAGTAAACTTGTTTTTTCTGCCAAAGAATCATCAATAGACTCCAAGAAACTTCTCTCCACAACATCAAAAGCCTAAACAGATTAAGGAAGAAAAATGAACAGGAGAGAAATCACTACATGCAGAAACCTCTAGATTGCAAGCGCTTTTGAGCAGAGTGGGTCTTCAACCTATTGTTCCTGTAACATTTTGTAATTGTCTTATTTGTTAAATTTCCCCCTTTTATAATACTGTAAAGCGCTGCGGAATAAGCTGGCGCTATGTAAATGCCAATAATAATAATAAAAAAATCTAACATAAATTAGTATCAATACCAAAAGCCAATATTCTGTAATGTTCTAGATGGACTTTCATGGCCTTAAAGAAACCAAACAATGCTAAAAGCAACGTCCATCTTAACTCATCATTGACCAGGAAGAGAGACTTATCCTTAAGCTTATCCTTCCATACCCACACACTGTGCAAGAGCTTGACATTTTGTGGGTATTTTTTATTCTAAAATCAAGCTGCTTTTAATTTATTTTTTAGTTTAAATAATTTTAATTTATTATTTAAACCAAACTCAAGTTTATATTCAAATTGTAGCTGTATTCTCATCTCTGAGCATGATTTTCACAGGATACAGCACTGGGTGAGTTGTCTAAAATAAATTACAAAAAAATGGTATTTATTTTTTTACATTAGTATTTTTCTTGTACCAAACTGATTGTTACAGTTATTTAGTTTAACCCCTTCATAGCAAGTTATTAGGTAAATCTCATATATGAGGGTAAAGCTTCTAGGTCAACGTCTAAAAGCTGAGTAAACCTAGAAAGCCTTTTCGTGTTGCATTGATGTAAACTATAGAATGACCTAGTCCTAATCCCTCAAGCAGATTATCAGGATAATAAAGATCAAAGGGAAAAGGTCTTATATATAGCAAGCAGCACAGTAAGGGGATGGGATTCATATAGCACATAACATAAAGAACTGCTTTAAAAAAATACATCTGTGTACAGATCCCATAATGCCTGTAACAGAGAAATTTAGTTCAAAATGAAACAGCAGGGTCACAAAAACGAGCTCAAACTGTTAAAGTAACATTAAAAGCACCATTTTTCCTGATACCATAACCACTACTGCTGGCTGTAAGGAGTCAACGTACTTAAGGCAAGATTAGTGCCTAGTGGATCCCAGGTAAGAAGTCAAACAGTTTGACTCTATTAATCGGGGGGAGGCAGGTAAAAAGTCAAACCGCTACTAAATGGTTGGCTCCTTACATAGGTGGGGGCACAGTGCATTTCTGGCACCATGATCACTAGAGTGTAGTGGGACTGTTTTAGTTGTAAAATGAAAGATCATGCAGCAAAATGTAAAGTGTTCAAATGTTACATTACTTATAGTTCTTAACAAATTAAATAAATAGAGGTGACAAGAAACACACAAATACTGTCTTGTGTCAAAACGCACCTGTAACAGCACTCTCTGAACCTCTGCATCAGTGACATCGGAGTGCAACTGCCCTAACAGAAGCTCAGCTGCCAGTCGCTGACCCACAAAGTTGGTAGCTCGTGCGCCATCATAGCCATTGAATACCCCATACAAGTAAATATTATTTTCTCCCCTAATGAAAGCAAGAAACCACATTAACATATTAGCAGGACAAGAACATACAAGATTCATTTCCAGGAAAAAATATTGATAGTCATCAAGATTAAATTCCAGGCAACAAGTTTTGACACCCAGGTATACAATGTTAACTATCAAAAAAATAAAATAAAATCTTATCTATCCCACTGCAAATTTTTTGTTAGTTATCAGGTTGTGCAAGAATGGTCTATGTACCATTAAAATGAACTTTAATGCTAACTATGTCTGTTGATTATTTTCTGCATTATTTTTTATTTACATTTATAAAAACTGAATTTATGATTTCTAGCTAACTGCAGACTCCAGAACACAAGAAAAATTCAAAGAATGTACATGGGGAGTAGGGAGCTTCATATATTCTTGTTGGCTGCTGATGGAACATGTTTTCTACAGCTTTTTTTAACACTTTTCTAAGGGGTCTGAAAATTGTGATTAATGATTTGAATGGCAATTATAGATACATTTGATGTTCTTGAAAAGCGACAATATTATTAAAGGAATACTCAGCTTATTGTAGTGGCAAGGTTGCACTTGCCCTGTCTCCCTGTTTTATATTGATTTGCTCAGGATTAAATTGATAGAAACTGAAATTCTTACCAGTGCCAAGGAGCCACCTTATTTCAGCCAAGATGGGGTGGTTCCTCTGTACTGGTGAGCCCCTGTTTCTATCAAACTATTCCAAATTAGCTTGTTATAAAACTGAGGGCAGGGCCAGTGCACTCTAGACAACCTAAACACTACAATGGGCTTTAATGGTTAGCTTGCTTAGATTAGCCCTTTAATATGCTCAAAATAATAAACTGATTTACCAAACGAAAACAGTTAGTGACAAATATTTTATTCAAGGTTCACTCCTGGGAAGAAATAAACTCCATAAGCTGATAACATCCATAACACTGCTGCTATCAGTTTACAGACAGCCCCATGTGTGGTTTTGTGAATGGCCATGAGCACAGCATTCTCCTACGCAGCCAAGAGAACAGCTGCAGCTTAAGGGGGTAGAGGCAAGCAAGATGTGCCACTTACTCACACAGGTTTGGATCACAAAGGAGGAAATAAAATGTTTTCCTTTGACATCAGAATAAAAAATAAAAAAAGGGAGTCTCACAGTTGCAGTTATGTTTACAAAATCCTGCAGTTGTAAGCAACTGTCTGCAAAGACAAAGTGACAGGGACCTCCTAGCACCACAACCTAGACATTGGGCACAGGGTATTATGGTGCTCAGTGTCATTTTAAACCTTGGACTTAGGTGCTCTCAGAATTTTCGACTTTATCCACACATAAGAAAATAGATAAAGGGGGGGCGGAGCTAGCCACGATCGCGAATGGCCGCTTGCTAACGGAGCTCTGATCGCGAAGACGGTCAATCCATAACCATCAGGCACACAAAGCAACATGGGACACCCCAAAAGAATGTCCAATACCTCCCAACAAGCAGGCAAACAATATGGATTGAAAACGGGAGCACTGACCAAATATTTTAAAGATCACACCGATCAACAAACAGAAGCAGCAGGCCCCAATATGGCGCCGGACGAACAGGCGGAATCTCCCAATCGCCTCCCGCCAGCCCAGCAGCATCTGAGAACCTGTCACAAGACCTGGAAAGGGACAAAGACAGGGACCTGAGGGAGATCCTCAGAAATCTCCCCTCCAAACAGGACCTCGCTACCATGCTTCAAAAACTGGAGGTGACGTTCCAAAAAGAGATGGACTACATCTCCTCAGAAGTAACACAGGTCAGTGAACGGGTTAACTCACTAGAAAATGACCAGGAATACATAGCCTCACAAATGCTAAATCTGCAAAGCACAGTGTCAGCACATAACGCCCAGATGGCAACAATGTACAGAACACTAGATGATTTAGATAATAGTGGGCACAGAAATAATTTAAGAATTAAAGGCCTCCCAGTAAAGGAAGGGGAAGATCTAACAGCAACCCTCCAATAATTAATCTTATCCTTCAAAGAGAGGTGACGATGCCGATCATATTGGACAGGGCCCACAGGGCGCTAAGGCAGACGTACCCAGAGACGCAGTGTGCAGGCTACACTACTACTACTCTCTTAAAGAGGACATACTCAGAAGTCTCCACCAAATCACGCAACCCCTTCTATTCCATGGGACGCCAGTGCAGATCTTCCCAGATCTTTCTTGGATGACACTACAAGCAAGGCGAACGATGAAACCCCTCACAGACTTACTACGTTCCAGAAACATAAGATACCGATGGGGGTTCCCCCTGGCCCTCACAGCCACACATAATGGAACCACTGCAACTCTATCCTCCGCGGAGGACGTGCAAGTATTCACCTCGGCTTTAAACTTACCAGACGTATACCTTCCAGACTGGTATGGGCCGCTACAACCCTCAGAAAGCATGCAAACAACCCACAGGCAAAGAGGACAGACCCCATCTAAACGTAGAAGAAATTACCAAATAACTCACCAAGGAGGATCCAGACCGAGAGCAGGCCCCTCTTCCCAATGATGAGACCTAAAGCATAAAAAACTGACCGCCAGCCGAGAACACACTATCCCAAATGATAACTGCAAAGCCAAGCTTTATAGAACTAACACACCAACCAAAGATCCAGAGACTAGACCACAGAGACTGGACCGCGAGTTTCCACCCTAGAGACACAAAGCCAAAACACCACATGGAAACCTACAAATATAGACTTTCTTCACGACACTCTGATTATGCCCTCGACCATCGACTCTCTGGAGTAGTGACGGACTACACTAACGAACTCCCTCGATGATACCTGCTCCGAACCGAAAGACCTGATTTCACCATCAGGGAAGATGAAACACGGGGCAACGATACTTCAGAGGGGTATGCAATATGTATGTTATATCATAGACAAATGTGTACGAAAGGGCAATGTTGACAGTCATACGGCCCCCCTCATCTCATCTCCTCCCCCCACCCAACAACCTAACCCCCATCTAATCTCATAATTACGCTGAGGTTGTGATGTATATCTCCCAAAGTAAACCACCGCTCCCGATTCCCTTACACCCCCTCCCCCACCAATAGCCTTTCTACACCCTTGCAACAAACTCAGGTGACACAACACTGGTCAACTGAAAGCATAAATTATGCACAAAATGTATTAAAGAGAAACACAATGTATATTATGTAATTTACACTGATTATACGGGAAATTGTATATGAGAGGGGAAAGATGTCTAATACAACAGTCATGATGTAAAACCGAGCAAGTAATTGAGATGCAAACTCCCCCACGAGGTACTGCTTCCGCTCAAGAGGACAATCAGAGCCTTATCCTAAAATCCTAACAATCACGTAGAGGCTGGCGTCCTCCCCTCTCTCCCAGAATTTTTTTGAAATATTTTCACATTAATCATCTTTGTCATAGTATTGGTAAGGCAATTGAAACAGTTTATCATGCCATATCACATTTAACACTGTATATTGTATATATATATCATAGGAACTTTGGGAAGGAAAAAATTAGAACTTGGAGCATAGTATGCCCTAGTGGGCTTTAGGTCCCTTAGCCAGAGTTCACATGGGTTTCAGGAGGGCGGTGATCGCAGAGTCACGGTATCTTGTGGACGGACGGTCTGGTAGTTAATCTACTGATCTTTGTCGCGGTCCATTTCTTGGCAGAACGTGAGTGCTCTGTTATACTCTCTTGTGCTTTCGGCTGCACTTCCATGGATTCACTTGCTTCCTGGTGCCCAGCCAACATTCCGAGGGCTTGAAGCAGTGCTTGTGGGTCCTCCGTGGAGGACAGGGTGAGGGTGTCCTTCCCCCGGGGCACCACCAAGGAGCCCCCTGCGTCCCAGCGTTTGATAGCGTTGTTTCTGAGGCGCTTGGCTACTTGCGCCAGTTTTTTCTTTTCCGCAAGGACTTGAAAGGGTAGGTCACTGTAAATCTCAACTGATCGCCCCTCGAGCCACACTGTGCCCATCTCTCTGGATCGTTTCATGATCGCGCTGCGGATTTGGATGTCGCTGGTCACTGCTATGACATCCCTGGGGCTGTCGCCGATTTTCGTATCCGGAAGGTTACTTTTATGTGGGGAGTTGCTGGGTTGTCTACAATGCCCATGGAGGTTATCAGCGTCCTCACAGTTGGGAGTAGGACTTCGTCTCCTATCTCCTCTGGCACCCCTCTAAGGCGGATGTTGCGCCGGCGGTGCCTGGATTCCAAGCTGAGCACCGTTTTCTTCAGCGTCTGGACCTCAGTGGTGAGTCTTTCTAGCTGGGTCGAGGTGTAGCTGTGCTGTAGGTCTCTGGCAGCCTCCTTCTCCTCCACCTCCTGTACTCTTCTATGGATTTTGCCAATTTCGGCCTGGGTCTGCTGTATGTCAGCTTTCCAGACCCGCTGCATGGACGCAAGTAGTCGTTTTATATCTCCTTTCGTGGAGGGAGAGGAATCGTCTTCCGAGTCTGTGGCTGACGCGGCTCCGCCCGGGTCTAGCAAGGCAGGGGATTCCCTCTCTGCCTCAGTCGTGCGAGGTCTGTGGGCTGTATCGAGGCGCGGGCGCCATTTTGGGTTGCGGCTGCGGCGCGGGCCTCTCGAAAGATAGCCTGATATCAGGCTGCCTAGATGTCTCCGGCTTCTGGGTTTTTTTGTTTTTTCTTCCCATGGTTGTCTCTGGGTGGGGGTTCGTGAGCAGCCGCTGGTAAGTGTGTTTTTTCCACTCTTTCGTGCCTATTTCGGTGAGGCCTTTACGGAGCTCCCTTGATACGCGTCTTGTAGGTTTCTTGGTCGGCCACGCCCCCCTCTCTCCCAGAATTTAACACATAGTGCTGGTTCACACCACGAGCACACGATTTTATTAGTCCCACAAATATGATCACCAAGCCTGATCCACCATTTACTATTGGTAATCGCTCACAGGATTGCCCGTCTCTTGAGAGACACACTGTAAAAACACCCCACTTTACAAAAGTGAAGATTCAATAGCAGGTGGACGGACGTACACGGCCCAAGCGGTGCCCATACAACTCCCCAGAGGCCTAAGAGCCTTCTAGGGGAAAGCCACCGACTGACAAAGCCGTCTTTCTCTCCCTCAATTCCAAACATCTCAGTTTCTTGCTCCACCTGCATAAATACAATATTGTACATAGTTTATTTATTATTGGTTATTATTCTCCGGTACACAGCGCTAAAGTGACAGAACACGCAGTTCATACACTCTAACACCCACAATGGCAAACCTCACTATAGTCACCCTCAATGTCAGGGGACTCAACTCCCCGACAAAACGATCACTAACACTCCACGAACTCCACAAACTGAAAGCAGACGTGGCGTTTATTCAGGAGACCCACCTGAAGGCAGACTCCACTATCACTATCCGCAATAGACACTACCCCACAGGATATTTCAGCTCCTATACAGATGCCAAACCCAGAAGAGTAGCCATCCTCATAGGGGCACACACCCCATACATGCACACGAACCACTACACAGACCCAAGCGGTAGGCTACATAATCAAAGGCAAAATTGGCAACACAATAGTGACATTCGCAAATGTTTACTTACCAAATACCAAACAAAGCACACACCTACGCAAATATCTCAGCATAATCGATAAGCATGTAGAAGGCATTCTCATACTGGGAGGTGATTTAAACATGTCCCTTGACTCGGAATTGGATACCACATCCAGCTCCACGACTTACAACTCCAACACCCGAATTACGATGTCCAAACTGTTAGACAAAACTTATCTGTTCGACTGCTGGAGAACTATACACCCACAAAGACGAGATTACTCTTTCTACTCAGCGGTCAAACATTCATACTCTCGACTGGACATGCTATTCATCCCACACAGACATCTACATCTGATTCAAACATGTGAATATGGTCCAGTCACCTGGTCAGATCACGCCCCCATGTCTCTAGTTATTCAAATTCCAACCCTGACACCGAACAGTTTTCAACGGAAACTTAATTACACCCTGCTGAACGATCCCCACAAACGTAAGACAGTCAATAGAAGGACCCCTGACAAACGAAGAATTTGGAGAGGTGGTTAAAAACCTCCCAATAGGCAAGAGCCTGGGGCTCGACGGCTACACTACTAAATATTACAAAACCTTTACAGACCTGCTTCGCAAAAACCCTTTGTCACTGCTTTTAACTCACTCATCTCAGGCCATAAACTCCCAGTTGAGTCCCTAGAAGCTCACATCATGCTAATTCCCAAACCCGGAAAGGACCCCGAGGAATGTGGGAGTTATCGCCCAATTTCTCTAATAAACTGTGATCTAAAAATCTTCACTAAGATTCTGGCCAACCGCCTCAAACCACTCCTAAGAGGACTGATACATCCAGATCAGTCGGGGTTTGTGCCTGTGGGGAGGCCAAGACTAATACAACGAAACTCCTAAGCTTAATACACGTAGCTAAGGGAGAAAGACCCCAGAGCCTCATTTTAACCATAGATGCCGAGAAGGCTTTTGATAGAATGGACTGGTCCCTCCCTCAAGGCACCAATGAGAACTCTGGGCTTTGGTCCAAATTGGATGGACTGGCTCGCAGCCATATATTCAAATCCGGGGGCGAGAATACGGGTGAACGGTGAGTTATCAGACACTATACAAATAACCAACGGTACAAGACAAGGCTGTTCCCTCTCCCCGCTCCTATTCATCCTCACCATGGAACAATTCTTACAAGGGATAAGAGATAACCCAAACATATCTGTCATTAAAGTAGCGGAGCAGAAATATAAGGTCTCTGCTTTCGCAAACTACCTACTGTTCACAATATCCAACCCAGAGTCTTCACTACAACACCTAATACAAGAAATAGATGCATATAATCTAATCTCCAACTACAATGTAAACATGAGTAAGAGCGAAATACTGCCACTAAACGTGTCCAACGACGCACAAATGGCGCTACGCACAACTTACCCATTCCACTGGCCCACAGGGTCAATCAGATATCTGGGAGTCCAACTCACAACCACACGGTCACATCTGTACGCCCTCAACTACACGACCCTCCTAGATAAAGTAAGTACAGAACTTAAATCATGGAACAAACCACAATTCGGCTGGCTATGCAGAATCCATATCTTAAAGATGATGATTCTTCCTAAGTTTCTGTACATAATGCAAACTTTACCTATCAAAATACCAAAACCCTTCTTCTCCCTCTCTAGGCGACTATTCACTAACTTTATATGGACAGGAAAACCCCCGAGACTACAATATGGCCTACCTGATTTAGAAACATACCACAAGGCCATCATCCTCACGAGGATTTATGAATGGCCACACCTACAAAATACAGCCCAATGGGTATGGATTGAGGCAAGCTTCTTCACACTGCCAATATACACCATACCCTGGCTAGGCAGAGGGACAGAACTAGAGACACATCCGGTGGCACCACACCCCACAATAACCCACACATTGAAATTATGGTCAACTACCAGGAAAGACAAATATATTGCACCACACCCTTCACCACTCTACCCACTAACAGAAAACCCCTCCTTCCCCCCAGGTACTGACCCCAGAGCTTTTCAGAATTTTCCCAAACAGGCACATATACTGACTCTGGGGGATGTTCTAAACGACCAAGGGGTCATCCCTTTTGAACAGCTGCTACCCACAGAATCACAAACGGGACTAAGACAACTCAGACATTCACAACTAAGACACTTTGTGAGTTCGGACCAGCCACTCTTACAAGGACATAGAATTCATACTCTGTACGAGACCCAATGCGCCCAACACACCATTCGGAGGGGCCACATTTCCTCCTTCTACAAACAATTATGCCGACGCACCGAAGAAAACTTACCAACTTACACGACCCACTGGGAAAAAGAACTAGAGATACAAATCCAAGCCAAAGAGTGGCACAAAATATTCACCAACATCTTCCACACATCTAAAAGCAACAGCACACATGAGAGCAATTACAAACGAATAGCTAGATGGCACTACACACCAACCCGCATTAACAGATTCTTCCCCAACACATCGATGACTTGGAGGTGCAAAAGTGCAGAGGAACCACAAGCCACATATGGTGGCTATGCCCGATAATACGTAAATATTGGACCCAGATAACTGATATTATACACACTATCACGGGACACAGACCACCCCAAGACCCTAAGGTCCTGTTATTTTTGCTGTACCCCCATCCCCTACCCAAACACACACGCATACTGACCAATCACCTTCTAACGGCAGCGAACGCCGCCATTCCAACAAAATGGAAACAAACCACAACCCCATCGATCAGAGTCTGGATAGAAAGAGTAGACGCTGTCAGAGAAATGGAGGAACTATCACACTCCTTCTCGCTCAAGTATGACAAGTATGTGGCCACATGGACACCATGGTTGACATTCATACAAAAATAAGACCAAGACTACAACGTGACCCTTCCACCCCAAGGGGTCAAGACCGACCACATAAAACAACAAACCTAAACTCTCAGTAGTCCTTCTTGGTCCTTCTCCACAAGGGATAAAATTACGGATTTACAATAGGACCCCCCAAATCTCAAACACCTATATACAGTTACACAGGGGCAAACACTACACACACACAAACACCAAAATCTCCATGAGGGGTAACAAGGAGACCGGACTCATGCCTTTTTTCAGGGGGTGAGTGCATACCTTGATAAACTAAACGGACCCCAAGAAATGAATATATGAGGTAGCAACGTACAACACTGACGATGTTCTGCACTACTGCTGTACCCACCAATGTTACCATGAAGTATTAATACTCCTCTTTTTTATTCTTTTCTTTTTTGTTAACAATACCCCACCCCCAGAAATGTTGAAATGCTCTTTGCGTACTAACAAAACAAATGCTGTATTGTACTCAAACAATTGCTAAAACATTATTTTCGTACTGCAAAACAAATGTTGTAATCTTGAATATCATTCAACTAAAAAAAAAAAAAAAAAAAAAGATAAAAAAACAGGTCATTTAAATAACGTTGCTCTAGATATGTCTTCTGGATGCTGCCATATATAATGGATTACGAGACCTTCCCAGAATTGTTTTTTTTTTTTTTATTTCATCTTTATTAAGATTTTTTTTTTAAATTCTTTATTTTTATTGAGGCATTTGAGTAATACATATCAGAATATAGCAGTAGGGCTCACATGAGCCATGGCAAAAAGCCTCTTTTTTTTTTTTTTGAGTCAAGTATAAAAGAACAGTGCATGTGCGGTACACAAACAGTTAAAAACATTGGAGGATAATATGCACTAGATGTGAGGCGACAGGCATGTCTTCATACATGGTAAAGGACAGTGTTGAAAAGAAGGGAAAAAACATAGTAAGTATGCATGGGTACATGATGATTAGGTAGGGGCTACCCCTTACGTTAAAACCTCTAAAAGCTTGTTTGTTGATTATACTATTGGTGGTAGCAGGATTAGGTTACAGCTCCAGGGCCAGATTTATGCCAATAACCGAGTGTGGAGAAGGTAGACAGGTAGAGAACAACGTGGGAGCAGGAAAAAAACAAAAAAAAACAATAACAAGAGCAAAAAACGGGCAGGGTCTGCTTGTTAGTTGCTCATTCATCCAATACCCCTAGCACACTCACAAAGTCCAGGCAAGTATAAGAGCTGATAGAAACCTCTCTGGGTTCTGCTGATTGCCCCATCTCTCCAACTCCTGTGGCTCCATATCTGTCCCCGTTCAATGCGGTAAAGTCCTCGAGATTGCAGGGGACTGTGCTTTTCGCGGGTACGCTTCACCCTTGGCGCCCTTTTGATTCTTCTAGGGTTCCTTCTCAGGGGTTGTTTCCCAGCCGGAGCTTTGCGTGCAGGCGGCGCCACTGGTATCTGCAGTGCTGGGTGCTGTCTCCTCGCCAAGCGTCGTTTGGGCGGTCTCGTGCGGTCGCAACCTTCCGTGCGTTTGGTTGGAACTTGTGGGTCAGGGCCCTCTGCGCTCTCCGCCTGTGTGTGTGTAAGCTTGGGATATCTGTCCCCTTATTGGAATACCCCCACATTTCGTCTTGCTGTGTTTGCTGTCGCCTACAGGTGGTTCTTGTGCCCTTCCTGTGTGCCACGCTCTGTCTGCTAGTTTTGCCTAGAACCTGTCGAAGATCGCCTTGAGTGTGTCAGTCGCTTTACTTGTAGGACTATCCACCTTGAGTTGCGATGTTTCCATGCCACGTGTAGTGGAGTTAGGCATGTCCGCCATCTTGGGTATCGCCGCTTCTGCTCCGCTTGAGATTTCAAAGGCAGTGCAGCATGCTCCCTGAACTAGAATATCTGAACGGGCAGGGGCTGCTTGTTAGTTGCTCATTCATCCAATACCCCTGGCACACTCACAAAGTCCAGGCAAGAATAAGAGATGATAGAAACCCCTCTGGGTTCTGCTGATTGCCCCATCTCTCCAACTCCTGTGGCTCCATATCTGTCCCCGTTCAATGCGGTAAAGTCCTCGAGATTGCAGGGGACTGTGCTTTTCGCGGGTACGCTTCACCCTTGGCGCCCTTTTGATTCTTCTAGGGTTCCTTCTCAGGGGTTGTTTCCCAGCCGGAGCTTTGCGTGCAGGCGGCGCCACTGGTATCTGCAGTGCTGGGTGCTGTCTCCTCGCCAAGCGTCGTTTGGGCGGTCTCGTGCGGTTCGCAGCCTTCCGTGCGTTTGGTTGGAACTTGTGGGTCAGGGCCCTATGCGCTCTCCGCCTGTGTGTGTAAGCTTGGGATATCTGTCCCCTTATTGGAATACCCCCACATTTCGTCTTGCTGTGTTTGCTGTCGCCTACAGGTGGTTCTTGTGCCCTTCCTGTGTGCCATGCTCTGTCTGCTAGTTTTGCCCAGAACCTGTCGAAGATCACCTTGAGTGTGTCAGTCGCTTTACTTGTAGGACTATCCACCTTGAGTTGCGATGTTTCCATGCCACGTGTAGTGGAGTTAAGCATGTCCGCCATCTTGGGTATCGGCGCTTCTGCTCCGCTTGAGATTTCACCGGCTGCTGCCGATATGGTTAAGGTTGTGGCTTCCCATTCTGGCGGGGACCGGGATATCCCCGACCGGTCCACGGTGGGGGGGGGGGGGGGGGAGAGGGGAGGGGATGTGTGAGTGCCCCCTCTTCAGCCTGAGAACCGGGAGAGCGGCCGTCTCTCCGCGGCTCCCACCCGTGCAGGCCGCGATGCGGAAGGTACAGTGGCGGGGGGCCCCATATCGGGTATCCCCTGATGCAGCATCCCCTCCTGGACAAGTATATAGTTGTCTGCGGCCGGCACGATCCGGTGGTCGGGCGTTATGCCCAGAATCAGGGCTTCGGATGCGGGAGCTCTCGCCATGCACGTCTGGCTCGCTCGGCAGGTAAGCCCCGCCCCCCATCTTTATTAAGATTTTATAATGTTTTTTTATAAAGGATACAGAACTGTTGAGTTAGGTGTTTGCTGTGGATGTCTATATCACACATTTGTGATTATAATCATAGTTGCAGTTAGTCCTTTTGTACTGCTGTTCTAAGAACCTCTTTTGGATGCTGCATTGTATCAGTCAAAAGTGGGTCACAGTTAGGAAGTAAATTTGTTCCCTGCGTCTTTTGATCACAGTACAGACAACAATAAAATGTACACTGACAATAAACAACTTTGATTACAAACACAGATGTAGTTGGGCATTCCTGTGACATGAAGAAACTTTATCTGTTACCAAGTCAACCCAGAGTAAAAAGTGGAAAAACAATGCTTTATTCATGAGAACCGGAAAAGCAAGAGAACAATGCACCTAAGCAAATAGGTGTGGTAGATAAAGGTAGCTAAGTTGCCAGTTACTGTTATGCCCAAGAGATTTAGTTCGCACTCCTTGTTAGCAAAATAAAAAAATGTGGTATTACATTTCTATCTAAAGTGACTAAGGTTATAAGGGTGTTTTACCTTCATATTAATTAACAGCTAACACAAGAGAGAGGACACCAAATACTTCCTTGAGATGTAGCCAATTTTAAAGATGAGGTGACTAACAATTCATCCACACGGGTTTTTCTCTGGCTTATGAGTAAATATGTAGTGTACTAAGCACGTTAACTACCGGTTGTATGACCTGACCTTGTCACACAAGGTAGGGCACAGCCCTGAACTGGTAATCGAAGACTGAAACATGATAACCCACCTAACAATTATAGCAAGCACACAGCATGCACAGCAGTCCATGGTGAGATTTAGTGTGTGAAGTGCATCATCAAAGGCCCTGAATGGAATTCATTTTAGCGGGAGCAATAGAGTATGCTTAGTAGTGGGTTTGGGCACATAAGCAATTTAGCATTTACTTGGCTTATACTGTGTACATATTTTTTATATTCTTTCAGGCTGAGGGGCATGGTGACGTAACCATTTATTAATATTTACCCTACACTCTGAATTCCAGAGTCCATTTAACGTAAACTCCCCTGAAAAGCAACTCTGAACACAAATGCCCAACACAAACAAACCCGCAACAGATCACAAAAACACATCGCAAAGTGACATCATATGGATACTATGTGTTATGTCGAAGCACAGTTAAAGCATCTCTGTCACTTATCAGTAGTTTAGAAAGATATCATCTGAGTGAAATTCTGGTGCTGACTGCATAGGAATCACATTGAACTATCAACACAATCCAAAGGTACCAAAGTAGGAATCACTGTGGTTATGGTAAAGCTGGGCTAGACATGCAGTGACAATAGATGGAGCTCCGTTTTCAACTTTTGTCCAATCCCAGCAACTGCCACAAGTGAGTGACAGCTTTAGTCTCGCTCATTACAACACATCATCTATGGCAGCTTTCATGGTCTCACGGAATCCTACATAGACGTCAGTGTTATTCTCGCGCGAGTACAGCACTGACACGGCTCCTGGCAAACTAGGCACCAGGGGCTGAATTAAACCAGCAGGAAATAGATGGCAGCAGGTAAGCAAACCTACCTTTCACTGCACCCCTTCAGCCACCTGACCCCAAGCAGTGATACCACATTGGGGTGGGTTTTGAAAAATATGAAAGACCCCCAATAGTGAAAGTAAAAACTTAGCAATGTTTGGCTATTTGTACCAACCAAGATATTGAACTATTAACTACACTACTTATTTTTAAAAATTAAATGATATGATGAAATTAAAGTGACACTATAGGCATCCAGACCACGTCATCTTAATAAGGTTTTCTGTGTGCCATGTCTGTCTGTTAAACCCTACAACTGAATACATTGCTGTTCTGTAGGAGGACAAATTAGGTGTCGGAACAATTTAGCTGTAGGAATACATATTTTAGTGTTCCTTTAAATATATTAAAGGGACTCTCCAGTGCCAGGAAAACAAACCCGTTTTCCTGGCTCTGCAGGATCCTGCAGTGCCCCCCTCCCTCCCGCCCCCATCCAATGTCGCTGAAGGGGTTAAAAGAGGGACATCGGCGCTGGGTCAGGTTCTGCCCACGCTCCTCCCCCTGCCAATGTCAGCCGGCGGGGGAGACCTAATGCGCATGCGCGGCAGTGGCCGCGAGCGCACGCTTTAGACCTCCCCATGGGGAAAATCTGACGCTGGATGTCCGTGAAGACGTCCAGCGTCAGATAACCGACCAAAAGTCTGTTAAGAATCCGGAAGTGCCCCCAGTGGCAGTCTGATAGACAGTCACAGAGGGCAGACTTAGAGCTGCAATGTAAACATTGCAGTTCTCTGGAACTGCAATGTTTTACATTGCAGCACTATGTGCAAAAAGGGCACAGCACCCAGACCATTTCAATTAGCTGAAGTGTTCTGGTGCCTGGAGTGTACCTTTAATGTAACCATTGTAAATCGTGTAGTGTTTTATTTTATTTTTACCATTAATGTGATTGTTTCAGGTGTATTTAATTTAAACTATTAAATTTAGACTATTTTAATTGAACACTCTGGGCACCATAACAGCTTCATTAACTTTCTATGCTGCCAGGAGGTTCTGCCCCGCCCCTGGCTTCCAGCGATGTCTGAGGCTTCAATGAGGAAGGCAACATTCTCAGTCTATCACTAGATTCCTATTCATAAAACTGTGTGAGAAAAGAACATGGCCGTTACGTTATAGAAGCATTTCGAGGTAGATGTATTGCTATACTGCTTACTGAAATGGACATTTATGTAATCGTTTTTTAGGGTGCTGTATAGAGGAACTGTTACTTTACAGTTTAATTTTGCGAAATCCCAATATACTGTTGAATTCAGCACAGTTGGCTATGTTGAGTCCTGTACATTAGTGTTGTCAGTATGTGATTTAGTGGCAGTAGGAACAAGATTAAACAAAAAAATTCACCTAAATTTTAGCCAGTTGTCTTCACAGGGATGTTCCTCCTTCCCTTCATTACTATAGGTTCGATTAGTAGCTGATCCAACCCCTGAAAGCTGACAGAGAGGGAGGTCATCTGTCCAGCTCTGCTGCTCCTGTAGTAGAAGATAAATAGAAATGAGATATGAAAAGAGGAGAGAAACTATCAAGTATTGGCAGTTTGTAACTGAAAGCAGTACATATGCATTACACCATGGAAAACTCGAATATGCAGAAATTTCAACAATATAACTTCAAAACAATTGGAAAAAAGCACCATTTCTAATCACATATTCTGTGTTTTTTCTTTTTTTGTCAAGCATTTTGGGTACATTAAAGGCTTCCTCAATCTAAAATATATATATATATATATATATATATATATATATAGAAGGCTTGGCCTGTAATTGTGGGAGGCACAACTTGCCCTATATAACGTACTTCAATCCAGCTACCTCTCAGCGACGAACCCGGAAGTGCTTAGGTTCTTCCGGTTCACAGCACGATACTGTTTCCCGCCCGGCAGTCCTCCTGAAAGTTTCTCTGCTCGGAGTTTTCGTCAAACAGCTAAACATCTGTGCATTCAATAGAACGTCTAAACAGTGAGTTTTGAGCTGTTCTCAGCTCAATATCGGTCTGTCCGGCCGTGCACGTTACCTACATGGGTGGCTTACTCTTACACGCTATCGGCTTAAAATTATTTACTTTTATCAGCTGCTACGGTTTCCCGCCGGTCTGTACCAGGCTTACAGCTTACTTTGCAAACATATACGATACGGACGAACTTAGGCATTGCGGGGAGTCGGGCAGCTCCATTTATTCTGACTCAACTGTCAGCACGCATTGTTACAACGGTATTTCCCCATTCTAAGTTAAATACTAACGGCCGGTTAAGTCCTTAGGTTGTTTAGTTACTTCCCGGTTCAGCTTTTAAATGATAAGCTCGGCATGCTTTAATTCAGGGGCATTAGACCTACCATCACTCTTTCGAACAATCCTGGTCAGAGGTACAGGGCTGTGTCGGCAAAGTGTTCTATAGCTCTGCTTTTCCCCGCTTGCAGGCTGGTTTCTGTCAGCGTGTATTTCAGTCAGTAACTTTGGCTGGATATTTGGCTGAATATCGCCACCTTGTGGCCGTGTGGGATATGGATTAATTTTCTTTTTTCTGTAGACTTGTGTTACTGGATATGCAGTTCCTTGTTATTCATGGTCAAGAACTGTTTTGATTGCCAGTAGGGTTATAAACTATATTATTTTAACCTGCTACTCGGGTCACTCGCACGCCAGTAATAACGTATTTTTAAATCCTGTAAGTTAAACCTTTTAATGGTTATAGGTAATATGTTATGTTCAAATCTGGTTTACCCTAACTTTCTTTCCCCGCTCTGCCGGTAATCAGTTAAGTCATATCTAACATGTTACTCGGTTATTAATTCTTAGGTTTAATACTAATTATACTAATAATAATAATAATATATATTTTAATTTCCTTTAACCGTTTTAAAAACTTCATTACCAACCATCATTTTCATGGGGTGTAGACATTCATTGGCTCATAGGTCAAATGCAAACTAGCTTACCTTTCATAATTGCCACCTACCGGCCTCGTTTAGCCGATCATACGTTTCTTTAGTTTAACCCCTCTACTTACGTACGGGCCATTCCGTGGCCATTCACGCTCGGTATACATTAAAAGTTAAGTTTCATGCTATTCATATGGTTCTGGGTATATTTAGTTTTTTTTTTTTTTTTGGTATGGCAATTATTTGCAAATGTATCCCCCTGTTTTATTTAGTTATGCTAATAAAAGCATGCACACACGCTCTCCGTACTCTTGTGTACATTTATACAGCAGCAGCTGTATGCTTTTGATATTATCTTATAGTATATAATTGTCGAAGATTCTTCATTTAGCCGTCAAGGTTTTGTACTATTGTCATCTTCTGTGTTTTTCTTAGTACAGTTATTTTGTATACGCCCTTTAATATATACTAATCTGCCTGGGGAGTTTGACTAAACAGCCAGCAATCGTTCGGCTACACCATTACTTATACTCTGTCTTTTCGCACGTTTCCCTGTACTTATCGTCATTTACATCTTCGTCTAAAACTTTCCTTCAATACTATCACACTCATGTTAATCGGTCGTCATGTACCACTGCAGATTCATGTGGTCTGGCTTTCGGTTAACTGACCTCAAGCAGCAGTACCATTTGTGAATGTTTAGTTGTCAGTTTGCCTAAATTTCTATGCTTACTATTCCGATACATATGTGTCTTTCTTTAAAATCAGCCTTCCATTGTATTTATGTCTAAATTATAACGACCAGCAATATCCTAATCAGGATGTTTTAGGGCGATTGGGGTCATACATTCACGGTGTATTTTCTTAAATCATTGCTAAGGTGTTTTGGTTTGTGTAAGGTTGTTAAATAAGTTTATTTTACGCCCACTTCTGTCTCCTGCATCTCTTGTTCCTGATTACACTAGGCTGTATTCAAATTAGATGTCAATTTAAGTTAATTTTTCTTCCCTCTGGTTGAACTTTATTAGAGGTCTCAGTTTCTTTATTGTACTACATTAAGCGCTCAGTTATAGTCCGCTTCTTTTTAAACGCCGTAATGATTAGGGTGCCAATTAAGCTTGCCGTATTCCCATTTTAACATTTGCCGGGCAGCCAGTCTATCGTTGGCCTTTATAGCGTGTTATACATTTTCATGAACATTTCTGACTAAACCCTAATGGGGTTACCCCAGCGCACATTACTAGTTACAGGGAGTACCGGCAGTTACATTCTTTCAACGTCTAGTGTCCGTCCACTTAAAGTCATATAGTTAACCATTTGTATGCTTACAGCAGTCGGTAATGGAGACACTCTCATACAGTTTTCTCGTTTATTTTATACAAACTGTCGTTTATTTTTAAAGTGAACATTCATCGTTATGTTCTTGTGGTATCATATCAAGTAGTACCACGCTGGTTTCCGCTCTGTCATAGCAGTAGTAGTTAGTTCCGCCTAAACAGCGCTGATATATTCCTTCATCATGTTCTTTTCCTGTTCTTTTTGTCCTTGGACATACACATATTTAACCTGTACTAGGACAGGGTAATTTGTGTGTTTGTGTATATAAACGTGTTAAACTGTGGTTATGTCATGCTCAGCTTCTGTCTGGGGCATTATTTGTCGCTAACTAAGCTACGCCATATATATTTAAGATAACAATTAATTATGTTTTATTTTCTCCTGTTATAAGATATTCCTTCCTTCTTGGTTAAATGCAGATGCAGCAGGTAAGAGTTCTAGTGGTCAGGACAAGTCAATTCTTCTAAACTTTAGTCTACATATACGGGTCGTGTAGGTTCGTTTACAACTACAGTATACGTTGCTCAGGACAATCAGCAGGTGCGGTAACTAAAAAATCCAGGTGGGATCAGAAGTAAGTTTAAACTCTCGCCAAATATTAGGTATGGTCCCGTAGGCCTCTCCGCCTATTAGTCAAAGTGGTCCCGCAAGGCATACAGTCAGCCCTTCCGTTCGGAGGTTCGTGCCCAATCGGCCCAACGCATAGTTATAGCCTTGCATCAAGTCATAGTTAGGGCCTCACCCGTCACGGCCAATCGATTTTCATTCTGTTACGGTCACCGAGAGGCCAACACCCCGCCACCCACCTCAGTGGCACAAAGGCCCCACGAGCCAAATCATAGGTAGAGCCTCTCAAAGCCACTTGGCAAGTAGTTAGGGCGTCACCTGTCACCAACATAAGCTAGCTAATACAATTTCGCCTGTAGGCACTACGTTAGTAAGCTGGGTAAAAAAAAAAAAAAAAAAAAAATACAATACAAACACCGTTTAGGCTCAGTTACACACAGAACTGTTTCTAGCGCTTTTCTGGGGTCCATAAAACCCAAAATAACGCTCCTGATACTCTTTCACGCTTATATTTGCAGGAATTTTCAAGTATCACCCAACAGCAAACCCGCAACCCAGGGCGTCTCCAAGCGTCCCAGAACTAATTATGTTATAACCTCTCTCTTACAGCATAGTAGTTTTCTCGCTCAGGCAGGCCTGTCGACTAACACGAGGTAAGTCTACTCTAGAGCTTACAAATGGTTAAAGATTTTGTTCGCGATTAGCACATAATAAATGTTTTCCGTTGAAACTGTTGTTACATTCACTTCTTTGGCCTTATTTCTCTTAAATTAGCATACAACACTATCAAACTCTACTCAACAGGCATACAACACTACATGTTAACCAGCATCCCAACTAAATTCCATTTTCAACGTCTTACAAAGTTAAAAGCATATTAAGAGGGTTCACAGATTATCAGCACTCAATCCCATCAAAAGACTTCCAATAGACAGTAACTGTTTAAAAGTATCTACGATATTCTCGACACAACCCCCTTTTGAATACACCACAAATGAGTCCTAAAGTTTTTCTGGAATAGCAACCATTCTAAGCTTTGCCTCCAATAGTAACTCCTACAACGCCACTATGTCTTATCCATTTCCCTATACCCAAACAAGCCAAACGGGTCCTCCGGTAGGATTTAAATAATATTCCTACCTTTACCAAATGGGGTCCCGTACCACTTTAGATAGTCTGATGATGTCCAAATTCACTTCCAACCTGCCAGTTCACTGTTGGCCATTCAAGGGAGCCCTAACAACCAAACAATTTGTGTGTTTCATTCGTATTCTATTTCTCAGGTTCGGACTTAACCCACACACATTCACTGGTCACTCCTTTCACATTGGTGCAGCTTCAGCTGCCTCAGGTACCCACATACCGACACACATCATTAAAAACACGGGAAGATTGGACATCACCTGCATACTATAGGTAAATTCCTAAACCTGGAATTGATGTAAGTATGACTTTCCATATATGTCTAAATAACGTTTGTATGTAAATAGGCTTATGTGTGTTATCAGAAATCGCTTCTAATCATTTTTGCCCTCTTTTACAGGCCTAACCTCACGTCAGTTTCGGCACACCTCAACTGACTTGCTATTACTAATACTGCTTCTTTTATTATCATAGCCTAACGTCCTCGTAATGTGCCGTACACAAATAGAAGGCTTGGCCTGTAATTGTGGGAGGCACAACTTGCCCTATATAACGTACTTCAATCCAGCTACCTCTCAGCGACGAACCCGGAAGTGCCCCTCCCACCGCACCCTCAATTTATCATTTCTCCTAGGTGGGCCCTCTTTTACAGGCCTAACCTCACGTCAGTTTCGGCACACCTCAACTGACTTGCTATTACTAATACTGCTTCTTTTATTATCATAGCCTAACGTCCTCGTAATGTGCCGTACACAAATATATATATATATATATAGATAAATAAGCACAATGAATAATTAAGTGTAAATATAGAAGTTAATAAATTGGGGGAATGACAAAATACAGCCAAATGTTTTATCCACAGATTCTACAGCAGCTGAAGAAATACACCCCAAAATAAATTATTTGATCTTAATTTGGTGGTACCTAATATGATTAGTTTTTCCGTTTACGGTATTTTACCAGTTAGCAGTCACATGTACAGAGAAGTATCAAAAGTTTATAAAAGTATATAAAAAGTTTTAAAATTTGGTAGTCTGTGCCAGAAAGTTTAACATTTTTGGCCCACATTAGCAATGCATCAATTTGATTTTTCAAAATGGGAATTTCAACAGATTTGCTAGGTCTGCCTCATTTTGAAGGATTTCAACCTACTAATGTTGCCACGGTATAAACAATTTCTGCTAGCGATAAAAGGACAAGTGAAGCACCATCTTAATATAGTGGCACACAAATAATGCCTTTTCTGTCGGACAATATAAAACATTTCTGCATCTGCAAAAACAGCAGTGTCTACATTTTGACAAAAATAGTGTCTGTCAACCAGATAACGAGAGAGAGAGAGAGAGAGAGAGAGAGAGAGAGAGAGAGAGAGAGAGAGTGTGTGTATATATATATATATATATATATATATATATATATATATAATTAATCTAAATACCTAAGACTTTGAATATAATATTTGTTGTTAAAGGGACACTATAGTCACCTGAACAACTTTAGCTTAAGGAAGCAGTTTTGGTGTATAGAACATGCCCCTGCAGCCTCACTGCTCAATCCTCTGCCATTTAGGAATTAAATCCCTTTGTTTATGAACCCTAGTCACACCTCCCTGCATGTGACTTGCACAGCCTTCCATAAACACTTCCTGTAAAGAGAGCCCTATTTAGGCTTTCTTTATTGCAAGTTCTGTTTAATTAAGATTCTCTTATCCCCTGCTATGTTAATAGCTTGTTAGACCCTGCAATAGGCTCCTGTATGTGATTAAAGTTCAATTCAGAGATTGAGATACAATTATTTAAGGTAAATTACATCTATTTGAAAGTGAAAACAGTTTTTTTTTTCATGCAGGCTCTGTCAATCATAGCCAGGGGAGGTGTGGCTAGGGCTGTATAAACAGAAACAAAGTGATTTAACTCCTAAATGACAGTGAATTGAGCAGCGAGACTGCAGGGGAATGATCTATACACTAAAACTGCTTTATTTAGCTAAAGTAATTTAGGTGACTATAGTGTTCCTTTAAACTTAGAATGTTCCTATAGATTAATCTTTTCCATATCTAAAATCCAAATTAGGAATATACTCCTTTCAATTTATTTGCTTTTTAAAAAAAGAACTTATTCAAATTAATTCCACATCACATACAAGTTTCTAATGTAAACAACCTAGGGTATTTTGAGCCAATCTTGACAGGACTTTTCGTTATTATTTTTGCATATTTCATATTGACTTTAGATCAAAACTTCTGAGGCTTGGCTTATGCTGCTGTAGGCAAATAAACTCTGTTCAGCCGCATTAGCAGGATTTTGTGAAGTTACAGTATCAAGTTATGATCAATTCAGTATTCACAGTGATTGTTCTATTAGTTTCATGTCAATTCTGGGGGATTGTATTCACCGTATTTACATCTAGAGCAATCACATGCACAGACATAGAATACAGCCTGGTGTGCACCTTGACTAGCTAACTAAACTATATATTTGGGTTCATGCGTACTGTCAAAACTACTGTTGAAAGGCTCAATTTCTGCTCATACTAACTGTAAAAAAGCTTACGTAAAGTAAATTCGTATAGATAAATACAGCGAATTGTATAAATAAAAACAAAGGACAAACAACCACTTAGGCTGCTTGACATTCAAATTGTATCAGATATTTTCTTTTTTTTACACACACATATGCCCAAAATGTACACATTTATGGTTCTTTACTCTAGATTCTGTATACTTATACATTATCTAGGGATTTTTTTTTACCGAAGATCCTTGTAACAAATCTCTGAAATAAAAAAGGACACGTACAGAGAATTTGGTGTAAAGAAAGCATACTGGAGTAAATGTATGATTTTGGGCATGTGCACGTATAAAAAAAAAAATAAATAAATAACAAGACAACAAAAAAATAGGCAATTTGCAAAGAGCTAACAAATGTCTACCTGAAAGAAGGACAATGGGCTGGCAAAAAATAAATCGTATATAACAGTTTAATTTTGTATTACAGGGCAATAATGTGCTATGCAGGCGGCTGCTCAAAATGCTGTATACAACATGCATAAAGCCTCTAATCACCTACAGTGTGTGTATAGACCTGGCAGTGGGTTATAGGAGGCTGTTTGCATTGTGTATCCTCTCCTGTCAATGATTATATATACTGTATCTTTATATCTCACACTCACTATTTACCATCCCTGCCACTTACACACACACATTGTCTATCATTCACCCAATTTCTCACTGTGGCGTTACTCAAGACTATCACTTCCCCTCCCCTCTCTCTCTCTTTCTTTCACTCTGCTCCTCTCAGCCCTTCATTTCCTATGGCCCCAATGTTTTGTGGCTCTTACACTTTGAAGCAGATTCCTCCTCTGCGCCGCCATCTTGGACCAGAAGTGACCGTCGGGCTTCGTGGGATCACATGACTCAGTGCTGGGATTGAACAGCTGCAGCGACATCTTGTGGTCAGAAAGTAAACCTACCAGCGTTATTTGACAAAGGCAGGCTTGCATTACATGCACATTTTCTGTTTGTTTGTTTGCCTGCCTGTGTGTGTAGATGCCTGTTTATAGTTTGGTGTAACATAAAAGCAGGTTTTTTAACCTGGAGGATTTAAAAGTAATTGTTGAGAAGAGCCCGGATTTTACCAGCACAGACGGTATTTGAGGCTGCCCAGCTGGTACCGGTTTATTAAAAATACTGCCAATACAATTGTCTGTATTTCCCCCCCCCCCCCCCCCCCCCCCCCCCCCAGCAACAGAACGGAGGATGCAGTTTATAAAAACAGCCGACCAAGCTGAGGTGTGTGTGCAGTGATGGTCCCCTGCCTGACCTTTAACTGACATCTGCATGATCATAGATACACGGATTGCAGCTACTTAGATGGACACTATAGTTTGGAAACCGCCATTTAGGTTGCTGGCCCCCCTTGCCCCAATTAAAATGTACCTTTTTTCCAGCACTGCACAGGTCCAATCGCAGCTGGCTCTGCCTTCTTGGCTGAGCTTACCACCCTTGATGATCTCAGCCAATACCAAAAGCATTGAGAGACTATTGTACATGCGTGGCAAAACACTGTGCTGTGCCAATCAGCACATCCTCATATAGATGCCTTGAGCGTCTCCATGCAAAGTCTCTGAGTGACTGCCACTAGAAGTGTTCCTAAGCTGTTATGTAAACACTTAATTTTATCTGAAAAGGCAGTGTTTACATTAAAAAGCCTGCAGGGACTGGCTATAGACAACAGAACAACTACATTAAGCTGTCTGCTCCAGGTTTCCAGTGACCTGAACACTGCTCTGTGCTGAGTGACTGCAGAGGAGATCTGACTTTGGAGGAGGTGGTTGGAAATAAGGACGTCAAATCCGTTTTCCACTCTAAGTGCACCACACTCCAGAGCAGGACCAGCCCAATACATTGTGCTGCCTGGGTCCACTACAGAGTGTGTGCGTGTAGTGGATGTAGTGTATAATGTGAAGTGGATGCAGAGTGTATGTGTGTGTATAGATGATGCCATGTGTAGTGGTTGCAGTGTGTGCAGGGCTGCCATCAGGGGGTAACAACCATGATGGTTGTCACCGACCTGGTGGTGCTGGGGGATATATGCCTCCTAATCTGTTGTGGCGGAACTGCTGCTGGTGCCGCTGCAACGGGGCCCACATGGCGATTTGTCTTCAGGGGCCCAGTCAGCATTGCGGCCCTTTAATAGCGCAACAGGGACCCTTTAAAAAGGCAGTCATAGGGGCGGGGCCTGACAGCAGACATGGCCGGACGCACTTTTCGGGAGCTCCTGCAATAACGGACCCACAAGCGACAATACCGACAGGCAGGACAGCATAAGCGACAAACGGTGACTGGGAGCAGAAGCAGAACAGCACCCAGCACACGAGGATACAAACCCGGCACCGATCTGCCGCGGAAAAGCTGCAACAGGCCATGCGGCCTAACCTAATGCAGAGCATGAGGCCCGGGGAGGACAGCCGACCTCCCTGCACAGTACGAGCTCCTAAGCAACAGCCCTGCTGCCCCCCCCTTTGGACCGGTGGGGGACATCCCGGTCCTCGCTGGGGACGATTACCCCCACAAGCATACCTGAACAAGCAGTGTACTCGCCCAGCAAAAGAAACCCGCAGGGCCCAGCCAAGATGGCGGCGCGGCCCCGGGTCAAGCAACCGTGCATCACACCGCCCGAGCACACAAAGGACTTTGTGGACTTGGTAAGATCTCACCACTGGGCAAGGCTGAAAGCGCGGATCCAACCCTACCAGAGGGTGATGAGAGCGGTGGCTGCGTGGATTCGCCCGACCATCCGGCGTACCTTACAATGGGGGCCCCCTGCGGCTCCAGAGCGGCCTCCACGCGGGGCTGGAGCCCAGGCTCAAACTGGCGGGAAACGACGCAAGGCCTTCTGGACGCCAATTCTCACGACCCCACACAGCAGAAGCAGATCCGACATACCTCTCGCTCAGCAACCACAGACAACAACAACGGGCAGCAGAGCATAAGCCTGCACACAGCAGCCCATAAAGCATGGCGTGCCGACGACCGGACAGCAACGAAGCTGGACCCCAGGAGACGCAACAGGCAGCAAACCTGCTCACGACATACCGGGGTGGAAATCCAGAAGGGACTCTTACCCAACGGCACAAGCAAGGCTGCTAAAACGGGCATCGGGTGACACAGTAGACTCTCAAGCACCACACGGCCTACGGCCGACAACCCTGCCTATGAAGCAAAGACTGATATTTACAGCAGACGGAGGCAAGGCATTGCTATCATGCTTAGTGTTAGGCATGTACCCTAGCTACTCCTAATTTCATCTCAGATAACAAGCTACAATGATTACTGTTTATTTCTTAGCATTTACCTTTCCCATCAGAATCGGCCTACTCCCTGAGTTACTGGTAGTGCAGGCCAACATACTGCTGTGGTCCTGAAGTGACAGAATACCTTGGAAATGTTATGTATATAGATTTTATAAGTATATGAGCATAGCTAACATAGCCCTGTAAAACGACTAATGATACACAATTACACTAATCGGGTTGCCCATGGCAGGGTTATTGCACTATTCTAGCAATGCTATTGTGTATGAGTTTATATATATATATATATATATACGGGCATAGCTAATAGATATTTTCCGTCATATGTACATGATTCTAGCATGTTACTATTAACGATATGCTATTTTGGTTTAATCCCTTATTTTATGCTGCTCACTACCACTCAAACGTGTTTCACTAATCCTGCTTATTGATGGCTTTACACCACGCATACGTATTTACAGCTAGCCTTACTATAGAGATGACGTAGCGGAGCCGACAGTAGCGAACACAGACATACATATATTATCCTTGTCACATAACAGGGCATTTCACACAAGGCCATGATATTCACCCTCTACGAGCAACCGATACATCCCCCACACTGCTTTATATAACGCAGCTAAGCGACTCGCCATCAGCCAGGGGGCAACAATGGAACTCAACACTGTTATTAATACATGCATGACTTATTGTCTAACCAGCTAGCCTTTTTTATTTCGGTTTGACATTTTTCTGTTGGGGTCACATACCTGCAGAGTTTACCACTATTAGGCTACAGTGCCTCAACTATAGGCTACAGTTAACAAACTTAACCGTACCAGCCTGACTATTTAGCTGGCAATGTATAATTGTATTACTCGCGATGCCAACGATTTAACCTTCGCACTGACTAAGCCTGATTACAGCGTAAATGTACACTTAAAAACTACGCTAGATAGCTGGGTGATATTACACCATAACTTTTTATCGCTTCTATTGAGCGTAACTTATGTCCGGTTTCGCGACCAACACATGTTTCTTAATGTTTAATGTTATTATGTTAGTACCGTATACAAGCATATCTGGACCACGCTTTCATGTCCTTTATTTTAACAAAATCGTTAGATGACCCGACCTTTCCGCTTCAAAATATAAAAAATGTGCAGTTCTCTCATTTGCCATGTATGATAATGTACGATGATGTTATGCCTGGGACTGCTGTTATGGCACCACGGGCTTGCTGTTAAACCTTGCACAACAAAAATAAAGAATAAAAAAAAAAAAGGCAGTCATAGCCAGTGCTGGGAAGAAGTGAGAGCCACTCAACACACACTGCATCCTTGTGTGTGGACTTGGAAGCAGGCCCCGGGGGGTCCCAAACCTTAAGCTGTGCAAAGGGCCTAGAAATTTCTGATGACAGACCCGAGTGTGCGTGTGTGCATAGTGTATGCAGAGTGTGTGTCTGTGTAGTAGATGCAGTGTCTCTGTGTAGTGCGTGCAGTGTGTGTTGTGGGGTTGGAATGGGGTTGCAAGTTTAAAAAAATAAAAATATATATAGTTAGCTTTATTCCCCCTTCCCTGCCTCTTACTTGTTGTCAGGGAGGGAGGACATTAGATTTCCTGTGGTCCGGTGGCACAGCAAGCTTGACCTGTAAAAAGGGGGCCCAGAAGTCTAATCATCCCTTCCAGCAGCATGTCCCCTTCTCTTGGAAAAAGTGAACAGGGCTGTCAAAGTGCAGCATGGAGCCATGGCCCCACCAGGACCAATGGACTGGCTGGCCCTGCTCCAGAGGATCTGATAAGGCAGAGCAGAAGAAAGAATGCACAGCTCACATAATTCTTCTAATCTACTGAAAGTGACATCTCACTGAATGTAACCAGACACTACTAAAGAATATAATTCAAGTAAGTTCACTGTCACAAACCAAAAGTCACTATTTTATTTGCAATAATTTTTATGTTTTGGTAAATAGTTGTGAATATCCTTTTGCTTATCCATATAAAATATTAAAAAGCAACTGTTCTTTAAAGGAACACTCCAGTGGCAAGAAATACAAAATAAGCAAATATCACTATTTAGTATATATACCCTATATATTTAGCATACATACAGCCAATTTGGCATTGCCAAGAGAAAGATGAGAGACATGAGACCGGACAATGCAGAAGAGCTGAAGGCCACTATTGAAGCATCCTGGTCTTCCATAACACCTCAGCAATGCCACAGGCTGATAGCTTCCATGCCACGCCGCATTGAGGCAGTAATTGCTGCAAAAGGGGCCCAAACCAAGTACCGAGTCCATATGCATGCTTATACCTTTAAGAGGTCTGATATTGTTTTATGTACACTCCTTGTTTTATTGATTGCATGTAATATTCTAATTTACTGAGATTGTGGATTTGGGGTTTTCATGAGCTATAAGCCATAATCATCGCACTTATGACAAATCACGGCTTGAACTATCTTGCTTTGCATGTAATGCGTCTATCGCATATATTAGTTTCCCCTTTTACATGGCATTACTGAAATAAATGAACTTTTGCACAATATTCTAATTTTTCGAGCATCACCTGTACATGTTTGTGTTCCTGACCCTTTAGTGATCCTTTAATGTACCTACCAATGTATCTTTATTTCACATATCCACAGCTGTGTACTGATCTAGCAAACATTGCAGTTTTGCTTGCTTGGCTTTTTATTTTTCTAGTGGGAGCTGCCTTCTAAACAAAATAACCACAGATTACACGTTAAAGGACTTCCCCAACATGTGTAGCTTATTGGACATGGGTAAAGAAAATTAAAACATTATTAATCCAGTCCTACTTTCCTTTTTTCTGTCACTGGATCTTTCATCTTCCACGTCATGTCCTTGGAACAGCGTGTGCATGATTAATACGGTACAGTGATTTGCCCATGTAAGTGTAGATGACCATGCCCAGGCATAATGTAATCAATGTATTTCTAACAGTGTCCCTTAAAGGGAGCAAAAACACGACTTCAGGGCTATATAAGGAAGTCCTTGATTTTTTTTAAAGTAAGTAGTAAGTGTAAACATCAAAACTAGAATTTCCATCTAGCAAATAATTAAAACCTGTAAGTCAAGTTGCCTAAAAGTGCAAAATGTTCAAGTAAATGTGAAATGTATAAACTGGCAAAGAAGGTAAAAACTAAAATAAAAAAATACATATAATATTGTCTGCATGAAGGTGTTTATTTCCTTGAAGTATATAAAAAAAACAAAAAAAAAAACTATGAACTAGAGGGTATTCCATATGGAGGATCTGAATAACTATATTTTTATATTGCTTGCTGTTTGGAAAGCACATTTAGGAGTACTTCAAAGTGGAAACTAGTCTTGTTTGTTATGATAGTCATTTTCATTTTAAGACAGAATAAGTGATGCTTTTGAATTGAAGCATAGTGTGATATGGTGCTATAAAACATAATCTGCATGTACTCTAATAGACCAGAGCAGGGGTAGCTAACCTTCAGCACTCCAGATGCTTTGCAAACATCTGGCGTGCAGAAGGTTGCCCCTTGGTCTAGAGCCCTGCAGTATCTGGATTGTATTAGAAGGGACTGATCAATTATTCAAGTGTAGATAGAAGGACCAGGTGGCATAGTGGACATCCTTACCTAGTGCCATATTTAATGTTAATAGTTCAGACATATGCCCATTGATATGGATATAGGCAATAGGATGATGTAAATACCAAGTAAAAATCCAGAACAAAAATACTTTGTTGCAAATATGAAAGCCCAAGTTACAAAATTATTTTCCAACTATTGCAGTATTTTCTGAATCAGATGGTGTATTTATTTTCAATACCGTAATATTGTATGTTCAATAAGATAAAAAAAACAAAGAATTCAGTAGACAAGATAAGTTTCAATTGTAATTCTTTATTGAGATTACACACGAAAGTAACCAATCTCACATGGTACATGTATGTAAACGCAGTATATATTTATATGTGTTCATAAACAATATTATACATTGTATATATTTATATATGTATAGAAATCTAATTTATAGGCAGTGACATCGGGAAAGTCTGGCTTTTCAGTTATATACATTATTTATGATCAGTGTTAATTTCTAATTGCAAGTCATCGTGGAAGAATAGAATTAGTTCCTATCATTTTAAATGAAATAAATTAAATTTTGATGGTCTCAGTATATAAACACAGCGACTGGAAATGTCCAAATCTTAAAAAGGTCATTCACAGCCCGATAACCATTCTGATGACCAACATAGAAAATTCCCTTCTGGGGTCACACTCGTAAGGAAAGTAAATAAACGCAATAAAATAATCAATGGGGAACTAAAGAAAGTGAAATCAATGTATTGGGTCTTCAACTGGAAATAAGATTGGCATGAAGCACACTCAGTCTAGAGCAGAGCGTATAGGAAAAAAAAAAAGGACTAAGACACATGGTAGACACGGACATAGCAGTTTTTGAAGAACAAGTTAAATGGGAACATCAATAATGTTCAGATAAAAATCCAACCTGAACCGCTCACATATACCAATGACCGTTTTAGTCGTTACGTTTCATGCTTTATACCTGTCTCCCCTCAATGGTAAAACTTATGAAAGTTACTCACATCGATGAATCATCTGGCATTACCATAATTTGTTATAAGAGTTTAACAATTTAAAAATCTAAAATTGTGCATGCATGTCGGATATACCCCAATGTTATACTTGTTGCAAAATGGCCTGAGGATTGCCGTCGAGGTACCTCAGGTTTATGTTATACTTTTCCTTCTTTGAAATGCACTACAAAAATAAAGAATTAAAAAAAAAAAAAAAAATCCAACCTGTATTACTGCATAAAGTAGATTTGTCATTAGTTACTTCCGTTTTTGTCTACCACCACAGAGGCTTATATATTGATATATAAACTTCTGCTGGCCTATCAAGGAACAGCAAGAGGCTTTCAAAATATATATGTAAAAATAAAAAAAATCTAACTAATACTCAATTCAGGCAATGATAGCTCTAAAGTCTAAGGAACATGATCTTTCAATATCGATTTATAACACTCTTGTAGAATAGATGGAAAGAGCAAGCTATGAACAACCCAGACTACATTAAATCTAATAACCATTTCACAGCCCTGCCTAAAATGGTCACCTCGTGGTGTGAATATCTAGATATTTCAGTCAGCCAATCAGCAGAGTGCCCTGCAACCCAGTAACTGCTAGGAACAAGCAATTGCTATGCAAAGGTTCTTCCGTGTCCAGTGAAAAATTGTATACATTTGAGGGTACTACCACACACTATGTGTTTGTTTCAAAACAAGTGCACATGAGTATGCCTTTCTGTTACATAAGTTGTATTTCCCTGCATTTAAAGGGACATCATATTCACCAAACAACTTTAGCTTACTGAAGCAGTTTTGGTGTATAGATCGTGTCTCGGATGTTTCACTGATTAATTGACTGCCATATAGGAGTTAACTCATTTTTGCTTCTGTCTATGCAACCCCAGTTACACCTACCCTGGCTATGCAACCCCAGCTACACCTACCCTGGCTGTGACTGACACAGCCTGCATGAAAACAAAAAAGTTACATTTTCATTTAGATGTTAAATATTTTTTTTTAAAAAGGTTAACATCTGGATGCAAATAAAAACCATTTTGTTTTCATGTAGGCGGTGTCAGTCACAATCAGGAGAGGTGAAGCTAGGATTGTACAAATAGAGTGATTTTACGCTGAAATTGCAGAGAATTGAGCAGTAAGACTGGAGGGGCATGGACTATACACCAAAACTGTTTCATTAAGCTAAAGTTGTTTTGGTGCCTATAGTGTCCTTTTATAAGCTGACAGAAACAAAACAAAACACTTTGAAGATGTATTATTCAGTTTCAGTGTGCTCCTCTCTATAAACGGTCAATTTAAAGTTGAACAAATTACAAGCAACTAGGTACATAGAGGGTCAATGCAGACAACCAATTAATCTCGTTTATAGAGTATAAGAAGCTATATATACACGAGTACCTGGAATCGAGTGCCGGGCTAAGCTCCCGGGCTGGTTTCCACACCCATGTTGTCATCAGTCTCCCTTGCAAGGGCCAATTAAATGCTTCTCATAGAAAAGCATTTGATTGAAGGGATGGACCGTGGAGGAAGAGAATATTTATATATATATATATATATATATATATATATATATATTAACCATTGCAGGGAGGACCAAAATAAAGAAGGGAGGGTGGGCACATTGAAGTTTCCCCTTACAGGCACCGTCACCAACATGCAGTGCGCTGATGGATGGATGCATTTTGTGCACAGAATTGACATTAGGCAGCCAGGTATAGAGTTCCAAGATGCTTAATTCACATGTGCTGGGGGTGAAACTAGCTCCCAGCACAAAAGTGCAAATACCTCGATATGTTCAGTATTTCAAGCAGAAATACTGCACATACAGACTCCTATCAGTATGACCACTTCTAAAAGCAGAAGAAGCCATGGTGGTTGGACTATTTCTTTAGAGATTAAACAATGATATTCCCCCGGTTTCATTTGTTATCTACAAACTTGCAGCTCCTGCAAGCCCTGAGAATGGATTAATATTTATGGGGAAATCTGAAGTTATAGTTCTCTCCAGAAATCTTGAATGTTTTATGGCAGGATGACACCCTAGCTGCACATGCTGTATAAATAGCATATTACAGGGGGAAAGGGGAGTACATAAGCCCAATTTGAAGGAACATATATTGAAAGCTGTCATCAGGAAACCTAAGTTGCATTAAAGGAACACTATAGGATCAGGAACGTGTATTTCTGACCCTATAGTGTTAAAACCACTATTTAGCCCCCCTCCCACCCCTCCCCCCAGTAGTAAAAGCTCACCTTATTTCCAGTACGATGTGAAGATCCTCGCGTCTAGCTCTGCTCCCAATCCGCCTCCTTGGTTGACATCAACAGAATTGATGATCTCAGCCAATCACAATGCTTTCCCATAGTCTAATGATCTTAGCAAAGGGGCTAAACGCCACCTTGGTCAATCAACATCTCCTTATAGAGATGCATTGAATCAATGCATCTCTATGGGCAAAGTTCAGCGTCTCCATGCAGAGTGAGGAGACGCTGAACGTCAGAAAGCACCTCTAGTGGCCATCTGAGAATTGACCACTGGAGATGTCCCTAGACAAAAAGTCAGCAGGAACAGGCTACAGACACCAGAAAATTTTCAATAAGCTGTAGTTGTTCTGGTGACTATAGTGTCCCTTTAAATACATTTCAACAATCAATCGCATTTGCTGTACAAACCAATATCTATGCTGTAAAAAAAAACTAAACACAACACAAAAACAAACAAACATTGCTTCCATTCTCTCCCACAGCCACCCGAAATTGTATATTTACATTATTACTTGGGGATGGATTGAAATTTGTGTTAAGATTTTACAAACAACATTTAATTTTAACATTATTTGCAGATTAAGCTCTATTGAATTGTAGGAAACTCAATGTTTCCTCTTGTAAGACCACAAATGACCATACCAGGCTGTCTATCAAGGTGATTTTACTATAAAGCAGTCTGTCTGTTTTTCCACTGATTGTATTGTGGGGACTTCCATTCCTGCTAGATATAATGATGATCCAGGGGTACCAAACACAATATTCTAAATAGTCCCTATAGAGTTACATTTCAGTACATTATGGAGATGGCTTGTAGACAAAATGCATATATACAGGTTAAAAAGGTTGAGATGGAAAGACAAACACGAAATGTTATATGGAGTCTGTTATGAAAGGACAAGTCATATACCAGCTATCAAATGTAAGTATGGTTCAGTGTAAATTAAGATTAATTTACTCAGGAATGATGTACATTATTCTAAGTCCTGCTGGAACAGTATCTGTTTTGTATTTTGTCCTGTCAGGTCTGTGTAGTGTTGACATCAACACTATGGTATAGAATTGTCCTTTTACTGGTTTGTTGTTGACAATACTAAACATATCAACCCATTGCTATTGTTTAGAAAGAGCTGATGGGCTGGCTTGTTGACCATATACTTGGTATGGATCTAACTCCGATTAGCAAGTCTTGTTTTAGTAAAAGGTTTCCTTTGTGTTAAACTATACATTTGCTTGGTACATTGTCTTTATAAGAGTCAGCGCATAGATAGAAATAAATCAATCTAAAATACCATAAACATTTTCAAAATAAAATCCACTAAAGTCAAAACCTAGGCTTTGAAAGGCTCATGGCTTTTAGATGGCCCCATACATGCATCATCCTGATCTGTCCAAATAAAGATATATTGATACAGTTATTTTACAGTCACACAATGAGTTAGGAGAAGGATGTCTGTGATTATGTTAAGCACTGTCAATCACAGACAAAGTTTACTTGATTAGCCAATATAGCACATAATTAAAGGGCATATATCTACGGCCATAGGGCTATTGCAATTTACTTTATAATTGCAATGATCAGTTTTCCTGTGTACATGGAACGTTATTTCCAATAAGGACCACAACTTATTAATTTGACAAGCACAATAGTTAAACTACAAATTAGAATTGGAAGATGTTCCCAAACACGCATGAAAGGTATAGAATAAGTCTCATTACCACATTGGACACATCAGTGAAGAGATATGGCTCTGTATCTCCAAACTGGACCCAATGTATGTTGCATGTAATAGTGTGACGTTGTCTGTTGCTTACACGTTAATGTCTTGCTCTGTTTTCAATATATGTGCAAATTTCAGTAAATATACTTCAAAATCTGCACCTTAGAGGGTGCAGGTTAAAGAATTGTTTCAAGCACCATGACCACTTCTGTGATTTGAGGTGGTCAAGGTGGTTGGAGTCTATGTGCAGCTTTTCAGTACCAAAAACGTTGCACGTACCATGATACTTAAGCTAGCTGCGCAAGATGGAATTCCACCTCCGGCAATATCATTAGCCTGCCTGGAAGGAGAGTTACTTGGCTAATAGCAATTCTGTACATAGTCCTTGTACAGAGTCATTCATTGGCTGAAAACGCTCAGCTGACACTCACAGCCAATAAATGACAGGCTGGACTGGCATCAGGCTTCTGCAGAAGCCAGGTGTATGTCACCTGACATGTTAAAAAGCTTGGCGCCTGAAGGGATCCAGCTAAGATGGCAAACTGATGCAAAACGGTTGTTCCCGTTACTTGAGATTGGTGCCAGGGTACTCCTAGTACCATAGCCAATGCAGTTGTAATTCTTGGAGTAACCCTTTAAATATGCACAAACTGCCTAAAATACTGATTGGATCAAGTACCAAGTAGCGTTCTCAATTCTATTAGTATAAAAAAATAGCCTGTCCCAAAAAGCTTCAAGTGGATTTCCCACCTGGCACCAAATATAAGCAGTGGTTCTTACCCCCTGGGTTGGCACCTACAAATGGGTCCCAGGCGGTAGGAACATGTAAAGCATATTTATCCAACCTTGCCAATTACCCACAACGCATTGTTTACTTTACTTTTAAGTAAGAATCACAACTGGCTGAGTCAATGCAGCTTCTGCTGTGAGCTCTCACCAAACCATGCAAGACTGTTTTTTTTTTTACTTTTCACAGTAAGCCTTGGACGAGCGTGACAGGGGAGATATGTTTTGAAGAGTGAACACACCATATCCCTTCTCTCATGGTAGTCAATGAAGGGACAGTCTTGCAGCTGCAGTGATTTATTTTTTTGCAAATTCATTTGGTTATATGTAACTGTGCTTTTGACAAGCATACCCTTGCACCATAACCTGACAGTTCTCCTTTAAGCAGTTATTGCAGACACATGCTGCTGGTGAACAGTCACATGGTGTGCCTCTCATATTATATATAACTACCACAATATAACCAAGTGCATGGATATCAGATATGACTTGTACATAGACAATCTTTTAGATTATCAAACAAAATAAAACAAAAGTGTGTAGTGCCCTAAAAAAAAAAAAAGTTATATACCAAAATCCAGTTGTTTTTTAATATCAGTTAATGAAACTTTCCTATTTAGCATTCCTATACCTGAGAAGGTTTTACTTAACCACTTCACAAACAGGCTAGGAAAATGCTTTGTGTTTGTGACCGTTATGATATGGCTTTGGTCCGCGAGATGTAAAAGATGCTGACTTGGTTCAGTTTTGGCAAATTACATAGTTGCAAATTCACTCTAGTTCATATAGTGAGCATCAGATGGGATTGCCCTTTGGTGTATCTTCCAGAAAAACATATTTTGGAGACCTTCTTCCCTCTGCTGCACGCATTTAAAAAAAAAAACACAAAAAAAACCACACACACACACACTCTCTCTCTCTCTCAAGAAAGCTACAGAATTTAAAGGTGTATACATGTGAAAGGACTGTGAAAGTACAGAAACAAAAGGCCATATGACTAATCACTGGAATCATTCTCTGCTGGGACGGCTAACCTACAACAATGTAAAATAGGCACTCTTAAATTATAATAAGAATCACCTTTTATTCTTGCCTCTTGTGGTTCTAACATAAAAATACAGCCCATTAGAGCTATGTCTCCTGTGCCAGGTCTAGTGTGCACCTGACCATGCTCTGTAACATATTGTGTAGTAGATGCGTTTTGTTTATAGAATTTCTTGATAATGGAGTTATGATGCATGCTACTATTACTCAAGCAGGCTTAAAAGAAGAAAAAAAAATTGAACTTAATGAGGGGAAACTTAATTTTTATTATCAAAAAGTGCAGATTTAGCGTCTTACAACTTTTTGTTTGTTTGTTACGAAGCATTAGGACACCCTTACAAAATGGTTAAGTAATGAGAGGAATAGGTTGCGAAGGATACCAAACTGGGCTTTGTTTAGGGCACACAAATGAAGTTAGGCCAAGACGGTACAAACTATTGCAATGATAAAATCAGGCCCACAAATCCTAAAATCTGTTTATTTAATCGATTGTTGTAATATGAGCGTAGACAAGCTGAGGTTTAACATACATACACAGGGTGTTTGAACTCTGAAGGCAAATCACTGAACATCAAATTGTGGGAAACTGGGCAGAAAACTGCTCAATTTTAATCATAATTCTCACAGCGCTTATATATTGTTCTACAGTCTGTAACTTGTTCTGCTTTATAACTCTAAATTCTTTACTGTTCAGTCAATGCCTCCACTATTTCATTTTGTAAAATTAATGAATTTTTCAATGAGGTGTACTGCAATTAGCGAACGGGAAGGACGTGTCCAGAAACTGACATTTTACACTAGTTCTCTGGTCTGTGAGTGAGTGTGTGTGTGTGTGTATATATATATATATATATATATATATATATATATATATATATATATATATATATATATATATACACACACATATACACACACACACACACACACAAAAATGATTCCACACTCTCCATTTATAATAAATTAAAAAAAAAAAAAAAAAAATTACCACACATCACTCCTCTGCTATGAAATAAGAGGTATGTAGGAAAGGCACTTACAGGTTTTACTGGGTCGTCATTTCAGTAAGAGACGGACAACAGTCTGTATTGTGCCTCAACTACACACACTCTTATACAGAAGTATATATTTATATAAACAAAGCACTTAAATCAAAAGTTTTGCTTCTCTAGATGCAGAACTGATTGGTGCACTATCAATTTTTCAACTATATAGTGATGCTTTGTTTCTGAACGCAGGATATAAGAACAGGTCATCACACCTACACATGGATATTATACTTTTTTATAGGGTTTAAATAATTTTCCAACAGCAAAATGTCGAGAGTCACCACTCAGAGAATCCATATTTAAAGTAGGTCAACAGAAATCTTTCTTTAATAGAAAAATTATATGTAGACAGAACAGCAAGCAAAGTCATTGGTATTTGCAAATGTTAATGATGTACATGAGGGGTTTATCCAGCTAGAAGCCAGCAGCTGTCCAGCGGGATTGAAGACAACTGTGGTATATGTTCTTGCCATATGCACAAATCTTTCACAAATGTTCCTATATACAAAACACAACGAGGGAACCGGCTGATTGTCTAAATGAAGATAAATAAAAAGAGATATAGTGTAATACAGTTTTACAATAGTAACACTGCACAATATGAAATGCACTCACAGAATCTTGGACAGTTCAGGCATATATGGTGCCACCCCTGATGATATGGGGGGCTGGGGGAATCCCCTGGACACTTCCACTCAAAATGCAGGACTCCGGGTGAAGGTATGAAAAAAGCGGCTTTAATTGTATAAAAATATATAAATTAATTAAAATAAATACAAATAGAGGTCCTACGCGTTTCGTCCCTTCTATAGAGTATGGGAGTTCCTCATGGACCACAATATTAAAATAACAATCAATGCAATACAATCAAAAAAGCAGCCTAACACCCCTCCACCCCCAAGTCCTTTAAATAGGGCTAATCCCTAAATGTAATTGATCACATGTGCCTCTCTGTCCTTCCTCATTGGTCCTGTGTAGATGAATTTCATCTGTTGGAGATCACATTCCCAAGTGTTCACAGTTGATCTCCATTATTTCTGTGATTCTCCGGTTATTTTTGGCACTTCTGTGCGTTCCGGAAACCGGAAGTGCTATGCGTTCCAACTGTACTCGCAAACCCGGAAGTTGTGTATATCCGGAAATGGCATGCGTTCCACCTTCGTTTTTCTGCGTTCCACCTGTATTCTGCAATATCTAGCCATAAGAATACATATAAATGGTCCTACAACTTAACCACAAATCCATTTGTAGTGTATTACCCCTATAATATATACATATATTTACTTTACACCATCTACACAATACTTAGCAACTCACTGAATTCCTTCCAAATTATATATACTCATAATCCAGTGATATGGATCATATATTAACTATTCTTTCATCTCCTAATTTTGTGATAATTGTTTCAATATCTAATGTTAACTCTAATTTATAATAAGCATGTTAATTTCATTGTATGTGTTATCCTTCTTATAATCAAATCAAAAGTGTCTTTTTTTATATATTATTATATTATTATTAATTAACCTAATTTCTTAGAATGTTATTAACAATTAAGCAATGAATTTCACAGGATGAATTAGGTTAATTAATAATAATATATATATATATATATAAATAAATAAAAAAAAAGACACTTTTGATTTGATTATAAGAAGGATAACACATACAATGAAATTAACATGCTTATTATAAATTAGAGTTAACATTAGATATTTAAACAATTATCACAAAATTAGGAGATGAAAGATTAGTTAATATATGATCCATATCACTGGATTATGAGTATATATAATTTGGAAGGAATTCAGTGAGTTGCGAAGTATTGTGTAGATGGTGTAAAGTAAATATATGTATATATTATAGGGGTAATACACTACAAATGGATTTGTGGTTAAGTTGTAGGACCATTTATATGTATTCTTATGGCTAGATATTGCAGATTACAGGTGGAACGCAGAAAAACGAAGGTGGAATGCATGCCATTTCCGGATATACACAACTTCCGGGTTTGCGAGTACAGTTGGAACGCATAGCACTTCCGGTTTCCGGAACGCACGGAAGTGCCGAAAATAACCGGAGAATCACAGAAATAATGGAGTTTAACTGTGAACACTTGGGAATGTGATCTCCAACAGATGAAATTCATCTACACAGGATCAATGAGGAAGGACAGAGAGGCACATGTGATCAATTACATTTAGGGATTAGCCCTACTTAAAGGACTTGGGGGTGGAGGGGTGTTAGGCTGCTTTTTTGATTGTATTGCATTGATTGTTATTTTAATATTGTGGTCCCTGAGGAAGTCCCATACTCTATAGAAGGGACGAAATGCGTAGGACCTCTATTTGTATTTATTTTAATTATTTTACATATTTTTATACAATTAAAGCCGCTTTTTTCATACCTACACCCGGAGTCCTGCATTTTGAGTGGAAGTGTCCAGGGGATTCCCCCAGCCCCCCATATCATCAGGGGTGGCACCATATATGCCTGAACTGTCCAAGATTCTGTGAGTGCATTTCATATTGTGCAGTGTTACTATTGTAAAACTGTATTACACTATATCTCTTGTTATTTATCTTCATTTAGACAATCAGCTGGTTCCCTCGTTGTGTTTTGTATATTCTTGTGTTCAAGTAAGTTGATTGCTAGCTGGGAGCGATCTGAGGGAGGCTGCATTTACCTACCACTGATAAGTATCCTTGAATATAAGTGTGTGTATAAGGTGCATTTCTTTGTTTTTTTTTGGTCTACAAATGTTCCTATGCCTAAATTGAGGTGTAATTTTCCACACGAATTGGCCGAAGATTCCCTATACTTTGTAATGCAGAGGATTTGTAAATGCATTTTGTGTTGACCTTGGCAGTGTTGAAGGTGCTAAGAGTCTTAGACTTCCGATGGCAAGTTGGGAATTAGTATTATATGTAACCAAGGTGACGGCAACTACATCTCAGGCAAAATATGTTTATTGAATAAACCTCATGAGGATTTGTATCTGCTACTAAAACAATAAAAAATAAAATGTACAGTCCACTGATATTGGGGACCAACTTTAGTTTTATAAACTGTACAGTTTAAGTCAATGGATTGTGTTGCAATGGCTAAAAGCTTTCAACCTCTTACCAAAAGAGAGGCCAGTTTGCCACCTAAAATGCAAAGGACAATTTGAATTTAAACATTACAAACAGTAAACTGTAATGTAAATGGTTTTAAACACAGAATTTAAAAGGCTATAGAACTTGCATTGAGTCACCTTAACAATTCTTCAAATAACTTCAACATAAACAGAAATGACATGAGAGAAGACAAAAACGGAAAAAAAATATATATATAATAATATTCCCTGGACCCTACATTACCAAAAATAAAGACTGGCTTCTTAACTCTTTCAGTCAGAGGGAGTGGCAACCTGTAACAAAGTAGTTGCTAGTCTCTCAGACATTAAAAGATTCCTTCAGTAATCCTGACTCTGGTAGCCCTGTTGGCCAGCCTCATAGGCATCCGTAGAAGGCTGTTGATAACCGGCTGAAGGATCCAAATCTTCATTGCTGGCATATGGGGGATATGGAGGCCCTTGGTCTTGGCTAGGGTCCATGTAGTCCTGAGAGAACAGCGCAGAGTCAGACCCCAGACGATAGCGTTGATAGGCCAGAACAGCTTGTCCCGCCTTGGTAGTATGATCGGTGGAAGGAGAGCAAGGGTCAAGGTTTAAAGTGGGCATGGGATAAGGGAGGCCGACACAGTATGGAGAGAAGGGGAAGAATGGAGGAGACAAAGAGACAGACATCCATCACCATTGTTAGTAGCTGTTAAAAGTAGCAATTCTCAAATTCCCCATAAAACTCAACACATTGGTATTCCCTGGAATTGATTTGCTGCATTTTAGGGTGACCCCTCAACTAAAATTCCCACAGCCATTATATGAATTGTGGAATTAGAATGTTTCAGACATTTTGGGCAAGGGAGATTATTTTACGTATATCTCGGTAACAAATTATATCTTATGTAAGATAGTAGATTCCCATGCATGCAAAAGAACCAATTCCAAAGAATGCCCAAATGCATGAAAAACAAAACAAAAACAAACATAAAAATGCACACACAAAATATAATACAAAAAAGCAGCACAGATCAAGAATTTTTATTTATTTTTTAAATTAAGAAGTCTACAGATTTATTCATATTTTTTCTAAAGGAATCTGACTTTTTCGGTCTTTTTATATACATTCACAGACATCCAGACTGTAGGTGACTATTTTACTCTAATATAAAAAGGTCAGTTATTTGAAATGTGTAATTAGCAGGTAATGAAATAGCAGACTTGACTGCTGTGATATTTGAATTCACAGCTGCATTCTGGGGGATTGTGATTTCTAGATGCACCCTGATAACAGGATTGCTACTTCTATAAACTCTCTGGTAAAGACTCCAACTGGTTTCGGAGTCAAAGGCCATTTCTCTAGGCACAGGAAGTTTTGTTGTGCTGCTTCTGTCCTGGTCAGGGCCAACCCTTTTGCATATTGTCCTCCCCATAGACATAGAATACATAGACGCCGCATTGCGTGCTTAGCGGCGAGGAATGCGGGCGCCATCTTGGACCGGTCGCCGCTCTACTGAAGCTATTGAAGAACCCTTGGAAAGTCCATCTCACAAAAGGCAAGTGAAGGACTTGGGGCACTTATAGTCCTTAATACCCCTACCCCTTAATACCCCAACCCCTAGTCCTTAATACCCCTACCCCATCACACATAGTCGTTAATACCCCTACCCTACACACACACTGTTAATACACATAGTGTGCTGGGGTAGGCTGGGGTACGGGTATTAACACTGTAGGGGTATTAATACTGTAGGGAAAGGGGTATTAATGACATGGGGTAAGGGTATTAAAGGGACACTATAGTCACCTGGACAACTTTAGCTTAATGAAGCAGTTTTGGTGTATAGAACATGCCTGTGCAGCCTCACTTTGTTTATGAACCCTAGTCACACCTCCCTGCATGTGACTTGCACAGCCTTCCATAAACACTTCCTGTAAAGAGAGCCCTATTAAGGCTTTCTTTATTGCAAGTTCTGTTTAATTAAGATTTTCTTATCCCCTGCTATGTTAATAGCTTGCTAGACCCTGCAAGAGCCTTCTGTGTGTGATTAAAGTTCAATTTAGAGATTGAGATACAATTATTTAAGGTAAATTACATCTGTTTGAAAGTGAAACCAGTTTTTTTTTCATGCAGGCTCTGTAAATCAAAGCCAGAGGAGGTGTGGCTAGGGCTGCATAAATAGAAAAGTGATTTAACTCCTAAATGACAGTGAATTGAGCAGTGAAATTGCAGGGGAATGATCTATACACTAAAACTGCTTTATTTAGCTAAAGTAATTTAGGTGACTATAGTGTTCCTTTAAGGACTATAAGTGCCTTTGGGTGCCTATTGGGAAGGATGATGCTTTTATATTTAAATTTTACTTAATGTTTGTTGTATAATCACATTCATTTATAGTATCATGCAAAAGTATGTGACATCTAAATTAGTTTTTGTCTATAGCTGTTCGTTCTACTAACCGTTACAGCACAAGCGCCCACTTTGTAATTTAAGCAATCATTCCCTGAATGTATTGCACAAAGAACAGACTGTAATGACGACATGGTTGCCTCGTTCATTATAAATGATACTGCAGCAGTAGTGGGGCTTGAAGGGGTCAATTCAATTGAAATACAAAACTAGAATGATTGTACTACTGACAAATTGGTGATGTAAATGTGACTCATTTTTCATTACAGATTGTTTTTAAGAATTAATTTCTAACCCTTTAGAACAAAGAAAGATTGGTAAAAAAATCTGAAGCCATGTGACTTTTATTACAAGAATCGCGTGGATCTAGAACATAGGTTCTGCAGCTTAAGCAAAAAAAATTAAATAAAAAAATCTCAGTGAAACATGAATATGTGCAGTAGAAATGTGTGAGCTTAATATGGTATTTAAAATACAATACCAAGTACTTGGAACAGATACATTGCCAGATACTGGTACACAGGGAGTGTGTATTATAATCTTTTTGGCTTTGGCATCAATAAACAGGCTGGTGCTGGCTTGTGTAAGGTATTTCAGATTCAGACATTTTGATCTGAATGCATTAAGAGATTGGCACATGAAATAATACGGGCACAGAGCGGGTGAAGCATTTTAAGGATCTTAAGACTCATGTTAATAATAAATTAAGGGAAGGACTGGGGGTTAGGGGGGAAAAGTCTGCTGTACTCCTCCTGGAAAGAAAGTTCCTTCAGGTGTTGATGCCTCAGCACAGCTAGCAAGCCCTGTTGGATGGATAAAGTTATAAGATAATGAGATATATCTCTCATATCAAACACCAAGACTTAACTTGTAAGCCTGAAGGATCCCAAAACACACAAGTGCCCAAGTGGTAGAAGAAGGAGTAATAAGCTATCAGGAAGACAGGTTTACTTAAACACCGACATTAAAAATGTGAAGGATACCACAACCGGTACAAAATCACCGTCACTAGATATAGTGATCCAATACTTTAAAATAAATTTAAAAGTTTTCCTTTGATATAGACCTGCAGAATCCCACTTCTGCAGATATAATCTCCAAGACCCTTTGAAAGAAATAGACTTACCCATGTGAAGATGGAGAAGAAGGAGAAAGCGATGGCTGCGCGAGCAGCATCTGCACCTTCTCCTAGTAGGTTGTCTTCTGGTTTAGAGGCCTGCCACTGGTTGGCCAAGAAACAAAAGCCAACAAACCAAAAGAAGGCCCACAACGCTAGAACAGAAAAATAAAAGGTATGATTAAAAAAAAACAAAAACAAAATACACAGAAGCTATAGAAGCTAGATTAAGTAGCCAATATTTAGCTGTAAACTGGTATAATTCTATGTGATCTGTCTTGCACCTATATAGATAGTTATCACTATTTAGAGAGACCTTTTATACTTATTTTGAGGATGTTTTTTCCCCTCTATTTCTTCTCTTTATTTCTTTGTACAAATGCATTTTTGATAATGTGATGTTCTCCTGTTCTAACAAATTGGAAGTTTTCATACTAGGGGCTGCCTATATCTGAAGGGTCTTTTCGTTTCCCTTGTGTTCTCTCTCTCTCTTTTTAAATGTATTTCTTTTTTAAGTTTCTGTAAATTTATAAGGGTCACCCCCTCAACCTTTTCAGAGCAGTCTGACATATTCTCTCCCCTCCCCCCCCCCTTTTATGTAGCCTTGTAAAATTGAAAACTATTTTTGTGTGTGCATGGTTTCTTAATCTGTATGTTGAGTGGGGGGAAAAAAGGAAGACAATCAGAGTTAAAACCCTCCTTGACATGAATGAAGTGTTGGCAGTTTAGGCTGGACAAAACAGGAGTACAGGACAGCAACATTAAAATGTAAGATCAAAAAAAAAAAAAAAAAAAAAACATGGGCCAGCCAATGAGGAGAGCAGATTAAAGCAAACGGAGGATGGTCTGCACTCACCAGAAACAGCGATGTCGGACAACACGGTTTTCTTGCGGTCCTTCACACTGCTGATCTGTGGGAAGTGGACATCCAATGCGAGATACAGCACGCTGGTAAGGAATGCCAGCACACCTACAGTCACTCCATAGGTGCAGGCACTTTTGTTTCGGTTGAAAATGCAAAACTCTTCACTCTCATTTGGTCGATTAATGTATCCTTCATTAATTATGCACCCGAAGACTACTATAGAGAAAATCTAGAAAAAAAATTAAGAAATATATAATTAAAAATAAGAAAAACACAGTCACACATTTCAAGAAAACTATACAGCCCTGCAATTGTTAAAGGAACACTCCAAACACCTAAAACAGTTTAAGCTTGTTTTACATAAATACATACACTTTTTTTTTTTTTTAATAAATGAATGTTCTTACAACTTCCTGGCTGTCAAGAAGACCACAAACTCAAAATGCAGACAATGGCTCAGGGCACCTGTCTTACAGAGACTTCTCATTGACCTACATTGGGAAGTCTATGCTTGGACAGCCACAGAAAGTCTGGGCTGTGGGTTAAAAGGCGTAGGCTTGCAAAGGCTGCAGAGAGCAGATCTGCAGCTTTTGCGAGCGGTTTTAGATATACCACCAATGAAAACATGCAGACATTTAATTATGCATTTTTTTCCATTGTGCGTACATCTACTAAATTGTTAATTATAATTTTTTTTTTTTTTATTTAACTGTTCATTTAAATAAGTAACATTCTATTTTGATATAAAATATTTAACCCCTTGGTGACGGATGATGTGTCTCACACCATCAGTAAAATACGCATTGGTGAATACTGGTGTATTAGACACATTATGGCGAAAAAGAACTAAAATTGCCACGATCGCAGTCATCTCAAGCAGACCATCACAGAAATAGCTGAATGGAGTTGACACAAGGCAGCAGATCATGGAGACATCCATCCCCGCAAAAGCTATTGTGACAAACCCTCCTGTCCTCGTGAGTTTGCCACAAGCTCCTGGAGGAGCCTACTTACCAGCCTCCTGCTCACCGACTATGGGCCAGGTCAGCGACTGTAAAGACCCTGGTAAATATATTATTCCCCCTGGTTCGACACGTTCCATTCGTACATTCGTTCGCATGGACCAAAACCGCGAATAGACTTCAGGGGGACTTAGTTACAAAAGCCCTGGAACAATTTTTGGCATGAAGACTTTGTGGTTCCTGGTCGGTCCCCAGCGGCACTTAACCTCGATTCTATGGAACTATTTTCGGCGAGGGGACCGTGCGTGCGGTCGGTCAAATTATGACGTGATCTCTGTGATGCTGGTACTGATTTAGCTTAGCTATGATCTCACAGGCTTGAAGCTAAAGTAGGAATCTTCACAGTGGTAGCTAACTGAACAATGTTCTCCTCTCTAGGGACATTAACAAGTCCATACCAGCTCTATCAGCCCTTCTATGAGGCTACACACTTAACCTGGGAAAAATAAATAGTCAGATGTTCTCTTTTTACAGCTACTCTGTCCAAAATTATTCCTCTCATACTGCGGAATGACCCAAGAATCTAGTGACGGAGATAGGCTGCAACCATAAAATGTAATCTGCTACCCTGCTTCTGTTAACTATTCAAAACCTTTCCTATTTCCAAACACTGATTTCAAAGCACTGCAAATTAATAAATTCATCAAGCAGAAAAAAAGTCAGGAGATCCACGTATTAGGGTGAGGGGCCGGAGATCAAAAATGTTCTCTGATACTTTCAAGGCTAAATTGCCCAGATTCATTGTTGGCATATTTCAGAGATCATCTTATTTGGAGGAGATCACATTCTGTTTCATAGACAGGCCCTGGTCTGGCAGTAAAAAGGGTAGAGAAGCATGGAGGTAGAGATCAGATTATTTTCTATACAGGTACTTTACTTCTTTTAGGGGCACACAAAGTTTTAAATTGGTTTAAGTTAAGTATTAAAATATTGTTGTAAAATATGCTGAAAAAACTTTTTTCAGATCTATAATCATACCTTTTTAATAATAGTTTATCCTTATAAAAAAATTCTATGGTCTGTCCTGCAATGAAAGTGCAGTGAAACCAGTAAAGGAGAGAGAACTAAATGAGATTCAGTTAAGATCAGGTCTGCTGGTAATTACTGATGCTAACCATATTAAATAGGTTTATGTTTACATAGATTTTAAGAAAAAAATAAAAATGAATAATTGGAGTAGACCATTTGGCTATAAATTTAGTTATATATGGCCAATTCATATCATTGTAAATATATACATATAACAGGGGGCGGAGTATGCCAGCAAGGCCGAGCAAATACCATCTCTCTAGGCTCCGGCCAGTCGCACATTAATCCACGGCAAATACGGCGAATCAGGGGCCATACAACCCTGCTAGTACCAGCTTCTGCTCGGGGAGAGATCCTGAATCCATCAATGCTTTTTTTCCAGTCACCGAAGACGGCTTAACTGAATCGCAGATCTGGGGCCTGTAAAGCACCGTCCTTTCCTGGCTGGGACCCATTTCTCAGCGGATCGCTACTTACCAGTGCCGCTGAAACAACAACACAGCCCCCGCAGAGACCCACAGCCTCACCATTGGACATGAGGCGTAAACAACAGAAGCTCTCACACTGAGACGTCCCAGACACTCGGGACATAAGCACCATGCTGCAGAAACAGGCATCATCCAAAATGGCGGCTGGAGAGAACGCGGCCATGTCGGCCCCCTCGGACCCGCTGGAAAGTAATGGGACAAAGCCTACTCGAGAGCTGGGTCTTGCAGTCACCACACACCTTGACTCCCTGACCAGTAACTTAGCAACCAAGCAGGATCTGCAAACCCTCTTGCTCGAGATCCAAAAGTTACTGACAGCAGATATAGCTGTGGTCAAAACAGATGTTCGGCATATCAAAAACCACATCAGGGCCATGGAGGAGGATATGCAAGACGTCCGCACAGATGTCCAATATGAAGGACCCCTCCACAAACTCCAATCAGCCCACCAGGTATTTACCTTGCAGCTCTTAGCGCTAGAAGATCGCCACAGGCGTAATAATGTAAAGATCCGCGGAGAACCTGAGGAACTGCCCCATTATCTGTTGCGCCTGGTGGCCTCAGTGCTACCACCTCCAGTGGCTAGAAAATTCACGGTAGATCATGGAGCATACATACTACCTGATACCACCAAGACACCAATTACTGCCTCCCGGGATATTATACTTCGCTGTGTGTCTTCTCAGGAGAAGGGACACTTGCTGACAGCTTTACAGGGGCAAAACCCCATAAGCTTTTGAGAACCTCACAAGAGCCACCCTACAAATGGCGTAGATCCCTACAACACATCACACTCCAGCTGCGCTCAGCTGGGATTGCGTACAGATGGGGGAAAACCAAGATCCCTACTGGTGTCACTGCCACTGAACTGCCACTGAAGGCCCAATATTCCTGACGGCACTGGGACTCCCTGTGACTACCGCCACTTCATCCCAGATGCCTACCCCTAGAGTATGGGACCCAGCTAACATTGTGCCATTTGTACCGAGAGCTGGAGAAGACGCACCTCCGCCAACTTGACTATGCAAGATGCTACAGCAACTTATCTTAAAGTTGCTCCTTACATTATGTTTTTGTCCCATACTGGTTACATTTCCATTTTTATAACACCCTTGACGACTTGGCTAAACCCAATACCTTCTCATGTTACACTATTGTTAAACTGTAGGTACAGATCATCATGGACACCCTGGGTGTCCACTAGACCGTACATACCTGCGGTTAAACAACCACTGGGCCTCCTGGCAACTAACTTTCCATCCCCGCCACCCTCTTGGAGGAGATTTCCTCCACCATTAGCGATAAGGACTACACTCTTCACACCATGATTGGCTATTGCCTCTCTCCTGCCCTTAAGGACACTATAAGTCATGATCCAAATCCCCTCCTCGATTCAACGGCACTCTCCTGGTTTAAACCTGCACTTCACATACTCCCTACAGGATAATTAGACCAAGTCTTACTCTACCTCTTTTCAATAACGACCTGCTGTGTAATCTTGACTTGAGTACTCCGTTATATTGTTCTTTTAATTGCTTTACATTTTCAAAAAATGGTGCCGACTGCATGACATAAAACACAGTCTTGTATGAATCAACTTGCTGATGTCTTACTTGTTGATCATGCTTCTACAAAGCACCTACATAGATATATATACATACATATACACATATATCTATCTCACATGACTTAACTGGGTTCTCCAGGTGCAGTTTCACATTTCCGGAAGAGAGAGGGTGTGGAGCAGGCCATTAGGTCCCAGGTAAGAAGTCAAACCTTTATGAAACAGGTCCACTTCTTACACTGGAGGAAAGCGGGAGCCTGTCACCATAACCACTACAATGCGCTGTAGAGGTTATGGTGATTGAAGTGTTCCTTGAAGAATTTGAAGCTTGAAACATCTTCCATGACCAGGCTGATGATAATGGGAAACATTCTCCATTAAACCTAAACTGCCAAAGATAGCTTTGGCAATGATCTGCGTCTGATCTGTGCTCTCATTAACAACTGGAGGGGCATCAAATGCTTCTAACTTCACTGAACATTGGTGGGGTGGGGGAGGGGGAGACCTGCTCTGCTTACCCAGGATTACTGCACATCAATAGTAATATACACACAATCAACTAAAGATTTTACCCTGAAGCCTATTGTTTGTGCCAGAACATTTTCTGTCCCCACCTTAAAACTGAAACAATGTTTCTCTCATTTGGAATATGAATTTCAGTTTTGACTTAAGTGAATAGTTAAAGTAAGACTATAGTCAGCTAAATAAAGCAGTTTTAGTGAATAGATCATTCCCCTGCAATTTCACTACTCAATTCACTGTCATTTAGGAGTTAAATCACTTTGCTTCTGTTTATGCAGCCCTAGCCACACCTCCCCTGGCTATGATTGACAGAGCCTGCATAGGAAAAAAAACAGGTTTCACTTTCAAACAGATGTAATTTACCTTGAATAATTGTATCTCAATCTCTAAATTGAACTTTAATCACATACAGGAGGCTCTTGCAGGGTCTAGCAAGCTAATAACATAGCAGAGCATAAGAAAATCTTAATTAAACAGAACTTGCAATAAAGAAAGCCTAAATAGAGCTTTCTTTACAGGAAGTGTTTATGGAAGGCTGTGCAAGTCACATGCAGGGAGGTGTGACTAGGGTTCATAAACAAAGGGATTCAACTCCTAAATGGCAGAGGAGTGAGCAGTGAGGCTGCAGGGGCACGTTCTATACACCAAAACTGCTTCATTAAGCTAAAGTTGTTCAGGTGACTATAGTTTCCTTTAACTAAAACAAATACACACCACAATAAAACAATATTTAAGCTACATTTAAATCAATCATTTATTTGTTGCTTAAAAGGTGAGAGATGACAGATAGCACAGACAGTGCAGTTCACAAAACTACACAGGCATAGGAGTGCATAAGGGTGTGCCCACACAGCTTACACTAGGGACACTAAAGTCACCAAAACAAACTATATTAATAAAGCATTTTTTTTCTGTATAGATCATGCACCTGAAGTTTCACTGCTCAGTTCTCTGCCATTTAGGAGCTGAGTTGGTTTTGTTTCTGTTTATGCAGCCCTAGCAACACCTCCCCTGGCTGTGACTGACACCACCTGCATTAAAACAATATGGTTTCATTGTCAATTAGAAGTAATTTATTTTAAAAGTTTTTATCTCCTGCTCTGTAAATTGAACTTTAATTACACACAGGAGACTACTGCAGGGTCTAGCAAGCTATTAACAGAGCAGGAAATAAGAATTTTATTAAAGGACACGGAGGCTCATATTATGCTTATCTCTTTCTTTATTATACCTCAGCAGCAAAGAGAAGGTATAAGATATTCATAGAAAAAAACTTCAATAAGAACAGGATCTCAAAGGGTTAACATAACATTCCACCCTTAACCAATAGGAACAGTCCTCTTGTCCATAACCACCCATGTGACCTTTCCTCTCCCTCTTTCTTTGCTGCCTCAGCTAAGTAACACCTAATTTTCTTCTCTCTAGTCAGAGGAATTTTATTGATTATTTGCTTGAATTTATGTACTGTTTATGTATTTTTTCCACAGTTTCCCTCATTAGGTATACCCCCTTTAAACCAGCGTGTCCACACGCTTTGGGGTTTTCCTTCACTCAGCGGTTTACCGCCTCCGGCGGTAAACCCACCCCCTCCCTCCCTGCTCCGGGTAGTTTATTACCCGTTCCATATCCCATCCTTCCCCCCCTGAGCGCTCCCCGCGACCGTTTTCTCCGGCGCGAGCGTTTCGCGGCCGGTAAACGCTTGCGCACGCGCACTGGCAGCCGCACAGAGTGACAGCCATTTCCACTAACGGCTGACAGGATTTTCCCGCCTTTTTCCCCGACACCCCCCTGTGATCTAGGGGCGGGCGGGAATACGCGGATTGGCTGCTGGCTGGGACTTGCAGCTTACCAGTGCTCCCTTGCGGCCATTCCGGAGGGAACACTCGGTAAGCTAACAGTCTTTTGCTTGTGCCTTGTCCTATCACTCCCAGCCAACCACTTTATCAGTGTACATTCACAATAGTTACACATACACTCTGTAGTTATTCAGTTGCTTGTGCAAACTGAATATTACACAATTTTCTCTCACTCCCTTCAGCCTATTTATCTAGCATGCTGAACCCCAGAGTCCAGGAGACTGGCACTCCTACTACTGCCAGCAAGAACACCAAGCTCCAGGTGTCCCCTGCCACGCGCCCACTCTCTCCACAGAGAGAGGACGCGGCCTCCATGGAGCAGCTGAACTCGGAGGAGTTCCATACGCTCCTGGACGCGACCATGACCAAGTCGGTCACACAGGCCATATACACGGCTATAGGGGCAATGTCAGACAACCTGACACAATCCATTAGTAACGCCATCATGGCGTCTAATACCAACCCTAGCGGCCTCCACCCCAAGGCCCAAGATGACAAGCCTGCTTCCCTCACCGGTCGCAAGGCCACTGAAAAGACCCACCACGTGGGCAGACAAACCTCCAAAACACATATGACGGACAGGTTGCGCCCTGTCACTAATGAGGACGTGGGGCCCCCACGTAAACGAGCCTCCCACCGGGCAAAAACGGTGAGGAAATGGAAACGGGCTAAGGCCCAAACTGAGACATCCGACTCTGATTCGGAACTGGAGGAGGTACTGAACGAGTCTGAAGAAATAGACTCTTTTGAATCGGAGAACTCCTCTCCGGAGCGCAGCCTGGCAGCAAACCCTACTAACACGGGCAAGGCGGCTAAGGATGACTCCATCATCCTGGACCCTCAGGGCGAGCCCCTCTTTAACCCGGACGACCTACAACACCCTAGGTCTACCGAATGGTTTCCGGCTGACCATGTGGCCCAGTATATTGCGGCCAGGATTAGGAAACCCCTGGATAAACATACCAGGAACAAACTAAGGGCAGAATGCCCACGCCCGACGGTCCCTGATATGGCCTGTGCCACACCAGAAGTGGACCCAAAAATCGCCCAATTCCTGGGCAAAACTGGCTGGAAGGCCAAAAAGGGTTTGGATTATTCGCTGCGCCACTGCCAGGACAAGGTGCTTGACTCCTTGGGCCCCAGCGCAAAAATCTTCGACATGGTCGAAGTGGCACTTTCAGGTGACACACCTGTAGACCTCCTGGCTATTCGAGAATGGGCACAGCGCTCTATTTGCCTCATCGGCAATTCCAACGCTGCACTAAGCACAGAGAGACGAAAGGCGATCCTCATGAAGATCGACCCGAAACTGGTCAACATGGCCATAACTGAGCCTGGCACACAGGCAAAAGGCCTCCTTTTTGGAGACAATTTTGTGAAAGAGTTGGGTACCTATGTGAGCACATTTACAGCCCTGGACAAGGCGCAAACAAATCTCAAACGAGTGTTCTCCCCAAAGGTTTTTGGGGGGGCTGGCAGACATCGGGGCCGTCTGTCCAGCCGCTCTTCACGGGGCTCCTACCGGGGCTACCGAGGCTCCACTGCATCCAGGTTCCCACAGACAGAAGTCAGGAATCCTACACCCTTCTTTCCTGTCAGGGGCAGATCATGGCAGTCCAGAGGACACAGAGGTGCCACATACGGCCGACGGCCTTATGGTAAGTACCCTTCCCCTACCTTATTCTGGTATAACACATGTGGGAGGCAGATTATCCCAATTTTTCGGGGCATGGCAAAGACTCACGTCCGATCCCTGGATCCTCAACACAGTGCTAGGGTACCACATAGAGTTTGTGCAAAACCCGATACAATACACTATACCAAGGCGGATGGTGTTTGCCCCCCAAGACAGGGAACTAGTGTCGAAGGAAATCGAAACACTGACGGAGAAGGGCGCGATCTACCAGGTCGCGCCTCACTCCCCAGGCTTCCTGAGCAACCTGTTCTTGGTTCCCAAAAAGGGCGGCGGCGTGAGGCCGGTGATCAACCTACGCCCTCTCAATACATTCGTACGATACCACCACTTCAAAATGGAAGGGATCCATTGCCTACGAGACCTTCTCCGGCTGGGGGATTGGATGGTCAAACTGGACCTCCAAGATGCCTACCTCACCATCCCCATCGCAGAGGAGTGTCACCACCTCCTCCAGTTTATATGGAACCACCAGACATGGAGGTTCCGCTGCCTACCATTTGGCCTCTCGTCAGCACCATGGTGCTTTACAAAACTGCTAAAACCGGTAGTGGCACTGCTGCGCAGCAGAGGGGTGCGCATGATCATATATCTGGACGATATGCTGATCATGGCGCAGGATGCCCTTATACTTCAACAACATCTATCCTGGGCACTATCCCTCCTTCACAACCTGGGATTCCTAATCAACTGGGAGAAATCAGTTTTAATCCCCTCCCAGTCCATGGAATTCCTAGGATTCACTATAGAGGCAGTCCAAGGGACCCTAAGCCTACCACCTTCAAAGATCAAGACTATCAAGAAGGAGATTCGCAGAACACTGGCTCGTCCAACGCTCACCGTGAGACAACTAGCCAGAATAATCGGACTCCTTTCAGCCTCCATACAGGCAATCTTCCCGGGCCCCCTACATTACAGAGCCCTGCAGAGACTGAAAACAGCACAACTACAATCGGGTCACTCCTATTCAGACTCCGTGCCACTCGATCGCACAGCCAAAGAGGAGCTCAGGTGGTGGCTCCAGCACATGGAAGCATGGAATGGCAGAGCAATCTTCGGCACCACCCCAGATTGCATAATAGAATCCGATGCCAGCACGCGGGGCTGGGGAGCGCGTTGTGGTCCTATCTCCACAGGAGGAAGATGGTCCCAACCGGAAAAGGCACTACACATCAACAGCCTGGAACTTATGGCAGGCTCTTTCGCGCTGAAGAGCCTCCTGGGCCCCAAAACGCACTGCTCCATCATTCTGCGGATGGACAACATATCAGCAGTCCAATACATCAACCGCCTCGGCGGCACCAGATCCAAAATCCTGGCAGACTTAGCCACAGACTTCTGGCAATTTTGTTTGGAACGCAACATATCGGTTCAAGCCGAATACATTCCGGGACTTTCGAACACCGTAGCAGACTGGAACTCCAGATACCTACGGGATGCCAGCGATTGGCACCTGAACCGCGCAACGTTCTTAAAACTTCAGACATTATGGGGCCCGATGTACATGGACCTGTTCGCGTCGAGATTGAATACTCAACTTCCGAAATTCTTCAGTTGGAGACCGGACCCAGAAGCAGTAGCTACGGATGCATTCCTACATCCATGGCCGGTCAGAAGACTATACGCTTTCCCCCCATTCGCTCTACTGGCACGAACATTGGTACACCTCGACCGCTCGCGGTCGTCCATGGTCCTCATAACACCATTCTGGACAACACAGCCTTGGTTCCCTTCACTCATGGAGATGTCCATAGATGTTCCCAGATTGCTACCAGAGCATCTACACCTCCTTTCAGATCCCGAAGGGAATCCACATCCACTGGTGATGCAGGGTCAACTCAAATTGCTAGCGTGGCTCCTCTCAGGGGACCCTGGGTCATACCAGATGTTCCACAGACGACTCTCGAACTACTGGCGGGAGCCTGGGCTCCAGGAACACGGAGATCCTACAGTACGGCCTGGAACGCCTGGAGTGGTTGGTGCATGGAACAACAAGTGGATCCCGTATGTGCCTCTGTGAATTATATGTTACGTTTCCTCACACTCCTATACGACCAAGGCCTGGCGTATCGGACGATCAACGTTTACAGATCAGCGATCTCCGCTGGACACAAAGGCTGGGAAGGATCCCCAGCGGGCAAACACCTACTGGTGTGCAGACTCCTACGTGGGGTTCGATTTTCCAGACCCCCACAACCCCGATACACATCAGTGTGGGACGTGAACCTAGTCTTAAACTTATTAGAAAGATGGCCACAGAACTCTTCTCTCACACTGAAACAACTATCAGCAAAACTGGCCATGCTCTTCTGCCTGATCTCATGCAAACGAGTTTCGGATGTTCGGGCACTAGACGTTGATGCACGCTCGTTCACCCCAACGGGAGTAACATTCAACATATCCAGACGTACCAAAACAACGATTTCATCAATATCATACCCTGCATTCCCTCATAACGTAAACCTATGTCCAATAGCCTGCCTGAAGGAATACGAAAAACGGACACAGGCATTTAGAAATCCGAGACACCACGAACTGTTTTTGGCCATCAACACGCCACACCAACCAGTATCCTCAGTAACAATAGCCCGATGGGTGAAGTGGATAATGACCACCGCTAATATAGACACGTCCATATATGGCGCACACTCCACCAGGGGAGCTATGGCGTCCAAAGCGTTCACTTTGGGAGGCAGGTTGGAAGACCTATTGCGGACAGCGGATTGGTCCCGTGAGTCCACCTTTAAGGATTACTATTTTCACCCTACAGACCACATATCATCGACAGTCATTGCACAGCTTTGAACTAGCATAATATGAGCCTCCGTGTCCTTTAATAAAATTACCAGATTTTACTAATTACATGACGTAAAGTCATGATTTTATAAAGGACACGGAGGCGAATATTCGCCCACCCGGTAAGTATGTAATTTCAACAATTGTAAGACAGAATTGTATGCCCACCCGATATATCCTGACATTGCAGGTAAGGTTGAGTTTGTCTAAATACGAGTCGATTATGTACCATAAGTTTATTACATACCATAGCACATACTACGGGCAAGTTAATCTGTACAGATAACGAATACATAGAGTTAAACAATACCAATGTGGCAAACAGTTGCGAGACCATATTTTACCACCTCTTTTCTCTATCCCATTTCAGCTTGAAGATCTAATATCGAAACCTTCAGATGACCAGTTGTCAGCACAGTTCAAACGGATAACTTCTACAGTCCAGTTGCATAGAAGTGTTCGTTACAAGGGATAAAGTTTCCAAATTGTTCTTCTCAAGTTATGATGATCCAGCTTCGGCATGACCAAAGAAAGAGGGAGAGGAAAGGTCACATGGGTGGTTATGGACAAGAGGACTGTTCCTATTGGTTAAGGGTGGAATGTTATGTTAACCCTTTGAGATCCTGTTCTTATTGAAGTTTTTTTCTATGAATATCTTATACCTTCTCTTTGCTGCTGAGGTATAATAAAGAAAGAGATAAGCATAATATTCGCCTCCGTGTCCTTTATAAAATCATGACTTTACGTCATGTAATTAGTAAAATCTGGTAATTCTAAAACAAACAGTATTTGTATTAAAGGACATGCAAACATTAGATGACTCTTACACAGCCTTCCTAAACACATCCTGTCTAGTCACATGCAGGGAGGTGTGCCTAGAGCTGTATAAACAATAATTGAACTCCTAAATGACAGATAATTGAGCAGTGAGACAGCAGGGGCATGATCTATACTCCAAAACTGCCTCATTAACCTTAAGTTGTTCTAGTGATTATAGTGTCCCTTTAATAAAGGGCCAAATGGCTAATTTACAATTTAAAACAGCTCATAACCTGTTTAAGACAGATTTTATAATTGTATCCATGTAAAGGATGTCTTAGTCTTAGCTAGCTTGACTAATAGACCTCACCATTATGATGGTTGAGTATTCACAAAACCTTTAACATTTTTATGAATATGAATTAAAACAAAATAAAAAAAAAAAAACACAACACACAAACCAATTCCAGATACACTATTCTGTCTCACTTTGTTTTATCCTGCAGTAATAGGTCAGAACTGTGGAGGCTGCCATAAGAAGTCTTGGAGGTCATACAAAACAATGGATGCTACCATAAATACATAAACCAGACTCTTCCCATACCAGGATGACCCTTCATCTTATTCTGGTGTATGGGTTTATTTGTCTAAATTCCATACATCACTGTTCATAAGGAATATATGTGATCTATAATTTATCCTTATGCCACAGTTCCACACATTCCAACTTTTTTTTGCTACAAGTATATATGCCTGCCCTGGAAGTGTGCTATTTGTCCTTGTGATAATGGTAGTGCATGTCGTCTCTCTCCCCAACACTTTTGTTGTCAAGCAAATGGTTACCAGCAGAGTTATATCACCCTTGCCATAACGCATGACTCTTTACTTATACATACATTTTAATTATCGTTTCCCCCCCTCTAGCGAGTCTTCTGATTTGGGTTACTCCACTCCCATCCACCTCTTTCTCGTTACATCTTTACCACCCCCAATTCTTCACAATGTATAAACAAGGCACAGCTCTTTTCTTAGCTCACTGCTCTTAATGTGCCCCATAACCACTCAAGTCATATTCCTTTACTTATGCTGACATATTCATTGAATGCATAGATATTTAAAGAACCGTTCTCGTGTATAAAAAGTAGTCTAATTTTTCATTGCTAGCACATTGTCAGAATTAAAAAAAAAAAAATAGAGTAGCTGGTTTTAGATTTATGTATTAATCCATAACAAGTTCTGCTGTCTGGTCACAAATTGGACATGCAGGAATTCTATACGTGCTTGGGTTTTACCTTGCCACAACAACAAAGCACTCACATTACAGAAGATGTGAATGGTGGATTCGAATTTCTTTGCTCCTATTTTGGATCTCTGGAACCAACACAAATTCAGAGGAAAGGTCTAGCACACCATAGTAGATGAACAGTCATTTAAATTGTTTTGGAGGTTTCACAGCAGTTAACCCTTCGACCACCCTGCTTTGGCATCACAAAGACCTGGGTATAGGTCAAACTACTGCTTGCTCTGAGACCTCTACTGGACATTTTTGTGACCACCAAATGGAGCTGGACCAGAGTCTCTTTGCGTCCACATAATCGCAAATAAAGAAATAATTTGAGCTAGTTGCTTTCCTTTGTCAGACACTGAACGCAAACAGGGATAAGTAATTTATTTTATAGAGAACATCTGCCAGTCTATGCATTTTCAAGCTGTTGCGTACATTAAAAAAAAAATTTGATAAAATTATTAACAAGGAGAAATAACATACATTATGACAGACAAAAAATATCTAAACACAGCAGGTACATAAGGAGATATAAAAAGTGGCCTAAGTGTAGCAGTCACCATGGAAACCAGTGCTACCAGCAGGAACATTGACTTGGTGACACTGCACTTTTCTGCTGTCAGATCACAAAGTGACTGGTCCTCTGCTTTCATGGAGTGCTGCAGATGCTACAAAACATTAGAAAGACTCTGGGTGATCTGAAATCAAAAGGCCTTGGTTATATATATATATATATATATATATATATATATATATATATATATATATATATATATATATATATATATATGTTAATTAAATAACACACACAAACTACACACTGGTAAAAAAATAAAAAAATAAAAAGGGAGTCATGCCTGCACCATGTGGGATTGGAAGCACGGAGGTATTCACTGGAGATGTGCACTAAATGTGTGCTTGGTTCCAATAGCGCACATTGCCAACTCATGCCACACTCCTAAAGTTATCCTATGATGCTTGGGCACACTGTGGCACCTACAGAGAAATTGTGTACGTGCCCATGTATACTCTGCGCTTTCTCGATTACTGTACAGTCACATGCAACTTGCAAACGGCACTTTGGAGGTTAGAAGAAGTAAGAAGAAGAAGAAGGGGGGTAAGAAGAAGGGGGGAGTAATAAGAAGAAGGGGGTAAGAAGAACAAGGGGGGGGGGGTAAGAAGAACAAGGGGGGGGAGTAAGAAGAACACAGGGAGGAGGGGGGTAATAAGAACACAGGGGGGGGTGAGGAGAACACACAGAGGAAGGAGTGAGAAGAACACAGGGAGGGTGAAGGGGGGATGAGAAGAGCACAGGGAGGGTGGGTGAGTGAGTGTGAGAAGAGACCGCTAGAGTCTTACACACAACCTTACACACAACCAGAAACACATAATACATCCCTTATACACAAATACACACTGCTTCCACTACACACAAACACACTGCATCACCTGCACAAACTGGTATCCCTATACACTACATACCAGAAGCACACATATTAGATCCTCTACAATAACACATAACACATCCCCTACACACTCCACTCCCGGTGAGCGAACTCATGGGTGGGTGGAACATATAAGTGGACTTATGAGTGGGCCTTATGGGCATACCCACCGTCAGGCCCTGGGACCCAGACCTTGAGCTGTGTAAGAGGCCCCCAAAAAATGGAGCTGCTTCCAATTCTCCCAGAACATTGAATTTTGTGATCACAGTTGCAAACAGCCTCCAGAGATCCTGTTCTACACCAGACCAGTGGAGCCAAACTGCAGCCCATCATCACCCTCATCTAATTGTAAGTAGGCAATCTAGTATATTATTAGTGACACTAATCTATAATTTACCTCACATTAAAGGGACACTATAGCTTAATGAAGTGGTTCTGGTGTCTATAGCTGGTCCCTGCAGGCTTTTTAATGTAAACACACACTGTGTGCAGCACTGGCGTTAGTTCATATGGCAGATCATATGGGTGGGGCATTGTGATGTCACATGGGGGGGCGGCAAATTTATATTTTGTCTAGGGCGGCAAAAATCCTTGCACCGGCTCTGATCCTGGGAAGGTGCACCAGTCTACTGGTGACCCACAGGAGGGGAGTGCACTGATTGCACTGCACTCTCCTCCTGCCCAGACCCGTCTTGACCGCAGTGCAAATGCCCTCTGCCCCCTGCCCCTAATTTACAGTGGCTCACACTCACAACAAGCAGTGCCTGGAGCCCTTTGCAGAGACGGAAACAAAGAGGTTCTGCGGCAGCTGGCCGTCCTGCAAGCATTACATTAAACAGCTGTTCCCCATGCAGCCACAGGTGGCGTTGTGCTGGGAGACTGTGAGTACTCTTCACTTTCTCCCAGCCTACAGAGCAGCGCATGGGGGAGAGAGAGGAGGAGGCATGATTTAATCTTACAATAAATCCTCTAAGCAAACCTTTATAAATTTGGGGGGATCAGCTCTGTTTCCACAGTTTATTGGTGTTTACTCTGATGTCTGTATTAATATTGAGGGATGTCTAAGTAGTAATGTCAGTGTGTGTCAGCAGGGCCAGCCATTGGGGTGGGCAAGCTGTGCGGTCACGCAGGGTGCCATGACAACAGAGGCACCGGGCGGCCAACACAGCTCACAAGTTTGGTACACCAGCATATTTAATTTAAACAATTCGCTGGTGGTCCACTGGTGCGCACCAGCAGTAGGTGCAGTCAGATCATATCCTCTCCCTCGTGGTTCCGGCGCTCAGTTAGTGAGTCAGAGCACAGGCTCAGAGATTCTCAGCCTGTGCTCTGACAACATTGAAAGTCAGAGCCGTGAAGGAGCGGGTATGGCAAAGAGCTACTGATTAGAATAACATCAATATCCGTTGTAAAACCAGGAAAAGGTGGGCATGGATGGTGAACTGATTTGGTGGCGCAATGGGCCACTTGACTGGTTTTGCCCCCCAGGCCTAAGGCTGCCAGCCCTCCCCTGCAGGCAGCAGACATTTACTTGAAAAAAAAGATATATAAAAAAAAAAGTTATAAACATTCACACACAAAGAAAATAAATTAAACACAAATGTAAAAAGATTAAATAAAAATCCCTGTGTGTTGTAGCTACAGAAGGGGACATCCAGCAGGGTCTCTCTTACACAAGTAAAAAAAAAAATTACTTTTTTTCAAAAGAAAGGGCAGACTACATAAAATAACCAAGAATTTTTTTTCCTCGTTTCTGAACTTTAGTTGGAATGGGTTAAATGGGAACAAAGCCTCAGCAGAGCTAAGGATCTCCTGAGAATCACAAGGCATCTGTCACATTATCTACTCTAATCAAATTGCAGAAAACTGCATTAAGATGGCATGTGACCGACAGGAAATTATGATACTGAAGGCTACATTTGATGTTTATGCAAAACATGTTTAGCCAGTGACTCCTTTTTATTTTCAATAAATGTTTAAACATTGTTTCTTCTTTTTCAATTCAGTAAACAGATACAATATTATGGTAGGATAGAGAAATAGTACATGAGGAATATAAACAAACAATATTGACAATTAAAAAGGGAACCTATTGTCTATATATAATTGTTCTTTTTGGACTATAGGTCCCTTTCTGTCCGTCCACTTTGCATTAGGAAAAAAAACAAAAAACAAAAAAACAAAAATAAAGTTCCAGGCCTTTGACTTCACCTTTTAAGACGTCAGCATGCCGACTGGCGCGTTTACAATCTTGCACCAATCTTCATAGAGAAGCAATGGTTTGGATGTGCGCATGCGTGGCGAAATGCCCTGCTCCTTTCAGCAGCATTTAATTTGCAGACTGGGTTCTTTATTTAGGAAGGCTGCCACTAGAGGTGGACTTAAAGGGCCACTATAGTCACCAAGGCTACTTCACCTCAATGAAGTAGCCTGGGTGCAGTTCTTCGGTCATTTTAAACATTAAAGGTAAAACATTGCAGTTTTGCAGACATTGTATTGTTTACCTTGGGGAGTTAAAGGGACACTCCAGACCCGTAAAGCACTTTAGCTTGCTGAAGTGCTTTATGTGTGAATAGTGTGTCATACTGGGATATTTCTTTGCGGTTGTGCTTCTCAAAGACCACAGAGGTAAGCTTCCAAATCTCCTTAAAGGGAACAGAAATCAACACATTTACATGCTAGTTTACCAAAGTGCGTGCCAGTGCAGCAATCATGTGCACCATGCTGATATGCCTCTATACAAACCAAAATACCCCCTTGGCTTATTAGCCAAACAAAGATTTTTTTTTTTGTTGGTTTGTTTTTTTAAATAGCGCAACAACACACCATAAGTCAAGAATTCAAAGTAAATTCATAATTAATTTTAAAAACGGTCTGGGTACAGTTTACCTATTTTTTACATTGCAGCACTAAGTCTGCCTCCAGTGGTTGTCTAACGGACACTGGACGTCCTTGCGCTTTGCAGAAAGACATCCAGCGTCCGCTATTTCCCCATAAAAAAAGCATTGATTCAATGCTATCCTATGGGGAGGCCTAATGCGCGAGTTGCACTTGCCGCGCATGCACATTTGCGCCTGCTTGTCGAGAAACGTCGGAGGAGGGGGAGCCGCAATCCATCGCCGAGGGACCTATAGTGGCAGGACTATAGTTTTGTATTCCTGGCACTATAGTACCCCTTAACATAATAACAGTGCCTGTTGAGCACTAATTAAAGTACCACTATAGTGCCAGGAAAACACTTGTTTTCCTGGCACTATAGTGCCCTGAGGGTGGCCCCCACCCTCAGGGTCCCACTCCCGTGGCGCTGAAGGGGGAGGAAGGGGTTAATCCCTTACCTTTTTTCCCCCGCCGGGCTCTCTCAGCGCTGGGGAATCTCCTCCCTCTTTTTCCGTCATCGGCTGAATGCGCATGCTGGCGTCTTCTCACTGTGAAAATCACAGTGAGAAGCGCGGAAGCGCCTCTAGCGGCTGTCAGTGAGACAGCGACTAGAGGCTGGATTAACCATAATGTAAAGATAGCAGTTTCTCTGAAACTGCTATGTTTACAGCAAAAAGGGTTAAACCTAGCTGGACCTGGCACCCAGACCACTTCATTAAGCTGAAGTGGTCTGGGTGCCTATAGTGGTCCTTTAATGAGCAGCATCCAAAGTAAGTAGAATGCTTGAAACTTGCAGCATCTAAATTTACATACTTACAAATCACATGTCATTATTCAGTTTACTGTAACATTTCATCAAGCCAGTTGTGGGTGAAACAAATAAATAATTTAAACAGAATTTGAAGAGTTAGTTATGGTCCAATCAGATGGGATCAGATCGTCACCGAATGGAGTGTATGAGTGATGGGAAACACTGTAGAGCCTCATCGCAGCTTCAGTTGATGTCTGCTGTAAAGCCAGATGGTCACTGCTCTTTACTGCTGTGTTAATCCCTCCTTCTCATTACCCTTTTGTTTTAATCCCCATTCTGTTCTTCATTTCACATTTCTTGCATACCCTTTCTGGTCACTCTCCTGACCTTTTCCCAAAAACGAGATCACGCAAGATCATGTAAATGTACATGCATACACGGTACATTATTCTCAATTCAGACTGTGTATGTGCATAGTGAGATACGACAACTAATGTGGAAAGTGTCAATCTACGTGTTCTAGTGTGCTTGTTGATATGTGAATCGCAGCACATCAATGGGAATGTGGGAGTATTGCAATACATAATGAATACATCTGGGCTATGATTCATGACAAACGCCAAGTTTTTTTTTTTTTTTTTACTATCAGGGTACACAGAGAATTAGATGACGTGTTTAGTAGCTTTAAGCAGGACCTTCACCACCGTAACCATTTAAGGCCCTTGCGTAGGTTATTTTGCAAACAGCTACCTCATCTAGTCTCCATTCATTTATTCATTCATTCCAAAGAACGTGTACAAGCGCTCTAATAGCGTTCTATAAGAGAAGCATATACAGTAGCTGAACAACATCCGCAGACTTGAGTACCAACACAAATTGCGTACATAAAGCTACTCTCCAAAAACCAATTCATAGTTTTTCCAGTTACCAAATGATTTGTGGCAAATTAACTAAATACAGTAGACCCCGCCAAGCTCCATTTCCTGCCTAGTTATATAATAAAAAAAAGTATTTGTATTGTCAGTTTTATTGCACAATCACAACTATGAGCAAAAAGGGGATTGCCCCCCTTATAAACCATTTTTTGTCACTGAAAAAGATGGGGGGGATGAGGTGACAGGGATTAGAGACCTGAGTGGGTCCGTAAAATGCCTCACCTCTAATTTTGGTGCCAGTTCATTGTTACCCTGAGTCCATTATTCCTTCTAATTTTTAGTAGTTTGTGTGTGCAGAAATATTTTGTTTTGCAAACTTGGTTTCTGTTAATAAAGTTTGTGTGCACTGAATGCTAGGGCAAGCGTAAACCTGAAATAGTATCAAAATACCTTTGGCCTTGGCCTCTCTCTCGGTTAATAAAACTGTATTACTAGGTTGTAAGATAATTCAAATAGGATTTAAAGCTATTTGATGCCCACATGCCACATTGCTCACACATACTTCAGCTTGCCTCCATTTTATTACACCTACATATATTTCAATCTGCCTCAATGTTAATATGCCCATATCTGTGCTATATTGCCCCATTGTATTATGCCCACAGCCACATCCATGCCATCCATTTACTTTGCCTGCATTAGGAGGAGTTGTGAATTGTCTGCTCCCTTATTGCACTCCCCATGGTTCTGTGATGTTTGGTCGTGCTCCTGTGAGATATATTGGTCTCTTACGGTAAAGTGGTCAAGATACAGGGAGCTGCATGGCGCACATAAGTGATCACAGGCCCTGCTACTGAGGTCAGGACATTACCACCCATGGCCCAGGCATAGCATGTGTGCATATACAGTTTGTTATGAGCACTGCAGGCAAAACAGGTGTGCATGCACACACACACGTACATCTTAGAGGTAACAAAGGTTTAGGTCTGGACTTGGGGCATAGTATAGGGATGGTTTTAGGAGGGCTGTAAGTCAATATTTGTGGGTGGAGCCAAAGAATTTACACTTGGGCTGCACCCCATGGACTTTCTGGCACCTAGCAGCAAGGATTGGTTTAGAGCAGGGGTTCCCAATTAATGTTTCCAGTGCAACTCTTTGACATAGTATACCAACATCGTGGAACCCCCCCTGAAAATTTTTGGCGCCATATTACAAACTTTTTAATTAGCAAAGCTAATTTTGTTTTTTGGTATGTATACACACACTCATTTCTACAGATAGTAAACAGATTATAGTACTTAATAGCAGGTGTGCTTCTGTAGCTTCTTGTTTGTACACAATTTTAGCATTTTAATATAGGGGTGTGTTTGTATGTAACGTTTGCATTTGCGTGCAGTGCCATGTTTGGGTGTAGTGTTGGATTTTAAATGTGGATGTACATTTGCATGTAGTTTTGGTGTTTAAGTGAAGGGTGTGTTTGTATATCAATTTGAAATTGGAGTTCAGGTATGTTTTTGTATGTCATGTTTGTGTTTGCATGTTGTGTTGGTGTTTGATTGCTTTGATGTCTGCACATACAAACTTACACAGATATACATACACATTACAAACTGGCGGATACACACTGACACAGGTCATAATGTTTATATAGTTGCAGCCACTTTCCTGTTAGCTTACCTTTTTTTCTGAAGGAGCGTGGCTTGCTTGGAGAGTTGCTGGCTGCTGGTGTGTGAGGTCAGCAGCAGATCTCTCCCCCCCCCCCTCTTGCCTTCTCTCCGTCCCACTCTATGTCTGGGAGGAAGTGACAGGCATCCCATATGACACGGCCACTGCGCCTTACCAGGTATCTGTTCAGCGATACCCATTGGTTGGCCCTAAGTTAATGGTCCACCAGATGGGCAAATCGCAGCAGAACCCCAATTTTGTTCTTATGGAATCCTAGGGTTCCGCAGAACACCATTTGGGAAACGCTGATTTAGAGGTTTCCGGTACTTCCTAGTTTGACAGCACATGGCAGAAATTGCAATTCTAGAGATAAAATAAAATAAAAAAAAACTTAAAAGAAGCCCATCCCCCTTATGCATTGCTTATAAAACCCATTTGATGCGGACATACATCTGTACTTAGACGTATTATACAATTTTCTGTTTTTAATTAGCAATCTTTTAGTAAATTGTGGTTAGTATGATTTAATGAAAAAGACTGAAAGTCATGTGGCTGTGTGATGCATGTGGGAAATAAGAACGTCGCATAGAGGCAAAGGTGAAAAATGTTGGTAATTTGAAGTGATTAAGAATGAGCTGAAGAAAGATTAGAGAGAATTAACATACAGTTAAGGGTCTATACCACTAATGATGCAAGTATAGATGATGTGTCTCTGTGGAAACCCAGTCACTCTAATGCCTTCCATGTTGTATGTGACCTTGACATACCAAAAGCAATTACAATAAGGACTTCTGCAAAAGGAGGGAAACAAAATAAATAAAAGAGTGGGGCACTGACCCAAAATATTGACCCAGAGGTCTCACTAGTAATACCAGTGATCAGAATTGACTAAACATCAGATTATTTTGACAATCAGAATAAAAAATAATAATATTACAATATAGCTAATCTGCAAATACCTGAATTTTATATAAATATCACTATATATTACATAACAAAAAAAAATGGGACGCTATGCAGGAAGGAATTTCTTACCCTAATGCAATATACACTACAAATGGGAGGTCAAAGCAGCAACAAGTGAAAAAATAAAAACAAAGACAACAACATTTAGTGTAGATGGTAGCTATCCCAAACAAACAATAATTTAGAAGTATTAAATATACTCACATGGAGATGAGCCAAAAAGTATAGGCTCTCCAGGGTGCTACCTGAAAAGGCGCAACTCCAAAATAAGTGAGCCTATACTTTTTTGCTCTGCTCCATCTGAGTATATCTAATATTTCTACTTTTTAGGATTGCTACCATCTGCACTATACGTTTTTTGTTTTTATTTTCTTGTGTGTTGCTACTTTGATCTCCCATTTGTAGTGTATAAGAGGGTAAGTAATTCCTGTCTGCATAGCGCTCCACTTTTTGTCGTAAGTTTTCATGCACGCGCACACACACACACACACACACACACACACAGTAACTGTCGTTTAGTGAGAAAGTAAGGTACCCTTCACAAGAATCTTGAGCAGCTAATTTGTTATATTTATACACACACACACAAATAACTAGCCTGTACGATTAGGGAATAATATGAAGCCCTCTCGTAAAATAATAGGTACATACTTTTAGATGTTGAATCTGCTGGCACATACCACAATTTATTTAAAAAAGAAAAAGGGTCCAAAGTGCTGACTACTCTACATCAATAAGAGGACAAAGCATTACACAAAGTTATCTATATGGTACAAATAAAATCAGCAAATGCAATGGCAAGCAGACAATAATTGTGCAAATCAATTTAAACAACTAAATCTAATTATAAATAAACTCAGGATTGTATCATGCAAACTCATATCACCTGATTTTATATAAACAATCCAAATGATAACTCCTATATCTGAGTTGCACAGGTGAAGTAATCCACATAAGCCGGGAGTAGTAGTAGTAGTTATTAGAAAAAGGAACATATGCTTAAAAAGTGAAACGGGTCAGCACTCGTCTTCTTTAATCATCAGAACTCAAAAGTATGTCTTAAGCACACACCTTGTCACAGTAGAAACTGTATTAAACATCCTAGCAGCTTTATCCATGTAAAACAACTGCTTATCTTATACACATCAGCACAACGCGTTTCTCCCCTTGTGTATAGCTTTTTCAAAGTGCAATTATAAAATATTGTTTCTCAACAGAACACAAACATTAAACATGCGCCATGCAATGAGCAGACCAACTAATTGATAAGATTCACTGACAATCATTTCCATAATTATATTGATTAGTTATTGCAGCTCTAAAAATATTATAACGTTTTATACACCCATCAACTACAGCTCTTCTCCTGCAAGTCTCATCAGACCAGAAAAAAAAAACTAGCATAGATTTTTTTTTTATTATTATTACATTTTTAAGATTATCCCATTTTACCATATTTTTGTTTTTGTGTAGGTACTGAGCATTATCCAACTAGTCGCTAAAATGTACATAGGACAAAATGGTAAACTTAAAATAGCATTTTATAGATCTTTTAACAACCTTGCATGGATTACATAATTTGTTTATATGACAATACAGGTAATGCATGGAAAGAATTATATTACAAAAGGCTACTCCAACAAACATTTTCCAACATTAGCTTAGTGTACAGGATAACGCAGAGGAACAGCTACGCTTTCCATACAAAAATGTGAACGTGCACATAGTAACCAATCAGAATAATGAATATAAAAAGATTAAAAATCTACTTTAACTATATTCCTTGTGATCCCCATGCCTTATTATTCCTTACCTCTCTTTTACATAGTTTCTTTACACAGTATTAATTAGATAATTGATGCTTTGTTTAAAATTTTCTTTATATCAGGACTCTAAATTTCTACTTGGCAGTAGCTATTGGGGAATGAAAAAGCTCAGTCCTGGGAAATGGATCAATAAACCTCCAGGCTTACTATGGCAAGTAGCTTAAGTCCTGGTCAGTAGTGTAAGACTTAAAAAGTTAAAGAAATACTATAGGGTTAGGAAGACAAATGTGTATCCCAGACTGTATAGTGTCAAAACCACCATTTAGGTGGCTTGCCCTCCCCCTCTTAAAAGGCAATTAAACTTACCTTATTTTCATGTGCTGGCGCTGGCCCTGCCCCATATCCACCTCCTTGGCTGACAAGTCAGAATTGATTATCTTAGCCAATCCAATTCTTTCCATAGTTAGAGCTTTTGATTGGCTGAAATCGCAAAAGAGGCAGTGCGGGGCCAAACACCGGCTTGGCCATTTAGCATCTCCTCATAGAGATGCATTAAATCAATGCATCGCTATGAGGAAAGTTCAGTGTTTCCATGCAGAGCGTGAAAAGACTGTTTACATCAACATGCCTGCAGACTATACTCACCAGAACAACTACATTAAGCTGTAGTTGTTTATGTGACTTTAATGTTGTTAATGTCATAATGCAAATAAATAAATTATGGGGGGAGGGGAGGAGAAAAAGGCGAATACCACTACAGCTTATTGTAATGGTAATCACAGTCAACCTGAATTTGTCATAAATCATTTTCAAACATTTAGGGAACACCCATGCATCATAACAACGTAATTAAAATGAAGTTATTAAGGTGCCAGGAGGCTCCTGGTGCTGCTTACAATTAGGGTACAATCAGTATAATGGCAAAATACAGTATCCAATCGCTCTGCCCCTTGTCCTTCCACTGCTCAGATTATTGAAACAGGAACGCTCAGACAGGGGAACTGATGATTGGCTGAGAGCATTGTAAATACATTGTTCAAACTATTTTGAAAATGGGGAGCTACTGACCTCCGGGCACCATAACAACTTGATTCCTTATTATGGTGCCTGGAGTGTTCCTTTAACTGTCCCATTTGTGAAGCAGTGACATCCTAAGAGTGCTTGGATTGGGTTTAAAATAATTCCATGCACACAATTAATGAACATGCATGCATAGCACTTTCTGAAGACACACATGTGCGTGCTTGGAACAACATATGAAGATACAAGTGAAGCAGCAAATATAATGAAAGATTGGATGGTTTTCTGCTATTAAACTTCAAGTCTACCTGTCACACCAAACCAATTTTATTGAATATTTGTTTATATATTTATATTTCCATTACACTGGTCACAGGACTGAAATGCCAGAACTGTACATCTGACCGCAAGACATAATTTCACTCTGTACATTCTTGGCATTGAATTATATTGAATAATATTGTTTTTTGGAATACCGTGTTTCCAGCTTCTATACCAACAGCTAGTTGTTTTTTTTTTTTGTTTTTTTTTAAACCTCTGTAACTTTGTACTTTATTCAAGGAAGACTTTTTTTTTTTTTTTATAAATTGCTGTGCATGCCTTCTCCCAGAATCTGTATGAGTTGGGAAACATGATCTTCTGGGGTTAAAGAAATCCTATAGTGCCAGGAAAACAAAGAAGTTTTTCTGGCACTATAGGGTTAATAGGTCCCCTTCCCCCTCGCGCCCCCACTCCTGCAGGGCTGAAGCGGTTAAAACCTTCTGCCCACGCTCCTCCCCCGCCGACGTCATTGGCCGCACGCGCATTTGACCTTCCCATAGGAAAGCATTATTCAATGCTTTCCTGTGGGGAAAATCTGACGCTGGAGGTCCACGAAGACGTCCAGCGTCAGATAACGGACCAAAAGTCAGTTTGGATTCCGGAAGCCCTCTAGTGGCTGTCTTGTAGACAGCCACATTGGGCAGGCTTAGAGCTGCAATGTAAACAATGTAATTAAAGGGACACTATAGTCACCAAAACAGCTACAGCTTAATGTCAGTAACCTGCAGGCTTGTTGTTGTAAACACTGTCTTTTCACGGAAGAAAACGTTGGTCTAATCAAATACATTTAATTCCAAGTCTTGAAAACCAACCTCCTATTTTGACCTTACATTTTAAATAAAAAAGTAAAAAAAGTTTATATGTTATTGTTGGTCATCTTGGAATTGGAAAACAAATTGTCACCAACAGTGACAGATAAAAGTCCCTGTTTAAAATTCAGGGTTATTCAACTAACTGAATTGTTGGTAATTCGACATGAATTCAAAGTAAATTTCAGATTTTAGGACAAAAAAGTCAAAATCAGAACATAACTGTTTCCCCCTATTTCTGCTATTGTGGCCTGAAATTTTAAACACATGTATTCGCAACAATTCACACTTTAGTAAATGACTCTTTAGATTTAAAGAGGACAGCCAATCAGAATACATAATTCAATGGGTTGTTCCAAGCTTCCCAATGTGCCAAAACAGAGCTACTGCAAGACCGGTAAGCCAATTATAAAGCTTAAAGGACCACTATAGTGCCAGGAAAACATACTCGTTTTCCTGGCACTATAGTGCCCTGAGGGTGCCCCCATCCTCAGGGACCCCCTCCCGCCGGGCTCTGGGGAGAGTAAAGGGTTAAAACTTCCTTTTATTCCAGCGCCGGGCGGGGAGCTCTCCTCCTCCGATCCTCCCTTTTGGCTGAATGCGTGGCAAGAGCTGCGCGCGCATTCAGCCGGTCTCATAGGAAAGCATTTACGCACTCTCACTGTGATTTTCACAGTGAGAATCACGCAAGCGCCTCTAGCGGCTGTCAGTGAGACAGCGACTAGAGGATTTGGAGGCTGGATTAACCCCATTATAAAAACATAGCAGTTTCTCTGAAACTGCTATGTTTATAAAAAAAAAAAGGTTAATCCTAGAGGGACCAGGCACCCAGACCACAAAAAAAAAAAAAAAACCACAACACACTCTTTACACATAAAGCACTCCAGCAAGCTTTGGGTATTTAGAGTGTTCATTTAAAATATAGGTAATATATGGGCCCTGTAGACCAGCTAAAAATTGAGTTATGGTTTGGTGGTTGCTGTATGAGACATATATAGATAGTATATCCTCCTGTACAGCACCACGTTGGCTAAATATAAGAAACAGATACATTTCTGTAAGAGATATATTTCTTAAAGATAACTGATACGATAGGGGTGATATGCTGTTAATAGATAGCTAATTACTCTATATCAGGAGTAAAAGACATTCAGCTGATTTTGTCCTATAACTCCCATAAAACGTTTTCCACAATTCTTGTGGTTTATGGGAGTTGTTACTGTCTATTAAACCCCAATTGATGCATCTACACACCCAGATTGACTGCCATGTTTGTAGAATGAAAAAAACTCACTTACATTGGGAGGACAGACACTGCTAAGAAGAACTGGAACTTCTTCAACATTAGTAATTGGACATGTGAGAGACCATGTCAAACGTCTTGAAAAATTTGATGCAGAACACGGGATGGCTCTTTCTAGTCCCATATTTACTACAGCCATCTGTAGTGTTTTTTTTTTGGTTGTTTTTTTTAGTAATAGCCTCCACCTATTCCTGAAAATGTATTTTATTAGAGTGGTTCACGAATGTGTGAATCACTTGGAGTTAGAGATGAATTCAAAATCAAGGGTATGAAAATGTAGTATAATGTGTGGTTGTAATTGTATACAAGACGAAATCACATGTGATGCCAGTGAAAATTCAAAAAGCCACAAATTCTAGATTCTTCAATTAAATGGACACCTCCCAAACAGGCATCATTATTGTGTTTTTGTTAGCATTTTTCAAAAAAAGCCATGTTTTAAACGTACATATATATATATATAAATAAAATAATGAGCACACAAACACTACACCAAAAAGAACAGTATATTCATTAGTAAGTAAGCAAGCAAGCTTTAACAGCTGTTATGTTGGGAAATACAAACACTTCAAGTGTCTGGGATGTGGGGGTTTCCCATTACATGCTGTTCTCCCTTCTATAAATGACATGTTAGCTTATATTATTCAGATGCAGTTTACACAGTGAGTGGGGAAACACAATGGCTCCTACTAATAGGAACCCTGACAGCATCCATACACTTGCACAGGTCTCTTATTACACTAAACTACCACACCATGCAACATTATGCTACAAAATACAGTGTGACCACATGCAGAGGGATCGGAAGGTCTCAACACCTAATAAAACAAATACAAATTAAAGGGAGATGCCATTATATCTTGCAGCAATTCTCCCAGCAGTTGGAGATGGCAGTAGTTAATTAAAATACTGACTTACCCAGGATATCATCCGAAGGATTGTATGAGGTTGTCTAATGAATGTCTGAGGGTCAAAGGCTCCCCCAGCCTTACCAGCTCCATAAGCACCTCCCTCCATCCTTTTAGCTTTGTGAACCCCTTTTGACTGTAGGGGCAAATCCACCTAACACTATAGATGCCCTTGTAGTGGTTCTGGCTGTAAGGAAAGCACCTGATCAGATAATGGCTGCACAGCTCAAGGACATGGGATGTCTTTATATGCAGCTGTGCAATGCAGGACCAGAATACAATGTTAGAGTGGGTTAGGGTTGCAGGGAAATATACCTTGCTATAATAGAATGTTTGCAATATGAGCGTTCTAGGTGGGATGAATAGGGGGCAAAAGGAGGGCTAAATGCTGGGGCATGAGATATGTTAGATAGGAGGGAAGGGGGAGGCAGCTGAGTGTAAAAATGATGCGGTGGAAGCCGCTGATAAGAAAATGCAGCCAAACCCTTGATCAGTGTCAGTGCGGCAGCTATAGGCTATTGCTGTGTCTGTAGCAGAGCCCTGCGCATGCGCACTGAGCAGCTTCGCCTTCCCAGCTGCCACTTTCTATTAGAAGCATGTGACCAGAGCAACTGGCTGCTTGGATTCGGACAGCGACTTATCTCCATGACAACCGTGTAAGGAAAAAAAAAAAAAAAAAGATGGCGCGGAGGCTGCATGGATTCAATGTGAATTTTTTGGAGTATTTCTATTGCAATGTGTATCATTGCTCAAATAAGATCAATTTCAGTGAATGTATTTTTTTTTAAAGATAAATTATAGGTTAAAATGTAATTTGCGAACATGTACTGTGGTTTTATGGCGAGCATTCAAAGCTATATTAGCTAGCTGCTGTGACAAATCAGTGGTTTACTAATAGTCATATGATTGACTGAGTGAGGGAATTTAACATATAGTGGCAATGAGCCTGCCTTCCATTAACTAATGTGTTGATGGGATCATGCATGTGGTTTTAGAGATTCATTCGTAGTTCATTATTTATATTCAGTTTTAAATTTGGTTAATTGGCAATGATTATCTTAACCCCTTAAGGACACGTGACATGTCATGATTCCCTTTTATTCCAGAAGTTTGGTCCTTAAGGGGTTAAATGGAACCTATGTCAGAGGGGGAGGGTTGTTTTGTTTTTTTACTTTATATAAGTATATACTTTCTTTTTTGATTTTCTATTTTTAGGCATGTAATTAAAGGAACACTCCTATTAGGAAATCCAACGTATTCCTAAAGTCACAGTATTTTATCCTATTCTTAGATGTATGTCCCCTCCCCCAGAAATTATAAAATAAAGAGATTTACTTACATTTAGCCCCCTAGTGTGCCTCTCTCACCATGGCCATCACTGCTACCATGCTGAGATTATCATTAGAGATAAGCCAACGCTTCCCTAAAGGGAAGCACTAGGGAACTAATGGAAATGCATCACCTTTGTCACACTGTACCAATCAGTAGCTCCTCATAAAGATGCATTGCCTCGATGCATCTCTTTGGGGGGCAGTGTCTTCATGCAATGTTAAGATGCCGAACATTGGACTTGCAAAGATTGCAAACCCACACCAGGAATGGTCTGTAGTAGCTGTCTGAGTGACAGCATTCAATTGTGGCCTTAGGGACAAAGGTAAGCATAGCCTTTTCTCAGCAAAGGTAGTGTTTAACATTTTCAGCATGCAGACTAATTGCACCACAACCACTGCATTAAAGGGACACTACACTGTGTGCAGAATTATTAGGCAAATGAGTATTTTGACCACATCATCCTCTTTATGCATGTTGTCTTACTCCAAGCTGTATAGGCTTGAAAGCCTACTACCAATTAAGCATATTAGGTGATGTGCATCTCTGTAATGAGAAGGGGTGTGGTCTAATGACATCAACACCCTATATCAGGTGTGCATAATTATTAGGCAACTTCCTTTCCTTTGGCGAAATGGGTCAAAAGAAGGACTTGACAGGCTCAGAAAAGTCAAAAATAGTGAGATATCTTGCAGAGGGATGCAGCACTCTTAAAATTGCAAAGCTTCTGAAGCGTGATCATCGAACAATCAAGCGTTTCATTCAAAATAGTCAACAGGGTCGCAAGAAGCGTGTGGAGAAACCAAGGTGCAAAATAACTGCCCATGAACTGAGAAAAGTCAAGCGTGCAGCTGCCAAGATGCCACTTGCCACCAGTTTGGCCATATTTCAGAGCTGCAACATCACTGGAGTGCCCGAAAGCACAAGGTGTGCAATACTCAGAGACATGGCCAAGGTAAGAAAGGCTGAAAGACGACCACCACTGAACAACACACAAGCTGAAACGTCAAGACTGGGCCAAGAAATATCTCAAGACTGATTTTTCTAAGGTTTTATGGACTGATGAAATGAGAGTGAGTCTTGATGGGCCAGATGGATGGATTGGTAAAGGGCAGAGAGCTCCAGTCCGACTCAGACGCCAGCAAGGTGGAGGTGGAGTACTGGTTTGGGCTGGTATCATCAAAGATGAGCTTGTGGGGCCTTTTTGGGTTGAGGATGGAGTCAAGCTCAACTCCCAGTTTCTGGAAGACACCTTCTTCAAGCAGTGGTACAGGAAGAAGTCTGCATCCTTCAAGAAAAACATGATTTTCATGCAGGACAATGCTCCATCACACGCATCCAAGTACTCCACAGCGTGGCTGGCAAGAAAGGGTATAAAAGAAGAAAATCTAATGACATGGCCTCCTTGTTCACCTGATCTGAACCCCATTGAGAACCTGTGGTCCATCATCAAATGTGAGATTTACAAGGAGGGAAAACAGTACACCTCTCTGAACAGTGTCTGGGAGGCTGTGGTTGCTGCTGCATGCAATGTTGATGGTGAACAGATAAAAACACCAACAGAATCCATGGATGGCAGGCTTTTGAGTGTCCTTGCAAAGAAAGGTGGCTATATTGGTCACTGATTTGTTTTTGTTATGTTTTTGAATGTCAGAAATGTATATTTGTGAATGTTGAGATGTTATATTGGTTTCACTGGTAAAAATAAATAATTGAAATGGGTATATATTTGTTTTTTTCGTTACGTTGCCTAATAATTATGCACAGTAATAGTCACCTGCACACACAGATATCCCCCTAAAATAGCTATAACTAAAAACAAACTAAAAACTACTTCCAAAAATATTCAGCTTTGATATTAATTAGTTTTTTGGGTTCATTGAGAACATGGTTGTTTTTCAATAATAAAATTAATCCTCAAAAATACAACTTGCCTAATAATTCTGCACTCCCTGTATAGTTACTATATGTTTTTTTTTTTTACTATTGTATGCCTTACTTAGACTTACGTAGACATTAAAAAAAAATAAAAATAAAAAATCTGGTCACCCTATCATGGCTTTAAATAATCTTAATTGAGGGGGCGGAGCTAGCAGCCGAGCCGGCAAGACGCATGAATCCCGAGCTCCAACGAAACTGAAGCCAAAACGCCTCAAAATCGTGATTTTTACCTCCAGAAACCGGGGAAAAAGCTGCTAAAGACCCAGCACACTATGGGCAAACACTCCCGAAAGCCCCGAAGCTCGCCCGCGGGACATACCCGGGACATCGGGCAACTCCTGACCCAGGCTTGTAGGCCCAAAATGGCGGACGTCCTCCACAACATGGGGCTGGAGTCACTCTCTGTCTCGGAGGACGACTACATGAGCGATGTGCCGACTACAATGCCCCAAAAGAAGCACCATACAGCTCCACAGAAGCAGTCAAACCCACCTCTAGCGACTAAGGCCGACTTAACAAGCATGGTGGCTGACTTAACCCCTTAAGGACACATGACATGTGTGACATGTCATGATTCCCTTTTATTACAGAAGTTTGGTCCTTAAGGGGTTAAAGGCCTTCTTCACGGCTGAAATGGCGGGACTCAAGACAGAGCTGAGCACGCTAGCAGCCCGCATGAGTGCCACGGAGGAGGCGACACAGGACCTGAGCGCCCGACAAGCTACCACGACGGAGCAAATGCTAGGGCTCACGGCCACATGCTCTCAACTGGGCGCCCGGGTGGGGCAACTAGAAGACATGGCGCGACAAAGAAACATTAAGGTGAGGGGAATCCCTGACAGTGTGAAGGCGGACGAACTTCCAGCTCTCATAAAAAGACTATTGCAAACCGCCCTACCGGCCAAACAGGCCAAAGGTTTAACCCTGGATTGCCTATTCCGTCTACCAGGGCGCCCAAACAACGCCCCAGCCTCCGCAAGGGATGTCATCATGGGCTTCAGAACCCGCTCAGATAAAGACGGTTTCCTCCGGGCAGTCAGGGGCCAAACCTCATATGCCTTTGAAGACCATAGCCTACAATTCTTTCAAGACCTGAGCCGCCAGACACTACAGTGGCAGGCAACGCTGAAGGACACCACTGCGCAGTTAAGGGCGGCGGACATTCCATATAAATGGGGCTATCCCCGCACGTTGATTGCCTCACGAGACGGGCGAGAACACAAGCTCACAACACCAGAAGAGGCACCCCAGTTACTCCATGCTCTGGGCATCCGCCCGGCGGCTGGGACCAAGAAAGCAACGACTCACCGATGGGATGTCGCCAACATACAGCCTTTCACCCCGTCGGAACCGGCGGCTCCTGCTGGCAGCGGCACCACACACCCACCCAGCACTTAACAGGGGAAAACCTCGCCAACGCAAAGAACTAAAGGATGTACGGGCTGGTTCTATCCTTCCTAGACACTAGCACCGTTCATGTTACACTGTCCAGTGCAACTTCCCCCACCGATCCTGTGGAATGTTATTTAACCATGTCTATCTTTGGTTTACTACATTTTGTTTACTAATTGTGCATCCTTTTGTCAGCGCCTAGTCAGCGGTAGGCTCTTACCCGATACGTGAGCACTTAAAACAAATGTGTTCCGGCCATACGGGTCCTCTGCTTGGTCCAGGCACACGCCTCCCTCTCCCCCCCCCCCTCGGACTCCGGGGTTATGGAGCCCTTGCATATAGTGGCCGTTCCCTGTCTCTGGCCTTTACTCTGGGAACCCGAAACCAGGTTCCCCAACCAGTCATATGTCACAGGTAAAGCTTGCCCCCTATTAGTAGGGAAAGAACCAAGGCGCAACACACTGCTGTAACCTAAGCATAAGAATCTAAGACGACCTCTTCTAAACAGCCCGGTCGTTTCACTTCCCGGCCGCTAGCTTAAACTACCTACATATAGCATGTTTTCCTTGTCCCTGTTCGTAGGGCACCAACGTCTATCTCACAGTTAATAAAATGCATCGCATCTGCAGCGTTGAAATCTGCACGTTGGCCCATATCTTTGTTTTTAACCCTTAAGTCTAAGCTTGCAGATATATCTAGCCTAGCTTCCCAGTGTACACTGGTCCTTAGCGGCATAGACCACAGCACGGCTGATACCGAGCAATAGGGTGATACTATCCATGTTACATGTAAGCTTGTTAATACTATTATGATGTTGTAGCTTGCTATCATTAATGTACTATAAAATTGTGCCGTCACATGTATGCCACAATGACGTATTACACTGTTATTATCTGGCTTGTCACAGCTGTCGTGGCTATAACAAGCACACTGTTATGCTTTGCACAGAAAAATTTTAAAGAATTAAAAAAAAAAAATAATAATCTTAATTAGTATTTAAGTTGGCACTGAAATTGTGCCAGCAGGTTTTTTTTTTATTATTCCTATGTGTTCATTTTGTTGTTGTCAATTTTCTCTTGTTTGCAAATAAAACAAACAAACAAGAACTACTTTGGCAATGGGTGGAACTGAAGCAAGGTTTTGTTTGAGTTGCCAATCAAAGGTGCCTACAAACCATCCATTAAAATGGTTTGATCAGGGAATTCAGTTACCTTTGTGCTGACTGACCTATCACAAAGTCCAACACAGGACACTGTAAACAGAATAGGTGATATGTGTCCATCTGTGTGCATGCGCAAGACTTCAAGCGCATGTCCTCTGAAGGTGATACCACAGATATAATAGTCGGAAAATAACAAAATGGTTGGACCTAGATAATGAGCTCCAGTACAAGAAAGAAAAGATAATACTGTTATGGTACTTTTTGAAAGTAAACCAAAATGTTCAAAGTCTATCTGTTCCTGTCCAAATCAATAAAATTAAATTGCGTATATACGCTGAAGTAATTAAGTCTGACACACGAGGTTCAGGTTAAAATAACTTCGAGAAAGTTTATTGGCAAGTGCAGTAAAAGCGGGCGCGCAGGCCCTTTTAAGAGGCATTTTGCGTCATCATTGATTATTAGAATATCAGCAAATAAACATCATCAATTGGATTAATTGTTAAGTGACGGAGTTAGTGTCTTACCTATTGGTTAGTAAAATTAAGAGGTTAGTCCCGTGCCCACCCATCAGAGGTGGGATTATTCTGGACACGGGTGGGGGACAAGGGGGTCCTAAGCGTCATTTTACACGGTCAGTGATATCAGGCTTTATGTCCAGGTGAAAGGTCTCTTATGAATAGAACATTTCATTACTACTGTGTTCTGTGGCCTTCAAACTGTACTATCTTACAAGCTCTTAAGGAGTAGCCAGCAAGTCTTAAGGAGTAGCCAGCACCTCCTGGTACTTGTCCTTGAAGGAAACACAGTCTTTGTCTACTGTATTAATTGGGTTGAGAAGTTCAGTCACGTAATGTAGTTTTAAAATGAACAAGTTAAGTCATGAGGACAAAATGGAGGATTGAAGAAGTCAGGTTAGGAGGACAAAATGGAGGACGAAGTCACAGTATAAAGTTAAAATGGAGTTAGTACAATAATTCAATACAAGTACAATAATAATTTTTAATAATTCCACATCAGTCCCCCCTATGAAATGTTAGATTCTAAGAGATAAAACTTTATTATGTTAGTATCAGAAGACGTGTTAACCCAAAGGCACAGAAACCCCGTGGCCGCTAGCTAGATGTTAATGCAAAGTGCAAGGCTGTCCCTAGATCTGATCCTAATAGGCTAACCATCCGTCAGTATGGCTCTCGAACGCTTCACACCCAAGGGTATCCCATGGCAGCTAACCCACCACTTCTCCACATGGGGTCTTTACCATTCACTGACAGATGCTGTCCCTAATCTAGTCCCTTCCTAGAATTCCTGCACTTTATCAACAAAGGGGATAATTTGCAGCGGCAGACAGGGTGAGTTGATGTCTTGGAATTCTTGGTCATCAACTTCGAGATGGGTCAAAGTGGGTGTTGCTTGGTCAACAGTCTTCATGAGGGATTTTCTCAGACATGGGAGGACACAACAAAAGAGAAGAGCAAAGATAAAAAGAAAAATTAGTATAGCCATACCAATCTGCATTAAAGCCTTTTGCCATCCTGTCATCCAACCAAACCATCTTTCCCAGGGATCCTTTATCCCAGAATTCCTTTTTAACTCTTCAGACAGGTCATTTAATTTTTCTATAGCTAGTGTGACTTTACCATTAGGGCCTGTGTTTTCTGGGATGTAGGTACAACATGTCATAGTGTCGGGCAAAATCTTACAAACCCCTCCTTTTTCGGCTAAGATCATATCTAGGGCCATTCTATTCTGGAAAGTCATTTGGGATGTGGCCTGCAACTGTTCGGCCAACCCCTGGAGGGCGTCTCTGGTGTAATTGACAAAACGCTGTTGATTATAATAAATGTAATTTATCCAATTTAGATTCTTGTTTGCGGTAACTATGGTAAAAATTGATTCAAATCCTGCAGCAACTTCATCCCTAGCTTTAAACTCGTTGGGCACCCCCCTGGGTACTCCAATGGCATCAATATATACATGAGGATCAAAACTTCCTTTCACTGGGACGTCACGTTTAACCTTGGTGTGGCTGAACTCATGGGTGTTGAGGTGTGTGTCAGAAATAATATGTATAGGCATAATGGCCTTAGTCAACGTACACTCTCCCCACCATTCCGTGTCCATTCTGGATCTTAGCTGTAAATCCCCACACAACCAATAAATGTCCCCTAGTGACCTAGTGTGATGTTGCAGCAAACGTACAGGGACAGTTCTGTATGTAGCACAATAGCCTTTGGAAAAGTTACCTACAAATTTACCAATACCATCGTACATGGCATAGCAAGTGTAATTACCTTTATATACGGTAATACCATCAGGGGGTTTGACGTCTTTGGCTAGAAGAGGATACTCCTTTGTCCATGCAATACATATGGACCTGTTAAAATTATAGTGATAGGCAAAAAGGCTTAAAACACATTCTTCTATATCTACGGGTAGGATTAAAGGTACGGTACCCAGGTGAGGCCGGGCACCTCCACACACATAACATGCGGTTCTATTATGCTTATTAGCATTATATTTCATCCATTCTAACCATAAATTTACATCATTAAAACCTGTTTCAGCGGCCATGGTATCTTCAAAAGTGGGGTTAGCAATGGCCATCATGTCCTGAAAGGTCTGGATATGGGGTTTTAATGGGTTAGGGACCATATGGGTGGCCCCTTGCCACTCAGAAGAGTTGCACATATCTTTGAGGTAGAAATGCCCTAATTTCTGGTAGGAACCCTTTTTCCAGTACATTCCCATCACATACTGGTCTGCATCTGTTGGGCTTGGGTGCTCAATGTTAAGGATTAATTTCATTGGTGTGCTCCCCCCAGGCTTTCTCAGAGTCATTCTCTGGAGAAGCGATCTACCACGATCATCTACTTTAGCTATGGCACTTTTTGGTTTGTAACCCCAGGCAGGCCCGGCATTCCATCCCGCCGCCCCCCAATGGTCACAATTGTGCCCCCATTGCTTGTCAACTACACAAACATATGGGTCTTTCGAATGAGGGATATCTCTATAGATGCTCTGGATTTGTGGTGTGGGAAATGGGCATTCTACAATATCACAGTAGTCAAAGGTATAAGTAGCCCCCTGGGTGCATGATGAATTATACCAGAAGGTGTACCCACTAATGTCTTTGGTAATGGCTACTTGCTGGGCCTTCATAAGGCTAATTAAGGGGAAGATGTACCAGAGATACATGTTTGTGCGATATTCGCCTCCTCTGGGGCAGGAGATTTCTTGCAGTGGGAAGCGTGGATCCAATTTGGCCTACCGGCCAATTTGACGGAGGTTGCGGTAATCAGGAGAACTTGGAATGGACCGTCAAATCTCGGTTCTAGGGTATTTTTCCGCACAAACTTCTTAACCAGGACCCAATCTCCGGGGAGTAGGTTATGGGAACCTGTATCCAATTCGGGATCTGGAATTGAAGAGAAAACTTGGGCATGTATTTTGTTTAGGACATTTGCAAGTTCAGTTACATAATCTACTAAAACATCTGATTGGAGCTGTAACTGCTGCGGATAATAACAACCTAGTCTGGGTGCTGTCCCAAATAGAACCTCATATGGGGACAGTGAATGCTTCCCTCTAGGTGTGTGCCTAACACTGAATAGAGCTATTGGTAGGCTTTCTGGCCAGGGCATCTTTGTTTCTTGTGACATTTTTAACATTCTGGTTTTTAGAGTGCCATTCATGCGCTCCACTTTACCACTACTTTGTGGGTGGTAAGGGGTATGGAAGGCTAGAGTCACCCCTAGAGCAGTCCAAATTTCTTTAGTCACAGTTGCTGTAAAGGCTGGGCCTTGATCACTCTCAATGACTTCTGGGAGTCCGAATCTGCATACAATATCTGTAATTAGGCGCTTTGCGGTTGTCTTTGCAGTGATATTGGCCACTGGGTAGGCTTCTGGCCAGCCTGAGAACATGTCCACTATTACTAATGCATATTCATGGGGCCCACTCTTGGGCATTTGGATATGGTCAATTTGAATTCGTTGGAAGGGGTACATGGGCTTTGCCAGGTTCTTTGCAGGCACCTTGACTGGTCTTCCCGGGTTGCATTTTGCACAAATAACACAGGCTTTGCAGAAGTTGCTTGTCAATGTTGTGATTCCGGGTGCTTCATAATACTTCTGTATGAGGGCGGCCATCAGTTCTTTTGACAGGTGTGCAGGCCCATGTGCCCATTGGACCACTGCTGGGTATAAATTTCTGGGAAGACAAAATTTGAAGTTGTTGTAATATATTCCGTCCTTTTGGACAGCTCCTTTCTTTTTCCATTTCTGGATTTCCTCAGGAGTGACTGCAGCTTGTTGTTCTTGTAAAATTCGCAAATCAGTAGGAAGAGTTTGCAAAGCAAAAATAGGGATTTCTTCTTCTTCTTCTTCTTCTTGTCCGGACACTTCTTCATCCACTTCCTGCAGATCCCTGGCCGCTAACTTAGCAGCTTGATCAGCCAAATGGTTGCCCTTTGCTTCATCTGTATCCAATTTCCCATGGGCCTTGACTTTCAAAACGGCCACTTCTTCGGGGAGTAGGAGGGCATCCATTAGCTCCTTGATTGCAGTGCTGTGTTTGACTGGTGTACCGGCGGTGGTAAGAAATCCTCTAGTCTTCCAAATTAGGCCGAAGTCATGTGCCACACCCAGAGCATATCTTGAATCTGTATAGATGTTGGCACGTTTTCCTTCGGAAATTTTGCATGCTGAAGTCAGAGCCTGTAATTCAGCTTCTTGCGCAGACATTGCTGGCGGTAAGGATGATGATTTAATGACTTCATCTGTTGTGGTTACGGCATATCCTGTGTGATATGTTCCTCCTTCATCGGCATATCTCGATCCGTCCACAAACAGGGTAAAATCCGGATCTGGTAATGGGTTCTCATGCACAGTTGGTAAGTGCACTGTTTCCATTTTCATCTGTTCAAAACAGTCATGAGGTGTTTCTGGGTCATAATCATTCTTTATGACCAGATCTTGAAATTCCTTTTCCAGGAAATGGCGTGGCCATGCTTCTAGGAGGTCAGTTGTTGGGTATTTGACAATACCATTTTCCTGTAGCTGTTCTTCGTTCATGGTGGCCCATAGTTTTGCCATGGGCCCAAGATCATTCCATGACTTTGTCTTCAGCTTGGTAACAGGAATATGTGGGATAGCGGTATCCCAATGGCGGTAAAGGTAGTTAAGTTGTTGAGGTAGCTGGATCAAGACCATGCTATTGCCTTCAGAGTCACAATAGAAGTCTTGTGCAGTGAGCTTTACATCGGTCCGGTGGTAAAGCTCATCTTCATAGCAAGGTTCAGGAGTAATGTTCGGTTTGTACCACATGGTGCAGAAGGCGTAATCCGGGCCTTCACAGAGAGGTTTTTCGCCTTCATAAAATGTCAAATGTGGATGCATGACTTTCTTGATACATCCACAGAGCAGGTGAATGTAGGTTTCATCCGTGATAAATCCATAATAGATACCCCCCTCAGGGAGTGGAAGAAGAGTGGACGGATTAAGCACTTGACATCTTTGGATGGAAATGTTGTCAGGCAAAAGAAGATGACACTGTAAGCGCAGATGTCTGGCTGGAGACACGTGCTTGAGCTGGACTTGGTTGACGATGGCAGAGATGTCATGAGGGGCCAAAACAACCAGAGGGTGGCCAAGGACCAGGTCTGAGGTCCTTTCAATGAGTTCTCTTGCAGCAAAAACAGCCCTGAGACAGGAAGGAGTCCCTCTGGCCACAATGTCCAGTTGACATGAGAAATATCCAATAGGCCTCTGGCGGCCTCTTAGGTCATTAGTTTGGGTGAGTACTCCTGTTGCGTGGCCTTGTCTTTCAGAGACAAACAATTTAAAGGGTTTGGAGTAGTCAGGTAGGCCCAAGGCAGGAGCAGAAGCAATGGCCCGTTTTAAAGCATCGAAATTGGCCAGGGCTTCATTGGTCAGACAGAACGGGTCAGACTTAAGAGTATCATAGAGAGGTTGCATAAGCAGAGAGGCTTCTGGGATCCATGCTCTGCAGTAGGAAATGAGGCCTAGGAAGGCATGAAGAGACTTTGAAGTCCTTGGAGGTGGAATGTCCAAAACAGCTCTTACCCGGTCCCGAGTAAGATGTCTGGTACCTTGAGATAGGCAATGTCCAAGGAAGATCACTGAAGATTGACAGAATTGTAGCTTGATGAGTGAAGCTTTGCATCCTTGTTCTGCCAAATAGCACAGGAGACTAAGTGAACACCTTTCAGTAGTGGGTACATCACCTCCACATAGCAATAGATCATCCACATACTGAAGCAGGACAACTTCTGGGTGCTCAGCTTGCCATGGGTCAAGGATGGTGCCCATGGCCTTAGCAAATTGACTTGGAGAATTTTGTGCCCCTTGGGGCATGACAGTCCAGGTATACTGTTGCATTTCATGAGTGAAAGCAAACAGGTATTGACAGGATGGGTCCAGTGGGACACTGAAAAAGGCATTAGCCAGGTCAATAACTGTGAAGAATTTTGCAGATGGTGGGACTCCAGAGAGCAGAGTGTGAGGATTTGGTACAAGAGGGGTGTCCAGGACGGTAGCTTCATTAACGGCACGGAGATCCTGGACCATCCTGTATTTTTCCGGCTCACCCTTTGGAGTTTTCTTTTTCACAGGAAATAACGGGGTGTTGCATTCAGATTTACATTTGACAAGGGCACCCTTCTCCAAGAGTGCCTTGATGTGGACAGAAATGGCAGCAGACTGTGCTGGTTTTAATGGATATTGTGGTTTCCTTGGTAACTTAGCTCCTGAAATAAGCTTTACCACCACAGGGGGAACATTTAGGTGACCTATGTCCTCTGGGCCTGAGGACCATAACTTAGCGGGCACCTGTGTTTTTAATTCCTCTGGGAAATTAGACCTTAATTCTGCTGCCTCCTCACGGGGCTTTTCTAAATGCAGCATCAGAGGCAAAGAGCATAGGGCTGAAGTGTCTGATACAGACAGAGGTGTAAACATTTCTACCTGCCCATCCGGGGTAAAGGTGATGGATGCTTGCAGGCGTGAGAGAACATCAGCACCTAACAGGTTAATGGGGCATGTGGAGGATACTACAAAGCGAGCAAGCAGGCTAGAGCCAACTCGTAGTGGAGTTGTTAAAGGGCTACGTCTTGGCTGGCCATCCACTCCAACACAAGAGACATCAATACTGGACAGGAAGGATGGGTCTGGCAGGTTTTGTTCTCGTAGAACACTACGGGCTGCACCTGTGTCAACTAGAAATGTAGTAGGATGGTCTTCAATGGGCAAAGTCACTGTGGCAAGTGGCCCTCCCTTATCCCCTATAGACGCTGCCATTATAGGGGTTACAGACACAGGCTTGCCAGTTTCCTAATCATCTGGTTCTTCAATAATTGGAATCTTTTTCTCGGTCTTGGGGCCTGGGGCAGGCTTAGAGAACTTTCTGGGTGCCCCGGGTTCCTTTTTAGGTTCCGGACAATCACTTCTGTAGTGTCCCTGAGCCCCACAATTAAAACAAGTTACATCCTCTAACCTGGCACCCTTGGTGCCAGAGGTGATGGGGGTAGCGCGGGCCACCATGAGTGGGGCTGGATTGGGTCTTCTTGGGGTCTGAACAGATTCCAGACCTCTAGCAACTAAAAGCAGGGTATCCAAAGGAACAACCTTGTATTCAGGACGTGCAGCAATGATTCCTTTGCGTATAGAGTCTTTAACACCTTGGACAAACGCACCTGACAGCATTTGTGAATGAATCTTATCTGTAAGATCAAACCCCAAATCTGTAAACATTTGATACAGTCTTGCATGAAACCTTTCCACTGATTCTCCTTTATCTTGAATAACATCAGTAAGGCCAGCAGCCTGATCCGCAAGTTTGTCCTTAGCCCATTCTCTTAATTGGGTGCAAAAAGTTACTCCAGAGGGGTAATCAACATCACTGCTGAGCAAATTTGTACTGAGGTGTCGGGCCATGCTTGGCCAATATGCATCCCCTGCTTTTATAGCACAAATGCTCAGTAGATCACGCCATGCTGCGGAATAAGTCTTTTGAATTTGAACTATCCCTCGGTAGAAGGGCATAGGCTGTTTTTCTGGGTCAGGGAGTGATTTCATTAGAGCACTAGCTTGAGTGGGATTGAAAGCAACATATTTAGGAGGGGCCTGTTCTCCCCGACCCTTGTGGCCAAAGGGGTCATCGATAGAACGATGAGTTGGGGCTCCCGCGGCAAGTTCCGATGAGACATGGGACACCCTGTCCATCTCGTCATCATCGAATTCTATGATATTGGCTCTTTTGCGTGGTGCAGGGCCTGAATGAGGTGAAAGGATCGGTGGTTGGGAACGAGCCCCAGATGCAGGGGTGGCTAGCGAGTCATAACCTGGGGATAGGTAGTCACCGGGAATTACCGGCATCAGGGCCGAACTGGGGGCCGCCATATTGGTGGCCGGAGAAGGTACTACATTAGGGTTAAGGGAAGAAGTGGCGGCCATGTTGGAAGAGGGCACATCCGGGGCAGACTGTGTCGGACTGGGCATGACCGGAACCTGGGGCGTGGCTTGGGGAGTGGAGAGTGGATATCCGGGATAGGGCAGGGCCATGGGATATGGGAAGGGGTAGGGCCAGGCTGGGGAGGGGAAGGAGGTGGGGTATTGAGCTGGGGTGGAGATGGGAGGGAACGGAGAGGGATTGGTAGGGGTGGGTGTAGAGGGAGGAGCCGGGGCAAGGGCGGAGGAGGTGGTTAGTTGGGTGGAAGAAGAGAGGAGCGGGTCATGAACAGAGAGAGAGTGTAGGGCAGGAATCGCAGATGAAATGTTAGGGGAAGGTATAGCAGGTAGCGTAGGGATGGATGAGGATGATGGGAATGTTAAAGATGGGGCAGGGGAAAAGAAAGATCCATCAGAATTCAAGACCGGGCAGACAGGGGAGGTGATGGGATGGGTATTGGGAGTGGGGAACATAGTCAGCTGGCTATCACTAATTGCTGACTGAACCTTGGGGATAGACATTCCCTGGGCGCCGGTTTTGGGCGCTGGCTGAGGATAGACCCCAGCAACACAATTATTATGATACACAAACAATTTCACACCTTTGTGATTTATCTCTTCCTCAACCCAACCTTCTAGCTGAATAGCCTTCGCTACTCTATACCATGCTTCAGCAGTTTTTAATAAACCATTATCTGTAAGCTTGCCTTTCTTTTCTGTCAGTAACCTACGCCAACTTTCTGGTTGCAATCTTCCACATGTCGGTACAGCAATTTTACATACTTTTGCAATCTTTTCAACACCTTTAACCATTTCCTCACCCTCTCTGTCTTCGACTAAATCACATGCTAACCAGCCCTTACTGGGCTTGTTTAAATCCTGTCCCATAATCCCTTTACCCCTATACCAGCGTCCTAGATATAGGGAGAGAGAAGGAAAACTGAACAAGAACGTCTACAATGCTCGACTGCCACCCGAGAATCGTGGGACTTTCTCAGGTGCGTCTTCCCAAAACGTAGACTAGTCACTGAATCCGCCTACCCGGGGTGGTAGACACGGATTGGAGCGAGGTGAGAAGTGTGTGACCAATCACTTCTCTTTCAAGAGAAATGGGAGTGGACAGTATAATAATATAGGAAGTTTAGAAAAGATGAAAGGTAAGGAAAAATCCTTAGAGACAGACACAGGAGTTCATGAGACTCCTAATAAAACAGACAAGACAACAATACAATTGAAATACAGTGCATGCATTACAGTTCAAATAAAATCAACAATAATCCCTTTCCTTCTACATGTGCTTACTCCAAAGTCACCTTTCTCAACCTCGTAGTGTCCCCGCTCGGAGAACGACTTTCATAAGTCTCACTACCAGCGGCCAAGGATAACAGCTAACACCGGTCCGAAATCCTTTCCAGCCTCCCTCTACTCTGCAGTCCACAAGAATGTGGCCACGTCTATCCTCACTCCCGTAGTGCCCCTATAAATCCCACTTTATAAGTCTCACTACTACGTGATGCGAAAAACAAGCAATACCTGCCTGAATTCCCCCAGGAAACAAAGTCCCCTGCCACAAGGCTAAGTCTCCTACCACAATTAAATAATCAGTGGGCCCTCAGCTCAACTAGAGCCGAAGGGTCCGGGTCAGGACGTCCCCAACTCAACTAGAGCTGGATGGTCCGGGTCAGGACGTCCCCAACTCAACCAGAGCTGGATAGTCCGAACGCGCACAGTGAAGCTAGCTAGGCTATCAAAGTGACACAAAACGGGATCACAGGGAAACTGTGATTCTACACAGATCCCACAGTTCCACAAACTTCTTTTTCCTTACAGCCACAGCCACGAGGCTCCTAAAAGAAGTAAACAGGCAAAGAAGACCCCCCAGGAACACATCCACGGGTCAACCCCTCTTTTTCCTTACAACCACAGCACCGTGGTTCCTAAAAGAGGTAAAACAGGCAACAGAAGACCCCCCAGGAACACATCCACGGGTCAACCCCCCTTTATCCCAAAAGGGGTAAAATACAAACAGATAGACAGACACACAGAAGACCCAGGCAAGTCCCCTCAGGTCCACCCCCCTTTATCCCAAAAAGGGGAAAACAAGCAAGACAGAACCCCAGGCAAATCCCCTGCAGGTCCACCCCCCCTTTATCTCAAAATGGGGAAACAGGCAAACAATTCAAACACAATTCAAACACACCCAGGCAACAGATAGACTAAAATGCAGGTAAACAAGTGAGTAACGAGACACCGGGCAAGATATTACCTGTCTTTGATGTCCTCCCGGGAAGCAGTCACAGACACGTGGACGGGTCAATCAAAGGGGCCGGAACGTACCGGTGGCTCTGCAGAAGTCTCTACCGTGTATCTGGAGGTGATCAGTCTCCCTTCCTTCCCCCTGGATTCCTCCGTCCAACAGCGTCTTCCTTAGGACGGCTCACCGGCCAGACATAGCCCGGTGCCCCACGTTGGGCGCCAAGTTGTTATGGTACTTTTTGAAAGTAAACCAAAATGTTCAAAGTCTATCTGTTCCTGTCCAAATCAATAAAATTAAATTGCGTATATACGCTGAAGTAATTAAGTCTGACACACGAGGTTCAGGTTAAAATAACTTCGAGAAAGTTTATTGGCAAGTGCAGTAAAAGCGGGCGCGCAGGCCCTTTTAAGAGGCATTTTGCGTCATCATTGATTATTAGAATATCAGCAAATAAACATCATCAATTGGATTAATTGTTAAGTGACGGAGTTAGTGTCTTACCTATTGGTTAGTAAAATTAAGAGGTTAGTCCCGTGCCCACCCATCAGAGGTGGGATTATTCTGGACACGGGTGGGGGACAAGGGGGTCCTAAGCGTCATTTTACACGGTCAGTGATATCAGGCTTTATGTCCAGGTGCAAGGTCTCTTATGAATAGAACATTTCATTACTACTGTGTTCTGTGGCCTTCAAACTGTACTATCTTACAAGCTCTTAAGGAGTAGCCAGCAAGTCTTAAGGAGTAGCCAGCACCTCCTGGTACTTGTCCTTGAAGGAAACACAGTCTTTGTCTACTGTATTAATTGGGTTGAGAAGTTCAGTCACGTAATGTAGTTTTAAAATGAACAAGTTAAGTCATGAGGACAAAATGGAGGATTGAAGAAGTCAGGTTAGGAGGACAAAATGGAGGACGAAGTCACAGTATAAAGTTAAAATGGAGTTAGTACAATAATTCAATACAAGTACAATAATAATTTTTAATAATTCCACATCAATACATACAAATAGATGTAGTGGCATATGAATAAAAAAAACTGAAAGAAAAAACAGGAAGCCATGTTGAGGTTTTTCATAGAAATGCATTTGATTGGAAGATTTAACTGTCTCTGAGTAGATACGTGTGCTCTGAGCTAACAAATAGAGGGGGGAAGGGAAAAAGGAGCAGTTAGGGTGGAAAATAAATTAGCAGATGGCATGGGGAGGTGAGACAAGAGCTGGTAGTAAGGGAGAAGCAATTCCGTCTGTTGGCAGCGTGCTGATAACAGACATTGTTTATGCACAGAATTGGCACTAGGCACACCAGAACAGAGTTCAGGGTTGCCTAAGTCATTTGTGCTGGGGGTTCAACAAGTCCCCATCACACAATTGCCAATCTGATAGATCTGCCGCTATCGCAAACTAAGATTTCATATACCCTCAAAAAGAGCATGCAAAACAAATTGCATGTGTGTTTTATTTGGGGGCATATTAAATAAAGTTTTTTCTTTTTTTAAATTGAAAATTAAAGATTTACCAAGTGACATCAGAGCCCAGTTCAGTCAAGGGACAGTCAGGGCAGACTGTGCAGATAAGAAGGAGAACAGCAACATAGTTTTATGTTTAATGTCAGACAATATTTAGAATAATGATTGACAATGAGCGAAGATGGCAGCAACCAGTTTCAGGATAGATGTGTGGATTTCAACATACCAATTTATCTTTCAAACTTCATTAAGGTGTCATATAGGTGATAAGTAAATTCATTCTTTCCAATACTACGTAAAGATCTAGAATGTTAAAACTTTTTGTTTAGAAGGTTGACACATCATTTATGATAATTTGCCAAATGTTGCTAACCACAAGAATTAGTTATATAAAAAAAATGCAGATACTGGACCATTTGGACAGATAAAGTCATTACGTTTCCAAGGGTAAATTGTGTGTACTGGCTGGTGGGTAGCATCAATCTTTGCCATTGTCCCAGATACCACCAACATAAAGCTCCATCTGTGACTGTAAATGTGTATAATTTGGGTAAGGAATGTATGGACATTGTGAAACCTAGGCCACTATACAGTCTACAAACATCAGAAGGTGGGATGGAAGAAATTAAAGAAGAATCTTTTGAAAAACTTTAGACTGCAATTAAGAATTCTGTCCACTTATTTCTACAATGTACGTGTTGGTGACGTTGCATGTGCTCTGAGCAAAAAAAGTCTATTTGTAGGAGTGTAGAATACTTAAACCAATACATTTTGTTTTCATTTTAATAATGAGTAATTAGATAAGTGTCTCTTTAAATATTGTGCTCCTTCTCAACATACGTACTCCTTGCCCCTCACCTTCCTTGATGTTGGTACCAGAGGCCCTGTTTCCATGGCAGCAAGTCAGAGATCCATTTTTGGGTCAGTGCTACCAAAGATGCTAGGAGGCATCACAATGCAAGCAGCACAATAATGTAGACTGAGAGGATAAATCATTCCTTATTATGTCTTGTAAGTTCAAGAAATTCTCATGGGCCGCTGAGCAGCTTTTTTCACGTAAAGGATTCTAGAAGGAATGTTAGATAGCAGTAACCAAAAGGTAAAAATGTAGGATCAGAGGAAAATTTAGATTTATAACAAAAGTGAACTACTGTAGCAACATGAAAAAATCAGCTTCCGGAATAGGGAAAAAAAATATTACAGAGTGGCAAGCCCAAAATACTGTTATGGTTCACACACGTACCATGTAAGTCAGGACTCCACAACATCTGGAGTGCCGAATTTCGCCTATTCCTGATGTAAGTTCTTGCAAATACTTGATAGAAATGCAAATGTCAACTTATAGAATGCAATTTGAGGAAGAAATAATAATAAAAAAAAATAATACAGATTGATACAAAGAAAGCAAAGAGTAGAACCAAAAGGCTTGCCCTATTTAAAGGAACACAAACCTGTATTCCTAACGGTACAGTGCCCTTGTCCCTCATTATATACATGTCCCCCCTTTCCAATAAAATAGATGAATCAGCAAGAGCAGTCTCGCTGCGGCTCACCTCTCCACCTCCCACGACATGATAGAAGAAGCATGGCTACCTCCGGCGATTGTCCAATCCAATGCTCCTCATACAGAAGCATTGGGGACCTAATGAGCAGCATTGAATATGATGCTGTCCTATAAGCTGCCACGCCACACAACCAAGTTTTACTCGGTCAGTGCAGTGGAAGGGCCTTTAGTGGCTGTGAGTAAGACAACCACTGGAGGTGTGTTTAACCCTTCAAGGAAAACATTGCTCTTACTGAGATAAAGTGGTCTGGGTTACTTTGGCTGTCCTTTAACAACCATTGGTTTCAGAATTTATATCCTTGCATCATAGCTTTAAAGGGACAATGCAGGCACTTTAACTGCTTCATCTCACTGAAGTGGTTATGGCGTTGAGTCCCCTGGCACAGTCTTTCCATACAATCTTAAAAGGTTCTTAGTTTAATGCTAAACAGGAGTCCATAAGCAGCCCATCCATGCTGTGATCTGCAGACTGATGGAGAAGCAATAAGTGGCATTGATTGGCTAAAAGTATCAGGTGACAAATTTCATCCTATCACAACTGTACAGTGCTGGAGTGAATTGGCATGGCTAGAATGTAGTATCTAGGACAGGTTGTGATATGCCAGGAACCCTCACTTAGTGATAAACTGCTTGAAAACGGTTTAACACAGAATGGGAGGGGAGAGCATCGTGGGACGCTTGGCACTAGGCATTGACTGACATTGATTTTACCGATAATCTGTGAACTTTTAGGCCAATAGCTTACCGATATTCTGTACATTTGCCGTATTGAGAAAAAATAAGTTATTTTTGCGAATCTTTGATTAGTAAATGGAGAGAGAGAGAGTGTGCGTGATGCAATGTGCTTGTTTGTTTAGTGGATGCAGTGTGGGTTGTGGATGCAGTGTGTTTGTGTAGTTCCTTTAATGTTCCTCTCCCTAACTTTTTAGTTGCCCCACCCCCCTTTCATGTACCTTAGTGCCCCCCTTAATGTTCTCCCTTAATGCTCTCTCTCCCCCCAAGTGTTCTTTCCCCCCTAAACCATAATGTCCTCCCCTACCCTGTCCCATATTGTTCTTTCCTGCCACCCCTGTCCCATAGAATTTTTCCTCCTCCCGCCCTGTCCCATAACGTTTTTTCCTCCCTATAGTGTTCTTTCCTACCCCCTCCCCCCGTCCCATAGTGTTCTTTTCTTCCCCCTCCCTCCCCTGTCCCATAGTGTTCTTTCCTCCACCTCTCCCTCAGTGTAACTTCCCCCTGTCTTGTCTCCCACGGTACAGGAGATTCATTTCCTGTACCGCGGTGCGCACTGCTCCGCTCGGCCGCGCTACACACTACATATGAACGCTGTGCGCCCACCTCCTGTTGGTCATTCCAATCTAGCGCCACTTGTGCGGCCTTATGGACGCGCTGGCCCACCTCATTATCACTATTACCGGTGATTATCTGCCGATACCGATACTTAAAAAAAAACGAATATTGTCTGATAATCGGTTGATCCATACTTGGCACTATAACAAATTCAATTAAATAAAAGGCTATAGTACCTGGAGTGATTGGCTAGGTTAATCAGTCAATTATACTAAATTTTTCCTGTGACAAAAGAGTTTAAATCCCCAGCATTACAGCAGTTTAAATTGATTGGCGAATTTGATTTACTCAATCACGTTATTTAGCTATTGCGCAAGATGCCAGGCAGGGGACTTTAACTCAAGGAAACAGAGTGGAGAATGGAGGACTCCAGAGAATCTTGCCCCTAGAGATATTTTAAATGTCATGCTCCGCTGATAGAGGGATTGAAGGTGAAAAAGATTGAAAAGTTAAAGAAAATACTCAGGATTATTTACTAGAGCGTGAATTGTCAAGAATGAAAAGTTTTTTTTAAAATATTAGGTAAAAAAAAAAATAACCCTTTCAGGGAAATTCCAAGAAAGCTATGTTTTAGTTTGCATAAATTAAAATTCCACTAAAGTGAAAACCGATGTGAATTCAAAGTGAATTTCAAATTTAAGACCAAAATAGTTCTCTTTGTCAGATCTGCTTTTCGTTCAGCTATTTTGGTCTACAATTTGAAATCCACGTTTAATTCCTGACATTTCTCACTGTAGTAAATAATCGTGCAAGAATTCAGTTTTGTTTCCTCTGGGTTCCCCCTTTTTTGCCTGTATTTTTCTTCTCAGTTGTCAAGTCTTGATTCCAGTCGCAGACATCTTCTAACATCTGACAGTGACATTGTGTCACCTTCATCTGCATTTCCTCAGTTTTTGCGCATGCTCAGTCCACTGTGCACATTAAATAGTCACAGGATGGGTTATTATTATTTTATTATTTATATAGTGCCATCAGATTCCGTAGCGCTGTACAATGGGTTAAGCATGGACTTGTGAACAGTGGCAGATCCAGGGGGAGAAGGAAACAGGGCAATTGCCCTCCTCCCTCCCCCCAAGAAAATAGTGAGGCCGAGGCTCTCCCCTGCCGGCACATGCAGGGCTGGCGCTATCCAAGCGCCAGCCCTGCTCTTAGCCTTCATGGACCGGAGGGGAGATCAGTGTCACACAGGCACATTGCTGGACGGCTGGCAGGGGAGGGAGAGTGAACCCGTGGGAGCTCTTACTTGCAGCTCCGCTGGGTTCTCCTCTCGCGAGCACAGAGCGTTGCCGTGGTTACCATGGCAATGCTCCGTTCTCGCGAGAATGAACTCTAGTCTGAGCTGCAGGCTAGAGTTCACTCTCACCACTAGAACCACCAGGGATTGGAAGAAAGCAATGTCTCCCCCTCTGTCAGAAAAGGTAAGAAGGGAGGGGGGACATTAACTATATTTTAGTAATTAGTTAATAATTTTAAAAACTATCTTTAATCTGCCCCCCTATCCCCTCACACAAACTATAACCCCCTACACACTGCACCACACACAGCCCCCCTTACACACACACTGCACAACATACACACAGTCCCCGTTACACATACAGCCCCCCCTTACACACACTGCACCACACACAAACACACTGCCCCCCCTTACACACAGCACCACATACAAACACACACAGCCCCCCTTACACACACTGCCCCCCCCTCTTACACACACAGCCCACAATACACACAATTTAACCACACACACACTGCCCCCCCCCCCATACACACAAAAACAAACTGCCCTAGAGAAAGGTAAGTGGCTGAAGGGGGTTTAACCCCTTCAGCCCAGCGGGAGGGAGGCCATGAGGGACCTAATAACCCTATAGTGCCAGGAAAATGAGTTTGTTTTACTGGCACTATAGTGGTCCTTTAAGAACTGCTGCAGCTTTGCAAACTGTTTTATACTATACCCCCAAATGAATACATACATAAAAATATGCATGCATGTGTTCATTAAGGGGTATCTCTACTAAAGTGTTTTTTTTTTTTTTAATTCCCCCCCCCCACGTGTCGAGTGGTCCTTTAAATGTTACAATAGCCAAACCGGAAACATTATCTACGTTTCAGTTTGGCTACTGTGGCATTTAATTTGAAATTCACTTTGAATTCTCACTTTACTAACTAGTAATTTGTAAATGTTAGCTATGGGTTGTGCTTTTTGTTTTAAAAGAAATTCCAGTTTTTATTTTTGAATTTTCATTGTGTGTCCAACAGTGCTGACACAAAGTAACAGCTCTGCTTTAAGAATAGCTGTACATATTAAAATTTATTTAAACTAACTAATTAAAGAACACTCAAAGCACCAAAATCACTCCATTTCTTCATGGAGTGATATTGGTGCAAGGATGCTGTCCCTTTGCCATTTCAGAGAAACCACCACCATCGGACAGGATTGTAAATGAAACACTAAAGTGACATCTGCGTCCTGTCATATCTACAAGAATAGACCAAATTGAGAAAGCTTGGTATTAGAACACATGGACATCTCTCATCCCATTTCTATATCCCTCTGCAAAAGCATGAGACGTGCTTGTCAGAGCAAGGTTTAAAATAAAATGAACATTATAGTGTTATATTCAGATACCAGTTGTAATATTTTTTAGCTTACCAATATGTATTATCAATAATAATTTCATCCAGCCCGAACATCAACATTAAGTTTTCCAGCTCAGGGGGTGGTTACCTTACTGCTCCCAATGTATCATTGCTGCCCATGGCGTCGGTTTAATATTTTTGGATACATTTCAAATGATTTAATATTAAATACCCATGTTGCTAGTTACAAGTTTGTGTATTCGCATATATGTGTGCATGTATACATATACATCTCATTAGATGGTCAGCATTCTTGCGTCTTGCAGTTGTTAAAACGTCAGGTCCTGATGAAAATGTATATTTTTAAACTGAAACGTCGATGCTGCAATAAAAGTTTAGTTTTAACAACTGCAAGACCCATAAGTGCTAACCATTTATGGATTACAGCATTGAGCAAAGGTATTTCAATATATTCAAGTATTTTGGTGCTAGGATACCATGCTTATCTTTTTTTCAATGTGGGGAACTGGGCTTTAAAACTGAGATTGTATTTGTGCATTCGCTCCACCAATCAAAGAGATAGGTCACTGCTTGGATTTGATAGTGCTTTGATCGCTGGCACTAATGCAAGCCAGCGTATGCACATCACTGCCATTTCGTCCCATATACCTTCCATTGCCATAAAATGTCCATGAATTGACAGGCTACGCGCATTCTCTAGCGCAAGCATGTCAAACTCAAAGGCTAGCACGGGTCTAATAAACAAGGTTTAAGTTTATCCCTCTCTACTAAATCCCAGTCCCCCCCTCTAAACTAATTCCCAGCCCCCCCCCTCACTAAACCCCAGCCCTTGTTTTAAAAAAATAAATAAAAAAACAATATTAGCCAACAAGCAGACTCCACTCACATTGCCGCTGCCATTATGCGACTCCGGAGTCCAGCCTTTGGTATACCCCCAATGGCGCCGTCCTCACCCTGTGCCAAAGCGGATCATCCCGCTACTTCTTGAAACCCTGTGAAGGTGGAGCAAGTTAACGTCACGTCGGAATGGGACGTGGCGTGCCTCCGTGCACCTCCAGGTCATCCACTGTCCAGCTGTGGCCATCGCAACACACAATTATTGACAGACACACACACTTTTATTTATTGCTCCCTAACGTGCGCAGTTTAGTGATGTCGGGTGCTGGAATGTCGCCCTATTCCGGCACCCAGCATCACAACAGAGGGCACGCACGAGGGAGCAGGAAGACTGAGCTCCCTTGCTGCCGCCAGCGACCTCTTCCCCGGCCGTGTACATTTTAGCAGAGAAGGCAACTGCAATGTACTTACTCTGCCTTAGTAAGCATGTCAAACTTGCAAAGATATTCATTGTGAGCCGCATGCGGCCCGCGAGTTTGAAATGCTTGCTCTAGAGAGAGCACAAGCAAAGAAAGCAAAAATTCAGATGCTATGAGAGAAAAAGTGCAGGGCTTGAAAAGTCTGCAGCCATAAGAACTACAGTTTTTACCAGCAGTTTTAAGCTATACCCCCAATGACTACATGCATAAATTAATTTATAAAATATTTTACCAGGAAAGATACATTGAGATTTCTCTCGTTTTCAAGTATATCCTGGGTATGCAAAACATATAAATAACAACATGCATGTATTCATTGGGGTAGATCTACTAAATAGCATTTTTGTATTAATATGGAGAGTTTCTTTAACCCCCTTAAGGACCAAACTTCTGGAATAAAAGGGAATCATGACATGTCACAGGTCATGTGTCCTTAAGGGGTTAAGGACACATGACATGTGTGACACGTCATGATTCCCTTTTATTCCAAAAGTTTGGTCCATAAGTGGTTAAAGCCCTGTTTTGTCCCAATGAAAAGAAAAATTTATGAAATTCCCCACATTCAGTATACTGGCACTAAATTATTTAAATAAGCTGAGGTGGTCACGGTACCTTGAGTGTTCCTTTGATATAAGAACGGTCTAAAAAAGCTGCATACTGGTATTGGGTAAAATACTGCTCTGAATTTATATATTTATTATCATTTCTTAAATAAATGAGTAATTATGTAATTCACCAAGTCATTTGGGTCAGGATATTTTATTTGCATAAACAAAGATATACAAATATATATATATATATATATACATTCAATGAACATGTATGATTATTATCAAAGAACTGTTACATACTCATCCACAAACAATGTAGGTTCCTAGAATGAGGATAAGTAAAATGAAGGCAATTCATTTGAATAAAACAAAATGCATACATACTCCTAAAACCAATACATTATGACATCATTTTAGTTTTTTTTTTTATATCAAATAAAACCAAATAACTTACAACACAAATGCAATCCGTACATTACACATTTTATGAGTCACTGTTTCAATCCTCACCTGAGTAAAATCCTGGTTAGAATTGAAAATTGACACATAGATTATGTCACACGCAAACTGCACTTCTGGTGTACGCCACTTGATTAATTATTTTCTTTCTTAAAGAAACACTACACACCATAATCACTGCAGGAGCCCCTGGCGCTATCCCTCAGAAGAACTGGAAGCTGCATTGGTGATTGAGGGGACCCATGTGTCAAACCATTCACAAAAAATTTGATCTCATTCTGTGGGATAGCACCAGTGGGTCTCCCGGATCAATGGTTAAGATGCTTAGAAAGCCCTTTTAACGTCTCAAAAAATTGGGCATTGATCAGATGCAAGTAACTGAGTATCAGAGAATTGTGTGTATGTATAATTATACAGACCCGCAGAAGACCCACTACATTGGCTGTAAATGTAACAAGATGAAATGCAGGGCACCCAGACAGGATTATTGACTAAAGTGTGATTTGTCAGGAATTCTAGCAGGCTTACTTATTGAAGAGAGAATTCAAAGTAGATTTCAAATTTAAGGCCAGAATATCTCAAACGAAAGCATAGTTGACTTAGAGACACGAAGTAACCAGAACAACTACAGTTTAATGTAATTGTTCTGGTGTCTACAGCCTGCTCCTGCAGACTTTCTAATGTAAACATTTACATTATTCCCAAGTAACATTTCTAGTGGCAGTCACTCAGATGCCCACTAGAGGTGCTTCCTGGGTCAGTGCAGCACTGAAGTTCAGCATCTCCATAGCATGGAAAATCTAAAACACTCCCAATAGAGGTGCACTGATTAATGCATCTCTATGAGGAGATGCTGGTTGGCGCAGCACAGCCTTTTGCCATGCATGCGCAATGTTCTCCAAACACTTTCCTATACAGAAGAATTGGATTGACTGAGACCATCAAATCTGATGATCTCAGCGAATCAGGCAAGGTGGTGGGGCCAGCTGAGATATGACCGGTGCTGGAAATAAGGCAAGTAAAATAACTTTTTTTTTTAACCGGGGACCAAACATCTAAACAGCGGTTTTAGAACTATAGTGTCAGAAATATATGTTTGTATTCCTGACACTATAGTGTTCCTTTAACACATTTTTTTCAGTTCAGCTATTTGGACCTGAAATTTGAAATGAACTTTGAATTCACTCTGACTTCCCAACAATTCACAATTTAGTGAATAAGGAAATTTTACAAAAGAATAGCTTACAAAAATGGAAAACACTGCAGGCAGCTTACTAAATGAATACAATCTATGCTATGCAGAAAAACAAAAAATAGAACATAGCCTTTACATACTATCTGCAGCTAACATATTTACACTTTAGAATTTCTTTTGAAAATCAATCAAGTTCGGTGTGGATTTTTGATAGTGTCAGAACTTTACATCAGGTACGAAAAACCTCAAGATCAAAGAAATACACTCTTTGCTTGTAACCCCATTACCGGCGCCTGAAGGCTCGGGAAATACGCCAAGCATTGGGTTCCTCATAGCGGTTGTAAAGAGGCTCCAATCTTTGTTGTTTCTTCTGCTTGCTGAGTTTGGTTGGATCAGACACCTTGAAGAAAGCCGGTGCAAACTCTACAAGCCAGCGGGGATCTATGGTAGTTACTTCTCGCATGTATTCCTTGGTCGTTAGAACAAGTTCATGATAAACAACCCATTCAGGTTGCCTATTGAATAGAGCACTAGAGGGGTGAATGTAAACAACTTGTTGGTCTATAAGGGTCCGGTAACCTTCTTGCGGGTCCTTCTTTGCTGCATTTCTGAAGAAACCACTGCATATAGCTTTCTGGACCCTTACTGTAGCTTTTCCACAGGATACAACATCCAGTTTATGACGGTCCATAATGCCCAACATCTGTTTGCGGATATCCTGAGCTCGTCGCAAAGAACGGGCCTGAATGAAATTTTCATAACACCAGGGGTTAGAAAATTTGTTGTTTTTCCATGAATTATAAACAGCAAGCAATGTTAGGTGGTCCCCTTCTGTCTGGTGGAATTTGGCTTTTTTCTGGTCAGCAAGAGCTTGTTTGTCCTTTGGTCTGTAAAACACATTCTGGACAGACAACATTGAGACTATAGTTAACATCTCTTCACTGCAGCCTAGATGTACAGACATGATTAACATCTTACACAGCATGGGCTCCAGGGGAAATTCTGCCATCCTGCGCCCCAGCCGTGTTAGCAGGCCTTCATCATCCAGTGCACCAAGTGTGTAAAGCTGTTCCATGGCTGTGATTAACGTCTCCATGGGAGGTGCATCCATAAAGTCAAATGATAGCAAATCATTGATTCCCATGGCCTTCAGAGACAGAACTGTGCTGGCCAAGTTGGTTCTTTGAATTTCAGGCACATTGGTGGTCAGCATTTCATCTCGGTAGGCACGCTCAGTGTAAAGTCTGTAACACTTGCCTGGACCTGTTCGTCCAGCTCTCCCAGCTCGTTGTTTGGCTTGTGCTTGGGAGATAGGAGTAACAACGAGCTGATCAATTCCTGTCTTGGAGTTGTAAACTTTCTGCTTCACAAAACCAGGGTCTACCACATAATAAATTCCATCAATAGTAAGTGAAGTTTCTGCAATGTTTGTAGCAATGACAACCTTTCTGCTCCCCGGAGGAGCTGGATCAAAGATCCTTGTCTGCATCTCACTGGGTAATGCTGAATAAACTGGGAGAATGATCAGCTCAGGTACATCAGGTCCAAGAGATTTCATTCTTTCATATAAGATTTCACAAGCAGTATCAATTTCTTCTTGACCAGTTAAAAAAACCAAAATATCACCTGGAGGTTCAGTCAAATGTATTTGCATAACTGTGATAAGGCTAGCGTCCAGGTAGTCTGTCTCAGGCTCTTTTGTGTATAAGATCTCAACTGGATACGTCCGTCCAGGAATTGTAAAAATGGGAGCTTCATAGAAATACTGAGAGAATTTCACTGCATCCAATGTTGCTGATGTGACAATAAGTTTCATATCTGGGCGTTTTTGGACAGTCTTTTTCAGGAGGCCAAAGAGTACATCTGTGTGAATTGTTCTTTCATGGGCCTCATCCAACATAATGATGGCATACTGTGTCAGATCAGGGTCAATTAGACATTCCCTTAATAACATACCATCTGTCATGTATTTTATAACAGTTTCTGGGCTCGTACAGTCCTCAAAACGAATTGTATATCCAACTTCCTGACCCAAGCAGCAACCATATTCTTCGGATACTCGTTTGGCAACAGACATTGCAGCTACTCTTCTAGGTTGTGTACATCCAATCTTCCCTCTTGTTGTATAGCCAGCTTCAGCCAAATACTGGGTTATCTGGGTAGTTTTCCCAGAGCCAGTTTCACCAATGACGATGAGTATCTGATTGTCATGAACAGCCTGCACCAGTTGTTCTTTTAGTTTATATATTGGAAGACTCTCCCTTTGTTCCAGGATGGACATCTGTGTCTTTTTCCCATAAGATGCTTTGTTTCCCCCAAAAGCATGTTTCTTCCACTCAGGAATGTCATTTGGCATCATCCCGATACCTCTCATGTTGGCTGCAATTTGTCTGCCATCAACATCAGGAAGTGGATCGACCCAGTGTTTGTTTAGCCCCATCGGAATAGAGTCCATCTCAGCTTCCCGCTGAGCTTGTTTCATTTCTCTTCTTTCTTTAGCAAGTGCACTCTGCATCATGGCTGCCTGAGAAAGAGAGCCATCAGGATTCTTCACTATTTTAATAGGACTCATGTCCATACTCTGTTTAGTGTGACCTCTGAGGAATGGGGGCTCCTCTTCCACTAGTTCAATCTCCAGATCTTCATCTTCTTCATCATCCACTTTGGGAAGAATTCCAGTCTCTTCATCAAAATCAGGAAATTCTTCTTTAGAAAGAACATTGGCAGCAATCATCTGTTTTATCTCCCACTTCTCAGGGTCAGAGATCTTAGTCAAACGTTTTCTTTCAAGAGTATCGTCTTCAACTTCAGGTGCATTTACCAATGACAGGTGGCTGGGTCTATCAGGGTTCCTCATGGAGGCCTCTTCATTACTTTCACCGACAAGATTCCTACGTCTGTTAGGATTCATGTCTTCTCCAGTGTCTTGATCAACATCCTTCATGCTGAGGCTTGTTTTGCATCCAGTGAAGGACAGCACCTTCACCTTTACTCTTTGACCTTTGCTAACAACATCAGCAACATTTGCAACACGTCCTTCCCTTCTTAGCTCGGATATATGGACCAAACCCTCCCAACGTTTTCTTAGTCCTTCCAGCTGTACAAAGCACCCAAACTGCAAGATACTTGTGACTTTTCCATTATAAATATCACCTATTGCTGGCTCTTCAGGAGGAGGTCTATCCACATGTTTCTCTTTCCATCTCTCGCTGGTCTTTTCTTCACGAGCCCTATGATCCTTGCTGGGACTACGACTTTTGGATCTATGTCTCTTGTGGCCCCTGGACCTGGAACGTGATCTAGAACGGCTCCTGTACTTATGTTTCTGACCCCTCTCCCTGCTACGGCTGCGGTCTCTCTTTTTTTTCTTACTTTTGCCTTTACTGTTGCGTTCCTTCTCCTCTCTTTGACTTGGCATGAGAGCTTCAAGCTCTTCCAGTGCGTCAGTAGCTACCTTAACGTCCTCTGGATCCAACATTTTCCTGACACAGGGGTTATCTGGCATGCAGAGAACTGGAAATAAGTCTTTTATCTTTTCCTTCTCAGATTTGGGTTTAACATGAGCTTCTTTACTCGTGGACTGCTTGGCTGGAGGTCTCATAGTCTGGATCAAACGCAGGAGATTGCCAACCAGGGAATCAGTGAACTCTGCTCCATTTTTCTCTAGAGCGGATTTAAAGGCCTCAAAGGTGGTGGCCTTCTCTGCAATGTCGATCACAAACTCGGCCAGGTCTTTGTCATTGATCCCCAGATGGTTATCCAGCTCGGTGCACACTTTAGAGACCAGAGAGAGGTACTCTAACTTCTTTAACTCTTCCAATGTAGCGTCTGCCATGGTCACTGCACCCAGCGCTGTGACATGCAGGCCCCGGGGGATCAGCCGATAGCCCGTAATACGCGGTAAATCCGATCGTACTCCGCTCTGATCCGAGGCCTGGGCCAAGCGTATCGACACACCACGGAAGGAACACACGGCAAAGCGGAAGTGTACGTATGGTGAAACTGGTTGTAAATAAAGATTGTTGAAAAGAAAGGGAAAAAAAAAAGGGGGGGGGGCGGGCCTACGTCCGCGCGTCTACAAATAGAGCGCGCACAGCCTTCACGCTCTCTCTTCCAGTTCGGTTAGGAGACAAGATGGTGAGTGGGAGTGAAGTGAATGGTGCGTGTGGGGCCTAGTTGTAATCCAACTGATATCCTCGCCATCCGTCAGCGGTTGTCATTAGGGTTTGCTGTGCTGATTGTGTGAGTCTGTGGCTTTCAGATGGCGGTGTTCGTTCTGGTTGGGGGGAGTGATTGGATTATGAATTTAGTGGATGCTACGTGAGGCCTGTCACGGTGTCAGCCTTACCTTTAATGTTAATGCCGTTCGGGTGTGCTTTTTACATGTTTATAATAAACACTTTGTATGTGAGAGGGTGGGCTCGTGTGAACAGGCAATGGTGACACCCAGCATTACCTGCTGCGGCTGTGCTGGCCCTGGTATGATGGCCAGTGTCACTAACCTAGTGCAGGAATGGCTGGCCGGTGCTGTTGGTTTATTGTTAACATGCCAGCCGCGTGTGAGGGACTGGCTGTTGGTTATAGTAACACTGTAGCCAGTCAGCGTTTTAATGCTGATCGTGCCATAGTCTCTATTTGTGTGTGAGGGTGAGTTTATTTAGTGAGTCACTGGTAGACTTTAACCATGAGGAACTCTCTGACAGATCGGCATACAAAGTCTGTACAGCCTGCTTAGCTGACTAGTTATTCTTATTACATTTGTGCATTTTAATCTAGTCTGGGCTGTGTTGGACATGTGGCATAACCTGTGAAATGACAGGCGTGGGTAGATTAGATCTGCATGTCTTGTCTTTCTCTGTATGTTGGTGTGGAGTCTTGTATGTCAGAAGCTTCTGACTGATAAGTTAATGTGTGTGTGTATAAATACAAAATTAAGATTAAGTGTAAGGTCCTATGGGTTGCAATAGATATGCCTCTAAAAATACAGTAATCGTATTAAAGCTATGTGTGTGGTTTGTCCATAACCACCTCTCTAGTTTTCAACATATTTGCCATCTTACTGTTGACTGCTATATTTTTGGGTGTTTGTATTAACTTGTATGTTTTCTTAACAGTCTCACCGAAAGTTCTCAGCCCCCAGGCATGGATCCCTGGGCTTCTTGCCCCGCAAGCGCAGCAGGAGACATCGTGGTAAGGTGAAGAGCTTCCCAAAGGATGATCCTAGCAAGCCAATTCACCTGACTGCCTTCTTGGGGTACAAGGCTGGCATGACCCACATTGTCAGAGAAGTTGACAGACCTGGCTCCAGTAAGTATATTTAAGAAACATATGAATATCTATAGCTGGCCATTCCATGCACAATTTAGCTCTAAATGAGTATCCGTTTTACACATTAATTGTAAAAAGCTGCACATGATGATACTTTCTCGACGGGCGGACTGAAGTATAGCCTTTGGCAGCCAATGATGAATGTCGAGTACTGATGGTAGCTCTTTCAAGGGTAAAGAGCTTGAGTGGCTCAGTTGTTACCCATATCAAAACACTTGATGATTGTCATAGTTAGACATTTGCTTATCCATGGACTGCAAGTGCATACAAATACAAAATGTAAGTCTGTGTACAAAACCAATCCCTTTACATGTCTAATCAATATTAGCTGTGCATTCTTTTGTCCTAAATATATGGTGCTAGTAACTTTGAATTGATTGGCTATGAATGTCAACTGTTCAAAGGTCCTCCCATAAAATGTAGATAATCCTGGTTCATATTAATGTTGCAAACCTAACTGCACATTTTGAATTTGTTTTGTACAATTCAGTCCCTACCTAAAGTTTATGTACCCATTTTACAGAGTTTTAGGAAGTCCAAGATTCATAACTGCTTCAGTATGGTTTAACTACTTTGGTCACCTAGGTGCCCGTGTCTAGTTTTGCCCTTCTGGAGAAGACCAGTGTAGATGTGTCTAGAATAAAGCATAGCCAGTCTTGGGCTGCATTAGCTGGCGGAGAAAGCTCTCACAAGGAGCATGGCGTCCTAACCTCTGGTCAGCTAACATTCTCCTGCATGGGAAGAAGGAGCTCAAGCTTTAGGAGCCTTGAGGGACACAAGTTATTCCTGAACAGTTTGACTTTTTACCACGGGGTGGGTCAGGATAGTCCTTGCACCATAATCAGTGTGGTTTTGGTGAAAATTTTCAACAAAGCTGCTAAAGTGCTTTTTAACCATGCATTGGTAGAGCAGGAAGTGGATACATGTATGTATTGCTTACTAAAAGCTGACGGCTGAAATTACTTCTAAAAACACTTAATCTCTACACTTGTGTGGCGCATTAATATTCAGATGCCATGTGTTTTTACATAATGCATTTTTAAGTATAGCAAAGGTTGTCCTAGTTTTGTTGTATTTACTTCAGTGAGGAGCCTTGGTTACCAAATAAGCATATTGTCCATGAATTTTTAAGCATGCCTTGTTTTGACACTACGTGCTTTCTTCTATAGAGGTGAATAAAAAGGAAGTAGTGGAAGCTGTAACAATTGTGGAGACTCCTCCTATGGTCCTTGTTGGCATTGTGGGTTATATTCAGACCCCACGTGGTCTCCGCAGTTTCAAGACAATCTTTGCTGAGCACATCAGTGATGAATGTAAGAGGCGCTTCTACAAGAATTGGTAAGTCAGTGCAGTTATTGTGCACTTAAAATACTTTTAGCTTTCTTAAAACAAAGCGTTCGATGAACTGCTATTAAATACTTTTTGAATGGACATTGGCAGCTCCTCTCAGCTTTGGTCATGTCAGCCACTGCCTGATGAGCTCCAGGCTCCGCTTGCTGGCTGAAAAACTCCTTTGATGCCAAGCAATGAGCCGAACTGTTGCCCTGGCTAACTCCTTCCTCTCATGTCCTCATTGGGGCTTGATGAAGGACACTGCCAATTATTCTGCTCTGCCGTTAAAGGTACAAATCTAAGAAGAAGGCTTTCACAAAGTACTGCAAGAAGTGGCAGGATGACGATGGCAAGAAGCAGCTGGAAAAAGACTTCCTGAGCATGAAGAAATATTGTCAGGTCATCAGGGTTATTGCTCACACACAGGTAAATGGATGATAAAGTAAATTCCATAGAATGTAGTGTATCACATGAGCATTGTTAAAATGATTGCTGCCATTATGCAATGTTAAATCCAGCATGTGTGAATTTAAAGTTTATAGTTAAGTCTTGCAGGTTTTTAGGCAGTTATTGCATAACAATCCTGAAGCAAATTCTCTTAATCTATAGTGGCAATTTGAGTGATGATACAATCTCGACGGGCGGACAGACTAATGGCTTCTGGCTGTTACTGTTGAATGTCGAGTTCTGACCAACTGCCCAACGATCAGGCCAGGGATTTGTAAATATCTGCAGACTTAAGTGATGGATAGCATGAAACTTCATCATGAAAAAGCATGCCTTAACCAGTTGTAAGGAAAACCTTTTGTAAGTTTACATGCCTGACTAAAATGCCTATCGAAGTGTTTTGAAGGCTATTAAACAATGGACTCTGGAATTTTATTTAAACAAGTTTTGTCCAAATTTCTATGAAAGTACACATTCTTGAAAGTTAAATTAAAATTACGCTGAATGGAGCAAGTATTTTCCTTTTACTGCTTTGTCAGGTGTGTAAAGGAATATGTAGTTCTCTCATTTTTGTGTATGTTGACAGTCACTGCCTAGACACAGCCTATATTCATAATGGCAATATAAATAGTGCCTTGTGTGGCACTAAACCCTTTGTGCTCCTCTCTGCACATTGTTTCAATACTGTGTTCAATAAAGGACGTAAATCTATTAATAGACAAGATTGCATCCAGTATATTTATCCTATATGTGGACCCTACACTATGGGAGTATCTTATGTAAATAGCATTTCACAATCCTGTATTTATTTTCTTTGTTCTTGTTTTTATTTCAGATGCGTCTGCTTCCCTTGCGCCAGAAGAAATCTCATTTAATGGAGATCCAGGTTAATGGAGGCACAATTTCAGAGAAGGTGGACTGGGCCCGGGAGAAGCTTGAGCAGCAGGTGGCCATTTCTGGTGTCTTTGGTCAGGATGAAATGATTGATGTGATTGGGGTCACCAAGGGAAAGGGATACAAAGGTGGGTTTTTTTAAATTGGATTAATGTAAATGTATGACAGTGTTTAGATAATGGTGGTGTGGCTTCAGGTATTTCTGTATTTTGCCCTGTAAGAATGAGTTGCATTATTGCCCAATACTTAATTCCAAAATAAACTCAAATGTCGTTAATTCCTGACAAAAAATAAAAATTGTACATCTGTCCATAGTCTGAAAACATTGACCTATTAATGGCAAACAACCTAGGGTTGAAACAGAGTTGTTTGGCGTGGGCTGTGTTAATATGCATTTCTTGGGGACCTAATTTTTTTGTTCTATGACGAGGCTACGGAATAAGCACTGGGCACAGTGCCTGACGTCAGTG